>NW_025422088.1:1967063-2622751 GCF_011764305.1 Mustela putorius furo | reverse complement strand
TAATGAAATAATAAACTAAAGGACTTGGAATGGAGTAACCTGATAATAATCTACAAAAAATGCTATTAAAAAAATCAAGCATAGATCTCCAAGAAATTTGTTGTTTTTTACTCAAGTATTATTAACCTACAGTGTTCTATTAGTTTCCTATGTACAGCATAATGATTGACCAATCCTATACACTTACTTAGTGCTCATCAAGATATTTGTACTTTTTTATTTTTTTAAGTAATTTCCATGCCCGGTGTATAGCCCATCACAGGGCTTGAACTCATGACCCTAACTTCAAGACCCGAGATGAGATCAAGAGCTGGACGCTTAACTGACTGAGCTACATAGATACCCCAAGATAAGTATACTCTTAATCCCCTGCACCTATTTGACCCATTCCCCCAACCAGCTTTCCTCTGGCAACCACCAGTTTGTTCTGTATATTTAAGAGTCTGGTTTTTATTTTGTCTCTCTCTTTTTAAATTCTGTTTATTTGTGTTGTTTCTTAAATTTCACATATGAATGAGATCACATGGTACATGCTTTTCACATATGAATGAGATCACATGGTATACGCCTGACTTATTTCACTTACATTAAACATTGTAGGTACGTCTGTGTTGTTACAAATGGCAAGATTTCACTATTTTTTATGGCTGAGTGATATTCTGTGCTATAGGCATGTGTGTCTGTGTGTGTATACACACACATGCATATATATGCATTTATATGTTTATGTGTATGTATATATACATGTATATGTGTGTGTATATTTATATACACATATAAATATACACATATATATATATGCTGCACCGATTTCCATCCACACTGATCATGCATAAGGGTCCCTTTTTCTTTACATCCTCACCAACACTTGTTATTTCTTGTGTTTTTCATTTTAGCCATTCTGACAGACATACAGTGATACCTTCTTGGGGTTTTAATGTGCATTTCCCTAATTAATGATGATGAGCCACTTTTCATGTGTTTGTTGGTGATCTGTATGTCTTCTTTGGAAAAATGTCTCGTTAGGTCCTCTGCCCACTTTAAAATCAGACTAAGCAGTGTTTTTTTAGTGTTGAGTTGCATCAGTTCTTCATATATTTTGGATTGGATATTAACCCTTTCTTGGCTTTGTCATTTGCAAATATCTTCTCTCATTCAGTAGGTTGACTTTTAGTTTTGTTGATTATTTCCTTTGCTCTGCAGGAGATTTTATTTTGATGTTAGTTCCAATAGTTTCTTTTTGCTTTTAGGAGACACATCTAGAAAAATGTTGCTACAGCCAATTCAGAGAAATTATTGCCTGTGCTCTCTTCTAGGAATTTTATTACTTAAGATCTCATATTTAGGTCTCTAATCCATTTTGAATTTATTTTTGTGTCTAGGGTAAGAATGTGGTCCAGTTTCTTTCTTTCTTCCTCTCTTTTTTTTTTTTTTAAATATTTATTTATTTATTTATTTATTTGACAGACAGAGATCACAAGTAGGCAGAGAGACAGGCAGAGAGAGAGGAGGAAGCAGGCTCCCTGCCAAGCAGAAAGACCAATGCAGGGCTACATCCCAGGACCCTGGGATCATGACCTAAGCCAAAGGAAGAGGCTTTAACCCACTGAGCCACCCAGGTGCCCCCCTGTCTGTCTGTCTTTCTTTCTTTCTTTCTTTCTCCTTCCTTCCTTCCTTCCTTCCTTCCTTCCTTTCTTTTGCATGTAGCTGTCCAGTTTTTCCAATACTGTTGGCTGAAGAGACTTTTTCCTATATTCTTGACTCTTTTGTTGTAGATTAATTGACGACTAAAATCATGGATTTATTTCGGGACTCTATTTTGTTCCATTGATCTATAATGTCTGTTTTTGTGCCCACTGCACACTGTTTTGATAACTACAGCTTTGTAGTATATCTTGAGATCTGGGATTTGATATCTCCACCTTTGTTCTTCTCTTTCACAATTATTTTGGCTGTTCAGGGTATTTGTGGTTATACAAAAAATTATTTAATCTAGTTCAGTGAAAAATGTGCTTGTTTTTTTTTTTTTGATAGGATAGGATTAAGCCTGTAAATTGCTTTGGATAATAGACATTTTAACAAAATTGGTTCTTCCAAATGTTCTTCAGTTGTTTAAAATTTATTTTTATCGTGAGAAGAGATGTTTGTTGTTAATGCTTTTTAAGTCTGCTTGCTTCAAATGAGTAATTCTGGATAAAAAAATTGGAAAAATATAGAAATTGCTTTAAAATTCAATTCTTCCTAACAAATTTGTAAATGACAGAGGGATTAAAAGCCAATTTTATCTTGTTCCTCTTTTATATGTAGCTTCCCTATTCTCACTTATTTTTATTTAAAACAAAATAAAACCAAGCTAAATGAAAGAAAGAATGTGGTTAGAAATATATTACTTACATGTGTGAATGCTTCTCTGAAGTGGCATTAGATCTCTATCACCTCCAAACTTTAATAAGGAGTATAGTAGCTAACATTTATTATCTGCTTTCTGTGTGCCAGCTATGTCTGTATTAAGTATCTGTATTATGTCATGTAATCCTCTCTTATTTTGTCATATAATCCTCGTAAATTTCTACATGGCAGATAAAATTGATATTCCCATTTGATAGATGAAGATGAGGAGAAATAGAAGTAACTTGCCCAAAGTCACATATGTGGTCATTTTAGGGGTCAGAATTGGAGGCTCTAATGTTTTATTCTAGACCTTTGACTCTTTAGCAATATACAAGAAGAAAAAAGAAGGAAAGAAACAAGAATCCTTTACTTTAGTAAAAAGTACTGAAGAACAGGGGCACCTGGGTGGTTCAGTGGGTTAAGCGTCTGCCTTCAGCTCAGGTAATGATCTCAGGGTCCTGGGATCGAGCCCCTCATTGGGCTCTTTGCTCAGCAGGGAGCCTGCTTCCCCCCTTCTCTCTCTGCCTGCCTCTCTGCCTACTTGTGATCTCTGTCTGTCAAATAAATAAATAAAATCTTTTAAAAAAATTACTGAAGAACAATACAGTATGATATATCATAGAACTACTGTAATACCAGCATGACAAATTTGGAAAACAGTTCAAAATGACATTGCCATATTTATATTGGGAAAGATAAACTTTAAAACAAAGACTAGCAAGAGACTAGGAAAGACACTATATAATAATAAAGAGGAAAATCTAAAAGGAAGATACAACAAGTGTAAATATTTATGCACCCAACATGAGAACACCCCAAAACATAAAACAGTTAATAACAAACATAAAGGAAATAATTGAAGGTAATACAGAACTAATAGGGTATTTTAACAGCCCACTTATATAAATGAATAGATCATCCAAACAGAAAATCAACAAGGAAACAGTGGCTTTGAGTGACACACTGGACAGATGGATTTAACAGACATATTCAGAACATTCTATCCTAAAACAGCAGACTACACATTCTTTTCAAATGCACATGGAACATTTGCCGAAATAGATCACATATAAGGTCACAAAACAAGTCTCAATAAATTAAAAAAAATCAAAATCATACCATGCATCTTTTCTGACCACAAGGCTATGAAACTAAAAGTCATCCACAAGAAAAAAATTGGAAAGACCTCAAATACATGGAGGTTAAAGAACATGTTACTAAACAATGACTGAGTCAACTAAGAAATCAAAGAAAAAATTAAAAAATACATAGAAAGAAATGAAAATAAAAACACAACAGTCCAAAACCTTTTGGATGCAATGAAAGCAGTTCTAAGGGGGAAGTTTATAGCAATACAGGACTACCTCAAGAAGCAAGTAAAATCTCAAGTAAACAACCTAACCTTAAACCTAAAGGAGCTAGAAAAAGAACGGACAAAACCACGATCCAACCAGAAGAATGGGAATAATAAAGGTTAGAGCAGAAATAAATGATACCAAAACAAAATAAGACAAATATGCAAAAACAATAGAATAGATCAATGCAGACAGGAGCTGGTTCTTTGAAAAGACCAACAAAATTGATAAACTTCTAGATAGATTCGATAAAGAGAGAGAGACAACCCAAATAAACAAAATCACTAATGAAAGAGGAGAAATAACGAACCTCACAGAAATAGAAACAATTATAGATAAATTCCTAGAAACATGTGACCTACCAAAACTAAAGCAGAAAGAAATAAAAAATTTGAACTGACATTCCATTCAGTAATGGAACTGAATCAGTAACCAAAAATCCCCCAAAACTAAAGTCCAGAACCAGATGACTTCACAGGTGAATTCTACCAAGTATTTAAAGAAGAATTAATATTTATTCTTCTCAAACTATTCCAAAAAATATAAGGGAGAGAAAAGCTTTTTAATTTATTCTAGAAGGCCAGTGTAACCCTGATAACAAAAACAGACAAAGATACCACAAAAGAGGAGAACTACAGGCCAATATCTCTCATAAATATGGAGGAAAAAATTCTATACAAAATATTAGCAAACATGAATGTTTAAAAATCATAAACTCCAATCAAGTGGGATTTATTCCTGGGATGCAAAACAATCAATGTGATACATCACATCAGAGAGAAAAGATAAACACTATATGATCATTTCAATAGAGGCAGAAAAAGTGCTCGATGAAGTACAACACCCTTTTATGATTTAAAAAAAAAAAAATCCACAAAGTATGTCAAGAGGGAGCATACTGCAACATAATAAAGGCCTGATATGAAAAACCCACAGCCAGCATCATATTCAATGGTGAAAAAATGAGAGCTTTTCCCTAAGATCAGAAACAAGACAAAGATGTCTGCTCTCACCACCTGTATTTAACATATAGCACTAAAAGTTCTAGCTACAGGAATCAGACAACATAAAGAAATAAAAGGGATCCAAATTGGTAAGGAAGAAGTAAAACTCTCATTATTTGCAGATGACATGATGCTATATGTAGATTCCACCAAAAAACTACTAATACTGATGAATTAATTCAGTGAAGTCGTAGGATACAAAATCAATATACAGAGATCTGTTGCATTTATATACACTACTAATGAAGCGATAGCAAGTAAAATTAAGAAAACAACCCCATTTAAAGTTCAGAAAAAGCAATAAAATGTCTAGGAATAAACCTAACCAAAGAGGTGAAAAACTTATACTCTGAAAACTATAAAACACTGATGAAATTCAAGATATCCAAAGAAAAGGAAAGCCATTTTATATTCATGGGTCGGAAGAACAAATGTTAAAATGTGTATACTAACCACAGTAATCCCTATCAAAACACTAACAGCATTTTTCGCAGAACAACCCAAGGAAAAAAAAAAATAAAACCTAAAATTTGTGTTATATCCTAAAATTTAAAAATTTAATTGTAAAAAAGAAATTTAAAAATTACATCCTAAAAATCCTAAAGTTTATATTACAAAGCAGTAGTAATTAAAACAGTTTGATATTGGCATAAAAATAGATACATAGATCTATGGAATATAATAGAAAAGCCAGAAATAAACACATGTTTACATGGCCAATTAATCTTTGACAAAAGAGAGATGAATATATAATGGGAAAAAGATAGTTTCTTCAACAGAAGAATGAAACTGGACCACTTTCTTTCGCCATACACAAAAGCAAATTCAAATGGATTCAGAACCTAAATGTGATACCCAAAGCCATAAAAATCCTAGAAGAAAGCACAAATAGCAATTTCTCTGACAGTGACTGTAGCAACATTTTTTAGGTTTGTCTTGAGGCAAAGGAACAAACAGGAGAAAAAAAACAAAACTGCTGGGGCTACATCAAAATAAAAAGCTCCTGGGGCGCCTGGGTGGCTCAGTGGGTTAAGCCTCTGCCTTCTGCTCAGGTCATGATCCCAGGGTCCTGAGATGGAGCCCTGCATTGTTCTCTCAGCTCGGCAGGGAGCCTGCTTCCTCCTCTCTCTCTGCCTGCCTCTCTGCCTATTTGTGATCCCTGTCTGTCAAATAAATAAATAATCTTTAAAAAATAAATAAATAAAAATAAAATAAATAAAATAAAAAGCTCCCGCAAAACAAAGGAAACAATCAACAAAACTAAAAGGCAACTTAGCGAACTAGCAAACGGAGAAGATTTGTAAATGGCAGAGTGAATAAAGGGTTAGGATCCAAAATATATAAAGAACTTGTACAACTCAATACCCGCCCCCAAAATAATCCAATTTAAAAATGGGCAGAGGACCTAAAGAGACATTTCTCCAAAGGCATAAAGAAAACCAACAGACACATGAAAATATACTCAGCATCACTCATCTTCAGGGAAATGCAAATCACAGGCATAATGAGATACCCACCTTACACCTGTCAGAATGGTTAAAATCAAAGACACAGAAACAATAGTGTTGGTGAGGATGTGGAATAAAAGGAAGCCTCCTGCACTGTTGGTGGTAATGCAAACTGGTGTAGCCCCTTTGTACAACAGTAGGGAGGTTAAAATTAAAAAAAAAAAAAAAAATTAAAAGTAGAACTACCTTAGGATCCAGGAGTATGATTACCCAAAATACAAATGCACTAATTCAAAGGGATATATGCACCTTTATGTTTATTGCAAGGTGTAATAACCATGGAAGCAGCCCATGTCCATCATTAGATAAATGGGTAAAGAAGATGTGGTATATATGTATAATAGAATATTATTCAGACAAAAAAAAGAATAAAATCTTGCCATTTACAACAGCATGGATAGAGATAGAGAAAAAATAATGTTAAGTGAAAGAAGTTAACCAGGGAAAGACAAACACCATAGAATTTCACTCATGTGGAATTTAAAAAAACAAATGAACAAGAAAAAAGAGGGACAGAGAGAAACCAATAAACAGATTTTTAACTATAGAGAACAAACTGATGGTTACTGGAGGAGAGTTGGGTAGGAGGATGGGTGGAATAGGTTTTGGGAATTAAAGAGTAGACTTTTGATGAAAAAAAATTAATTTCATTAAAAACAGTGTTACTGTCAGGCTCACATCAACTGTGTAAAGTCAATGAACCATTTTCTAGGGTCTGTAACTAGTCCAATCAAATAAGAACTACAATAGGGTCAGGAAGGTAAGATATGCAAATATGGATTAATGTGTAAGTTTAATGGAGGATTTTTTTATAATTTGATAAAATTTAAAACTGTGCACCGCATGTAAGCTTTTACCTTAAAAGAGACCACTTAAATCTGTTTCTCTAAATTCAGTTCTAAGGTTCAGAAAATACATTATCAAAGTGCTTTCCTTGACACATTTTAATTTCTGACTCAGAATTGAGCTGAAAGTTTAATATTGACTGAAAAATATAATTTCATTTTATATATCTCAGTCTTCAGGCTTCAAGAATGGAAAACTAAGCATTCTAAATATCAGAACAACCAAGGAATCTACACACATATTTCAAACCCTACTTCCTGCTCTGTAGTAAATTTTGTGGGGTCCCATTTTTGTTTTTGTTTTATTTTTATTTTTGGGAAAGATTCTACTATGATGTGAATTTTAGAGATTTGTTTCTATACAAACTGTCTTTTGTATAAAATATGTATATCTAACTCTATTTAGTAATCATTTTGGCTTTTCTATGTATCTACTTGTTTTCCAAGTATATAGTTTTAACTGCTTTCCCTCAAATATGGGGGTGGTGGGAGAGTTGTGGCTAAGACAGATTGAGTCATTACTGAGATTAAAATTAAGACATTCCTCTCCATCCCATCCCAGGGAAATTCTTTCCCAGAGAAAACAGAACAGGCCACTGTTACTTAAATTATATCCTTACTACTATTATTGGTAGTGTTTCCAGAATAACACATATTTAAAACTCATTGTAAACATGAATTTTGAAGGAAGACTATTTCATAGACAAATAAATAAACAATGCATCATATTATGATTACAATTGTTGCTTATCTACAAAATGTGGAGGGAAATCAAATTCAAAGAATTGGTGGATTTAGCCAGAATTCATTTAAAATTTTGAAAAACATACATTAGCAAAGACTTAATCTTTACAAGGTCTTCGAAATATGTTAGTTCTTTTAAGTTACCATCTAGCTCTGATTCTTGGTTTAAAAAAAAAAGGTATATAATAATATGAGACCTTAGTATATGGTGAATAATCAAATATATATAAAATTAGAAAAGTTATTTTTTCCTACATTCATTTTAATAAAGAAAATATGTGTTCCTCTAGTTTAAGGATTAAACTGTCAGCTATAAATCCAGTCTAGTACCACATAAATGTTTGCCCAAACAATGCAAATGCTTTTGATATAAGATTTTATTTTTAGACTAAGTTTTCACATCAGATGCACATGAGTTTATTTCATACTGTATAAGAAACTGGAAAATATTATGTGGCAGGAGAGAAAATTATAAAATTTTCAAATAAAATCCTGAAATATTCTAGATGTAAAGAAGTTGCTTACATCCTTTATTGCCAAAATATGACTTTTAAATTACTGTAGCAAAATCAACCCCTCTCAAATCAAGTAGTCTATGGAGAAGAATTAATGCAAGGTAAAAATGGAAGCAGAAGGGAGTTGGTACAAAAAGTACTCTTAAGTGTTTAATGGTATCTGAACCATCTGAGAACATGGTGAGAGCCAGAGCTCTGGTCTACAAAAATACCCATGTACGTATATCCAAAAGTTCTGCGAACTACAAATGTATATGTTATTTCTAGAGTTTTTCAGCTTCATCAAAATTAACCCTATTTTATAGGGCAGGAATTTTGGCCCAGATCAAAGATCCAGACCTAAGGTGAGGGTTGGATGTCAAAACTAAAGAATGATAAACTATAAAATACAGGAGTGTGCAAATATGATCGTGTTATAATAGAGAGCCCAAGGGGACAACTTCTTACCAAACTCCTACCAAATCACAACAACTACACAGACTTTATTGGTCCCATTGATTTGCCCAGTGATAGGTGAAACTAAAGCCGTCAACTTTGTCTTATCATTCAGGTTTTAAATACTGATTAATTAAACTAAATTCATGAAAATTCTTTTGGAGATCAAAATTACAGCTGCAGGATCCACTTTTGGAATTGTGTGGATCTCAGAGGAAAGAGGCTCAATGTCTAATGAATGTTAGTCATATTAGGAAATGAAATTGACAAAGGAATCCTAGAATCCAGAGATCAATATCAGGGGATGCAGACCAAGCCTCTTCCCTACCCATGTCAAAGAGATAAAGGGCCATTTTTTTTTTTTTCCAAAACAATACCTTTGGTCAATATCCAGATGGCTTACCCCTAAGGAGGCCCATAATATAGTCAAATGCAAATGTTCTCCTCTGTTGTGGCCATTGCTCTTATTGTATACAGCCTGGATAATAGGGTTGCTAGTATACCCCTCAGGCCTAACCAGAAGGCTGCAACAAAATTAGCCAGATGTGCAATTTCACCATAGAATGGCTGAATGTTAGGTGCCAGAAGGCACTGTCAGTCAGAATGGCTTCAGCCGGCATGCTTCCGGGCATGGATCTGACCCAGAACTCATATACCTCTACATTTAATAATGCCAGTAGAAGCCATTCTTAAAATGAGTTTCCTTCTCTTTCCTTCTCTCAAATTACATCCTAGGCCAAATGGCCCTCCCTGTGTAACCAAATCAGCCTCATCTGAATGGGAGGGAGCTTTGTGTTATAATGATTCTATCACAGTCTTAATGGTACCAACTCCAGACTGTAAAGCTACCATCCATAAAATGTCCCTACAATTAGGCCATCATTGTGGCCTGAATCCTAGGCATTATGGAGGGAATCCTCATAAAGCTCACAGATATCTTGGGCTCCTTTGCAAGGTGCATCCCTGATAATTTGATGGAACTTAGATTTGTTCTACTAAGTTCTACTAAGAATAGAACTCTTAGTAGAACAAACCCTTATAGTTCAGTCCTGAGCCAGGCCTCTAACATGCATGCTTATAATCTAACATCAGCAAGCCCCTCCTACCCTTTATGGATCTCTACTTGGGAAGGCCCCTACCTCTGACTGGCTTTTATCACCCCTAAATACAACATCTCCTCAGACAAAGGATCTCTAGCCCTAGAGGTCACCATTAGAGATGACTGCATCTCAGAGGAGAGGCTGATGAAGTTCTAGAACCTAGGTGAGGTTTGGTGGGCTGAGGTCCGGAGCCGATGACCAAGAAAGAATTCTTGAGACATCTTTGGTGCAAAATGGTGGTTTATTAGAGCACGGGGACAGGACCCGTGGGCAGGAAGAGCTGCTGCCCCGGGTTGTGAGGGGTGGTTGGTTATATACGCAGGAGTTGGGTAGGTGAGGACAAAGGGGTATTCAGAAGGGCTATTGGGGCAAAGAATACTATCAGGATATTGAAGGCTTAGTTACTATCAAGTAAAGACAATTGAGAGTCTCCTGGTGGAATGTTACATTCCTGCCATCAAGCATCCTTGTTAATGAGATTTAGATTTAGAAGAAATTTAACTTTATTTACTTTTCCTTCTACCTCCACCTCCTTCGGTTTTTATGGAGGGAAGGGTGACATTAGGCTTGAGAAACTGAGTTCTGTGTCTTTGGAATTTGGGCTATTGATAAGGTAACTTCTTTGTTTGTAAATCTCAAGGACATTTGCAAACCAAGGGAGACTCCAGTCTTGTAGGATTGTGATCTCAGCAAGTTAACTATTTATCATTTTATGGCAGTCAGGGGTGCCTGAGGAATGCTACACCTATGGAGGGGAGCAGATGGAAGGGGGGGTGCAAGGCACCAGCTCTTGCTTTGTCCTCAGCCAGCCTCCTGCTCCCTCATCAAGGCCACACCAAGGAGAATAAGGAAGTTGATGACATAAACCGAATTCGGTATACATTGGGATTCTGCCCCCCACTCCCCAATGCTTCTGAATCAGAAGGAAATCGCTGTGGTGACTGTCATCCTGGAGGCCAAGAGGCAAAAATTCTTGCTTCTGAACCTAGCCTTTACAAGAACATTTGCAAAACCCTGAATAAGGTCCCAGATGACTGCCTGGCAAGCACTAGATACCATTTCACTCTTACAGAAAGCCAAGCCATGTATTCTAAACCACACTAACCACAGTAAAGCACTTCCTCACACTACCCCTAGTTGACATACTCAGATTCATGGTTACAGACCTCTTGGTGCTCTGGCAGCCTGTTAAGGTACTAGATTCCAGATTTTGCTTTCCACCTGATGCGGATTCTACTCTCCTCATCCCTACCACCTGCAAGGCACTTCTTCCATACCCCAAATTGCCACCTCCTCCCCTCTCCACACAAGATCCTCCCTGTTGTACACAATGACCTTGCTCCACCCTATAACTAAGTGGGCCAAATTCAACAAATCAAACACATTCCTGTAAAAATCTGAGTGAGAGACCCAGGCTTTATATGTAAAATGATGTTGGATTTTTCTCCACAGAGGGCCAGACCTATAGTTCCATCTCACTATCTATCCTGAAGTTCTACCTAGTGATCAGTACCTTGTCCTAATGCCCTCTAAAACACCAAAATCATAAAATAATAATAATTAATTAATTAAATAAAAATAAAAATAAAACACCATGATCCTCATTGAATCTCTACAAACCTTCCCTTCTTTCAGTCCAAATTGACCAATCCGGCCTTAGCCCCAGAATGCCAAAATATTCTCCACCAGGAACTCTCTTCAAAGCATGTGGCCCAGGTCCTTCCTCTCTCTCTGCCTGCATTTTGCCTTGACTTCCCAGTGTGGCCTTTCAAGGTGTGGATATACCAGCTCCAGGATCCATTAGTAATAAACTCTATGTCACTTTCCCTTATGATATTTGGTTGAACATTGGCTCACATCCGATAAACCCATGCTCTACTTAACAAATGTTACTTTAACGAAGTTACGGCAAGGACCCTGGGGCTTTTCTGAATGTTGATCACCTCGTTTTCAGTTATCTTTCAGTTCTCAGTTTAAATATTACTTCCTCAGCCTGTCTGACAATTATATATAAATTAAAACCCTCACCTCATTTCTCTTTCCATAAATAGTTTTAAACCAAATTATCTTATTTTAGCCATCACTATATTTATCACAGTTTACTAAGTTTTTACTTCTCTATAGTATGTCCCCTTGAACTATACTACCTCCATCTTGTTTATTATCCAATATGTGACACAGTGATCTGCAAGTAGTAGATTCACAATAATTATCTGCTGGACTGAAAAGAAGACTCCCAACAATAGAACTATAAAGGACTTCTAAATATCTTCTGCAATTCCACCTTTAGACATCTTTTAGGATTTGGAAGAGGAAAAAAAAAGAGCTTAGAACTAGAGCTCTAGAATTTTAGTAATTTCCGCCAGTGAATTTTGTTATCAAGGAAGAAACATGAAATGTGAAATAATCGTCCTCATTTGTCATAGTCTTGGGTATTTATATTTATGCATTTGTAACCAAGGTATTTTGCAGAAAGGGAATAAATAGTTCACCAGTAGTCATCATTATAAAATGATATATTTAAAGCCACTAGTATGCATTTGAAATTATTTTAGATTGAATAATACAGATAAATTAAGTCAGGATTTTCCCCCTAAAGTTGTTAATTTAATCAAAAGTAGATACAAAATAACCCAACAGTGAAACTATGCACATCATTCTTTCAGGGCACTTTTCTGCTAGTTAACTATCTGTTCTACAGATCCATCCCTCATATGCTTAGGCCTTTCTTTTCCACTTTCCTTCCCAACTCCCTAAATAAAGTTTTTTTTTTTTTTTTTTTTTTTAAATCTCAAAAACAAATAGGTTTGTGACTCTAAAAGCCTAATAGGAATGACACCCCACACACATTAGAAGTCTATCAAGTGACACAGCAGATGACAAACACAGATGGAAATTTAGCTGCTTTCTTGGGACATGTGAATTCTAAACACTTAAGAGACATCTTCTTTCTCTACCCCCTCTTCTTGTCAGCCCAGCAATGAGGAAAGACTGTTTGTATCAGTTTTCTTTGTTATCCCCTGTGCTGTTTAAGGTATTTAAATACAATTTTCAGATACTATGCTTTAAGGAACTGATTATAAAAAAATAAGTAAGATTATTTCTGTCATCTAGTTTCCCAGATACTAAATGGGAGTAGAAGCCTCTCTGGCCCTTTCAGATTAAACCATGGGTACTGATAGTAATTCAACTTCCTGCCTTGGGTATTCCAATTATGAGATGATTAGGCTGAAGGATTACTGCAACATTCCTTTGGAAATTTTCCTGAGAAGGAGGTAGCTAGGGATCACAGAATCCTTGAAATGTAAACTTAGAGAGACAAGCAACAGCAATTACCACAAAAAAACAGCACAGGCTACATTTACAAAGTCCAGAATTTCCTCTGTGATATCTTTTTTCTCTTTCCTCTAAAAAAAGTGTGTGTGTGTGCATGTGCACAGACTTGCATTGGAGGTGGGGAAGCAGGCAAAAGAGACAAAAAACACCTAAAACAACAGAATATGCACCAATGGGGTTTGAAGTCTCTTTCCTGTCATCGATTTCCTTTAGTTTCTGAGAGAAGACTGAAAATTTAGAATCAAAAGAGAATATAATAAAAATGAAAATTTGTGAAAAAAATATTGTGATTGATCCTCTTACTACTTGTTTTTACCTATTATGTTTACTTTCTTTTCAATTTTAAGAAGTTGAAGTATAGAAACAAAGTTTTACCTAATATTTAGCTCCTTTGTGATTTTATATGCATTTCTCAGTGTTTAAAATTGTCTTTTGCATGAGTTAGCTAAAGTCTATGTTAAAGCAAAAGACACAGGCATTAGCATGTTTTATTACTTGAATTCATGAAAGTTCCCATGTCATTCCTGTTTTTTTCCACCTCTTAGGTCTAATCACCTTAACTTTGGAGATTCTATCAAATTCCATCTGTTAGTTGATTCCCATCCTGGGAATCTCATTAACCAGCCAAATATAAAACCCATCCGCAGCAAACAGAGGTTTTTAGCAGCCAACATCTTTCCATGATTATTCTTCCAGTGTTCTATATGGTCTTTCTTATCCAGTTCTTTTGAATGCAGCAAAAGGTGACCTACGCTCCTGACTTCTTTGGCTTGCCTTATGGGATGCTAACGAGCTATGTCTATTGCAAGTATCTAGAACAGTTGTGACTTCAATCATCATGTACTTATTTTACATACTTTAAGACAGGAACATAAAGTACAAATTAAATTGAAGTTTCTGGTGAGATGATTGCATCTTGGCTAGTTTTAATGGTGTTTTCCATCATGTTTACAAACATCACTGGCTAGAGATAGATCTGCCCCAAATGACTAAGGTCCTGCTCTTCTCCATTTATGCCTTTCTGCAGTTTGCCCTAGACTCTGTATGATTGATTGATTGATTTGAGAGAGAGGGAGAGTGAGGGAGAGCACAGGAGAAGGGGCAGTGGAAGAGGCAAAAGCAGACTCCCCACTGAGCACAGAGCCCAATGATGTGTTAGATCCAGGACCCTGGGATCATGACCTGAGCGAAGGCAAATGTTTAACCAACTAAGCCACCCAGGCGCCCCCTCTCTGTATGATTTAGATGCTAACAGATAACTATATAGTTTAACAAGCTGCAGAATTGTACCAAGTGATTATCAGGATGTCAGCTGAAAGTCTTTTTGATTTTAAAGACCCAATTCCTCTTGGAATAAAACAACAGCTAATGAACTTACAAAAAGTATAACTCTTAGAAATTCCAAATTTCAAAATAAGAAAAGCAGCATATACTTTACTTTTAAGATGTGTGTGAAAAATGTACAGTGAACTTGCTTGAACATAAAATAAACCCTTCTTGGACATAAGCAATATGAAGTTTCTTAAGGATAGCAGCCAAAAATGAAAACAGCACACTGATCGAGTGAGGTGAGACCATTAGTAAAGCACAGGAATATAACCATACTTATTAGTAATGTGTTAATTCTTAAGAGCAATAAAAATTAAATTATCTATATAGAATAATGCACACTGGATTTCAACCATGTAAAGACAATGAAACTTCCTCTTTCCTATAAGAGGGTTTTGAATACATTTCCAGAGTCCCAATTCACCAGTGTTCTCCCATCCTCTAAACTTTGTCCTCATCTACACCAAGCCCCAGCAGACTCTGGTTCTAAAAAAGAGACCAAACACTTGGTTCCTTGATATTTTGCTTGATGAAAGCCTTTAAAGCTGTCATTCTTAGTAATAACTATAGTGTAGCATCCTAGAGGGAATTTCCTTCTATCCGAATCAAGGCAGAATATTATTGGTTAGGGAGTGATGTGTTGGCAGAATACTGGATTTTGGTGACTTTCTTCCAGAGCTCCCATTAGATTGCAACCATTGCAATAAAAACAATCCACAGTGACTATACATCACACTCTTTTTTAAAGACTTCTATATTATTAAATTCTATGCCATATGTATAAGTTATACTAAGACATAAGACCTAGCAGCTCTTCTTCCCAAGTCAATGTTCCAAATAAAATTACTGGTATTGATTATATCTCACACATTCCATAACATTCATCTGCAATTAAATTGCAGAGTACAAATTACTGTAAAGAACAAAATTTGGGGTGAATTAGAAAATTCATATAATTTAATTGAACCAAAGGTTATAACAGATGAGTTATTTTCATTTAATTAAAAAAAATATACTCAAAAGAGAAACCTGGGTTTCATACTTATTTTTGATACCAGTGACCAAGCCCTATACATTTTCCTCTTTAGGAAATGTATATAGTAAGGGGTAGGACTCTCCCCTATCAGTCGATACACAATTTATTCAAGTTTACCATTTCCCCTCCTTGTTTAGAATACTATTTTTGTTTAAAATAATTCCCAAGCCTTTATTTTCTGTTTTTTCCCCCATCAGTCCATTTGTGTCAAACACTTCACTGATTTTAATTGCAAATACTTATGATGCATTTTCTCCAGTTCTTCATTCTTTTTTATCTTCAAAATGGTCTTTGCTAATTTACAGTTTTCTTCTTGCATGTAAAGTTTAGGACTTTTTAGCACTGCCAAGCTAAAAAAGAAAATCAAAAGGAATTGCATAGAATTTGTTGATTAGCTTGGCGAAAGAATTAAATTCATATTTTCCTGAGTCTTCTCATCTCTGTATTTGCTATGTCTTTTCATATCACTGAATTAAATAGCTTAGGAAATCTTTTATATCATTTGATAACATTTTGATTTTTTTCATAATGGTGTCATGTAACTTTGTTAAATATATTTCTCAGTACCTTTTCACTCATTATATTTCTAATTGGTTGTTGCTGATATAAAATAACACTACTGAATATTATATGTTAACGTTGTGTCTGCCACTCTTTCTGGATTTGTATGTGGGTAATCAGTTCAACTACAGAAAAGTTTAGTTTTGTTTTATTTTATTTGCAAAACCTAATATTTCATAGTTCTTTTGTCTTTTTGCTTTGCCTGACTTTTATCATAGATGTTGAACAGAATTGACAATAATACTTAAATTTCACAAACAAGTATAATGTTTCCTATAAATTTCAGTAGATGATTTTTATTTCATTCGAAAATTTCTTTCTTATTTTAAATTTCTAATAAAGTTTTTAAAAATCTTTAATACATATTGACTTTTCTGCATTTAGAAAACAATATATTATTTTTTCATTCATTATTTTGTGTGGTTAGTTACACTAATAGATATTATATAATTGAACGGTTTAACTTTCTCCAAAAAGATTTTATAAAATTGAACGGCTTAACTTTCTCCAAAACCATTTGGTAAATAAATATTCATTTTAAGATGTATTGATATATTTGGTAAGGCAATTTTTATTTTTACTTATTTATTTTTAAAGATTTTATTTATTTATTTGTTCATTTATTTATTTGACAGAGAGTGAGAGAGTGCATGCATGAGTACCACCAACCAGGAGAAGTGGCAGGTAGAGTGAGAAGGAGAAGCAGGCTCCCCACTGAGCAGAGAGCCTGACATTGGGCTCATCCCAGAAACCTGGGATCAATCATGACCTGAGCTGAAGGCAGATGCTTAACCGACAGAGCTACCCAGGTGCCTCGGTAAGGCAATTTTTAAATTAAAACTTTATATATATATACATATGTATGTGTATATATATATATGTGTGTGTGTGTGTGTATATATATATATATATATATATATATATATATATATATATATATGAGAGAAAGCTTGGCCTATATTTTTTATTTTTCTGTAATGGTCCAATTTTACTATTAAATATGGAAAATATATATCTAAATATATAATACAAATATTGCAGTATATATAAAATGATAAGCTACCCAAATTATTTTCTGCAACAATGTTGATTATTTTTCTGTAATCACTTCCAAAAATTTAAGTGTACTTAGCAATTTCATTTCTTCTAAGATTTCAAGTATGTTGACTAAAACTGGTTTATAATATTTTCTCGTATTTCAAAAAATAATCTCTACTATATATACAGTTATTTCTGTGTATAGATGTATGCAGACCTATAACTGTACCCATATACATAAACATATTTATATGTGCATGAATTATCTTTTCTCTTCATCCTTATCTGTAGGTTTTTGTTATTTCTTGCTTTCATCCTTCTTTAGTCTTATGCTATTATTATTTTTTCTAACTTTAACAGGCTATATAGATTAATAATCAGTTTTTTTATTTCCTAAGCATGAATTTAGCTAATATATTTCCTTCTAACAATTGTTTGGGTGTATAGCCCCAGTGTTTTTGTTTTTCTTTAGTTCAAAATAACAGGAATTTTTAATTAAATTTTTCTTAACTCATAGATTTGTTTAATAAATATATATTTTAGTTTCCACATATATTGAAAGAAGATTTGTCTATATTTCTGAATTTAAGTTTTTATTTTTATTTTTTTTCAGAGAAAGGCATGTTGGGAAGCTTATCCTAGAGGCTCATATTCATGTTTAAGTTTGTCATTTTTCTAACTTTTGGATCTACAATACACCTCAGAGCTAGAACATATTGTCATTTGTATCTGGAGTGAAATATCCCCACAAAAGTGTTATGTCAAAGTCTCATGGGGAACATTACCCTTCATTCATCGAATAGTTGCTCATGAGTTCATCGTAATAGTGTTACACAATTAAGAGCTGCATGTGTTACTATTTACCACTTAAAATATCTGGCTCAAATTAAGATGTATTAAAAGTGTGAAATACACAACACACTTGGAAGACTTAGCATGAAAAAAAATCTTATTAGTATCTTAAAATATAATGTAGAAGTCAAAATCATAATATACTGGATACATTGCAATAAGTTAATGTCGTACACTTCTTTTTACTTTCTTACATGTAGCTACCAGAAAATTATATTATACTCATGACTTGCATTTTCTACTGGGCAGTGTTGATTTAGAAAGAAACGGAAATTCTATTGTCTTCTTAGGCACCATGATCTAAAGCATAAGACTGCCAATATTTCTCAGACACTCAGAGGTCAGAGTTTTCAAAATTGCTAACTGACTATTGCATGGCAGGTTTAGTTAGTACTAAAAAGATGTCTTGTGGATGAAAACGCTCAGGAGCTTGAGGCAGAAGTTCTCTACCAAGTGATGGTTTATAACTATATTTCCTATACCGAATGATAGTGTATGGTAAAAAAAAAAAGTGGTTCATTGATAATAGAGGCAAAGGTGTTTTGATTGCTGGTAACTAGTTTGAATAAAGTTCTATTTCACTAAATATCATAGTTGATGCACAGTAGAGAAAAATGTGAAGTTGGTGTTAACTTATTTAGGTTTCCTTTTTAAGATTTTTACATGCTTAACTCTCAGTCTAAGCTGCTGAAAGGAAGACTATCTCCTTTCATTATGCTTTGTTATATGTAAGTTGACTTGATTAGGTGCTTTGGATATAATGAAAAATCAAATTTAGTGGTGGCATATGTCCGCTAAGGTTCATGGCACAAAATTTGAGTTCCTTAAAAACATTAAATATAATTTAAAGCTCTTATTAGTTACTGATGCTAAAGTAGAATTTGTTTTAATCAAATGATAGAGTTGAAAGGGAAGTTTTTTTCTAACATTATTTGTGTAGTGGAAAAGAAGATACTCATTTTGACTCAAGAAAGCTGTTCTCTGTTCCAAAGATTTGATTCTGTGTTGATTAAAGTGGAACTATATTAACCGCAATTTTCATTCAAATAAAAGAAGAACAGGGTATGGCTATATTCTCCACTCCCTTAGTAAATTGCTGTATAGATTGTGTTGGTATTCGGGAGATAAGAATTGGAAATAGATGCAACAAAAGTCTCATTCATCATTAGTGTCGAGGGACTAGAATCAATGTGAAGGTGCCATGCTGTCTCAAATAGCTAAATAGTTCATTAGGGGAAGTTTACAATTAGGCAAGATAAAACTGTATAGATTTAATGTGAAAAGGTTATTCTTCTGTCATAAATGATTGGTGGGATAGGAGTTTAGACTACAGCATCTGGATCTTTTTTGTATGACCAGAATTCAGATGGGTACAGTCATCTATTACCATGTGAAATATGGTAATATGTAATATTGGAGTCTTGGAGTCTAACAGGAAGATTAATAAATATATAACATTGAAAGCATTAAGTCCTTTGAGCTTCAGTGTCCGTATTTTTTAATCCTTCTTTGCTCACATAGTTGAAAAGTAATATGTTATTGCCATGTGTTTTAATTCGCAAATTGATTATATATATATATATATATATATATATATATATATATACTTCAGCCAACACACATGTATATATAGGCATACCTATGATATTTATATTATAAAGGCTAACTGGGACAATTGGATCTCTCCTTTACCTGAGCTATTCATGGACCAGTAGTGACAATGGCAAAAGGAGAACTTCTTATGGAACACTCCACAAACCAATCATATTTCAATGATGACAACCAGAATCATAAAACATCAATTTTTAATAATAAATCAAATTGTTGACATTCACCTAAATCAATAAGACTCCTTTAAATGAATATTAAATAATGCATTACTTAAATAAAAGAGGCACAACAAAAAAGAAATGTCAAAATTGTTATATTTTACAATTGCCCTTATTACATCCTTATATGTCTGACCAAGCTTTTTAATCCCATTAGATTCTGACTTTAAAATTCCACTGTAAGAAATATATTATTTCCATGTACCTATTCAATGCATTTGAACCATTTCATTTTTTCTTCAGCAAACTTTTAGTCTAATTGGAGAACACTTTAGACACTCACAAATTATATTTCATGCAAAAATGAGATTCAGTTAGACAGCATTATGGCAGGCACATTTTTAGTGTTAAGCATTTAAATTGTCATGTTTCATGTTTTAAAGGGACAAATATGTCTTAAGATTTATACTTTAACGATATTTTTATCACAGTTTTATAGCTAAAATCTTTTCTTATAAATGATAAGCATAGTACAATTACCAGAAAATTCCATTCATAAAATGTAGATCACTGACATATTTATGTATCAAATATTTTATGTAATTATCTGATATACTGACAGATAGAGGACGGTACTTAGATTTTAACTTAAATTTGCTACCTTACTTCAACATTTTAATTAGAAAAGTATGTGTCTCTTTGCAAGTTAAATAATATATAGGTATTTTAAAAACATGATATTCTATCCTTACTTTAACCTCTAACCACTTTCAATCTCACACTTGTGAGATGACCAATATTCATTACTCAGTGAGCAGATTTCCACAAGGTTTCACAAAGTTTGGGGGAAAAATATATTTGGTACATTTCATGTTAATTTCAATAATGATCCATAAAATTGAATAATGCTTGCAGTGACCAATTATCACTGTAAAGCAGGTACTACACATCATTTTACACACTCCTGCAAAACAACTCCATCTTATTCTATTAGAATTTTATTTTTTTTAGTTCAAAAGCTCCTAATCAGTTTAGAATCTTGGAAGTTTTAAGCTTAAAGGGGATTTTTCAGCTCATTTGTCCATCCTTTCACTTTTAAGAAAACACTTAGATCAGCCAATATAGATTAAATATGAAGGTTTTTGTTTGTTTGTTTTCAAGACTCTAAAATATTTCAGAGGTGATTCCATCAACTTACGTCAGACAATGATTTCTTTAACACATGTCCCAAATATTACCATTACATAATAAAATATATTGATTAATTCACTTTCTCAGTCGCCCAGAAAAGATAGCAATATCTATAATAATATAAAACTCGCAATTAATTAGGATTGACACTCAAAATATTTTTTTTTATTTTTTTAATATAATTTTTTATTTTTTATAAACATATATTTTTATCCCCAGGGGTACAGGTCTGTGAATCACCAGGTTTACACACTTCACAGCACTCACCAAAACACATACCCTCCCCAATGTCCATAATACCACCCCCTTCTCCCAAACCCCCTCCCCCCAGCAACCCTCAGTTTGTTTTGTGAGATTAAGAGTCACTTATGGTTTGTCTCCCTCCCAATCCCATCTTCTTTCATTTATTCTCAAAATATTTTTAAAAAACTTTAATATTTAATGTAGGATGAAGAGTGATCATCCAAAACAAGTATCAGAAAGTCAGTGATCAGTAAGACAGAATGACCGTAAATAACCTGTATAGACTTGCTCTTTTTGCAAATCTCTCTAGGAAGATCAGCTTCTGTGAAAGATGTTGACCAAAAGTCTGCATTAGGAGAGACATTTGCAATTAGAACCAGCAAAGGTAGATTTTTGTTGACTTATAACTCTCAGAATAGTGCTAGTTTCACACATGCTGGATTAACGGATCAAACAATGTTATCAGGATTCAATCTTTATCTCTCCTTCTCCCAGTCTTGCCCACCTCTGTGTTAGATTTATGCTCAGTTGCACAAAATGGTGGGTATGTTACCTCCATTTCTCAAGATACCTTTGACTTGTTAGGTTCTGGATAAATAATTCCCAAATGTTGGTTTTCATTAGACTATTCATTAGAATAATATCATTAGAATATTTCATTGTTTAAAATTATTATTCTAATGTTCTATGAAGACTTGGGGTCACTATGTCTTGGGTAAGACTTGGGAATCTGAAATTTCAGCACACATTCCAGGTTCGTTTGATGAAGATGAAGGAAAACATATTGCCTATGAGGACTTTCTCTACACTGCACATATAGTGCTACTCTCCATAGTGGTAGTTTCATACATCTTAAAGCAGAGTAATTTCATGAAGTGACATGTTTGTGAAATTCCAGTATATTAGAGGGAAACAGAGTCCACTGACGATTTATTATACCTACTAAAACACAATTTTTTAAAAAGATTTTATTTATTTATTTGAGAGAGAGAGAGCATAAGCAAGCAGAAAGGCAGAAAGCAGGCTCCCCATCGAGCAGAGAGCCCTATGTGGGGCTGGATCACAGGACCCTGAGATGATGACCTGAGCTGAAGGCAGATGCTTAACTAACTGAGCTACCCAGGTGCCCCATACTAATACATTAAAAGGGAAATCTATGCATATTAGAACTATAATTAAAACAATGGAATAACTTGGAAATATCTAAATCTTTCATCTTTCAATGAAACAATGCACAGAGGATTACTTCAAATTTGTTAGCACTCAGAATAGTATTTCCAATGATCTATTAACTCCTAATGTGTCCATTTCCTCATTCTTCATGAGGCATAAATTCATTCCATATATAATTTTTAAACAAATCTTGAGAAAATTGAAGACCATCAAGAAAATATTTTTGTTTACTCTGTTCCTTTTGTCTTTTAAAATTGTGAATTACATGATCTGAACAAGTCTAGCCAAGGGCCTGTTCTTAGTGGTAGTAGAGAGTAAGAGTGGCAATATACAATGAAATGAATAAACAGGATAATGGAGGACTATAATCAGTTTTGTGGAGAAAATTAATAAAGTGATGTGTTAAGGGAATAACTGAGGGCAGGGAATAGTTAAATAGACTTCCTTGTAGTTTATACATTGGTTCTGTCAGCTTGATAGGAAGCTCATTGATAGCGAGGAGCAGAATGCATTTATCTTTGTTTTCCTCATTTCTACTATGCAGCCTCTAGAATATAATACATGTGTAAGAATGTTGCATTTTTCCCTACATATAACTGTTTTGTTCATAGTAATCAGTCTACAGATGAGAATTTGGCAATTTATGTAAGAAGCATGTAATAAATCATTATAACTAATGATTCTTTTTATCATTATTTATTATTTCTAAGCAGTAGTGGTAATGCAAGAAAGATATTGTTTACCTGCAGTTTTTATGTGAGTGATTGGGTGAATGTTTCAAGAATGTAGATTATTGGAAGACATAGTATTTGAACCCAGGAGTCAAGTTTTCATTTTATCCACTACGCCAAATTATTCCTCAGTAAAGTGTCAGTCAAATGTAAATACTCACCACCAACCACTACCTCTGGTTATGATATGTGTTTACCTCAAACCATGGAGTAGGAACAGGTCTATGAGGATATAACCTATGTTGAGATTTTAAGCAGTTTCTGAGGATTCCCATGAGCCTCATAGGCAGAATCCATATATAATTTTTCTTACTCACTGGCACTTTTAGAGGGTAAAAGGAGGAGTTATACTTATGCCGTGACAATAAGGATAAACAGAGTCTATCTCAGGCAGAAGAGTAGGTATGATTATCCCACTCAGAGGGAAAGCAACAGGGGGTTAAGATTTTATGTCTCCACAAGTTCATTTTCATGGACCATTCCCTTTACTATTTTATCAATGATGTAAGGCAGGTGTTTTTCATCTTCATTCCAAAGTTGAGTGGACAGAGGCCCAAAACAAGTAGGACAATGATTAGTAAGTTTTCACTTACTGGCACTTCACTGGCATTGTATAATGATCTACCAGAAGCTGAAACATATCTTTGTTTCTCACTACCAGAATAATAATAACCATAACAACAACACCACCCACAAAATTATTTTGGTCACATACTGTGTAGAGCAAAGAATATGAGGAAGCGAATGAAGACTGTGGAAGGGATGCTACTAGAGCTGCACATTTTCATTACAGATGTGTTCCAAAAAAATTGCACCAGAAATAAACCTTAGAAGAAGTGGATGGATGTTGTTCAGTCTTCAGTGATTATCAAGTTGGATTTTATAACCTCTTCTATAATAGTACTATGAAAATTATGTGAGGATCGATTTGTGTAATTTCTTAAAAGTTTGATAATTGCTAGTCCAAAAAATTAATAACACAGTAATAGAAACATAACATTTACCTTCGTACCACATTCGTATCAGGTAAAAAATTTACCTTCTTAAAAAAATTTAGATTTGTGTTTGTTTCCGTTGTTTCAGAAATTTTTAGATTTCATTCTTGGGTTATATGTAAATAACCTTTAGACCTGTGGTGGCCTTAGCAGTGAGTAAACTACTTAACTTGGACAGTCAAGACCTTTGTGTCGGGGCCTCTCTAATATTGATGAGATTTACTCTATAGATTAACTGCATGTGTAACAAAGAGGGCACCAATGATTAATCAAGGTTAAATGACTCCAGGCAATAAGAAAGGAGTAAAAGAAAAGCACCTTCTCAGTTCTGGAAATGCCTTTAAGATCTTGGATTCTGACATTCTGAGAGGTTAATAGCTTAATAACAACAATAATAAAAACCCAAACAATGTCATTTATCATTCATTAACCCCATGTTATATGTCAGGCATAGTGCTAAGTACTTTGCTTGCATTATCTCTAATTCTTGTAACAAACTTCCATTTTGAAAATGAGAAACTGAGACAGACTGGCTATGTACATTGTCCAAGGTCATACAGCTAGTGAACAATGGATCTTGTCTTAAATTCAAGTCTGACAGTTAATTTCCTACCCCATCTTTATTCTCTCACCCCAAATATTTAACCATTTCTTAAGAGTTAATGACAACACATGTTGTTTATAGACTACTGACTAATATCTTTTTGAAAATGCTATGCTATGCTCTGAAATATTAAAAAAGATTAAAAAAAACCAGTTCACATGTGTTTTGTTGTTGTTATTGTTGTGAAATAAAGATGATGCTTGAATGTAATCTTCAGGATTTTGCCTCTAGTAGAAGTAAACCAAAATTGCAGGTAAATTCTATCTGATATTTGCTTAAGCAGTTAATCTGTGATCCATTTTTCCATACAGTGAGAATGATTATTTTTTAACTCCTGGTCTGTCATAGTAAATACAACCTAAAATCTGAAAGATAATTATATCAGGAGATATAGACACAGGCTAGTTTGATGTGCCTTTTTGGAGTCACGGAAAATATTCACACAATGGTTCCTAGGTCTGTATTTTTCCTTAGGCTTTTTTCTGTGGGAATGTGTACTATGCTCAATGTCTTTAAAACATTTCTCCCCTTGAGAGGACTACTCATTTTTTATCATCCTAAAATAGTCCTTATAGGAGGAAATAAACAAGTAACTGTCACACACACACACACACACACACACATCCCTTTCACATTTAGTATCATGAAACATTTCTAGCACATTTAATCTCTATTTTCAGAAGAGCTAATCAAAACTTTTCAATCCTTTAATAAAATGTGATAACTGATTTAAAAAATACTCATGTTTTTAGTGGATTTTATGAAAGCTAACTCAGAATCATTTCCAAATAATAGTCACCATTTATTGAACCCTTGACTTTACAAACATGATGTTATTTAATTCTCTGTCACCATCAAGAGGTAAGCAGTACTGCTATGCCAAATTTATAAGTGGTAAAAATGCTCCAGTAAATTTAGTTAATTCACTTTGTCTATTTAGAACTCAAACATGGGCCAACACTATTATACATAGGTCTTCCAAAGAACAGAGATTATTTGATTGGTAACAAAAGATGGCAATTATTCTTGTTTTATGGATTGAAAGCCTTAAGTACTGAATGAGTGGCAAAGTTGAAAATAAAACTCCTGAATTCCCTCATTTGTTCTCTTTAGAAAGAGAACAAATTATTTGGAAAACACTGTAGTTTTAAACACAAGTAAATATAGTTTAAATTGGGGCGCCTGGGTGGCTCAGTGGGTTAAGCCGCTGCCTTCGGCTCAGGTCATGATCTCAGGGTCCTGAGATCGAGTCCCGCATCGGGCTCTCTGCTCAGCAGGGAGCCTGCTTCCTTCTCTCTCTCTCTGCCTGCCTCTCAGTGTACTTGTAATTTCTCTCTGTCAAATAAATAAATAAAATCTTTAAAAAAAAATATAGTGTAAATCTTCTCATAAAGACCACTGAAGAATTCAACAAATTGGCGATACTGAACAGATACTTGGTATAGACCTATATAAACAATGATAGTAAATCTGACAGGCTCCTCAAAAACCTGCCATACCATGGAATGCAACAAAGATAATTATTTATCCTTTCATGAGCAAAAATAATGATAAAGTTTGATGGCAAAAGAATGTGGGATCAATTGTCCTACCACAGAATTTTGCTATCAAAAATGCCATGAAGGTATTGCCCACAGAATTTATTCCTGTGCACATTGAGAGTAAGGACATTCATATGCTTCAGAGATTAAATCCATCAGTTCAAGGGTGCATGAATAAAATGTGAATCATTCTGTTGATAGTGAAGGAGACGGTGATTGGTGGTATTCACACTTTTCTTAAATCTTATGCTGACAATACAATAAGTATATTTTCTCTTTTAAGTTTTTCTGCTTGAGATGTTGCTCATGAGGGAGAAAAGCTAAAATTGTTCTCTCAAAGGAAAACATAGACTCCATTAAAACTGAAAGTATATTTGAAATATAAGTTCCTTTTCAAATTTAAAAGAATTTTCTTTCAGATCTCAGGACATAATAAAAGATTCATTGCAGATTAGAAATATGCCAGGCCATGATATTTGCAGTGCTTCCTTTTACTTTTCATAATTTCCTGCATCGCTCCAGCTGTAGTGATATATGTTATTCAAGGAAGACATTCTTTATAATACATAGAAATATATGCCATGTGCTTGTAGTATACATAGTGCTATGGCATAGAATATCAACCTGTCTTCAAGATGTTAGTAGTCTCATTCAGGAGACAAGATTAACATCCATCAATAACTAGAGAAAAACAAAAAGCATATGCCGAAATTCTAAAACATGTGGTACAGACTGTGATACAACACTCAAGAAGAGAAAAGACTGTTAGGTGTTAGAATAGAAGATTATTCACGATATCTTCAGGCTTCCTTTGTATGTCATTCTTTGAGTCTAATACTTGCTCCCTGAGTCAACTTGGGCAAGTTTTTATATTTCTCTGGGTCTTGGTGTCTTACCTCTCAAAGACGTATAGTAATGTCTACCTGACAGATTTTATTTTAGAGAGTAAATAAATTGGTATAAAAATTGAATATGTACTTAGTACACACTTCCATGATAATGAAGATGATGATGACAGGATTTGTTTAAATAGTGAAGCATGAAATGTAAGACAGGACAGTGGGAAAAGTGATCAGTAGACAGTAAAGAAGATAATAGAAGATTTTAAATATATACTACCAAGAAAAAAATTTGAACTTGGTCAAGAAAGTATCATAGTCCAACACAGGTATATTTCATTCTTAACTCTCATAATTATCATTACTTGTGTTTCAAACAATTTAATTAGTGTAGTTGATCCATACTTTTCTCATCATGGAATGGATGGAAACACTTCCATCATGGAAATATTTTGAAGATTATGTGAAAAAAACAGCAAAAACTATCTGTTTTGTTTAGCCAGGTTAATTTACATGTTAGGTGGAGTAGGTAGGGGCATTGTAGTAGCATAGTGCTTAGGGCCAACAATACATTTAGAGTTACACAAAGAGTTCCAATTTTATTTCTTCAAAAATCAGAAGAAACATTGAACATAATAATAAATATATAAAAATAAACCAGTTTGACATTCATTTTTATACAAAGTCAGTTGTAATATAATTTTTAGTGTACATAGAGAAAAGGCTCCACAGTACAAAATGACTAGGCCCACACAAGTCATAATGGGGCCTGGTGCTCAGTTCTATTCTTGCCCCCTTTACACCTAGTCAGCAGAAGAGAGTGGGCTATGGGAATCACAGAAACACAGACTTTGACCTCTGATTCAACCACACCTGAAACACAACAGCCCCGTCCATGCAGTTATATGTAAACATACTTTTCATTGTTTGATTTAATTTTCATTGTGTTTTCTGCAACCCAATGATCCTAATAGATACAACTAATAGTCATCAA
Source organism: Mustela putorius furo (assembly GCF_011764305.1). Taxonomy (NCBI): domain Eukaryota; kingdom Metazoa; phylum Chordata; class Mammalia; order Carnivora; family Mustelidae; genus Mustela; species Mustela putorius. The sequence continues at coordinate 2,594,622 of NW_025422088.1, read as the reverse complement.
TAAAGTTTGCCTTGGGGCACCTGGGTGGCTCAGTGGGTTAAGCCGCTGCCTTCGGCTCAGGTCATGATCTCAGGGTCGTGGGATCGAGTCCCGCATCGGGCTCTCTGCTCAGCAGGGAGCCTGCTTCCCTATCTCTCTCTCTCTCTCTCTCTGGCTGCCTCTCCGTCTACTTGTGATTTCTCTCTGTCAAATTAATAAATAAAATCTTAAAAAAAAAAAAAGTTTGCCTCAATCATCACATACAAATTCAAGGTCTCACTTTCATCATAACAGAAATGTCTCAGTCAATATTTTCATACAATGAAATGTTTAAAGACTAAGAAGCAAACAAAAGAATAGCTGTGTTTGATCAAAATAATGCTTAGAATACCATGACCCCAGAATCCCAGGTTGGAAGAGGTTTCATATTTACAGTTACTCAGTTTAAATAGTCATTTTAAGTTTCATTCAGTTTTTCCTCAACTATTTAAGTGTGTCGAGGTACATGACACACAAGAAATCTTATTAAAATTCCATATCTATTGTCATTTGATAACTCAGTTCTTCTAAGAGGCTCTCATTCTTGTCAACCTTGGTTCCTCCTGCATGCCTTCTCTTGGTGCCATAGTAGCCCCCACCCAGCATGTACACATGGCTCTAGAGTATCCCAGGGACAGTTCCCTTTTGGAGAATTTGCAGCATGTTCTTCTCTTTCATTGACCAAATGCTTGAGTAGAGGGAACGTTGGTCTGGGAAGGGGAAAGTTTAAGAAGCACCACGAGTAAAAAAGCTTTAGGTTGGTACAGAGATATAAATAGGACAAAAGTTGAAATATTAATTGCCAATTCTTTTCTTCTGAGGGCATAAGCTACAATTTTTAAATGGAAATACGTCCAATCAGGGCATAAGTTGCCCATCTGTAATTCTTAGCATGTTTGTTCATAAGTAGAAAATTCAAATATCTATGTAAAATCATTAAGACTGTGAAGATAAAATAAGGGCAGCTCCTTAGGACATGCTCTGATAGCATGTGTCTTCCCTCCTCTATATCTTTGTTGAGGGTAAATTTAACCAACTGTGCTGCACTTATTTCGAAAAAAAAAAAAATGTTACTCTTCTACTCTGTAAGGAATTTCAACTGTCAAATGCCTCTGAAATTTGGACCCCACTCTCTTTTAAATCGTTTCTTAAGTCAGTAGAATAATTTGCAAACTGTATATTTACAAGTTGAATTTTTCTCCACTTAAAAAATGATTTTACAGCCTGTATTTCTCTGATAAGGAAAAAAAATCTGCATTTACTCAGTATGACTAAATGCTTCCTAATATATCAATATCAAGTAAGAACCATCCTCTAAAAAGCATTGTAGCACAACTAATGCTTCTTTGTCTTAGAATTCATGCACAGAACATGACAGCAGAGAGAGTCATCAGAGACACACCACTTTAATTTTTATTGATAATATGATCACAGGTGCATTTTTAATTATCTCACCACATTGCTTTCCTCAGAAACTGTCACTAGTAATTTCATAGAGCAAACATGTTGCCCTTATGACATTACAGAACACAATTTAGAGTCATTTAGGATGCTTGTAGATTGACAAGTAGCTTCACCTTTTGAGACACTACAACGAAGGGAATCAACGGACATAGAAAATTAGATGCCAATCATCTTTGTTAACTTAGAGGTAAAGAGCAGCATGAACAAGGTAATCGTGGATATTGAAGTTTTAGGCATTAGTTTAGTAGCTACTGATAAAATCACTGTAGTCTAAAGAAAAAAAAATAGGCCAAAAAAAGAAAAAGCATATTGCTGTGGTTTTTGTTAAAGATGGGGAAAAAAATATGACATTTTGGTCTTTTTTCCTGGTTATAGGTGTTACAGAATCCTCAATAGCTGGTATTTGCAATGATGACACCCAAGAATATAGAAGACTGGGAGTTCTGAGCTCAAGGAATCAATGATTCATTCCCTGGGTTTGTGGACTTACAGATAAAGAAGAGAGTAATGTCTATTCTTTTAATCACACTATAATGCGGTCTGTAAAGATTTGCTTTCTGTTTGCTATGTATAAGGACCACCCACTTCTCTGAGGTTCAAAAACAACAAAATAACTCAAAAATTCTTTCATGTTTTCTTATGTTTCTGTTGTATTAATTTAGGCTGTTATATTTTCTAAAAACTCTAGTTATAGGTCTTCTATGTCAAGGGAACAAACAAAAATTATGGTCATTATTTTCCCTGGCTAAGGGATTTTTCTACACCTTTTAAAAAATAATAACCAGTTACATTTTATATTAGCATGAAGAAAAGTATTCAAGCACTGGAAGTGATGGGTTAAGAAAAGTCTAATTTAAATATGTCATCGGTAGACAATTGAACTTTTAAAATGTTGGTGTAACCATGTAATAGATATTACACAACAAAAAGAAGAAAGCAAACTTACTCGTACATAAATTAACCTGATGAATCTTAAAAACTTCATGTTGAATTAAAGAAGACAGTCACAAAGTCAAAGATGATTCCAGTTACATCAATTTAAAAACAGAAAAAAATAAATCAAAGGGATAGAATCAGCATAGTAGTTATCTCCGGAAAGCAGGGGAGGGGCAAAGGAAGACAAAGGAACTCTTTTGCATATGGAAATATAATAGAGCTTCATGTGGGTGTTGGTTTCATGCATGTGCACATTATAAAATCTGTCAAGGTGTACACTTTAAGATTCATGTATTTTCCTGAACCCAAATTATACCTCAATTAATAAAAAAATAAAACAAAACAGAAGAAATAACTTCCTGCTTGGTTAATAGTTATTCAGTATTTGCATACACTACTTACTATATTCCTCACAAAAATTCATAATAAATACACGGTGAGTAGTCTAATTTTTAGATGAGAATGGGGTATAAAAAAGATATAAAACTTTCCAGGGTTACATAGCTAGTGCATTATAGAACTAAGATCAGAATTCAAACTCTCCGGTTTCAGAGTCTATAGTTTGACCACCAAGTTACCTTGCTTTTTTCTATCAGGTTCCAATAAATCTGGTGTCAATTTGTAGAGGAGCTTCATGTAATAGAAGGCAGCACCAGAGTTGTGTAGAGAAAAAGTCATTAGAAGCATCAAAGTAATGGCAATTGAAAGCAAAAACTATCAATCAGTAGAGTTCTGGGCTTTAAATAATCTCTAGTTTATGAATTATACATATGGATGTATAATGCTTTTAACTGTAAATATCACATTGTTCCCCAAAGTGCATTCAAGATAAGCCATTTGTTGCAGTTTTTGAAAGATCAATGGATGTTAAAATGTGTCAAACAGCTGTTGTTTCAGGACTTCTCTAGCAACTTTTGAAATAATCTATACTACATTATCAGAACACTTTTACATGTCCTGAAAACAAATATTATGGGGGGAAAAAAAAACTGAAGCATAATCCATTATTCTAGATTTAATCTCTCAGCACAATTTACAAAGTAATAAAATATGGCATTATAAGCCCTAAATAGAAATAGATTTTAGGGGCAACTGGGTGTCTCAGTTGGCTGAACACCTGACTCTTGATTTCAGCTCCAGTTGATCTCCCAGTTATGAGATCAAGGACCATGTAGGACTCCCTGCTTAATGGGGACTCTGCTTAGGATTCTCTCTCTCCCTCTACCCCCGCTCCCCTTCCATCTTGTGCATACACCCACACATTTTCTCTCCCACTCTCTCACTCTAGAGAGAGAGAGAGAGAGTTTATACTTTAGGGTATCAGATTTGCTGAAGTTAGCAGAGCTCTTCTAGAATGAAAAGTAATATACAAAAGTGCAGCTAGTTAAATAATAATATTCACTCTATTTTCTCCAACTTTCAATTTTCTTGGTTATTTGACAGATAATGTGATCTCTTCTTTAACAAGAAAATTAAAATAAGAATTAATCCACAAAATTCCCTACCCCACCCCGCCCGCCTGACCCAACATTTTCTTTTTTCTTTCTCTGAAGTAGTGTCATTCAAGTACAAAATTTATTTCCCCAACCTTACTGTAGACCTATCTAATCCTCCCTTTCCCTGTCATTCAATGGATTACTCTCAATTTACCTATTCCAGATATCCATTTTTCTACTGCTCTTTCCCTACTGCTCTTTCTATTGCTCCTCCCCAAATCTCTCCCTCCTTAAAACTGTCTCTTGAATTCAAGTCGCTTTGTGATCTCCCCACTGCCATTTTGCTTTCCTTTTATAGAAAATCTTCTTGAATATATATGTCAGCATTCTTTACCTTCACGTCCTCACATAAGTTTCTCTTCTCCGTCTGCTGTAATCTCTTCTTCCACCCCCATCATTTCACTGGAATCACTATTCCCAAGGCACCACTGTTCTTCTTATTGTTCTGAATAACATTTTTTTCACTTATCCTTCTGATTTTCAGTATTATTTTCTGCTTGTGAACAATTTTATCATTGATTTTTTCCCTTTAGTTTTTTTTTTTAAAGCATTTTTTTTTTAAATTTATTTGACAAAGAGAAAGAGAGAGAGAGCATGAGTGGGGAGAAAGGGCAGAGGGAGAGGGAGAAGCAGACTCTCTCCCCTCCCAATCAGGGAGCCAGACATGGGCTTGATCCCAGGACTCTGGGATCATGACTTGAGCTAAAGGCAGAAGTTTAACTGACTGAGCCACCTTGGCGCCCCCTTTGGTTTTAGATGCAGTACACTCTCTTGGATTTTCTTTGGCAACTCAAGATGCAAAAGTTTCTTAAGAATTTTTTTGTTACCTCTTTCTTAAGTATGCAATTCTTAATTATTTGTAAGCTTCAGAATTATATCTCTATCTGCCAACAGGCTGTCTCAGCACCAGAATCCACCTTCACCAGAATAACTTGCACTTATCCTCAGCTCTCAGAATAAATAAGTTTTCTTCCAAAAAGACTTCCAAAAAGTATTCTTCCAACATTTCTTCTTTCTGAATCTGGGTTATACATCCTCCATAAGCTCTCTTAAAATGTAATATTTCCCCTATTATGACATTTAACAAATTATATTGTAATTTCATGATCATTTGTCTGTATCTTCCATTTTCCTCTCCAGCTCTGTAAGTTTGGATCATGCATGCTTTTCATTTCTACATGTATCTCCTACACTTAGCACAGTATCTTACAGATGGCAGGTACTCAAAATGTCAAAAGACATTTGTCTTTTCTAGTGCCAGTACCATATTATTTTAAGTGTCATTTAATTTAAAAAAAAAAAGTTTAATAAAAAAATGTATAGAAATAAGACCTCATTCACTTTTCTAATTCAAAAATATTTTACTTTTTCATTTGCATTTTTGGATTTGTTTCAGGATAAATATTCCTAGTCATTTAACCAAACCCAGTCAGATTTTGACTGGAAGTTCACTATATCTATAAAGTAATTTAGAGCAACTGACACCTTCAGGATACAGCATTTCATTTTATTATTCAAGATTGTGTCTTTTCATTAATCTATGACTTTCATATCACAGTAAGTATGCAAGAATTTTCTTTAGAGAGGTCCCATGCATCTCTTGTTAATACTTTTAAAAAAAGTATGTTACGGGCTTTGCTGTTGTTGTGAAGGGGATTTTTTCATTACATTTTCATTACATTGCCAGTAAGATACTTTGTTTGCTTCTATAGATAAGATAGTGCTTTATTTTATTTTTTTAAGATTTTATTTATTTATTTGACAGACAGAGATCAAGTAGGCAGAGAGGCAGGCAGAGAGAGAGAGGGAAGCAGGTTTCCTGCTGAGCAGAATGCCCAATGTGGGGCTTGATCCCAGAACCCTGGGATAAAACACTGGGATAAAGGCAGAGGCTTTAACCCACTGAGCCACCCAGGTGCCCTGATAGTGCTTTGTTTTTAAGAACACAAACTGAGGGAGCCTGGGTGGCTCAGTGGGTTAAGCTGCTGCCTTCGGCTCAGGTCATGATCTCAGGGTCCTGGGATCGAGTCCTGCATCGGGCTCTCTGCTCGACAGGGAGTCTGCTTCCTCCTTTCTCTCTCTCTGCCTGCCTCTCTGCCTACTTGTGATCTTTCTCTGTCAAATAAATAAATAAAATCTTTAAAAAAAAAAAAAAGAACACAAACTGAGAGCTGCTGGAGTGGAGGTGGGTAAGAGGGATGGGGTGGCTGGTGATGGACACTGGGGAGGGTGTGTGCTATGGTGAGCACTGTGAATTGTGTAAGACTGATGTATCACAGACCTGTAAGCCTGAAACAAATAATACATTGTATATTAATTAATTAAAAAAAAAAAGAACGCATGGGTGGAGCTAAACTTCCCAGCTAAACTTCCCTAAGCTCTTCTATTTACAAACTGTACAGGTTTAAGCAAATTATTTAACTTCCTGTAAAAAAGGTATATAATACAGGATTGCTATGAGAATTAAATTAATCAATGTATTAAAAAAGCCTAAATAGTGTCTAATATACAGGGAAATGTTCAATAATGAGCATGATTATAAAACAGCAATTTTGCTGAATTCCCTTACTTAATCCAGGCTTCACAGTGTATTCTCTTGGAAGGGGTAGTAAAGGTAATCAAATTATGGGGAACTAATGATAAATTTACATCCTTATCACATAGGGTACCCTTTACTATTAAGAATCATTGCACTGGGAAGAAATAGGAAAAATAATGTTACATAAAAATATTAGGAGACATCCTTAATTCATACTTAACTTTAATTGTGAATTTCTATAGGGTTTCACTGTTAAATATGCTTATTGATGATCTTAGTTTGACTATCTGAAGATGTTGACCTTGAGACAAGGATGAGACAAAATTGTTTATTTGAGAGGAGAAAGAACCATAGTTATGTTGTGAGGAAGTGAGACAGGGTAGCGAAAGAATCCAATAGAAGGTGTCTCATCAAAAAGTTAACGGCTGGGCACCTGAGTGGCTCAGTGGGTTAAGCCTTTGCCTTCGGCTCAGGTCATGATCTCAGGGTCCTGGGATCGAGTCTCTCATTGGGCTCTCTGCTCAGCAGGGAGCCTGCTTCCCTCTCTCTCTCTTTCTCTCTCTGCCTGTCTCTCTGCCTACTTGTGATCTCTCTCTGTCAAATAAATAAATAATATCTTTAAAAAAAAATGTTAACGGCTGGGCAAGTGGAATTTACTCTTACTGGAGAAAACCTGGCAGCCAGTGTTGAATACATGCCTCAGAACTCATCGGAGAATGAAGGAGCGCATGTATTTACACACTAAGTTCTATCAATCACTGCTTTTAAGGCTGCTGATGGGACACATTCACACTGAAGTGGTAAGGTCAAGCTGATACTAGCAGGGCATCAATAAGGTCTGCTAATGCTACTTATCTGAAATATATTGACCTATTCTTTCACATAAGTGTGATCAGCTAAATAGTATACATTTCAGATATGCCTAAGAGGTCTTTTTTTTTTTTTTTTTACTTTCAAGATTTTATACCTTAAAAAAAAAGTCCTATCAGCTGAATGTAACCACCTGCTGAATGTTTCAATGTTTACCGAAATGATTAGGTATTTTCCTTGTGTGTAATGTTGATGTTATCTATTTGATTACTGGTATTCTAACATCTTTTAATATATCAAACTATTCTTGTTATCCAAATAAACTATGAGCCCCTAACGTATTTAAAAAATATATTTATTATAGTTTACATAAACTTTATTTAGGATTTTCCCTTCTAAAGTTCTAAGTAAAGGTGACCTTTAGTTCCCTTTTTTTTAATTCTTAAAAATATCATAGAAACTGCAATAAATTGCAGAAAATATACAATATATTTGGTATTTCTTTGTTATGGTATTAGTATATGTTGGGAAAATATTAAATCAACCAAAAAATATATATATATGTATTATATTTAACATATAATATATATATTACATATAACATATAATAATATAAATACATATGTTTAATATATATTATACATAATCTATATGTGCATTTATAAAAATACATATATATATATTTATGAATATATTTATTTTATAAATGAGAAATATCTTGTTAAAATTCACAGTAGTGCTATGTAGGCCTAAATGGGATCTGAATAGGCTCTGGTCTTAGAATACTACAAAATTATGTAACAGAATGAATCTTTAAATGAATTTATATTTTTATTCAAGATTAAGCAAGTATATAAATGTGGTATATTTGACCAATAATCTAAAAATATTTTTCCATTATTGAAACATAGATAAGATGGATATCTTTTCATTCTCATTATTTCTCAGAGTAATAGCCATTCATTGAATAAACATAGATCAGTAAAAGAATATTGAAAACTGCCCATTCCAGCAAGCATATTTCCTTCCACTGTTAATGATGGAATCTTGATTCTTTACAATGTATGGCTACGTTTCCAGCTACAATTGTGTATAGACATGGTCTAGTCCCTTATAAAATGGTTCTCTGCTTCCGTTTTTGTTCAGGTTCAAAACTAACTGAACTTGAAAAATTGTCTCTAATGCCTACTATTTGATATCCACAGTTTAGAGTCTGACCAAACTGATGACAAAATTTGTGTGCACTTTCTAAATTGGAATAGAAAGTGAGTCCTTACCTAAATAATACCTTACAATTAAGTAACATCTTTGCATGTATAGAAATGCTTTTCCAGGGGCACCTGGGTGGCTCAGTGGGTTAAAGCCTCTGCCTTTGGCTTGGGTCATGATCCCAGGGTCCTGGGATCGAGCCCCACATCAGACTTTCTGCTCAGCAGGGAGCCTGCTTCCTCTTCTCTCTCTCTGCCTGCCTCTCTGCCTACTTGTGATCTCTATCTGTCAAATAAATAAAAAAAAATTTTTTTAAATGCTTTGACATGAGAGAGGTATATATATATATATATATATATATATATATTACTGCTGTGAACTTTGAGGTAGATTTTTCTTGCATTATAAAATAGGTCAATGCACCATTATTGTTATCGTCATTTTGCAGAACAAATGAAAACACTGACGGACCATAGCTAGACTCAGAGTCTTCAGTGCCATGTCAATGTACATTCCACTATACTGTAAGATATTTCTCGCTGCTATACTATGAGGCATTGTTCAACATCTTGTTACTCTTTGGAATATAAGTACTTGTACAGTAATTCTTTGGAAGCTATTCCACAGTTTAACGGATGGTAACAAAACTACCCTGCCATTCGCCAAAAGCCTAATTAGACCCTTCATTGTGATGCTACACTTTTTAGTACAGACGGAGAGCTACTGCCTTTAGTTTGACTTTCCTCTTTGGCAGTACTGGGAAGCAAGTGAAGAATTTTATTTTTTCTCCACACCCTCAGCTAGCTTTCTGAATTCACAGGACAATGAAACCCCCAAACCTACATCAACTGCCATCTAATGTTAAGTCTTTAATTAAATACACGGAGCCCAAGTGTTTGTCTATGACACAGTTTCACTATCTGCCAGGTAGATGTAATAATACCTCTTTGTTTTGGTGTTGTTAAGATAGATAGCATGAATAATTTAGCATACTACAAAGCACTGACGTAGCCGGCTCTTAATCTATGTCATGGTAGTACATCACAGTAGCAGTAAAATTGATCCTAAGAGTGGTAGCCAGATGGAGGAAGAACACTGGGATGAATACTGTCTTGGCCCAATCAGATAGTAACTTTGATTTTTTCAGCCAAAGACTTCACATACCTGGGACTCAGTTTTTGCTTCCGTAAACTGAGCAGGTTAATTGTGATGATTTCATACATCCCTTTCAATACTACTATTCTATTTCTACATAATAAATAACACCATCTGTTTGTTTGAGATAATAGTTCTCAGTTTTGCACATTTGAAGAGAAACTTAAGTGTTCTTACTGAAGTCCATGACGGAGCCAAGAAACCGTTTTAACTGTTCTTACCGAAGTCTGTGATGGAGCCAAGAGACAGTTTACTTACTGAGAGAAATTTAGTCTCTTAGCTCCTTCCTTACAGCAGTGTTTATCTTTGTGCAGTTCTTTCAGAGGTACAGGTCTAGGATTTCAAATTAAAACTAGAAGTAGGCTATTGAAGTGGCATGCTACAAGAAGAGAAGTGATTTTATTGCTTAAGATCCTTCCTGTATTATGCAATCTTGTAAGTCAAATATGAACGTTGACACAAATGATGTGTGGCATAAATACAGGTGTCACCGATAGAGCTGTGACTTCTAAAGATCCAGAAAGATAAAAAGTAAATCCATGCTGTAATTTAAATCCAGTTTATAAACTTGGACTCCATCTGGGGTTTAGTTTAGATTTGATAAATTATCATATATCAGCTCAAAGGAACTTTCTCCAGAGACTTTTATTTGCACTTCTTTGACATTTCAGTAAACAGTATTTAAGAAGTGGATATGAAATTCTCCTTATTTGGCCTTTGTGGCAGGCAGATTTACTGAGGGGGAAAAATTCTTTAAATGACGAATATAGTATAAGGGAAATTATTCCGAGATCGCAGAATTTTATATAAATATTTATTTGGACAGATTTAAATATCACATTACAGTTGTCATTCAGGAACATTATGCCACTGATTTGAGCAATAAGATGTTACACAAATAGAGTAATGAATATGGGCACACTAAAACCTAGTAAGTAATTATATGATAGGAAATTGTCTTTGTGGTAAATACACAATGATTAGACAATTAGAACATATCTCTGTGCTTAATCTGAAAGTGTCCTTTATAAAAAACAATCCACACCTAACCACAATTAAAGTAATACCTTCAGATCTATAAATACTTTGTTTTGAATTTCTTATGCTTATGTTCCAGCTCTCTGTTTCCTTGTCAACTGTTTTCCTGTGAACTCTAAAGAATAGGTTTTATAACCATCATTTAAGACTTCAGGCAACAGAGCTAAATTCTTTCTCAAGGCAACTTAGTAAATCAATACTGAGTGTACACTAGAAGAAAAATCCTGTTATTTGTCTTCTATGATAACCATGGCACTCAGATACTAAAGTGCTTCACGTATTTCTCATCACGCTGACAAAAACACTCTGATATAATCAAGGCATAATAGTATCCCTTTTTAGTAGATGAAGAAACAGGTCTACAAATTGAATAACCTACTCAAATATGTGTTCATTGCAAGGAGCAGTGGGAGATCTTGAATTCCAACGTCTAGCTCTGTGCACTTTTTACTACAGCACACTTCTCTTCTTATATATTCTATTAGACAAAAATTTCCAAATACATTAAATTCTATTTCATCCAATGGAAATCATGTGCTGTTATTAAAATCTTGACAGTACCCCATGTTTTTTAGTTGTGTTTGTATGTGTTAACAAAACTCATGCATCTTCATACATTTAAAATTCAGATGTTATTTTTGGAGTGAGATGAGCTTATTTTAAATGGTATTGGATTAAGTATCATTTCTTAATGAGTCAGCCTGGTGTATGTATGGGCAGACACTGTGGACAGCAGGAACTCAGCAAAAAACAATTAAGTCTTTCTCAGACTATAAATCTGTTCTCATTCAAGAGTCCTAAAAAAAAAAATTTTAAACAAGACACTAACACATAGTGTTAATACACCCCAGTGTACAGAACTCTCCCAATGAAGAACAGTACATGATTTGCTGCTTTCATTTGACACTATCTCATAAATAAAAGATAAGAAGGCAATGAATTATTGTTTGTAAACACTAGAGCCAAATAATAACTGCTGATTGCTAATAAACTGTGATGAAAACGATCCATACCAGGCAGAAGTAATACTGCAGCAATAAACATTTAGGAGCGAACTGTGCATTAATAACAATTCCTGGCCTGTCCCTTGAATATTAATTCTAATGTGCATAGTTTTGTTTACAATTAATTCCCAAAATTCTTTGAGTAGCGCTTCAAAAACCTATCAGAATGGGGTGCTTGGGTGGCTCAGTGGGTTAAGCTTCTGCCTTCTGCTCAGGTCATGATCTCAGGGTCCTGGAACTGAGCCCCAAATCGGGCTCTCTGCTCAGTGGGGAGCCTGCTTCCTCCACTCTCTCTGCCTGCCTCTCTGCCTACTTCTGATCACTCTCTGTCAAATAAATAAATAAAATCTTAAAAAAAAAACCCTGTCAGAAACTCATTTTCTCCTCATTTCCCAGTTGCTTTCCCCTTCCTGATATTTTTCAAACACCTTCCAGTAGGAAGCTATTCATAAAACAGTGCAGATAAAAGTGCAAATAAAAGGGGCACCTGGGTGGCTCAGTGGATTAAGCTTCTGCCTTCAGCTCAGGTCATGATCCCAAAGTCCTGGGATCAAGCCCTGCATCAGGTTGTCTGCTCAGCAGGGAGCCTGCTTTCCCCTCTGTCTCTGCCTACTTCCGATCTCTCTCTGTCAAATAAATAAATAAAATCTTTTAAAAAGTACGAAGAGGAGGAGGAGGAGTCAAGATGGCGGAGAAGTAGCAAGCTGAGACTGCTTCAGCTAGCCGGAGATCAGCTAGATAGCTTATCTAAAGATTGCAAACACCTGAAAATCCATCGGCAGATTGAAGAGAAGAAGAACAGCAATTCTGGAAACAGAAAATCAACCACTTTCTGAAAGGTAGGACCGACGGAGACGTGAATCCAAAGCGACGGGAAGATAGACCCCGGGGGGAGGGGCCGGCTCCCGGCAAGCGGCGGAGCAACCGCGCACAAAATCAGGACTTTTAAAAGTCTGTTCCGCTGAGGGACATCGCTCCAGAGGCTAAACCGGGGCGAAGCCCACGCGGGGTCAGCGTGGCCTCAGGTCCCGCAGGGTCACAGAAGGATCGGGGGTGTCTGAGTGTCGCAGAGCTTGCGGGTATTGGAACGGGAAAGCCGGCTACAGAGACAGAGCCGACAGTAAGCTCACAGCTCGGTGTTACCTTGAACCGGTCACAGGCTCGGTGAGCTCGGAGCGCGGCCGGAGGTCAGGCAGACGGGAGTAACTGGGCGCGGTTCTCTGAGGGCGCACTGAGGAGTGGGGCTCTGGGCTCTCGGCTCCTCTGGGCGGGAGACCAGGAGCCGCCATTTGTATTCCCGTCCTCCGGAACTCTACGGAAAGCACTCAGGGAACAAAAGCTCCTGAAAGCAAACCCGAGAGGATTACTCACCCCGGCCCCGGGTAAGGGCGGTGTAATTCCGCCTGGGGCAAAGACATTTGAGAATCACTACAACAGGCCCCTAACCCAGAAGATCAACAAGAAATCCAGCCGAGACCAAGTTCACCTACCAAGGAGTGCGGTTTCAATACCAAGGAGAGCAGCAGAATTCCAGAGGAGGAGAAAGCCAAGCACGGACCTCATGGCTTTTTTCCTGTGATTTTTTTTAGTCTTGCAGTTAATTTAATTTTTTCTTTTTCATTTTTTTTTTCTTCTCGCCTTTGGGTAAAATTTTTTTTTTAACTGTTACCTTTTTCTTTTTTAACGATTTTTTACTAGTTTATCTAATATATATATTTTTTCTTTTTTAAATTTTTCTTAGGTGTTTTCTTTTTTAAAAAATTCTTTTCTTTTCTTTTTTTTCTTTTTCTTTTTTCTTTTTTTTTTTCTTTCTTACTTTTTGAACCTCTTTTTATCCCCTTTCTCCCCACTCACGATTTTGGATCTCTTCTAATTTGGTTAAAGCATATTTTCCTGGGGTTGTTGCCACCCTTTTAGTATTTTACTTGCCCCTTCATTTACTCTTATCTGGACAAAATGACAAGACGTAAAAATTCAACACAAAAAAAAGAACAAGAGGCAGTACCGAAGGCTAGGGACCTAATCAATACAGACATCGGTAATATGTCAGATCTAGAGTTCAGAATGACAATTCTCAAGATTCTAGCCGGGCTCGAAAAAGGCATGGAAGATATTAGAGAAACCCTCTGAAGAGATATAAAAGCCCTTTCTGGAGAAAAAAAAGAACTAAAATCTAACCAAGTTGAAATCAAAAAAGCTATTAATGAGGTGCAATCAAAAATGGAGGCTCTAACTGCTAGGATAAATGAGGCAGAAGAAAGAATTAGTGATATAGAAGACCAAATGACAGAGAATATAGAAGCTGAGCAAAAGAGAGACAAACAGCTACTGGACCACGAGGGGAGAATTCGAGAGATAAGTGACACCATAAGACGAAACAACATTAGAATAATTGGGATTCCAGAAGAAGAAGAAAGAGAGAGGGGAGCAGAAGGTATACTGGAGAGAATTATTGGGGAGAATTTCCCCAATATGGTAAAGGGAATGAGCATCAAAATTCAGGAGGTTCAGAGAACGTCCCTCAAAATCAATAAGAAGAGGCCCACACCCTGTCACCTAATAGTAAAATTTACAAGTCTCAGTGACAAAGAGAAAATCCTGAAAGCAGCCCGGGAAAAGAGGTCTGTAACATACAATGGTAAAAATATTAGATTGGCAGCTGACTTATCCACAGAGACCTGGCAGGCCAGAAAGAGCTGGCATGATATTTTCAGAGCACTAAACGAGAAAAACATGCAGCCAAGAATACTATATCCAGCTAGGCTATCATTGAAAATAGAAGGAGAGATTAAAAGATTCCACGACAAACAAAAACTGAAAGAATTTGCAAATACCAAACCAGCTCTACAGGAAATATTGAAAGGGGTCCTCTAAGCAAAGAGAGAGCCTACAAGTGGTAGATCAGAAAGGAACAGAGACCATATACAGTAACAGTCACCTTACAGGCAATACAATGGCACTAAATTCATATCTCTCAATAGTTACCCTGAATGTGAATGGGCTAAATGCCCCTGTCAAAAGACGCAGGGTATCAGAATGGATAAAAAAACAAAACCCATCTATATGTTGCCTCCAAGAAACTCATTTTAAGCCCGAAGACACCTCCAGATTTAAAGTGAGGGGGTGGAAAAGAATTTACCATGCTAATGGACATCAGAAGAAAGCAGGAGTGGCAATCCTTATATCAGATCAATTAGATTTTAAGCCAAAGACTATAATAAGAGATGAGGAAGGACACTATATCATACTCAAAGGGTCTGTTCAACAAGAAGATTTAACAATTTTAAATATCTATGCCCCCAACGTGGGAGCAGCCAACTATATAAACCAATAAATAACAAAATCAAAGAAACACATCAACAATAATACAATAATAGTAGGGGACTTTAACACTCCCCTCACTGAAATGGACAGGTCATCCAAGCAAAAGATCAGCAAGGAAATAAAGGCCTTAAACGACACACTGGACCAGATGGACATCATGGATATATTCAGAATATTTCATCCCAAAGCAACAGAATACACATTCTTCTCTAGTGCACATGGAACATTCTCCAGAATAGATCACATCCTCGGTCCTAAATCAGGACTCAACCGGTATCAAAAGATTGGGATCATTCCCTGCATATTTTCAGATCACAATGCTCTAAAGCTAGAACTCAACCACAAAAGGAAGTTTGGAAAGAACCCAAATACATGGAGACTAAATAGTATCCTTCGAAAGAATGAATGGGTCAACCGGGAAATTAAAGAAGAATTGAAAAAAATCATGGAAACAAATGATAATGAAAATACAACGGTTCAAAATCTGTGGGATACAACAAAGGCAGTCCTAAGAGGAAAATATATAGCGGTACAAGCCTTTCTCAAGAAACAAGAAAGGTCTCAGGTACACAACCTAACCCTACAGCTAAAGGAGCTGGAGAAAGAACAAGAAAGAAACCCTAAGCCCAGCAGGAGAAGAGAAATCATAAAGATCAGAGCAGAAATCAATGAAATAGAAACCAAAAAAACAATAGAACAAATCAACGAAACTAGGAGCTGGTTCTTTGAAAGAATTAATAAAATTGATAAACCCCTGGCCCGACTTATCAAAAAGAAAAGAGAAAGGACCCAAATAAATAAAATCATGAACGAAAGAGGAGAGATCACAACTAACACCAAAGAAATACAAACTATTATAAGAACATACTATGAGCAAATCTACGGCAATAAATTTGACAATCTGGAAGAAATGGATGCATTCCTAGAAACATATAAACTACCACAACTGAGCCAGGAAGAAATAGAAAGCCTGAACAGACCCATAACCAGTAAGGAGATTGAAACAGTCATTAAAAATCTCCAAAAAAACAAAAGCCCAGGGTCAGACAGCTTCCCGGGGGAATTCTACCAAACATTTAAAGAAGAACTAAATCCTATTCTCCTGAAACTGTTCCAAAAAATAGAAATGGAAGGAAAACATCCAAACTCATTTTATGAGGCCAGCATCACTTGATCCCCAAACCAGACAAGGATCCCACCAAAAAAGAGAGCTATAGACCGATATCCTTGATGAACACCGATGCGAAAATACTCAACAAAATACTAGCCAATAGGATTCAACAGTACATTAAAAAGATCATTCACCACGACCAAGTGGGATTTATTCCAGGGCTGCAAGGTTGGTTCAACATCCGCAAATCAGTCAATGTGATAGAACACATCAATAAAACAAAGAACAAGAAACATATGATACTCTCAATAGATGCTGAAAAAGCATTTGACAAAGTACAGCATCCCTTCCTGATCAAAACTCTTCAAAGTGTAGGGATAGAGGGCACATACCTCAATATCATCAAAGCCATCTATGAAAAACCCACCGCAAATATCATTTTCAATGGAGAAAAACTGAAAGCTTTTCCGCTAAGGTCAGGAACACGGCAAGGATGTCCATTATCACCACTGCTATTCAACATTGTACTAGAGGTCCTAGCCTCAGCAATCAGACAACAAAAGGAAATTAAAGGCATCCAAATCGGCAAAGAAGAAGTCAAATTACCACTCTTCGCAGATGATATGATACTATATGTGGAAAACCCAAAAGACTCCACTCCAAAACTGCTAGAACTTATACAGGAATTCAGTAAAGTGTCAGGATATAAATTCAATGCACAGAAATCAGTTGCATTTCTCTACACCAACAGCAAGACAGAAGAAAGAGATATTAAGGAGTCAATCCCATTTACAATTGCATCCAATACCATAAGATACCTAGGAATAAACCTAACCAAAGAGACACAGAATCTATACTCAGAAAACTATAAAGTACTCATGAAAGAAATTGAGGAAGACACAAAGAAATGGAAAAATGTTCCATGCTCCTGGATTGGAAGAATAAATATTGTGAAAATGTCTATGCTACCTAAAGCAATCTACACATTTAATGCAATTCCTATCAAAGTACCATCCATCTTTTTCAAAGAAATGGAACAAATAATGCTAAAATTTATATGGAACCAGAAAAGACCTCGAATAGCCAAAGGGATATTGAAAAAGAAAGCCAACGTTGGTGGCATCACAATTCCGGACTTCAAGCTCTATTACAAAGCTGTCATCATCAAGACAGCATGGTACTGGCACAAAAACAGACACATAGATCAATGGAACAGAATAGAGAGCCCAGAAATAGACCCTCAACTCTATGGTCAACTAATCTTCGACAAAGCAGGAAAGAATGTCCAATGGAAAAAAGACAGCCTCTTCAATAAATGGTGCTGGGAAAATTGGACAGCCACATGCAGAAAAATGAAATTGGACCATTTCCTTACACCACACACAAAAATAGACTCAAAATGGATAAAGGACCTCAATGTGCGAAAGGAATCCATCAAAATCTTGAGGAGAACACGGGCAGCAACCTCTTCGACCTCTGCCGCAGCAACATCTTCCTAGGAACAACGCAATAGGCAAGGGAAGCAAAGGAAAAAATGAACTATTGGGATTTCATCAAGATCAAAAGCTTTTGCACAGCAAAGGAAACAGTTAAGAAAATCAAAAGACAACTGAGAGAATGGGAGAAGATATTTGCAAACAACATATCAGATAAAGGACTAGTGTCCAGAATCTATAAAGAACTTAGCAAACTCAACACCCAAAGAACAAATAATCCAATCAAGAAATGGGCAGAGGACATGAACAGACATTTCTGCAAAGAAGACATCCAGATGGCCAACAGACACATGAAAAAGTGCTCCATATCACTCGGGATCAGGGAAATACAAATCAAAACCACAATGCGATATCACCTCACACCAGTCAGAATGGCTAAAGTCAACAAGTCAGGAAATGACAGATGCTGGCGAGGATGCGGAGAAAGGGGAACCCTCCTACACTGTTGGTGGGAATGCAAGCTGGTGCAACCACTCTGGAAAACAGCATGGAGGTTCCTCAAAATGTTGAAAATAGAACTGCCCTATGACCCAGCAATTGCACTATTGGGTATTTACCCTAAAGATACAAATGTAGTGATCCAAAGGCGCACATGCACCCGAATGTTTATAGCAGCAATGTCTACAATAGCCAAACTATGGAAAGATCCTAGATGTCCATCAACAGATGAATGGATCAAGAAGATGTGGTATATATACACAATGAAATACTATGCAGCCATCAAAAGAAATGAAATCTTGCCATTTGCGACAACATGGATGGAACTAGAGCGTATCATGCTTAGCGAAATAAGTCAAGCAGAGAAAGACAACTATCATATGATCTCCCTGATATGAGGAAGTGGTGATGCAACATGGGGGCTTAAGTAGGTAGGAGAAGAATCAATGAAACAAGATGGGATTGGGAGGGAGACAAACCATAAGTGACTCTTAATCTCACAAAACAAACTGAGGGTTGCTGGGGGGAGGGGGTTAGGGAGAAGGGGGTGGGATTATGGACATTGGGGAGGGTATGTGCTTTGGTGAGTGCTGTGAAGTGTGTAAACCTGGTGATTCACAGACCTGTACCCCTGGGGATAAAAATATATGTTTATAAAAAATAAAAAATTAATAAAAAAAAAATAAAAAAAATAAAAAGTACGAAGAAAAAAAATAAAATGTTAAATACAACCATCTAATATTAAAATATAAACTCTTCTTCTAGCCATGATAGAGAAAGTGGTACTGAGTTTGTCCTCCTGGTGTAAACAATAATAAAATTGCACAAGTCACACAAAGCATGTATTTTAAGCATTGGACAATATGCAGTCCAAGACCATAAGTTTTGAGGAAGAACAGAAAGGCCATTCTACATTTCCTTGAATTTCTTTCTTAAAAGCAGTGGAGGGAGGTAGAGCCCCCCAAAATATGACTGAGCTGAGAAGAGAGATACTGGAGGTGGTACTGCTAAGGTCACTGGATTCGACTGACCAAGGTATTGGATTACAGATCTCTGCTTATGGTACCACTGAATCTGTGGGTTCATCAGGGGTCTTTGGCCAGATCTTCACTACAAGATATACTAAAGGAAGTTCACCCAGCAGAAGAAAGAATATTAAAGATGGATATGTGGATCTATAAGAAGATTTATATTTATATGGGTAATTACAGAGGACTATTTTTTTTCTCTTAGTTTATTTTTTAAAAAGAAAAATAATTGTTTAAAGGAAAAATAATGAAGTTATTTTTTGAAGGCTATAACAGGTTTATAATTAAAACATTTGGCCACAACACAAGGGATGATGATAAATGGATTAATACAGTTTTATAGTACTTACATTTTAAGTGAAGTTGTTCAATATCAACCTTAAAATATATACTGATAAGTTTAGGATATGTCTTATAATCTGTGGAGGAGTCATTAATAACTTACAAAGTACCAAAAAAACTGGATACAAAGCTAGTTAGGAAGCCAAATGCAGGAGTCATGAATAACTTACAAAGAACCAAAAGAACTGGATACAAAGCTAGTTAGGAAGCCAAATACCTTACTAAAAGGTATTTAACTAACTAAGCCAATGCAGGACAAGAAAAACAGAGAAACAAATGATTGAAGGGACAAAAAGTATTAAAATAGTGAGATAAAAGGTTTAAGTCTAACTATATGAATAATTGCATAACATGTAAATGATTAAAAGCATTTCTATCAAAAAGCCAATGATTGTCAAATTGGACAAACAAGTATCACTCAAATATATTCTATGTTAACAAGGTAATACCTTAAATGTAGAAACACTAATAGAGTAAAAGTAAAAGGATGCAAAAAGGTACACAATGCAAATAGCAAGTAGAATCAGAAAAGGTAGAATTATTACCAAATATAAAAGTAAAATCTTTTAAATAGTTCAATTCACCAGGAAGACATAACTATTATAGATATATATATACCCAATAACAAATTTTCATGTATGTATATATATAACATATATATGCATGCATATGACTATATATGCATGTGTATATATAATATGCATATAAAATATAAAGAAAAAAATAGCCAGATTAAAATGAGAAATAACAAGCCTTAACAATAGAGATTTTAATGTTTTTTAGTATTTATAAAACAAGTAGTTCCTCAAAAAAATCAGTAAACATATGTTTGATAACTGATACATATATGTAATACAGTGTTCCGTGAATGAACATGAAATATTCCCCAGAGTAGATTGCATACTGGGTAATGAACCTCAATGCCTTACAAAAATTGCATCTTATAGAATTTATTTTCTGACCATAATATAAGCAAGTCATAAATGAATGAAGACAAGAAATCAGACAAGACTCAAATATTTGGAAATAAAACAGCATAATCCTAGATATCCTATGGGTCAAAAAAGAAATCATAAAGAAAATTACAAATATTAAAGTGAATAATAGTACACACACACACATACAGAAAATTTGGAATGGTGCTTCTGAAGCAGTGATTTAGAGAGAGCAACAGAAAATCTTATATATTCTTACTGAGGGTATAAAAGTATAAGCTACTTTATTTATTTGTAAACTATTTTGAATAACTTGTACTTTTTTTAAGAAAGACTTTATTTATTTATTTGACAGAGAGAGGGAGAGATCACAAGTAGGCAGAGAGGCAAGCAGAGAGAGGAGGAAGCAGGCTCCCTGCTGAGCAGAGAGCCCAAAGTGGGGCTCAATCCCAGGACCCTGAGATCATGACCTGAATGGAAGGCAAAGGCTTAACCCACTGAGCCACCCAGGAACCCCTAACTTGTACTTTTTTAATGAATCAGACATCCAGGCTGACTAAAGCTGCATGCAGTTGTGAAGCTGTCCTATCAGGACCTCACTTCCTCGGTCACAGAAGGGATAGAGGGTTTGGGGATCTCATATGGATATCTCATATCCAGAGATAGCACATGTCATATGTTCTACTCACAGCTCATGCACTGTAATTAGCTATAAAACTTTATCATGATTTTAAAGAAAACAGAAATATAGAGGGTGATGTAGAAATATTTTACATGCTACTATTTCTACCAGTTATCATGATTAATTCAACCTTCATAGTAAATACTGCATAAGAACCAACAGGATTATAAGAGCACCAAACTTAGGAATCCTGTAGCAGGACTGTGGTTGAGTTGAAAACTAAGGCAGAGTGTAGTCTCAGGATTTTTCTAAAATTTACAAAGATGGCTCCAAATGAGAAAGGTTTTTTGTGTTTTTTTCCCCAAGTTATTGTCTTTTAAAATTTGATATCTATATTTTCATTTAATCAGAATGGGTTTTAAAATGCCTTTACTCCAAGGGACACCTGGGTGACTAAGAAGGTTAAGTAACCAACTCTTGTTTTTAGCTCAGGTCATGATCTCAGGGTCATAAGATGGAACCCTGATCGAGCTCTGCACTAGGTGTGGAGTCTGGTTAAGATTCTCTCTCTTCCCTTCTCTCTTCCCACTCTATCCTGTTTCTCTCAAAACAAACAAACAAATAAGAAATAAAATGTCTTTACCCAAGATACATTGCTCAAATCTGAATATAAGAAATTTGAATGTAAGACTTCCCACTGTACTTTGTAGATAATTTATAAGCTATATGATCTCCTAAAAGGCACTGAATCATATAACCCCTGTTTCCTCCATTCCAAATCCATTTTCCAACACACTTTTGCTTTGCTTCAGCAATATTTTTTCATATGATGAAATATTCCTCTCTGAGGCTCCAATTTATTTTTTCTCTCAGTTTGGAAGTTTCTTCACAATACCTGGCCCAAATTTTCATACTTGTCTCCGCATATTGTTCTGTCATTACACATATATGTTTTCTTAAAAGCATCACCCTTGTCCATGAGGACAGAAACCCGGTTGATTCTGTCCTCACTGGCACGGATAGGCATACATAGGCTCTTGAGTAAATAAGTATAGGCAAACGGAAGAAATGTCTATGAAGCAATGACATATAATCAAATAGTCAACTGAAGAATTAATCTCAGTAACAATATCACTCTATAGTTGTATAATAATGATTTAGAATATTTTAAAAATATCACCAGGTTTACTTACAGTATGTTCTTTTTAAGTAGGTATATTAGCACCATCTTTTCAATTTTACATGTCAATAAATTAAAGCCCTTAGAACTTCTGTGAATTAATATAGATCATAGAAGTAAACATTTATGACATATGGCAAAGACTGTTAGCTAAAAACCAAACCCATTTCTTTTTTTCCTTTGACCCACACCTGACTTTCTCTCCCTAAACCTCTGCCTTAGGTTTGGTCCTGTGTCAGATTTCTAGAAGACAGAATATGTGAGGAAGTGAAGTACTTCTAGGCATAGTCCATTATGTTCTCTCATGCACTATTTTCCACCATTTTTTCCTTCAGCCAGCTTTGTACAAATAAGAGCATAGAAGTGAAATCCATAGCATAGCTTTAATAGAGCTACAAAGAAGAGGAAGATTGAATCCCTAAATCACCACTTGATAGAGAGGCACCTATCAATTAGGAAAATGCATTTCAAAATTTATATGACAAGAAATATATTTCTATTTTGTTTAAGACAATCTATATTTTAGAGTTTATTGGTTAGAGCGGCTTGTGTTACCCTAACACATACAGTGGAAATTGCAGCCTATCTTCTGAAGTTCCCTTAGTAGGTGATTGCTGCTTTACTCTACCATCTAAATGCATACCCACACTTAAACATGGACAAACATACCTTATACAAGTCCATGTATTGTAGCTGTGGCACTTAAAGAATGAACCTTATAGGCTCTAAGTACAGGGATTTCCTTTGACAAGGTGGTCCAACTACTGGTCTTTAAAATCCATTGCTTGATTTGCTATGAGAACACAACATTGAGTCAATGACTGACTGACCAAAAAAATAAAATAAACTAAAAATAAATAAATAAATAAATAAACCCCACTCCTAGAAAATTCAGGTCTCCTTTCTTGATGGAGTTAAGCTCAAAATGTCTAAGATTAGATGACGATCCAGGACAGTTGCTTCTATCCTCTAAGCTTCTCCCCTTCTCCCAGGATAATGCCTCTTTTTAGTTTTTCTGACTTCCTCCTAATTTCCTTTCATATAGGCATTTTATCTAATAAAATCTTTAAATGTTTATTTCCACTGTGGCCTCTTTTCAGACAGTCTGGACTACCAAAGGGACTTCATCCAAGGCTAGAGCAGCTGATCCTCATAGATTATACAATTAGTCAGTAGTACCTCCATTTCTTAATCCTGTTCTCTCATTTGTTTTTATCTTTATAACATTTTTTTTTCAGTCATCTTAGTCTACTTTGGCATCAGGATTTTTATTTTCCTCTGGCAAAAGTGATCCAGATTAGTTGCTCAATATAGTCTAAGCAGTTGGAATCCAGTGGTCAGAAATGCTCAGCCTCACAAAATATTCCAAATTCTGAAATAAATTTGATACCAAACAGATTATCCAAGATATTTGCAGCTATTCTTCTTATTTGAAGTGATCAAATACTTAACAAGCTTTATTTTAGAAATGGCCTAAGAAACAAGGGATGCATATCTTGTGAAATCAATGGCCTCACTCTTCATTCCAGGATGAGTTGCAAGATTTTACCCAGGTACAGTTCCACAAGAAATTTAAAAAAATAAAATTAAAAAAAAATAGAACAATTATCCCAGAGAAATACTGTGTGTTCATCAAGTTAAAAATGTTTCTGAGAATGCAGTTACAGGGGCACATGGTGGTGTGGTCGCTTAATCGTCTGACTCTTGGTTTCAGCTCAGGTCACAATCTCAGGGTCTAGGGATTGAGCACTGCACCAGGCTTTGCGCTCAGCATGGAGACAGCTTGAGATTGTCTCTCTCTCCCTCTCTCATTGCCCACTTGTGTTCTCTCTCTCTAAAATAAATAAATCATTCAAGAAAAAAAAAAGAAAATCAAGTTACAGTTGATTGACCTTCTAAATTTTCATAGGATCCCAAGAAACAACCCATTTTCAGGATAAGCATAATTTTTTTTTTCTTTACAATATAGAACTTTAGAACATAAGGAGATACAGTTAAAGGGATACTTACCAATAAACATCAAACTCTTAAATCTGCAATATTTTCTCATCTCTAAGTAGGTAGGGATAAAATGTGAGATAGGGCAATCATCTCATAAGGAGATAGGTCCAACTTTATAGATTCAAGACATAAGAGCTTAAATGGTTTAAAAATGATTTTAAACTTATATGGAAGGACTATCTCTGAATGAAGGTGAAATGGGCTAAAATGTATAGTCTTGCTATGCTTTCAAAACAGTTTTGAATAGTATGGCACTAGCACAAAAACGACACATAGATCAATGGACAGAATAAAGAACTCAGAAGCGTACCCTCAACTCTACAGTCAACTAATCTTTCACAAAGCAGGAAAGAATATCCAGTAGAAAAATGACAGTCTCTTCAACAAATGGTGTTGGGAAAATTGGACAGCTACGTGCAGAAGAATGAAACTGGACCATTTTCTTACACCATACACAGAGATAAACTCAAAATGGATGAAAGACCTAAATGTGAAACAGAAATCCTTCAAAATACCAGAGAAGAACACAGGCAGCTATCTCTTTGACTGTGACCACAGCAAATTCTTGCCAGACTCATCTTTAGAAGCAAGGGAAACAAAAGCAAAGATGAACTATTGGGACTTCATCAAGATAAAAAGCTTTTGCATAGCAAAAGAAACAGTCAACAAAAGAGGCAACCCACAGGGATGGGAGAAGATATTTGCAAATGTCTTTTCTGGTAAAGGTCTAGTATACAAAATCTATAAAGAACTTATCAGACTCAACACCCCCCCCCAAAAAAAAAGTCTTGTCTAGAAATGAGCAAAAGATATAAACAGACATTTCTCCGAAGAAACATACAATTGGCTAACAGAAACATGAAAAAATATTCAGCATCACTGGTCATCAGGGAAATACAAATCAAAACCACAATGATATACCACCTCATACCAGTCAGGGCAGCTACATTTACAAGTCAGGAAACAGCAGATGTTTGTGAGGATGTGGAGAAAGGGTAACGCTCTTACACTGTTGGTGAAAATGCAAACTGGTGCAGCCACCCGGGAAGACAGTATGGAAGTTCCTCAAAAAGTAAAAAATAGAACTACCTTATAACCCACCAATTGTAGTATTAGGTATTTATCCAAAGGATACCAACATACTGATTCGAAGGGACACATGCACCCCAATGTTTATAGCAGTAATGTCCACAATAGCCAAACTATAGGAAGAGATTAGATGTCTATTGACAGATGAATGGATAAAGAAGATGGGACACACACACACACAAACACACACAGGAATATTACTCAGCCATAAAAAAAGAATGAAATTTTATCATTTTGCAACAAATGTACAGAACTAGAGGGCATTATGCTAAGTGAAATAAGTCAGAAAAAATAACTATCATATGATTTCACTCATACGTGGACTTTCAGAAATAAAACAGATGAACATAGGAGAAAGGAAGGAAAAATAAGAAGAAAATAGAGAGGTAGACATACTATAAGAGACTCCTAACTAAATATAGGAAATAAACTGAGGGTTGCTGGAGAGGAGGTGGGTGGAGGATGCATTAACTGGGTGATGGGCATTAAAGGGGGCACTAGATGGAATGAGCATCGGGTGTTATATGCATCTGATAAATCACTAAATTCTTCCTCTGAAACTAGTAATACACTATATGTTAATAAATAAATTGAATTTAAATTAAAAAAAAACAGTTTGAATAGATTTTTGATATAGTATTTAACCCACAGAGATTTTTAAAAATTACATGATAACTTACATAACTGTCTCCATGTTAATAATAAATTATTTTTATGTGATTTGTTTCCAAATTTTTCCATTCATACTGAAAACAAAAAAGAAGATTATAGAAGAAATCAGGAAATTTTTATCTTAAAGGGGCAACTTCTGGGAGGAAGCATTTATTACATAGTTAAAAATACTTTCATAAGAATTGGGATATCTTATTCCTTGAAGATTAGTTCCAGTGATATAGAACCTATTAATACTTTGAGTCCTGCCTTTATGTCCTTCCAGCTATGTGATTCTAAGATATGCCTTCTCTGTTGGGCCTCTTGATGTTGAAGAAATGGGAAGGTTTTTATTTAGATAACATCTAGAAGATAACAGAAATGGCCTGGAGATAAATGTATCAGATTGTCTCCCATCATCCTTTCTCAGCATATTCCTTTTTTTTTTTTCTTTAATTGTCCTTGGAATGCACAATTTGAAATGGCTTAGACTAACTTAGATAGAAGCTGAGGAAATCCATATATTTTAGCAATAAGACACTTTAAGAAGTTATCAGGAGCAATGAAAGTTATATGCCTATGGCTGTGACCTTATCTACCAGTGTTGTTTGGAAGCATTTCTAAGTTGAATACTGAGAAATATTAGGCCAGAAGAGTCACAGGACCTTGATGAACTGAAACGAAGACTGATTAAAAAAGAGTTAGAAAATAAATAATAAAGCTTTAATACCCTAGTAAGCTGAACAATCAGTAATTCCAGTTTTAGAAATTAACTTAAAGGATGTACACAAAGAATATTTGCAAAAGAATATTTGTCTTGGTGAATCATATGACAATCCCCAAATATTTAAGTAATATATATGCCCAGTAATAGAGAGATGACTGAACAAATTTTGCTCCATATAGATGACTGAATTTTAGGAAATTATTAAATGTGAAATTTTAAAGAATGACAGTGACATTAAGAAAATGATCATAATGTAATATTAGCTAATAAAAAGTAGATTTAAGCATTATAACCCAAATTTTTTAAAAAAACAAAAAAAAGATGCACAAGGTGTACTAAATTTTTCCATCCATACAGACAAAAATACACAGTCATACAATTACAAAAGATTGCATTAAATTTGCTGTAAATTTATGGGGCTAATTGGGTAATAAGATTAAAGGGGTTTATTAGCTTCTGTTACTTTCTGGGATTTTCTGAATTGTATACAATAATGTATAGCTCCATAAGAAGAAAAAATAATGGTAATAAGAAAAATGTTACTTGGTTAAAAATTGTTTGGAAAAGAAATCAAGATAAGACAAACTATATTTTTAATTTATTTATTTGTTTATTAATTTATTTATTTGTTTATTTATTTTTTAAGTAGGATCCATAACCAGGGCCAAACTCAGGATTCCAAGATCAATACCTAAACTGAGATCAAGAGTCAGATGCTTAACTGACTGAGCCACCCACATGCCCCATAGATAAGACAAATTCTAAGACAAATTCTAAAAGGATTCCATATCCTTGTGGAAAGAGGGATACAGAAAACACTAGGATTATGAATAAAGAAGAAAACTAATGAGTCTTGTAATTCTACAGAGTTGTTAAAAAAAAATCCACCATTAGTAAAGGCAATTGTGTTATTTCTGCTATAACAACGAATGATATAACCCTATAAAGTAAACATCTATAATCATAATGATACCCATTCTGATCCAGATGTGTATCAAAAACTGTTTATAGAAATGTATTTTAGATATATATACATTGTTCTGGTTGCTATGGAAACTATAATCCCAATTGTGCCTTCCTAAACTGAAGTCTATTTGATTTTTATCATTCTTGTCTAGGAAAGTTCCAAACTGAAAAAATACAAATCTCATTTGAGGATAGGGAATAAGCTCTTTAAATCTAGATACTTCATAAGTGTACCTATGGCCTAATATTTCAACACTATTATACATTCAAAGCCTCAATATATATTTGACTAAACACTAATGTATTTTAATTTGTATGGTGTTTTAATAATTTGTAAGAAATTTTGGCAAACTCACACTTCAGTATTTGTACTGATGTCATTGGTCTCTAGTTCTTGATCTCTCTCTTTCTCTCCCCTACCCCACATCCCCTGCCCATCACACACACCTTGCATGCACGCACCTGTCTTTGCAAATTTGCCAACAGTTGTGCTTGTCAAGCTAATTTTTATGTTTGTGGTTTGGAACTCTGCTTATACATTCCTTCTATTCCCTTCTACTTTTATATATATATATAAGCAGTTGCCACATTGGCTGCTGGCACTGATAACCAATAGGTAGGCAGGAAAGAAAGAGCCAGGAGTTAGCATATTTCTTCCCCATGTACCATTTCTTCTACTTCCTGCTCACACCAAATAGTCTCACACCAAAGAAATAACACAGAGGACACTGGGTTAAGGAAAGGAGAAGTGAGTTGGGGGAAATTAGAGGGGGAAGTGAAGCATGAGAGACTGTGGACTCTGAGAAACAAACTGAGGGTTTTGGAGGGGGAAGGGGATGGGGGTTTGGGACGGCCTGGTGATGGGTATTAAGGAGGACATGGAGCACTGGGTGTGGTGTATAAACAATGAATCTTAGAACACTGAAAAAATAAAATTAAATTAAAAAAAGAATTATTTACTGTAAGATGCAGCTGAAAAAAAGAATTTAAGGTTGTTTTATAGAATAAAAAAATGCATTTAAATGTATGTATATTTTAGGAGCACCTAGGTGGCTCAGTGAGTTAAAGCCTCTACCTTCCGCTCAGGTCATGATCCCAGGGGCCTGGGATGGAGCCCCACATCAGGCTTTCTGCTCCATGGGGAGCCTGCTTCCTCCTCTCTCTCTCTGCCTGCCTCTGCCTACTTGTGATCTCTGTCAAATAAATAAATAAAGTCTTTAAAATAAAGAAATAAATAAATGTATGTATATTTGAGAGAAAAAAAAATGAGACCCAACAATTCAGAATGGATTTTCCTCCATATATATAACCCTCATATTCTATTTGCCAAATTTGCCAGTATTTAAATCTAATCATATCATTCCTCTTAAATTTTTGATGAATGACCAAGGCTTTCCAGATAAATCCTACATTTTATAACCTATCTCCTGATCCTTTTACTCCCACCATTTTAAATCTTCTCTGAACTCCAAAAAGTACTTTTTTGTATTTTTTTTTTCAAGTCATTTTACTTGTGGATCCTTCTACCTGGAATAACTTTTATCCACACCAAGTTCCTTGCTCTTGCCTCCCTCCTTTTGCCTGGCTCTCCCCTATTCTTCAGTCCTTAATAAGAGTGAAACCTACCATGAATTATCCATCATTGACAAGGCATCAGTGGGTGGTCTTCCTGTGTACTCTCAAAAAGTCTAGGTATCATCCTTTCGACTTTTATCTCAGTTTACTGAAATATCTTCCTGTTCTATGGAACAATTTCCCAGATCATTTGTCTATTTGCTTTAGATCTATTCTTTGGCCTCATTCTCTCTGGTCTGTATCACAGGAACTGCATTTTCTAGGTTCCCTTACCAACAACTTCCTGAGAGGTATGATAAGAAATTAAAAAGAAAAAAGAGGGACACCTGGGTGGGTCATCTGGTTGTGGTTGACTCTTGATTTCTGCTCAGGTAATGATCTCAGGGTCATGAGACTGAGCACCATTGAGCTCCATGGTGAGCTGGCATAGAGCCCCACATCTGGCTCTGCACTGAGTGTGGAGCCTGCTTGGGATTCTCTCTCCCTCTCCCTCTGCCCCTCCCCACGGTTCCCAAGTACTTGCAATCTCTTTTTCTCTCTCTTCTCAAACAAATAAATAAATTTAAAAAAATAATTAAGGGAATAAAAGAAAAGAAAAAGAAAAAAGAAATTAAATCAGAAAAAATTTTTCTGTCTCTTCTTCAAGTGACTAGGGAATTATTCTATCTACTTTGGTTCTCCATCTCCCTTGAAATCACCTCGACTTCCTGCTCAGAATATCTTTATATTGGTCCCCAGAGGTGGGGTAGCTTCCTGTTTTCACTAATCCAGTTGCTTCATCAAACTTTGTTTGGCTTCTCAGTTCTTTCTTTTTATGCCATGTTCCTGTATTAAAGTCCTTTTGTAGGAAATTCCTTGGATAATATCATTTTTTAATGACCAGATCCTGAAAGACATGATTTAAAACTTTTTTGAAAACAGAAGATGCCTTATTCTTTCAGTCTTTCCAACATTGAACATAATTATTGATATATATTAGGCAAACACAATGTGTGTTGAATCAAGCTATGCTTTATAAAGCAAGAGCTAAACTTCTGAGTAAGAATATAAATATTTAAATTAAGACAGATATTTAGTTGCTTTTATTTTAAAATGATAATAGTATTTGTCAAGGTAATTCATTGTCATCTATAAATATCCAGTCTCAAAAAGAATGTCCTGATATTATAAGCAGCTGGTCCTTTATTTTTTAATATTTTACTATTATTCATTAATAAAATACAAAGTTACTTTCTTTTCTTTATCTAGAAAGAACAATTCCTATTTGTTTTTCTCCATTGGCTTTGCCCATCCATTTGAGAAGTGTCATTGTCTCTTCAGGTGCACCTAGACATTCTTGAAGTAAGCAATAAGATAAAATGGGGGCATACTTTTTTTATTTTTAATATATTAAAAGCAAACTAAATGGCCTAAAATTTTCAAATATTTTGCTTAATTGACAAATATGTCCCAGAGCAAGAAAAGAAAGTTTAATCATTTTTTGGTTTTAATTTTCTTCATTTTGTTTTTCTAATTAAAGATGGAAGATGAAAGCAGTAAGATCCCTGGAAGACACTACAAATAGCCACATTTCTGCCAAAATTAATAAAGTGGAGCAAGATACCAACACAAACAAGACTCTTGTATATAAAAAAATAAAAGATGGAAATATTTCCCAAACACTCTCACCTTCTATGGTATAGATGGCCATGTTGACGGCTTCATAAGCCTTGACAAATTGATAACATGAAATGCAAAGCTTTTAATATGAGAAAGAATCTAATAGAACTGTAATACAGCTATTTCCAGGAAGCACATAGCTGATGTTAAGCCAAAGATAGGTCAAATTTTCAACTATCAAGCAGCAAGATGATCTACTATTTCTATAGTGAATATTCAAGTTGATGGAAAATTTTAATGCATATTGTTTGCCTTTCCTAACAACAACAACAACAACAAAATAAAAATCAAGTTTGGTATAATTCTTTGTGATCAAGTAAAAATGGTACTTTTTTCTGAAAATTTATAAGTATCAAGATTTAAATTAATGAGTAAAATACAACTATAGCAACAGTGAACTCCTTGCTTTACTTTCTTTAATTTAGTATGAGTTGAATTATCATAAAGAAAAACATAAGGAGTTATGTTGTCACATATTAAAAATTTTCCCATATGTTTACTAAATCTTTAAATATATATCAATACTTTTAAATTTGCCATGCTGTATAACTAAGATAGTTACCTTTAATACTGACACCCATTTCATTATCTCAGGCATTTCTGTAAAGCAGACCAAATACTCAAAGACACTTGTCATAAAGTCGAAGTTAGACCATTTCTAAGCAATTTGATGTTTTCCCCCAGTGGTCAGTGATCAAATTGAACTTGGAGTACCTAAAATGGCATTTCCATTCTTCTTGTTTATCCCTCTCTACCGGGTGTAAGACACGTAATCTAGGATGAAGATCATAAACGTGACCTTCATGAAACTCCCATCCAGTAGAACAGATCATGAAAAATTTTGGAATCAATTCTCAGTCTACAGAGATGTGTATTTCATCTCATCTCGTCTCACTAGAAGTTTACCAAGAGAAACTGCTAAAGACTTATTGAACTCATGCTCTCTCTTATTCAAATAGGCCCAACAGTGTCTAGGAAAGACATAATTACATGATTAGCTATTGAAAACACAAAAGCCACTGCTTTAATTAGCATGCAAGCTTTCTTCTGACAGAATAAATGTAGAAATCAAAGATGATTGAGCAGGTGATTATTTCTATTTTTCTGGGTACCTGGATGAAGGGGTAAAAGGTCATTTTTAAAAAGCTTCTTAGCAAGAAAAAAAAAAATCTTTCTAAAGCAATAAACTATTTCCCTAAAAAGGTAAAAGGGTTATCCTCACGTAAATAAGTCTTTTAATCAAGATGCTTATTTTTTAGTAAGCTGTCACTATTTCTTTTAGCTTACAGAGAACATCTAAGGCATTTCAGTGATAAAAATGCAATTTCACTTTCCAATCAAAAAAGTTAATAGCTATCTTTTCTCATTTCATTAATCTCTTTTTTTGCCAAATGTATACAATAACAATAAAAATCACTGCATCTTGTACTCCTAGAAGAGTCTTCTTTAAAATTTTAAATTCTAGGAGATGAATTAGCTTCCCACTGTTACTCTACCCCTGGAGATTAGACATATAGAATATATTTGAGGCTGCAGAAATAATTTAATTGATTCGTTCAATAGGGCCAAAATATCCATCTTAAGGCTAAAAGTTGGGTGCTGTTCTCTTTACAGTGCAAGACCAGATATTTTCTATGGTGAAGAAATAAAATTCATTAATAATCACTACTGATCATCACTAATGAGGAATGTAAAAGATTTTTATTCTAGCCTCCAATGATAGTAATAATTCAGGAAAAGAAATTTTTTTTTCTTTTTGGCAAATATAATTTTCCTTTCAGGACATGGATGTGTTACCGGCCAACACATCTACTGCTGACCTTTAATTAGTGATCTCATAAATCCCAGCAGATGGACTGTCCTTCTAACCCACTAAAATAACAAGATAATATATGTCTGACTTATTTCCTATTAAACAGTATCAGTAAATGGCCAAGATATATAACTCTACATAAAATTCAACCAGAGCTTCAAATATCTATAAAACAAAATGATGACATTTATAGATAAAAATATATAAGTACTAAAATATCTTACATAGTTTGATAAATTAAATGTTCACAGTTTATGTTAATAGTTAACTTTTCTTTTACTTCTGTACATTGCTAAATTGATTATTTTCCTATGTATTATGATTTATGTGACTATATTAAGACCACCAAAAGAAAAAGAAGATATTATTGCTCAAAGTGTTTTTTGGAAAACAGTCATAATATAAATTACATATTTGCTATATGTAATCTGTCAACTATGTTAATATAGCTGACATGTCACTTTTTCTTAAAAGTGCAAAAATTATTCAGATATATTGCATTTAATCTCCAAGTACTCAGTAATAACCTGATAAAGATGTATAACAAAAAAGTCAAAGCTAAAATAATGCAAAGGACTCATGGTTTTATTTCTCAAAGGTTAAGATTTCTCCTTAAGTTGCCATATCTCTCTCCCCATTCTTTAATGAAACACACGGGGACACATAGAATTGAAGTAAATAAACATGATTATCCTATACATAATTCCAAAAATCTGTAAGAGAAGATGATCTACAATTAAGTTAAGGAATAGCAAGATCTTACTGATAGGGAAAAGCAAACTACACTCTCTTTTTTCTTTTCTTACCTTCTTTTTTTTTTTCTTTAAGGATTTACACCTGTTAATTTTCATTAGTGTCTCCTTGTCAAATTAAGATGGAGTGTTAAAGGCAGATGAGTGCTGAAGGCAGAAGACTGTAGAAACAAAATCTTGTGGATAAAGCATATGATGGGAGTCAAATTCTTAGCAATTTCAGGCCCTGAATGTAGCTGTGACCATCTATGTCGTGTAAACAAACTAGCTTACTTTGGAGCTCTTTGTCAAGTCAGAGTGAGTAATAAGGACCCAAAACAGGAAGTCCTTTGTATGTGTGTTTTGGATATTACGAAAAGTCCCCAAAGCTTCTCTTGTCCTTCTTTAGGTAGATAACAGAATAGAGATTTCCTTTTTGGATTAGGAGAGTACTGTTCCTGTCAGGAATAAAAATGATCTCCTGAGAAGTGTGCCACATCAGTCTCGTTAACATTTCAGCATGACTGACTATACATTTGATTAGGTTGAGGCCCAATGACACACATAGATGAAACATTTTACAGCATACAGGAAGCCTGGATACACATGGGTTCTGGATAGGTACAAATGACGGGGGAGGTTGTCTGTTTGGAGATAGTATCTAAAATACTAAAATAAAATTACTTGCAATCACACACACTGTGATTAACTGCTGTTAAAGTGGACCAAAAGGGCCAAAATTCAACACAGGAGAAAATTTCTGCCATCTGAGAAGTTCTCAGATGATAAATGCCCAAGTCAAAATTGCTAAATCCCATTAACCTTGATATATTCTATTTTTAGCAAAAATTGCCAAATCATATTCTTAAGGAGAAATGAGATAGAATTAGGTACTTCAATTTTCATTTTTCAACTGACACACACAATTTAAAAATTAAGGCCTTCTTCAGTCTATCACTGGTAAATTTTTTTAAGGATTTTCTTAACCTGGTTCTGTTCCTCACAATCCTAACTCTGAGGTTCTAATGGCCTTTGCATATCCATAAGAAATGATCCCACCTCTGAATTAACTCCGCTGTGCCTAGTTGTCTCCTACTGGTGGCTTCCGAGTAAATGGCTTTGCCTAACAGTTAAACAAATACTTATTTGTAAACTATCCAAACACAGTCTATTTTGGAGGCACTTTTATCAGCCTAAACCTTCTTCAGTACAAGTGGTCATAACCATTGTATCATTTATTGACTTCCACTCCAACATCACCTACATACATTGGGTAATTCTTATCAAAGCCAAAGTCTGGTCAGCTTTCTTTCTCTCATACAGAAAGCTACTGAAATCCCCTCACTTCCACAATCTCAATTAACCAATTTGGTGAGTTGTTATTGTTTGTGGTTAGGGGCAGGTACAGAAGTATTTTCTAAGCATTTCAATTTTAACTGTACCTGCTGCTCTTATGAGTAAGTACCTCCTCACATTCTACCATATTAACACTGCTCATCCCTCTGTTTATGTGCAATGTCATGTCTTACTTTCCATTTGTTTAGTCTATATGGTTGAATGTCTATAGGATTTTAAAAATGCCTAACTCATAAAATTAATAAAACCCTAAAAGTTCACCAAAAAAAAAAAAAAGAAAGAAAAAAAGGGGGAAAAAAAAAGAATAAATGTACAAATTCAATTCAATTTTAATCTTAAGAGTGTGGAATGCCCAAGCAAAGCATGAATATAACTAGTTTTTAGTTTCCAGACTTGTCTTCCCTCCATAAGCAGGTCTTCAAAATGCATTATGGAGAGGGGGGAATCTATGTGCACAGAATTGTTCTGTGTTGTCTCTATCTGAGAGAATGGTGGTGATGGAAAAGTGTTATCTTGAGCAGGTTGCAAAATAAATTAAACAGGCTCAACAGCTGTAATTAGAAGTGAAAGAACAAGGGCACCTGGGTGGGTTAGTGGGTAAAGCTTCTGCCTTCAGCTCAGGTCATTATCCCAGGGTGCTGGGATCCAGCCCGGCATCTGGCTCTCTGCTCAGAGGGGAGCCTGCTTCTTTCTCTCTGCCTGCCTCTCTGCCTGCCTCTCTGCCTACTTGTGATCTCTCTGTCAAATAAAAAATAAAATCTTAAAAAAAAAAAAGAAAATTAAGAACAATATGAAGAACTGCATCAGGTAACAGTAAATCTTAAAAACCATAATGCAAAATAAAATTATGTCTATATTTAGTTAATAGTTATACAAACAGGTACACACATATTTAACAAGGACTGAGAGAAAACAGAAAAGAAAAAGTTTGATATTCTAGAGTGGACAAAAGGGTTATTTTGCTCCTTATATGACCTCTGTTTTTGTTATAATTTTATTTGTGAGGTAATTAAAAATTAAAGAAAAAAAGAATTAGTAAAAACAAAATGATAATATTAGTAAATTAAGTGTTGCCCTCAGCTAATTATTATGAGAATACTTACTATATTTGACTTTTGGAAGACTAAATTCCAAATAATTAGTTGAATGCTGAAAAGGGAGAATTAATTTATCTGTACTCAAATGCAAATACTCAATTGTCATATACAACGTTTTAGCTTTCTGCTTGGCCTTCATGGTTTCTGGGATAATTTGACAATACTCCACCTCTAATCTTTTAAAATTAAAATTGATTTTCCCTCTCAGTTTCCTTGCACCACTGCATCTTATCATTTAGTTTGTTCCAAAGGAGGGAAAAAAATAAATAAAAGAGTACCCAACTATAAACAGAAAAGTTAATTCTATGGCTCATCTAAATATCTTCATACTCAGTCTATTTTTTTTTAATTTTTTTGTTTGTTTTTGAAGATTTTATTTATTTATTTGATACAATTATTTCAGTCTATTTATACTCCACTAACAAATGAGAACAGTTACAGTGTCAGACAAAATTAAAGAGCAAGCTTTATAATCACTCCATCAACCAGAATGGCCAAAATATAAATTAAAAAATAAGTAAAGGATGCAAATAAATAAATGCTGTAACTTGAAATAAGTTGCAATAACACAAACAACACAATGAATATAATCTAAAAGCATTTAAAGTAGACAAAAATAATAGTTCAATAATTAGAGATATTAATATGTTACACATTAGAAGAATACTAATTTATGCTATTATGAAAATTATGAAATACATCAACATTTATAATTTATTCCCATAATTTGTGAGATATTGTACTAGGTGAAGGGAAAAATAGATTCCTAAGGAGAGTTGCTACCTAACTGTATAGTTGAGGAAACAGAGACAATAAAGTATGCTTACCACATAATTCTGTTTGTATGCAGTAGGAGAGTCTCCAGAAATAGTGGTGCCTAATTTTAAAATTTACTAAAGAAATAAACTTTACAAACTTTTTAAAACTTTTATAAAGGTATAAACTTTCTGTGTAGAGGTGAGAGAATGTACTGTGGAAATGCTAGATAGAGCAAAAAACCTATGCAAAACCACTGAGATAAAGAAAATTTTAAGTTGACTAAAAATGACCCTTCTAAATATTGATTCAGTATTCACAGCTCCAACTTTTTTAACCCCTACTTTAATGAACAAACTTCATAAAAGGTATTCCAACACCCACAGTAATACTGAAAACACCTGAAATACTAGACACACTTGTAGCTTGATATTTCCATTGAAATTTTAGAATCCCATTTACAAAGCAGAGCAAGGATATTACTGAAAATGAGGAGCAAGCAATGACTGAAAAAAATCACCTTTTAATTTTTCCCTGGAATTTACTATACAAATATTTCTGTAAGCATTGGATCATATTAATTACTAATCACAAATTTCAGTACATATGACCCTACACATGTAATAGAGTAAATGAAAGCACTGGAGGTCAATAGACAATGCTTATGCTTGTTATAGAAAGATTTGCCCCAAAAATAAGATTTCAATCCAAGTATTTTTGAACAGTTACACAAATTTTAACCTGATATATATATATATATATATATATATACCTCACACTGAGAATTTTAAAATATTTTTATCCTATGATACTTAAATAATACCTATGTAGGTGTGTGAAATGTAGTTAAATCAGGCTTATTGGGTATTTTGAGCCTTAAATCCATACATAAAAGTGCTGAAAATAAAATATAACATGCATCTCAAAAAAAAAACAAAACATAGTAAACTTAAAGAAAGTAGAAGAAAGACAATGAAGAGCAGAAATAAATGAAGTAAAAAAAAAAAAATAAAGACCAAAGATAGAAAGAAATGACAAAGCTATAGATTGACTTACTGAAAAGACTTACAAAACTGATAGAACCCTTCAAAGCTGGCCAAAGAAAAGAAAAAGAATAAAGGCAAAAATAATCAATATCCAGGATGAAACAGAGACATAGTTATTGAGACTGCAGACATTAAGAAGAGCACCATCTAAGTTATGAGGAAACATATTCAAAGAAATTGGAAAACTTAGGTGAAATAAGTAAATTCCTAGAAAAGTCCCAACATGCCAGACTAAGAAAAACTGGAATAAGTATTATACAAGAAATAAAAATCAAGACATACAAGACTATACAAGATGGAGAGGAATTTATTTTTTTTTTTTAATGATTTCTTTATTTGAGAGAGAGAGAGCGTGAGTGGGAGGGGCAGAGGAAGAATCTTAAGCAGACTACATGCTGAGTCCAAAGCCTAGGTGGGGTCTAACTCATCACCCTGAGATCATGACCCTGAGATTACAACCTGAGCCAAAACCGAGAGTCAGACTCAACCAACTGTACCACTCAGTAGCCCCAACACTGAGAAGACTTTAAAAATACATAACTGATGGAGTTAAATAAGATGCTTCATGGCTTGAAAGATTCAACAGTACAAAAATGTTTATTTACCCCAAATTTATCTATACATTCAATAAAATATAACCAAAATCCTAAGAAATAACTTTATGAAACTGAACAATAGAATCTATAATTAAATGGAAATTGAAAAGAGCTGGAGGAGGATTTACTCTACTGATAATAGTATCTTACTATAAAGTTATTGTAATTAGAAGAATAGTATTGGCTCAAAAATAGATCAAGTAAAGAAAAGATACATAGCTTTACAATAAACCTATGCATATACAGACACTTTATTTAAAAGTTGGCCCTGCCGAACAGTAGGGGGACAAGGGAACAGCAGTGTTGAAGCAAATGCATATCCACCTTAAAAAATAAAGAAATGTAATGCCTATGTCATCACACGTAAAATTAATTACAGTTTATAGTAGATGTAAATATAAAAGGTTAAAAAAAATCTCTTCTAAGCCATCACATAAAATATCTTCATGATTTTGGTGTAACAATTTCTTAAACAAAAAG
Source organism: Mustela putorius furo (assembly GCF_011764305.1). Classification (NCBI taxonomy): domain Eukaryota; kingdom Metazoa; phylum Chordata; class Mammalia; order Carnivora; family Mustelidae; genus Mustela; species Mustela putorius. The sequence continues at coordinate 2,555,934 of NW_025422088.1, read as the reverse complement.
CAAAATAACTAAAAAGAAAAATGGTTCATTGGGTTACAGCAAAATTCAGATACTCAGTGTTTCAAAAGATGCAATAATAAAAGTGAAAAGAAAAGCTATTTACACTATAACCATTACAAAATTTTTGCCTAGAAAATAATATATAATAAAAAATAGGTATTGCATATAAGAAATGGGAAAAATACAAATACTTCATAAAAGAAGATATCCAAATAGCCAATAAATAAATTAAAATGTATCTAATCTTTCTATAAGTCAGAAAACTGCAAATTAAATCACATTAATATACAACTATTTGTCCACAGGAATGTTTCAATTTTTAAAACAAAACAATTTCCAGGTTGCTCAATGTGTGGTGCCATAATAACACTCCTACACAACTAGTTCAACCATTTTGGAAAACCAGTTGACTTTATCTACTGAAACAAACATACGCATACCCTATAACCGAGTAATAGAGCAATCCTTCCCAAACAGAATTGTGGGCATGTACTCAGAACAAGACAGATGCAAACACATTCAAGGCAGAATTGAAGCAAATCATAATTAGATTTATTAGAAACACATCATAGCAGTCATATTTAGTTAGAAATACTTGGATTTGGGGTGCCTGGGTGGCTCAGTTGGTTGAATGACCAACTCTTGGTTGGTTGAGGTTGTGGTCTTGGGGTGCTGGTCTTAGGGTCATGAGATTAAGATCCACATTGGCCACCTGCTCAGTGCAGAGTCTGCTTGAGATTCTCCCCCCCCCTGTTCCTCGCCCCTACCTCACTCATGTGTTTGTGGGTGCGTGTTCTCTCTCTCTCTAAAATAAATAAATAAATAAATAAAATCTTAAAAAAAAATTCTTGAACTTGAACTTAGTCCTGCTACTTTTCAGTGACATGACCCTGGGCCACTTATGCAAACTTTATTATAGTTTCAATATATAAGAGAAAAATTATTCCACTCATTTCATAGTTTTCCTATAAAGATTAAATGAAATCAAGAAAATAAAGTACATATCATGATACTGGGGCTTATCCAAGTTCTCAAATATGCAGTTACTTTTATTATTGGCAAAAAGCTATGCATTTTGTGTACCTTTGATTTCCTAAATGTAACTGATTTCTCCTTATTCAAGATAACAGACATTCAACAAATTTTTTAAAGTATTTACTTCTTGTACCTAACCATACAAGAGAGAAAACTGAAGCAAACGTGTCTGTTCTCACTTCAATCTACTTTATAATACAGCTATGGTTTCTGTTTAAATTTAATGCTTCACATTTATATTTAATATAATGTCCTCTGCCCCAGAGCACAGAACTTTTTATACTTAAATGTACAAATTTCTAAGAATGATGCATATTACAAAATAAATCATAACCTGGGAATTTTGTACATATACAAATACTATTATAGAATTCTATACATACTTAAATTATATATTTATATATTTATATATATATATAGGATTTTATATGTATTTAAACTTATTCGAGAACAGCACATGAATAGTTAACAACATATGGAAAATACATTTCCATTAAGCTGAGGAGGATAGATTTCAGATTAATTTACATTTTCCCATGCATACTGCATCTTTTGTATTTTCCTGACTCAAAGAAATGGTGTCTTTTCAACTCAGCTGTTTATCATTTCATGCTTATCTGCTCCACAATAACTTTCAAAGACTAATTTTGAAAAAAATCTGGCCCCAAGTTATCAAGATAGAAATTATTCTTTTTGTTTTTTGGTGTAGTCTTCTCTCTTGAAAGTAATTGGCAGCTGGAAAAACTTTTTATAGGCAAACAATTTCTCTCCTTTTAATTGAATGTCAATAAAACTTCCAACATCAGCATGTATTAGGGGAAAAATGAATTTCATTAAAGCATTGTACAAGTCAGAGAGTCAGGGATTTGGTATTATTTAAACAAATATCAGCAGGTGGCAAGATCTGTCTCTGACCTTAAAAAAAAAAGAATCTGTAAGTCTCTCTGCCAGTGTTTCTCAAAGTGTAGTCTCAGACCAACTGGGAAGCTTGGAAAAGTATAGCTCACATCTAAATTAGATGGTGAACTGCAATCTTTAAAAAACCCCTTTAAAAAGCTTCCTAGTTGGGGTGTAGGGAGAGGGTGGTGGGGTTATGGACATTAGGGAGGATATGTGCTATGGTGAGTGCTGTAAAGTGTGTAAACCTGGTGATTCACAGACGTGTATCCCTGGGGCTAATAATATACTATATGTTTATATATTTAAAAAAAAATTAGAAAAAAAAAAAAGAAAAGAAAATCTTCCTAGTTGATTTTTTGACACACTAATTTTTCAGAATCCAGTCTCTAACCTTTTGTTTGGGAGTGTTAAATTAGTTAAATAAGGACACCATTAGACTGAGTTGGCTCTAATGCTGTAGGAGCCTCAGTAACCAAACCAAAATCTAAGCCTGCAAATACCTCAAGGTTATGAAATTCAACTTTGAAGGCTGACTAGATTTTAAGCCGATCAAATTATTTCTTCTCTGCTTCTGTTCACCTTGTTCCCGTATGTGGAAATGGACCTAAACCATTTCCTGTTTGATCTTCCCCATTAGAACCAATTATTTTTGCTTAAATAAACTCTTAAAAGTTTAAATATGTCTCAGTTTACCTTTTAAAAGGAGATGTAGAATTTCTTTGTAACTACTTGAGAATCCAAAAACCAAAATCTGTGCTCTGGCTGTCTGAGAGACGTTTCTAATTAAAGTGGTTTTGCCAAAATAAGAAGCCTGCCATAGCAATGTTGACCAGGTCTGAGGGGTGCCTTCTCTCTTCACATTCAAATCATAGCCTAAATTCCAGCATATTTCAGTCTCTTTTTACTCCACATTCCATCTCTACTCTTTTGGTGCTTCCTTGTCAACATTTATAGCTAATCTGTCATCCATTTAACCACTTTTTGTCAATGATAAAGACTCTGAAAAGGCAAAGGCAAGAAAAAACTTTCCCATTGTTGCTTCAAAATTTCCCAGTTATGCCATCTGCATCTTGAAGCTGGGAGAAACCTTAGCATTCTTCCCAGGAATGCACTTTTGTTAAAAGCAAGGATCTGTGCATGAAATCACCACTTGCCTGAAAAGAGGTACTGTAAGTGGCAAAGGAAAAGCATAGTTCTTTTAAAAACGAGAGATCTATCTCTGATAAGTGACAGAGAAGCACATGGGCAGAGCAATAAATCATTCTTCTCAAATTGGAAGTTTAGCAAAGTGAATAGTACAATCATTTCTATAGCTACTGGGACATGACTTTTCTTTTTCTTTCTTTCTTTCTTTTTTTTTTTTTTTTTTTTTTTACGATTTTATTTCTTTGTCAGAAAACTAGACAGAGAGAAAGCACCAGCAGGGGGAGTGGCAGGCAGAGGGAGAAGCAGACTCCCTGCTGAGCAAGGAGCCCTATGGAGAACTCCATCCCAGATCCCCGGAATCATGACTTAATCTAAAGGCAGACACTTAACGGAATGAGCCACCCAGGCGTCCTGAACATAGCTATTCTATGGTACTAAACTGTTACTATTTTGTGGCATTATAACTGTCACCAGCTTGTCTTGTGTTGTTTTGAGGCTTATTTTCATGAAAAGCAAAGTCTGTCTATTCCAAATAATGTTGCATGCTAAGCCCAAACTCAATAATCTCTGTTAGATCTTTGTTATTTCATTTCAAATACTGTTTTAAGTTTGACTAGTATACAAATGAGATAAAGGTAAAGTTCAATTTTTAACGAAAACGCATAATATGTAGGATGGTGTGCAGTGTGTGTGTGTGTTAGAAGGGAGCTTTCAAGAATAATTTCTGAAGGGAAATAGACCTGTGTGTGATAGAAGCCGAACCCATTTAAACAGACAGAAAAAAAAAACTGGTAAGTCCAGCTACAGTAAGTGCTTAAAAGGGCATTGCTGATTGTGTTGCCTGGCAACCCAAAAGGCTTCATATTTCACTATCAAATAATAATAGATTCTGAAGAATAAGTATCTATGAAAGCAAAAGAACCTGAATTCTATGCTAGTGCCTGAGCAACAAGAAAGAAAAAAAGCCGAGGGAAACCCATCTTGCCTGTGGGTCTAATTTCCTGCCCTCCTAACTTATAGAAAAGAAAAACAACTTTCACTGGATAGTGAATGCCTTAAAATAAGGGAACTCAGCTGAGAGTTTTGAATTCTGAAACTAGAAATTCCTCAGATTTTTGAAGATTTTGCTAGAGTGAACAGCAGCAAAATACTTGTGGAGCAGAGATTAGTCCAGCTGTGCACCTTCCTCTAACAAGCATGTTCCTTGACACTTAGAACTTTGGAAACTTAGCTACTGTACAAAGGAACATTTGATAAGGAATGAGAGGAACTTAAGTGCACAACTTTGGTCAATGGAAGATAGGGTGCATATGGAAAATAACGCTCCTACTTACTATTTTTTTTTAATTGGCTACAATTTATTCATGTTGTTAAAAATAGACCTCTCACAAATCTTTCCACAACATCCTGAAACAGGCAAATATCCAGAAAAACAATTAAGTTTGGGGGCTAGAATTTCATGATTTTAAAGGGCAATATATTATAATAAAATAATGTATGTGAATAATTATTACTTTAGGCAAGGAGTATATTTAATTACTAATTTTTATTATCTCCTGCTTGATATCCTCCTATATGTTATTAAAAAAAAAAAGCAGTTAGCACATGCATATGAAGAGTCACGGTTGCTAAATATTTATGTTTCCTGTGAATTGTAAAGGAGATATTTGATTTGATTCAAGAAGAAACATTAGTTTCACGAATTAAATGCAATTTGCTAAGGGCATTTTAGTAGCAAATAAATATATATTTACTGTGTTTAATCTTTCCTTGACACAACGTATTTATCTAACAACTATTCATCTCTTTTGCTTATCTACAATTCTTAGGACTTTTCCTTGTTCTCATAATATTCTGGCTACTGCCAGACTTAAACTGCTCTTGTTAAAGTACCTGACTTTCCGAAGCAAACTTGGAAGGACTCCTTTCAGTTGGACTCATTTACCTGAGGTGCTTGACACCCTTGACTGCCCTCTCCTTCAAATTTTCTTCTTCAACTTCGGAGACAGCTTATCTCTTAGTTTCCTTCTATCTGTTCTCTGATGTCTACCTTTCTTTTCTGTTATTTCTCAACAAGGCATGGGCAATGGCCCTTTCTTTAGCCACCATCTCAACTGAACTCGTCTAAAGTCCATGTGCTTTAGAGGGGTTGACTTCAGGAGTGAGCAGGTGACCCAGGATGAGGCAGCCAGAGCACTCAAATCTCCTTCGTCACAATCGTCAGTCATTCATGGATGGACCAATGATCCAGGACATTGAATGTGAAACAGGATCAGGATATTTGTCTGAACTGTTGGTTCCTCTGAACATGAGCCAAGAAGGATCTGCTGTATGTCAGCAGGAGAAAAGAAACAATTTGGAAAGACCCAGCAAAAGAAAAGTCTGACTGGAAGATGGGAGGGGATGGGATAAGGGGCAGGAGAAGGAGTCAGTTTCTGGAAGTTCATATAATAGCTCTCACACCTAGCTGTGCTTAAAAGCTGTGCCAAGGTTTTCACTCACCAATAGTTTCTTTCCTTCCTCTCTGTATCTCCCTCTGTGCCTCCCTCTCCCCATTTCTTTTCTCCCAATCTCACAAATCAAAGTAGTCCAACAAACATGCGTGTGTTTGACCCTTAGTCATTTGCTTCTCAAGTTCTATTTTTTAAATTTAAATATTCCCCGTAATTCCCAGAGATTACTGTTTAACACTGATAACTTTTCTATCATATTTCTCCTTTAGGTATATCCCTATCTATCCAACGTCTCTAGCTGGTTCTATCACACATCTCTGAAAAGTAACTTAGCCCAAAGTAATGTGAGTTTCCTTTCTTCTCCACAATACACTCAACTTCTGGGCTTTATTTTCTTTGATGATCTACTCTTTCCTGGCCAGAAACATTATCTTAAGCACTTGAATTCCTAACCAGTGCATTTCTTTGCTTCATGATTTAGATGGAAGAAATCAAATTAGAATTCAAAAATTTCTTGACCATCATAGAAATAAGTTAGGAAGCCAATTTCAAGATACTCCAGTGAAAATTATAGTGGAACTAATATTATTAATTACATCAATATTTATTCTGTTTTACAATGCAGCAAACACTGTTTTAGGTGCTTTTCATAAGCTACACATTTAATTGCACAAAAATTCTATTGATTTTGCATGATTTATTACAAATTATCCAAGATCAACTAGCAAGCCTACTTGTTCACGGGAAACTGCTGGATTACTAGATGGTTTCCCTGGAGATTCCTAGAAACTAAAGTGAGGATAACTACTATTCGTATTTTTGTCTTCATTCTTCTTCCTTGACATATCTTGGATATTTTGTTGCTATCTTAATGATTTTAGATTTTATGCCATCTATATTTTAAGAAGGCAACTGAAAGAACTTCAATCCTATCCAGCATTTACAGCTTTTTGGATTGTTACTTGGTGGATAGGAATTCTTACAGAAGTTACATATGGCACAGGAACCTCATGTCACAGTTTTTGTAATATATGGGTATCTGGACCTCTTTCAGACCTTCATCTTCAAGTGTCTAATAGGCCTGGATTCTCTGTCCTTCTTTCTTCAGCCTATATTCCTGCCTTACTCACAAAAGATGTAAGTGTCCCATTCCTGATTCTTATATTTTAATCAGAGAATGATTAGTGATTATCAGATATTGTTAGCAACAATATAATGTGTTCTACCTGCCCCTTTCAAAAGGCACATCTTAATAAATTACAAGTAAATAACAAAAAACACAACTGTCATAAATCACAGTGATGTTTCTCAAATTAATCAGAAGATGTATCATCAATAAAATTCATGTTTTCCATATTAATTTGAATGGGATAAATTATTCATTGTGAAATATGAAAGCAACATATGGGGAAATTGACAGGGCTGCATTCGTTAAACAAATTTTGTTCAAATAAAAAAGATTAAATCACAGATTAATCTGCTTAGAAATATGAAGAAGATGCTTAATATTTACAAAGCAAATGATAAAACTGACGTAGAGGAAAAAGTCAATTAGACAGAAACTTGTAAAGTCCTTGTAAACCTGTTATATACCAAATATTGCTAGGTCAATCATTGGTGAAATTTTATATTTTGAAAAATATTTGTTATTGTGAAAAACAAATATAGAAACAAGTACATCAAACACAGATCTAACAAGCAATTGTTTAACAATTAAAATGTATGTGATCATATAAACAACATGTAGGTCAATAAAAAGAATAAAAAAGCCCTAGAAAAACTTCTGGAAACCCTCCCTTCACCCTGAAAGAACCCAATCTTAGTAATAATTCCTTATTCCCTTCTTTTTGTTGTACTACCTAGGTGTGCATCTGAAAGAATGAAGTTTAGATTTGCCTGTTCTTAAAACTTAAAAAAAAAAAATCACACTATATGTATTTTTATGTCTTACATCTCTATTACAATTTATATTTGTAAGATACAGTTCTTGAGTGTGATGGTAGTTAAATTATTTTTAAAAGTCTATAATATAATATTGTAATGATAAAACCTCAATATATGCATTCTATTGTTGATGAATGTTTGGACATTACCGTCTATTTCCAAACTATTATTAACAATGCTTTTGTGAAAAAGCATTGTTATACAGACATTGGTATACAGCCATTTGGGTGCATGTGGACATGGTTTTCTCAAGGGCATTTAAATAGAGTATGTCACAGTTTATGTCTATTCCAGTCTTACATAGATTAAGACCAAAGTGCTTTCCAAAGTGTTGGTTTCATGGCATTACATAAACTAAAGTTAAATGTTTTATTTTTGCTTCATAAAATTACTATAAGTTTAGGGAAACTATTTTAAAATATAGACTACAGTTTTCTTTGCAGATAATTTGCTATAAGTTAATCTAAACTTGAGGGATGATGAATAATTCTCAGGAGTGTGTAAACAAAGTTGGTCTATAATTGGACATGGCTTTAATGCCCTAATAAATTAGTAAGGACTTGATGGTTTTATTCCTATGTCTTTGAAATGTACTTTCTCAAGAGATTTTCTTCTAAAAAATGTAATAAATTATTTAGGTCATTTAAAATTTTTTCTCTGCAGCATTTCCAAATGAGCTTAACTAGATAATTATTCAACTTTTCAAGAATAATTAACATGATTAGCTCTATATGATTTCTGATCACTTAAAATTTAGCAATTTAAGTATAATTTATAATGCTCCAGAAAGCTACATTTTCTTAAAATTCAGATGTTCATATATTTTTATCATAAAATTCTTTCATCTTCCAGTGAACTGTCAGTCAAAAATTGCATCAAGGATGTATTTTAATGTATGTATAAAAACTAAAAGTTCTCCATTTCACATATCTTTAACAATATTTTTACCTAGCTAAATGAAATAATATTCAATAAATTACTCCATTAAAATTCTTTTTGGATTGACAGATGTTTTCATTTAGTATCATATTTCAATTATTTCATACATGCATATGTGTGTGTATGTATATATTCAAAGAATTAAATCACAGTTCAAAATTTTGTGTCTACCCTTATGAAAGAATTATAGATTATTCTCTCTTTTTTTTTTTAAAGATTTTTTATTTATTTATTTGACAGAGAAAGATCACAAGTAGACAGAGAGGCAGGCAGAGAGAGAGGGAGGGAAGCAGGCTCCCTGCCGAGCAGAGAGCCCGATGCGGGACTCGATCCCAGGACCCTGAGATCATGACCTGAGCCGAAGGCAGCGGCTTAACCCACTGAGCCACCCAGGCGCCCTAGATTATTCTCTTGAACATCTGATCTACTTAAATAAACTGACTCCTCTGATTATTTATAGTATGCTACTGTATTATCCCCTCTAGGCTCCTTTTGTGTGAAATCTATGCCTAATCACTGTGCATAAAAGAAAGTGTATTTCATGATACAGACTCAATGACAGTGAAAAATAAAAAGTTCAAAATGATCCCTCCTGTCTAGACACCATTTGAATCGTAGGCACTTGTGGTACCAAGTCTCTGTCTTGTCAGCAGGCACAAATGCCTGATACCAACTGTTACTTCATTGAAAAATAATATCCCTTTTAAAAATTTTCAATCAAGAACTTGCTGAATTTTTACAGAAAAACATCAGGACAAATTTCTTCTTTTAAGTACCAACCGATTTTCAGAATAACTCCAAATTTTTTTAAATTGTACCGGTTTTTATTTCACATATAATTTTCTTTTTATAAATCTTTCTTCTCTTATGTATAACTCGCCAAGAATTACATCTTTAGTCTTTTGCTTTTCAGATATAATATATAGTAATTAACCATGAAACACTTACTTCTTTACTTTCAGTTTTATACTTACAGAAATAATTGGGAAATTTCATATAAAAAATAAGCTCCCCCTTAAGGACCATGTTTACCTTTTCTGACTTCTTGCTATATGTTCAACCAGTCCCTTAAACTCTGCATGTTGAATCAAACTAGAACTTTGACCTCTGGCTAGGATGAAATAACAAAAAACTTTCTGTATTAAACAACTAGACAGCAGACAAAATATAGGTAACATTTTTTCAAACACTGGACAGAAAGCAGCACAGAACTATGACCCCTGGCATAAGAGAACCAAAAAAAGATGATCTTTTCAATTGTACCAAACAAAACAGGAGGGTTAGCTGTAACAGAATCAAGGCATCTTGCCAAGATGCAGAGATAGAGATCAAATTTTGTGGAAGTTGGGGAAACTAAATTGGGCAGGTCAGAATAAAAGAGAGGATTAGGGAGCTGAGGAGACAGACAACTGTGTAAAATCCCAGGGAATCCCCCAGTTCTGTCACTGAGTATAATTCATGAAAGAAAACCATCAGAGGCCATGGAAAGAGTCATAAAAAAGACTAGAAAAGTTCCTGGAACTCTCACAGGGATGAAGATAATTCATGTTTCGACTTGTCAACATGGAAAGACCAAATGATACATAGGGAGGGCGTCAGATAGAGTCCTCAGAATATTGCCTTAGTTTTGAAGCTAAATTAGCTTAAGAATAAAAATATCTCGAGAACTTCCTTACCAAAGCTTAAAAACAAAGGACTTAATATATTAACAGAGCATACACTTATGTAATTGGATTGCTAGAAGACGGAGGACACGAGGTAAGAACAAAATATTTGGATAACTAATAGTCAAGATTTCTCCAAGTTGATGAAAAGTATATATACACAGATTCAAGGGGGGGGGGGAAACTGCAAGCAGTGTAAAAAAATAAAGCAGTCTGGGGAGGCTGGCTGGCTCAGTTGATGGAATGTGTGGAAGTGATCTTGAGGTTGTAAGTTCAAGCCCCACACTGGGTGTAGAGATTACTTAAAATTAAAATCTTTTAAAATAAATAAAGAAGACCAAGAAATAACCTAATGAGACTATTGGAGTCAGTGATAAGAGATAAAATATTAAAGTAGGATGAGAAAAAAAGAAACACTGAATACAGATTAAAGGCAGGAAGAAAGCAAATAAGAGAAGGAGAAAGAGAAGGAAGGAAGCAAGCAAGGGAGGGAGGAAGGGAAAGAACATGTCTCATCAGAAACTATCCAAACTAGAAGATCATGAGAAGACATCTTTATAATTTCAGAAAAAAAAAAAAAAAAGATCTGTCACTCGAGAAATTTTGACAATTTTTGTGAGCATGGATTAGACAGTTTCTTAGACTGGACAGCAAAGCTCCAAACATTAAAAAATAATAGTCTTCAAGATTAAAAATATTTAGTCTTCAAAAGACACTAGTAATAAAAGATAAGCCTATGACTGAGTGAAAATATTTGAAATATATAGATGGGATAAAGGACATGTATTTTGAACATCTAAATAATCTTCAACTCATTAATATGAAACCAAGTAACTTAAGTAAATGGTGTTGTGATTTTTTTACACATATCACCATAGAAGATATATGAATGGAAAATAAGAAAGAATGTTCAAAATCATTAGTCATCAAGAAAATGCAAAACAAATCAGAATAAGATAGCACTACGTGCTCAGGAGAATGGCTAAAATTAAAAAGACCAATAATACTAAGTTTTGCTGAAGATGAGGAACTGGAACTCATGGCTGTTAGAAATAAAAAATGCCATGGCCACGTTGGAAAATAGTTTGACAGTTTTTCATAAAATTAAACATAACCATCCTCATGATTCAGCAATTCCTCTTACAGACATTTACCTAACCAAAATGAAAACATATGTTTGTACAAACATGTTATCTTTATGTCTGGCTTCTTTCATTTATTATAAAGTTTTCAAGCTTCATCAGTGTTGTGGCATGTGTTAGGACTTCATTATTTCTATGGCTGAATAATATTCTTTATACATATTATTTCACATTCTGTTTATCTGTTCTTTAGTTGGGGGACATTTGCATTATTTCTTTGGCTCTTGTGAAGTGTGATATGAACATTTATGTACAAGTTTTTGTTTGAGTAACCATTTTCAATTTTGGGGGGCAGATACCTAGGAGTGAAATTGCTGGGTCATATTGTCATTCTGTTTAATTTACTAATCACAAGTCTTTTTATTAAGAAATATTCTTTGCTGTGTTGATATTATGTTTAGTGAAACTGATAGAGATTGTGTGTGTGTGTATATATATAGACATAAAGAGATATCTGTATCATATTTATGTATACATGTGTATATAGATATATAACATGATATGACTGAAAAGTAATCTGTTAGTAGCAAATATTTTTCCATTAATATGTATTAATCAACTATTAGTGGTATTAATCACTATATGCCAGATTTTGTATTACGCACTAAGCTTTGAACATAAATAAGGCAACCTGATATGTGGTTCTTGCCTTAAAAAAATTAATCTAAATAAATACAGAAAAAATACAAGAGAGCTAGGGAGAAACAAAAGATGAATCTGATCCATAATGGGATGGATAAAAAGCTTTTATGTGTTTAGAATTAAAAGACAAAATCTATGCAGTCTTCAAATCTGAAGAGATTTATATCAGGAGAGGATCTATGCAATTAGATCATTCTATTGCCAAGTTTCCAAAAAAAATCAAGACCTGGGGCAAGTGAAAGTTGGATTACTTTGGAACCTAGAAGTAAACTAGCAGGTTGTCCTTACTGAACCTAGATCCAAACTGGTGTCCTGCCCAATCCCCTCTGAAGCTAAGAAATGGCCTATCTGCTGGTTTCCTACATGGTGTTATGCTTCTGTTAGGTCCCCACCCAGATGGAAGCACAGAGGTAGTAGAGGCTGAGAGATTCCTTTGAAACTAATAGGCCAATTTCCTTATGATTCAGGAAAGCTACATGAAAAGGTTTTCCAACTCATTGCAACTTTGGTTCTCTGCTACTGTTCCCTATGAAATTGGGAGAGGATATTAGAGTAGATTATGTGGTTCAGATCATTTTACAGACTGGTGGAGTTGAAACCCATAGCAGATGGATTTTTAAATAAGCCTTCCATTTTAATACTGCATCCCAATCTTCCAACCCAGAAGTACATATTAGTATTCTTGGTGCAGTCACTGAAAAAGTACTTATAGCTCTATAATCAGCTGCAAAATAACTTGGTACAATTTATATGACTAGCTTATGAACTAGCAACATCTCTTTCAAAATGGCCATTGTGTGACTACTTAGACATTTTGCTTTACTACATTCTTCCCTTCAGTTGTTTAATAACTATCAAATAAGAATGAAGAGCTGGGTGAAAATTCTGAAGAACTGCAAAGAGGTGGCCAGCATCCCTGGCGTGGTTTATAGGTACAAACTTTGACATGGGTATATAATAAATAGGTAATATCTATGAGCATTTTGTATACAGATAGATAGCATTGCTATTACTTATTTATATTTTTTCTTTCTCTTGGTAGAATGAAAGATCTTAAGGAGGTCTTGTGTTTTATTCATTTTTTTTTTTTTATCCCAAACACCACAGAAGTCCAACCTACTGGTGAGAGATAAATGATTAATTAAGAATGAATGAATTAAGATGAAATTTTGGGGTGTCTTAATGTTTCTAGTGCTGATTTTCAGGCCATGTATCTGAACTTTTCTTTCCATTTTCAGACAACATGCTATTTATAATGAGCTCATTCTTACCACACTGACATTAGTTTTTTATCAGAATGATTAAAGGAATTATTTGATTACCTTTTATTGTGTTATAATTTCCTGTTCTGATTTTCATACTCCAGGTGTTTTGTTTTATTATGTTTGTTTAAAATTTTTCCTCTAATTAATGTTGCTTATTTTTAAAATACACTATTCAAGTTGCTTTTCCTTTCAACAGAGTGAATAATACAGAATGACTTCAGATTTTACCAAAAACAAAACAAAACAATGCTTGAAACAATACTTAATTCCATATTATTTGTCATATTTAATTCAAATTTCTTTTGTTCCTTTGCCCTAAGAAACTACATTTGTATTAATGATGATGCCACCATTCAGCCACCAATCATATAAATTAAAAAATGTCATACTTGAACTCTGACCAAATGATATTAATTTTGTCTTAATAATTACATAAAAATAATTGTATATTTGTGCATTCTTTTGTAGGGAAGAAGGGTACAAAAAAGGAAGAATGAAAACAGATTCAGAATATTTTTGATTAATATGTCTTAAAAATTAAGATGTATTTGTCTATACTCCTATTTTTCCACTGTCTTTATTAAAGATGAAACTTTATTAATAATAAAGAATTCTGTTACATCTTAAATTCTTTTTTTTAAATTTTATTTATTTATTTGACAGACAGAGATTACAAGCAGGCAGAGAGGCAGGCAGAGAGAGAGGAGGAAGCAGGCTCCCTGCTGAGCAGAGAGCCAGATGCGGGGCTCGATCCCAGGACCCAGGGATCATGACCTGAGCGGAAGGCAGAGGCTTTAACCCACTGAGCCACCCAGGCGCCCCAAAATATCTCAAATTCTTAACTTTTGTCAAATGATAATAAAATTGCTGAATAAACTCACAACATAACAAGAAAGAAAACCTAAACCCATGCACACAGACACACATTAAATAAATGGCCATGAAGTCATAGTTTGAACCAGCAGAGAATTTAAAAATAGAAGCAAAAGGTAGTTCTTTTATAAATTGTTGATCTTCTCATACATCTTGTTGCTATGTTAGTTGTTTTGCCTGGGAAGGAGGATCATTCTGACAGCTACAACTTGTTAGTGTTTCTCTATAAAATTGGACTAGAAATATTGTAAGATATTCTTACGATCTGTTTGACATTTTAAGAATATTATTTATACAATACTGAAAGAATGAGGACACAGCAAAATAGTCACATGTTCTTTATTTACCAAAATTGGGCATTCTCAATTACCTCCACAGTGGCATCAAAGCCATTTTTCATTTGGCTTTGTTTAGAGAGGTAAAATCAACTCATTCCCTCACCAAGTGCTCCAAATCCCAGCTAGGAAATAGAGAGTAAGCCAGACCAAGTGAGATGATATTTACTGTCACAGGGGGTAATAGCTAATAAGATAGTTATGACTTACATGATAAATAAGTTTGTATTTTATATATGTATCACTTATATAATATGTAAATATTATAAACATGTATAATGTATTACTTCATGATATGTGTATACCCATATATATTTATGTATCAATTGTATATAGATATATTGATTTATCTTATATATATAACTATGCAAACATACATGCTAATACGTGTGTGTGTGTGTGTGTGTGTGTGTGTATTATCAGTTAGAAACAAGTTAGAAACCAGAGCCCTTTTTTAAAGTCAGGTCCTAAAGAACATTCTAAGACATTATATTTTATTTACTATCTGAGTTTTGTGTTAGAGCAATACTTCTGAAAGTTTGTTGCTTAAAGGAAGCACTGTGCTATGCATTCCCATCTTAATGCCAGTTAATAAATAAGGTAGAGGAAGGTGTCCATTGAAATGCCCTAGAATCTTTCTGCCATACTCATCTAGGATCACCTTTAGTGATTCATGCCCTCCTTATCATTTTTATTTTTGCCTTCAGAGATAGGGATCAGTAGACATGAAATTATATTTAACATCTGAGTACAACTCTAGTCCCCATTTTCACTCAGTCCCCTAAAGACAGGTATCTGATTATTCACTGGTATTTGTTGAATGCCTACTGTTGGTTTACAGGTACTGAGCAGCAGCTATGAATAGAACGAATAAATCCCCACCCTCACAAACTTAATAGATTAAGGTGGACAAGGAAATGATCAAATAAAATGCAAAATATACTAGGCAACATCTATAAATACGGAAAATAGGTATTCCCTTAGCTTTGAATGGCCAATTTGCATACACGCAGCCCTTTGGACTGAGACATACACTGCTCTGGAATTCAGCAAGCCTAGAAATGGCTTACTCTGGGAATTTGCTCACAGAGATGGGACTCAAACTTGTGGCTGATTCATTTTTGAAAACTTTTATTGAGGATGTAAGAGACTCTTTGCCTTTATTTGCTTTTAGGTAGAAGTCAAATATTTCTGAGGCTGTGGATTATTATAACCGAGTTTTAAACTATTCAAAAGTGTTAAGCTTGATCAGATGCTCTGAAAAGATAACATGACACCTGAAAGTCAATTGGAAGGCTGTGAACCTATTACCGTTTTCAATTTGAATGTTAGTTTGTGGTTTGAAATTAGTGTGAAAAAACAAATACCCAGTGATTAAAGCTCAGAGTTGCACTGCTGTGTTGCTAAAACACTACTCCAGAGGAGAGGGCTCTGAAAATCCTATACAAATACATTCAAAAAGAGGTTTACTTTTTAAAAAGCAATAAATGTGGCAAAACCTCTATTTTTCCTTTCACAAAGTAAACTCTTTCAAATGCTCTTTAGCTATACAGGTATCTTATATCTATTAGAGTTGAATGTGGAGAAACATGCTGAGTAGAAAAGTGAACCCATAGGAAGGAGCCAGGAAGTTCTAGAGCAAAGTTTTTCCAGAAAGGACTTCCTTTCTATGCAGTCAAAACCAAAAAGGCACAGGACACTTCAGTGTATAGACAGTTAAACTGTGTGTGTGTTTGGGGGCGGGGTGGCAAAAGGGAGGAGAGAGACTAATTCTAAGCTCTCAAAAACCTTTACACTTTTCCTATAACATATTCAATTTGAATATGTGTGTTCAGCTGTTCCTAAGAGAAATCTTGTTCCTAGCCAAGAAAGGTAATGTCATATCAATATAAATATTCAGCCATACATTGAATTTGCTGATCTAGTAATTAGGAACAAGGATACTGGTTAGACATGCACTATTTCTGTTACTTGTTTCCTGAGAGATATCAAGATAATTGCTTTTTGTGCTTCAGTAATATTCTATGCATAATATTTCACTTGCTGCATTATCTTATAATTACCTATCGTTGTACATGTCTCCCTGCTTGAGGATGGGTATTCTTAATTGTCCTTCTGTTTCCAGCACCTACCTTGGTGCTTGGCAGAAGGCTGGCACACAATGTTTCATTCAAGAAATGACTATGTTTATTGTTAGGCCAACTTCCTCTATAACTCACCAAGTACAGTTTTCTTTCTTTAAAGACTTTCTAAATAAAATTTACAAAATTAAAGGGCAAGAATTAATTATTAATAATTTGCCTAAGAAATTAAGTCTCTAGATGGCATAAATCACATACTATCAGTAACATTTGTGCTCTGTTGAAAACCTATCAACCCTTATAAAATTTCATATTACACTCTAAAATGTGAGAATGATCAGTTGGAGATTATTCAAACCCACTGCGCTGGACAGGGCAATATGTCAGCACCTTTGCCCACAACCAGAGCCTGGAGGTGTTCGAAGGTAAGCAGCGCCTTCATCATTCTGGCATTCTATTTTAGTCTAAGTCTACATCAGAAGCCTGCCAGGGCTCCATGCTGATAACAAAGCACTATCGCTTTTCAAAGTGACAGAGAATAGTGACATATCAACTAGGACTTAAATGAAAAGCCCCTTCTAATTTAACTGAGAACCTGCTGAAGCTGTATTCAGCCCAGCACTCTGGTTTTCAATTAAAACTTTGTGGTAGCAAGAGAAAAGTTGGTATATTCTTTCTTTTTTTGAGTCAGTTATGGAATCACATGGAAAAGACAGTAGTACAGTGTAGAGATGGCCTAGTCACAGCTAAGTACGTATCAGCCATTTTCATACACTAATTGCAGTTCCTACGGTTCAACAAATTCTTACCTAAAACTCATGTTGCTGAAAAGACCCTTTCTCTCAATACAACTCTTATTTGATTAATGTGTGTGTGTGTGTGTGTGTGTGTGTGTGTGTGTGTGTGTTTCTGATACATGGTCTAAGAAGGCAAAGGGGGAATAATGTATCAATTACCAAGTACCTGCTTGGGCCAGGGACTATCAGTAAAGGGATGGGGATGGGAGACTCTTATTCTTGTTATTTCATGTAAATATTACACGTGCTATTTCATTTCTGTTAAGACATATGATACAGATATGACTATTCTCATGTTTTGTTTATACAGAAAAAGAAATGCATGAGTAAAGAAATTAAGTAACTTCTGTCTGATCACACAGCTCTTGAGAGGTAGAGCTCAAATATGCCCCCCTTACCTTGTTTATAGCTACAATGTTGCTAAAATTTAAAAGTGGAGAATTACAGATAACATCAACATACTGACATAATTAATGGCACTTCTCCCTTGCACTTTCCTTAAATGAAGTTTGTGAAACTTATATAACCAGTAGTCTTTTATCTTAAGACCAATTCGGGTTTTTTTGGTATCTTATCTTAAAGCTTATACTGAAATTCCAGTTAGTTAATATGCAATGTAATATTAGTTTCAGGTGTACAATTTACTTACATCCAACACTTGCATCCAACACTCTGCACTTAAAACCAATTCAGAAAACTTCAGCGTATTGCAAATTTCTAACACAAAAGTATACTACATTTTAAAATCTGTTTTTCAGAATTGCATTGGAGCCTCTTATTATGTGGCGTAGTTCAAGAGAATTCCCACTATTGACCTGATAATTGTCATTAGGCATATTACATTCAGTCAAGAACAGTTTCTTCTTTGCCATATAACAAATATTTTTTTTTCTCAAATATCGGTGCTAATTAGAATTTTTACTTTCCTTAAATAATTGGTATTTAAAAACTATGTATCTCATAAGTACTGAAAAACCTTTTGTCATTTCTACTTTAGCCACTAATAATATCAAGGCCAAGTTTACTATCCAGTTTTACAAACTTCTGGAAATTATTTTTTAATCTTAATTTTACCCTTGGGTTTATTTTAATATTTTTAAAAATTTCTCCATCCCTCCAACATTTATTCCATGTCATTATGAATACTCTTATAGTTGCCTCTATCATTTTTGAGAATGAGATATGTTATCAATAAATAACAAAACATAATTTGGACTGGAGCCAGAGGAAGAATGTGGACAAGACTTCTTGATGCATTTTTTTATACCATTAGATCATAATCAGAATATCTTTTGAAGTATTTCCTCGTCTTTCAAAGTATTTGTTGGTAGCATTTCAAATCAGTAAACCGCAACATTGGGTTTTCAGATTGCTATCAGGAAAAGAATAGACTACCTAACTTCCGGGGATAAAAGCCCTTAGTACTGTTGATAAAGAATAATTTTAGTCATACACATGAGCACAATACCAGTTAGAATTTTGGAAGGAACATTTCCTTTTAGACATAAAGCAAGTTTTCTGCAATTTGTCTATGAGACAGCCATTAAGTACAAAGTGATTCCATTTATAAAATATATAAC
This sequence comes from Mustela putorius furo, assembly GCF_011764305.1. Taxonomy (NCBI): domain Eukaryota; kingdom Metazoa; phylum Chordata; class Mammalia; order Carnivora; family Mustelidae; genus Mustela; species Mustela putorius. Next base: position 2,537,138 of record NW_025422088.1, on the reverse strand, counting down.
AACCATTAAGTACAAAGTGTTCTTATACATACATGTACATTATACATATAATATGTAATATATATAATATGTAATATGATTTTATGCATATATATGTGATTATTATATACTTATATATAATATCAGAGCTTATTGCTCCCCCACAGGCCTGATGCTTAGAACACAGTTTTCTTTAAGAAATCTTTTAGTGGACTTCCTCCAGATCAAATCCCTATCTTCTTCAAAATGGCATGAGTCAGTCTGCCATCACTTGATTGATCAAAACTGGGACCAAAGAAGGGCAGCCATATGGCACAAAACTCAATGATGCTATGCTGCAAAATAGAAAATCTGGAACCAGCAGATGCCAAGAAGCAGAATGCATAGTGGTATACGAATTAATGCAGGGAGACCTGAATCAGAATATTGATGCACTTTTAAATTGATATAGATACATGTATGTCAATGAAAAGTTATGGAATCATTTTCATTTCCTAAACAAATGCCCTGAAGAGAGATTATTTAAAAAGGTTTGGTTTAAAAAGTCAATTGGAATTGAACACACATTTAAATGCCTATTCTTATTTTAGTCTTTCCTTTTCTTTCCTTTTGAAACACTGTAACCAGACTGGCATCGCAGATATATGGCTAAATAATTCAATAACTCTGCAAATATTTATTGAATGCTCTCCAGTACCAGGCACTGTTCTATGCTTTGATGATATTATAGCAAATAAGACAGCTATGTTACTTTATGGAGTTTTTATTCAAGATAGGGAGACAGAATGCAACTAAACTAGTGCATAAGATAACTTCAGATAAGTACTATGAAGAAAACAATCCAGAGTAATATAATAAAATAATGAGGGGCACGAAAGGAGTTACTTGAAGCAGAGTACTCATGGTGACTTATTTTGTTGAGACCTGAATGGAGAAGTGTCACATGAAAAAATATGGGGAAAGAACACCCCTTGCAGAATCATGAGCAGGTACAAAGGCCCTTAAATAGGAATAACTTTAGAATATTCGACTGCAGAAAGCAAGCTTTTGTATCTCGAACATGGAGAGTAGAAAGAGAAGGTGATAGCGGAAAGAAGACAGACATCATGACAAGATGAAAAGGCTTCCGCTGTAAACTACTTTTGTTTCTTGTACAGGCAAAACTTAACTGATTTGGGCCTTATGTTTCTCATAAATCATGAGCTGATCTTTGGAGTCCCTTCACATCAAAAATATTCTGTTGAAATACTTCCAGAGGGCTAGGTATTCTTTGGTAATTCACTCACATTAACCATTGCTGGCATTTAAAACATACGCTCCTTGTCTAAAAGAGTTAAAGCCTCTATCTGTGCTGGTAATGCATTGAATGTTTTTAAAGCACTAGATAAAAATGTATTTGTAAAATCAGTTCTCCCAAAGTGCTCACTGCCATTAACTGGGAGTGTTGTCCATTTTTGGAAATAGCATTAAACTCTTTCAGGATGTTAGGATGCTGCTTAGTAAATTGTTGCTTTGCTTCAGTGACTAGAAAAAGCATCTCCAGTTAGCTACACTCGAGGCATATATAGAATATAGAGAATCGATCTACATTTAGGAATCCATTTTTTTGAATCAATGTTTTTCAGACTTTTCCCAAATGTCATGTCAGTCTCATATACATCCCTATTAGTAATATTCCTAAAGGTGAAATGGGAATTACCCCATGAAGGCATTTGAATAATTTGCTATCCTTTAGGTATATGATTCCTCTTCAGAGAATATGGCTCCTTTTTTTTTCCTTCCACAAGAATCATTAAAAGTTACAAATTATACTAAATAAAAGTCATTAACTTAAAGAAAGTTCCTTACTTTCTGCTATTGCATGTATAGCTTTTGTTTTTAAAAGCTTTGACCGCTTACTGCTTTATCATTAGGCCAGTATCCCCCAGCCAGGGTTTTTCAACATGCTAGTGTCACACGATCAGTTGAGAGATACATTATTCACACATCCATGTATTGAACACATTCTTATTGTGTACACATTTAGTGCTGGGCACTGCACTGAACTGGGTGTACAACCAGGAGGTAGAGAGATACAATTTCTACCTTCCAAAGGTCATGGTCTAGGATGGTGTATATGTGGAGCCATGGAAGGGGTTGCAGACAGGCCAGTAGTCAAGTGCAATATGCAATGACAGTATCTGGGCCAGAAGAAGAATTGAGTGCAATAGAAACAGCAAGGAATGGTACCTATACATATTTAAAAACCAGAGTCAGTAAGGCAATAAAGCAAATTTTGCAATAAGGCAGATAAAATGGAGCTTGAGAAAAAAAGATTCCTGGGTACAGTGTAAGAAAAACCCTTCGTGGTGAGAAAATAAGTTCTATTAACTTATTTATATTACATTAGCTGCACTTACAGGCCTGGTGAGAGAAAGATGAGGTAAAACCTTCTCTACTGGCTTCTGTTTCCTCTGATGTGTCATCAGTAGATAAGATTATCTACTTAGCTTAAGGGGGAAAGCTACAGAGTCCTGACGTCCTAAGGACAGCGAGAAAGTTTGAAATACAAACAGTGGGCACTGGTTGCACTAAGTTTGGATATAAAACGTTGCAGGAAATTTTTACTTCCAAGTTAACTCTAAAGACAAATATATAATCTACAGAATCATACCTTTCATTTTTGTTTAACTCCTCAGATAGCTGAGGGTACAAAGAAACCTGAAAAGATTCAATAAGAAAATATATTTCTCTTTATTTATTGTTTTCATTCCCTGTTGAGTGGTGGGAGGATCTACTTGCCACAGATCATCAGGAATAAGGAACAAATGGCCATGTTGGTCTAGATGAGCCAATCTTCCTCAGCTCTCCTGTGTGACTTGCTTTGGTTGAGGAAGTTAGAACTGTCATGCAAGCAACCTTGAAAGGTGCTTGCATACTGGGGCTTCTCCTTTTAAAATGCTCCTTATTTGAATCTGCCTGCCATGACAGGAAATCCAGGTTATACTACTGAGAGGTCATACGGAGAGGCCCAGGAAGATAAAACGCCATGTGAATACAGCAGCCACGTCGAGAACTGAGGCACAAACTGACAGTTGTCTTTCTACCAAGACTTCAGAAACAGGAGAGAGGCCATCTTGAAACTTCCAGCCTAGCCTAGCTACCAGCTCATTGAGGCCACATGAGTGATCTAAACAAGCATAGATCACATAGATCACAGGGGAGTAGAACTGCCTCACCAACCAGAATCATAAAGAATGTTAAGGTTTAATATTTTTTAAAAAATTAATTAATTTATTTGACAGAGACAGAGAGAGCATGCACAAGCAGGGGGAGTGGCAAGCAGAGGGAGAAGGAGAAGCAGGCTCCCTGCTGCGAAGGGAGCCATGCGGGGCTCAATCCCAGGACCTGACCTGAGCTAAAGGCAGATGCTTAACCAACGGAGCCACCCAGGCATCCAAGAATGTTGAGGTTTAAAGTACCATTTTGGAGTAGTTTGTTAAACAGGAATAAATCACTGATAAACCAGTTAAACTTTTAACAAACTTTCAAATTGCTACTGTGGCAGGTTTGCTGAATTACATTGACAGGGCGGCTTATTTCAGAACAAGTGTGAATCCAGCCACACACTTGGTGAAGGGCATTCACCAAGTAGGGAGAAGTGGTAGGCTGATGGCTATGGGGAGGCTAGAATAGATAAGGGGTGTCCCCCTGAGGCAAGTGGAGTATTTCCCAAATGTAAGCTGATGCCAGCTGAGGAATGACAATAGTGCAGGGATGATGCAATACTCCTTGTGATGAATTCAGGGCTCTGAGTGAGTGTAAATCAGTGTCAAGCTAAGGTTGGATAGGGCAGAAAAGGAATCTGAAAACGGAAGCATCTAAAATTAACGAGCTAAGTTTCTGTTAAAAGAAACAACAACAACAGATTAAAAAGAGCAAAGTAAAGAAATAATATAGATTACAGGAGAGGTCAACAAAATGGAAAAATGAAAATTAGTAAAAAATTTAGAAAAGATCAACAAAATTGATAAAGTCTGAGTTATGCTAACCAAGAAAAAGGAAACATTAAAAGAGAATGAGAAAAGGAGATTAGTACAATTTACTACCATCAGGTATGAAAGAGTAGATATCACATCATATCTATAGACATGAAAAGAATGAGAGAATATCGCGTACAACTTTATGTCAACAACTTGGATAGCTCAGATAAACAAACAGATTGCTTTAAAAATTGCATGACTCTTCTCATTTAACACCAAAAATTAATTTGTGGTAGATCATACATAAATGTAAAAGCTACAAGTATATAGGAGAACATCTTCAAAACTTGCATTAGTCAAATATTTCTTATACAGAACACACGTTTCTTTTACCCTGCACATAAAAATACTAACCATAAAAACATTAGATTATAATGTTAAACTGAAGTTCGTCAACACCCATCAAAATACCTCATTAAGTAAGTAAACAAGCCAATGAAAGTACAGAGTGGGAGCAAATACTAGTAGTACTTATATCTGACAAAGATTTATATACAGAATATACAGAGAGCACTGACAAACCAACACTACAGACACAAACAACCCAACTACATATGGACAGAAGACTTAAATAGACACTTCATAAAAGAAGATATATGAAAAGGTACTTAACATCATTTGCCATTAGAAAGATATAAGTAGAACCAATGTGATGCCAGTTCAGTTTACTAGAATGGCTAAAAATCAGCAATATAGACAATTCCAAATGTTACCAAGAAAGTGGAATAACTGGAATTCTTTTCTTTCTTTCTTCCTTTCCTTCTTTCCTTCCTTCCCTTCTTTCCCTTTCTTTCTTTTTCTTTCTTTCTACTTTCTTCCTTCCCTCCTTCCTTCCCTCCTTCTTTCCTTCCTTCATTTTTTATAGAGGGAGAGAGAGATTGAGAATGTGGGGGGAGGGGTACAGAGGGAGAAGGAGATAATCTTAAGCAGGCTCCATGCCCACTGCAGAGCCCAAGGCAGAACTCCATCTCATGACCCTGAAATCAGGACCTGAGCCAAAATCAAGAGTCAAACATCTACCTGACTGAGCTACCCAGAAGCCCCAGGAATAACTGGAATTCATATACAATGCTAAGGATTACCTTGGCAGCAGTATAAATTTATGCAATTATTTCGGAGAACTTCTATGTACTTATAAAGCTCAAGCTAAACCTATCTTAACATCCAGCAATCCCACTAATAGGCATTTATCCCCAATACATGAAAACATATGTCTACAATAGGATTTGTATGACAATATTCATCACACTAAAGACAAGATAAATAAACTAATTGTGATGAATCCATATAGTGATATATCATCACCCAGAAATAAAAAGGAATGGGTTACTGATAAACACAATCTTTGAATGAAATTCAAAAACATTAATCTGAGCAAAAAAAAAAAAAAGGCACAAAAGAATGCATGTTTAAGATTTCATGTACATGGATTTTGGGAGCAGGCAAAACTAATTATGGCAATAGAAAGCAGAAAAAGTTTGCCAATGGTGGGTACTAGAGATGTAGAATTGACTGGAAATTTGTAAAAGCAACTTTCTGGAGGGTTACAAATGTTCTATGTTTTGCTTTAGGTAGCAATTCCAAGGGAATATACAATTACCAAATTAATTGGGCTTAATATTATATCATAACAATACACAACTGTTCATATAATTAAATTTTATTTTAAACCAATCATTTTCTAATAAAGATTAGCTAACTGCCTAAAAATTTAACTGACAAACAATTCCACTGTTTTTCCATGTAAGTTTATATTTAATCATACACTTCTTTGGTGATGGATAAAAGATATACAAATAACTTGCCGAGTATTTTCCAAGTACCAAAGTTTATTTTAGGTCATAGATAGAGCCAGGATGAGTATTACAGGGGAAAAACAAAAAAGGAATAAGCCAGATAAGAGGGTTTTGGTTTGGGGCTTCTTCTTTGTAATCCAGTCCCTTTTATTGTACTGTACGCTTACTTTTGCTAGAGGGTTATTGCCTTAAAACTTGAAAATAGTTGCTATAATGGAATCAGAAGGATATGTATTCAGATATTTTGGAATAATTTGTGTTTATTAAATGCATATTATTAGAAACTACAATTTTTCAGAGCTCTTAACAAAATTTGCTTTGAGTCCACATTTTATCAGGAAACTGTCAGATTAGAACCTCTGCCTTCAATTTTGTAAGCTATTCCAAATTTCAAAAAACTGGACTTAATCTGTTCTCTTGTAGGAAATGCATCTAAGCTACTGCCCGTATCTCTGTGACATACTTTAAAATAACCTTGGTTTGAATTAAGCTTACTGATAAATGGGAAACATTTAGAAAGCCTATTTAATACCAAACCAATACCAAACTGTATCATATAAAACAGTACTTAATCTTATTTCATTAAACTTGCAGATTTTATTTTTCCCTAAACTTTTTTCCCTAAGACTTTTATCATATAAAAAGTCATAAAAATCAAATATATGAGAAGCAAGTATTATCGGCTATGTCTAAAACAAATGTTTATGACATTTTAATTGATTAGATTAAATGTGTATTTTTTTTTAAATCTCTTATCTGAAAATGCCTTCTATTCTATGAAATTTTCCAAAAGGACTAAATTTCTTGATTCTATTAAGGTTTATATACTCCATTAAGAAATATTTCTTTCAGGGGCACCAGGGTGGCTTGTGGTTAAGTGTCTACCTTCGGCTTAGGTCATGATTCCAGGGTCCTGGGATTGAGCCCCACATCTGGCTCCTTGCTCAGCAGGAAACCTGCTTCCCGCTCTCTCACGCCCCCTGCTTGTGTTCCCTCTCTTGTTATGTCTCTGTCAAATAAATAAATAAAATCTTTAAAAGGAAATATTTCTTTCCAAATATTCTCTTTATTTGGTATACACTTAACCCAACACTGTCTAGAATGTTTTGGGAGCTTATCTTGAAATTGCCTTTACATCTATTTTGAAGCACAAAGAATATTAATCACCTGAATTTATAATAATTTACTTTAATCAAAAATATAATTTTAATATCTTGGTGCATACTTAACATTCATGCAAATTAGATTGAAACAGCTATTTTCTATGCATATTAATAAAACATACTTTGTATCATCTACTTCAAAATATTTAGTATACAGGCAAGTCCAATAGGACTTATCTTTAGACATTTTATTAGAATTTTATTTTAAATTTTTATTTTAGGTATTTTATCTTATCATTTTATCATAGGTTAATTATGATAGGAAATTAACAAGTGGAACCCTGAAGGAAATTCTAGCCCACAGTTCACATTTCTAATTAGGAGAGGCTTTTGACTAGCCCCAAATAAGTTTGGAAGCTTCAGCTAACGTAAATCTCGTGCTATTTAAAGCAAAATAAAATGCCAGCTCTTTCATTTGTTTCAGGTTCTTCTGTATTTTTAACTTATTTTATTTTTTATCTGCTTTAAATTTTTATTTAATTCATGTTTTAAGTTTTTCTAATTAATGTCATTTTATAGTTCTAGATTTCTCTAGTTAATGTCCTTTTATCATTTTCCCTTAGACAGTTTTGAAATAATCTCTTTCATTATTTAATTTCATTGTTGTCCATTTTCTTTGTTTATTCTATATTAACTTTCAGTATTACTTTTTAGCTCTTTGGTATTCCCAATTACTGATTATTTTTAAAGATTATTTTAAAGATTATTTCCTTTATATTTAAAATGCTGACAGCATAAAGATTCTATCTTTATGTCTATAATAACAATTACTTCTATTGCTACTTCTATTACTACTCCGTTAAGTGCTTTGCATGTATTATCATATATCTGTAATGAAAGATTAAAATCCTGGAGATTCATAGAACATTTATAATCTGAGGAAGTATGATATTTGAGATATTCGAAAACATTGTTTCTCAGTGAAAGAATATTGAAAACACCAAATAAATAAGGGAATCTTCTTTAAAAAGTAATGAGCTAATGGGTGGTAATAGCTCATGATCTAGATTCAATGAATTTTACCTTTGGACCCTGCTCCAGGGCTTAATTAGCCCTAAAACTAGGTTAAACTCTCAGAAGTCTCATCTTTAAAACATGAATAATAACAAAGTCTACTTTAAACTGTTTTGAGGATTAAACACAGGTAAAATATTTGGTGCAGTGACTGACACTCACCCAGTAAGGGCTCAGTCAGTAAAAGTTGTTACAGCCTTAGAATGGCATGCTCTGGAGTATCTACATGACAAAAATATTCACCTTGCATTTTAGCTTATTTAATCCTTCTGGTGACCTAAAGAACTGCTCTTAGTTTGAATTATTCTCTTTTGATTTAATGACTAGAATTAGATAGCTACATTATTTTTCATTTCCAAAGAGGAATCCCAGAACAACCCAAGAAAAATAACTATCTTTTTTCTCCTAATTGTTACTTTTTTTTCTTTGCACTTTTGAAATTTCTTTAAGATACAACATCAAGAGCTAAGTCAAGTAAAGATATTTATTTGCTGGCTTAGATGAAGTATTTAAACACTCATGGGCCAGTTAAAAATTCCAATTTGGTGTTTAAAAAATACTACAGTTGATAAATAGGGCTTGTTTCCAGTAAACTCACATAGCATTCCATTTATTTACCTGACTTACTTGAAAAATGAATAATCCTTGAAGAGAAAGAAAAATGGGTATAGAAATGAATTATGCACAGTTAGAAAATGGAAAGCCAAGAATAGCTATGTTGGAGTTGTGAACTGCATAGAGATTCATTAGGTCACACACTGCTGAGAGGGAGTAGAATTCTGATCACTCAGAGTGCAGACACCACTCTGTGAACAAGACAGCATTTAAGAGAGATTCCTGAAAAACAAGGACTTAGGAGTAAAACTATTTTGCTTTAGAGAAAGAAGTACTGTCTACCCACTGTATAAATTCTAAATTCTATGCCCACAAAATCATAGGGAGCCACCAAGAAATTAACTGATGGGATTAAATAATCTTTAAAAAGAAAACATAATCTGTGTTCTCCAAATCATATCACTTTCTGAAATAATAGCAAGTAAATAAAAACTGCTAGACATATATAGAATGATCTATATGATCTTTTTTTTTCTTGTATCCAGAAAAAAAAAAGTCAGTTGGAATCATCAGAAAAGGATTTTAAAACAGATATTACAAATGTGATCGATGATTTTAAGGAAAAGTGCATTTAACAAATGGATAGTTGGGGATTCTCAACAAGAAATGACTATAAAGAATAAATAAATGATGGAGTGCCTGGGTGGCTCAGTGGGTTAAAGCCTCTGCCTTCAGCTCAGGTCATGATCCCAGGGTCCAGGGATGGAGCCCCGCATCGGGCTCTCTGCTTAGCAGGGAGTCTGCTTCCTGCTCCCTCTGCCTGCCTCCCTCCTACTTGTGATCTCTGTCTGTCAAATAAATAAATAAAATCTTTAAAAATAAACAAATAAATGAAAAGTTGGGAATAATACATATAGCTGTAATGTAATATAAAAATATCACATCATATCATATAATAACACAACATATACACCCACATGTTAGCAAAGCAATAGAAAATGTCCAAACTGAAGACAGAGAAGCAATGGTTGACATGAGTCTCAGATACACATGAGATCATAACAGGTGACATAAGATACATTCAGTTGAAGTACAAGAAAAAAGAAAAGGTTAGAACAAAACACAGTATTTGAAGAATACTGTCCAAAACTTTCCCATGTTCCCAATTTGATGAAAACTATAAAACCAGCAATCCAAGAAAGCTGAAGGAACATTAAACAGGATAAACACGCATTCACTTATGCACATGTATGTGCACACATATCAAGAAACAGCCCAAGATAGATCATAAACAAATTGCTCAAACTGAAAGATAATTAGAAAAATTTCAATGTAACTCAAGAAAAAGGTTTATTACAGTAGAAAACAGCTATGATAAGACTTTTTTCCTGACTTTTTCTCAAAAACAAAACAAGCCAGAGGACAAGGATACATCTTTAAAATGACAAAGGAAAAAAAGAGAACCACTGTCATCCAAGATTACTTTATCTAGCCAAATAAAAGTAAAATAAAGGCATTTTCTGAGCAACAAAATATAAGATAATTTGTCATTAGCAGCTATGTACATCAAGGAATGATAAAAGGAATTCTTCAGGATGAATAGAAATGATGCTAGATTAAAATTAGAATCTATATGTATGAAGATAAGGGCTGGCTGCAAATAAAAACAAGTTATAGGACAAACTGAAAACAAATAGCAAAACTATCCACTTAAACTCACACTTGTCAATGATTATATTAAATGAAAATAGACTAAAATGTAGGTTGCACTCTTGGTTAAAAGGCAAAAAGTATCAGTGTGTGACAAATCAAGTTGCAACTATTTACTGTTTAAACACACACAGTTACATAAAGACTCCAATAGGTTAAAAAGCAAACAATGGTAAAAATTACACCTTGCAGGCACTATTCATAAGAAATCTGGAGGTGATGTATAAGACAAAGCTGATTTCGAAACAAGAAACATTGCCAAGGGTAAAGAAGGATGTTTTGCAATAATAAAATGCTTAGATATAAAAAATTTTAACTGTATATGCACTCAAAAAGAGAAATTTAATGGGGTGCCCGGGTGGCTCAGTGAGTTAAAGCCTCTGCCTTTGGCTCAGGTCATGATCCCAGGGTACTAGGATTGAGCACCATATTGGGCTCTCTGCTCACCAGCGAGCCTGCTTCCTCCATTCTCTCTGCTTGCCTCTCTGCCTACTTGTGATCTGTCAGTAAAATAAATAAATGAAATCTTTAAAAAAAGAAAGATTTAAATATAAATGAAGCAAAAATTGACAACAGTAGATGGTGGAAAAAAAAATACCACACTCATGGAATTTATTTTTATGCCAATTTTCAGTACTTAACAGAAAAATTAATTGGAATATAAACAATTTGATCAACACTATGAAATAATTTGACATAATTGATATTTTTAGAACACTATACCAAATAACTTCAGAATATATCTTCTTTTCAAGAGAAGCATAGGCAACTGTCTTTGGAGCAGGCAAAAAAAAAAAAAATCTTACACAGAAATTACAAAATTTTAAAAGAGAGAGACCTCAATTTTTAAAAATTCTGCTTACACTCAGAATATATAAACACCTCCTACAATCTACTCAAAATACAAATAACCCAATTTTTAAAAATTTACTTTTTATTTATTTTTAGTATAACAGTATTCATTATTTTTGCACCACACCCAGTGCTCCATGCAATCTGTACCCACCACCTGGCTCCCCCAACCTCCCACCCTCTGTCCCTTGAAAACCCTCAGGTTGTTTTTCAGAGTTCATAGTGTCTCATGGTTCACCTCCCCCTTCCAATTTCCCTCAACTCCATTCTCCTCTTCATCTCCCCATGTCCTCCACGTTATTTGTTATGATCCACAGATAAGTGAAACCATATGATAATTGATTCTCTCTGCTTGACTTATTTCACTCAGCATAATCTCTTCCAGTCCCGTCCATGTTGCTACAAAAGTTGGGTATTCATCCTTTCTGATGGAGGCAAAATACTCCATAGTGTATATGGACCACATCTTCCCTATCCATTTGTCCGTTGAAGGGCATCTTGGTTCTTTCCACAGTTTGGCGACCGTGGCCATTGCTTCTATAAACATGGGGGTACAGATGGCCCTTCTTTTCACGACATCTGAATCTTTGGGGTAAATACCCAGTAGTGAAATTGCGGGGTCATAGGGAAGTTCTATTTTTAATTTCTTGAGGACAAATAACCCAATTTTTAAGATGGGTAAAAGGTGAGTAGATAACTCAAAAAGCCAACAAATATATAAAAATTGTTCAAGACCATTCATCCTCAGGGAAATGCAAGTTGGAGTTATGATGAAATGCCACTAAACATCCATTGTGAATGAACAAACCCTTCAAGACTGATATGACCAACTGCTGTGACAATGTGTTAAATACCAATGATGATCTAGCATGTTCCAGCATATTCCATGCCCTGGTGTTCACCCAAAAAAGATAAAAACATGGCACAAAAATGCTTTTGGAAAACAAACCCAAATTAATATGCACACTGATTTTGGACAAAAGTACTAAATGAATTCAATTTGGAATTATTCAACAAATGGCACTGGAGCAATGGGACATCTATAGGTAAAGATTATAAATTCAACTTAAGCCTCATATTATATACAAAAACTATCTCAAAGTGCAGCATAGACCTAGGTATAAAACAAAGTATAGAACTTTCAAGTAAAAAACAAAACAAAACAAAACAAAAAACACAGAATGGGGATCTATAACTAGACCAAGATTTCTCAGATATGACAACAAAAGCATGACTGATATAAGGAAATAAATGATAAATTAAACCTGTGATGGTTAACTCTTGGTGTGAACATGACTAAACTCTGGTAACCAGTTGTTTGGTCAAACAACAATCTAAGTATTCAGAGTTAAGACTATAATATCAACTCTAATCTTAAACTCCCGCTTGCCAGCTTGCCTTATGGATTTCAGACTTGCTAGCCCCACAATCACATAAGCCAATTCCTTAAAATATCTCTTTGCATACACACACACACACACACACATACATATATATGTGTGTGTGTTTGTATATGTATACATAAGTGTACATATTCATACACACATATATTATGAAATACATTTATATATTATAAATATGTATATATACATAAGTGTATATACACACATGCATAATATATTTTCTAATAGTTTAACTTCTCTAGAGACTCTTGACTTATACACATCTCATAAATATTAAGTTTTTCTCTGAATGTTGACACGAAGAGAATGTAAAGGTAAGTGACATCCTGGAGGAAACTGTTTTCAAGTCACACATCTGACAAAGGACTGTTATTGAATGTAATTTAGATACTGTTAAAAATCAACAGTAAAAAAAAAAATCTAATTAGAAATTGAGCAAAAGACATAAACATTTCACCCAAGAAGATTCAGAGTTGGTAAATAAGCACATGAAAAGATGTTCACTATCATTAGTTATCAGGGAAATGTGAATTAGAACCATGATGAAATACCATTATACACTGATCAAAGTGGCTAAAGTAAAAGTTAGTGACAATACCGAATACTGCAAGGAAACTGAAAAATTGAACCACTCAGAAATGAGTGCTGATACGAATATAAAATGCTACAATCAGCTACATATTAGTTTGGCAGTTTCTTTTAAATTAATCATACAAATATAAAAGACCTAGCAATTATACTAAATATATAAATCCTTGTACATCCCAGAAAAAAAAATGAAACTTATATTCACATAAAACTTGCATGTTTCATAGAAGCTTTATCTGAAATGGTGCCAAACTAGAATCTGCCTAGATGTCTTTCAACAGACGAATGGTTAAAAACATTGTGGTATATCCGTAGCACCACTGAGCAATAAAAAGGAATGAATCCCTGATATGCAAAACCACTTGAACGAATTTCCTGAAAATTGTGTTGAATGAAAAAGGCCAATCTTAAAATGCTATGGTTCCATTTATCTCACATTTGAAAAGACAAAATTTTAGAAATGGAGGACATATCAATGATTGCCAAAAGGTAGTAGTGAAGCATGGATTAATGTAGGTCTGGTTATATAAGAGCAACATGGGACGTTGCTTGTGGTGTTGAACTGCTAAGTATTTTAAATATGGCAGTAGATACACTAACCTACACAGATGATAAAATTGCACATAACTTACTACACACACTTGCACACACATGTGAGTACATATAAAACTGAAAAATCTGAGAATAGTAGGTAGATTGTGTCAAGGTTGACACCTTGGTTGTGATATTATGGTATATTTTTGGAAATATAGGAGGATACTTGGAGGAAGCTTAGCAAAGTGTACAAGAAAACTTGAATTATTTCTTGCACCTGTATGCAGAATCTACAATTATTTCAACAAAAGTTTCAATAAAAAATGTACATACAAGAATGACCACAAGAGATTTCCTCATAATATGTAAAAAACTGGACATAATTGATATACAAATTGTATATATTCATACAATGGAAAAGAATACACTAATAATACATGTAAAACATGTTTAAATACAAAACCTTTATGTTGAACAGCTAAAGCCAGTCACAAAGGAGTACATGTTGAATGATTCAATTCATTTGAAGTTCATTCACAGATAAGACTAATAATCTTTGATGATACAAAGGATAACAGTGGTTGTTGTTTGGAGGAGCAGAGATTACCTGGGAAGTGAAATGAGGAAGTTTTCTAGATTGATGGAAATAGTCTATATTTTGACAAAAATGTGAAATTAACAGGTATATACATTTGACAACACTCATCTGTGTACTTAAAACATGAAGATTTCACTGTGTTTAAATTATTTCTAGATTTAAAAGCATACATAAATTGGTATTTGTATAATTCATAATAATATTTAAAAACTAAGTTAAAAAATGTATTAGGCAGAAAGACAACATCCAAAAGCATGGAGTCGTGTATGTCTGTGTGTGTAACTCTCATTTTCTCATTTCGACTATAATTGTATTTAAATTTATCTTTGTCTTTCTCCTGAGAAAGGTGGTACAGCTTTAGAGAAAACAAGTCATATGGATTGGAAAAGAATCTTTTCTTCCAATTCATGGTAGGTCAAAGATTCTAAAGTTGGTCAATTTCTAGACTTTCTTCAAAATGATTCATTTTAGGATTTCAAATAATGTTATGGATTTCATGATATTTTTGAAAATAGCTTCTTTTTAACCAGCCTATACTCAGCACCCCATTTCCCTTCCCAGGCACATAAAATGGACAATAGAGGGTGTAAATGGAGTTGTACCCAGAGAGTATTAGTTTTGGTAAAATGTACATAGTGTTAACCCCCTCAGTGGCTATAGACACATGCTCAAAACTGTAAATTAGCTTTGAGTAGAGTCTCAAGTCAGTATTCTTTATATGCCTAATCTGATGGTATTTCAAGGAATGGGAGTAAGGTGGAGGTTATCATTTATAATGATAGCTAAGCTGACCTTTCATAAACTTTATAAAATTACAATAGAAAAAGCACTAAATGCTTAATTGTAAAATTTCATAAAACTGACAATTTGAGATCAAAACTTTATAACCTTTGGAAATATAGTATTCAAAATAAGGGTATGTAATTATTCAATAAGGTAGTACACTTCCAGTTTTCTGATAGTAGTAATTAGCAGCACTATTTGTCTTTAGTCCTCTGTCAACACAAGTACTTTCTTCTACACATGATAATATGTAAGTGGACTAGTCCGGAATAGATACAGTTATGTATTAGCAACAATTCTTACTGGGGGGGGGGGGTCTGTGCTCAGTGGGGAGTCTTCTTCTCCCTTTCTCTCTGCCCCTCCCCCCACTTGTGTGCATGCTCTCTCTCTCTCTCAAATAAATAAATAAATAAAATCTTTTAAAAAACATTTACAAAAGTATATCAGGTAAGGAAATTCACTGTACATCCACCTATTAGAATTGTGAGGCATCGTTCTGTGAAACTAGATTGAAGATCTATGAAGATATAAGAAACGGGCTGAGAATACTATATTCATGTTTGGCCTTATAGACTTTTCACTGTACCCTCTGCCCTCCTTTCATTAATATTTTTTGAAATTTAGCTGTAGCCCCTATTTTAATGGTCAGTGAATACCATCCTACTGAATAAAGCTGTTGTTAAGAAAGCTGACCATGCAACCACACCAACCACACCAAACACCAGCCTCGACCAGGCTGAGGCACAATGCTTCAGGCCAATTTATATTTTTGTCACTGCCCTGTAAGTTGGTATTGCAAGATGATAATCAAAAGGGGACGAGAAACTAAGTGGAACAATGGGATCATCCTTCAAGAAATTTGAATTTAAGACAGGCAGAAAGATAGCCATGGCTGTTGTAGCAAAGGCAGGAAGTGGAGAGAGAAAGTAAACTGAAACCATGAGACAGAAGAGGCAGCAAATACACAGAAATTATAAAGATGCGTAAGTTTGACTTCTCATCACCATGACCTGCAAGGGTTTCTAAGTGCATGGATCTATATGCCCCACCTCAGAATCTCCTTTAAGTCTCAGAATCATCAATATTTAGAATTTCATTTGCTCTTCATGTAAGCCAAGTATAAGTGTCTCATTTTTACAAAAAAGAAACTGAAGCTCAAACAGTTTATTTCATTTGCCCGGTCTGACTCCAAAACACATGACCTCTCCATTACTCCAGGAAATCCAGGAAACCTTGAAAAAAAAAAAAAATGGAAGGGAAACAAAAGACAGGGAGCATGCAAAAACAGGCAGCTGATTTTAATCCAAAGTCAAAGAGTCATTGCTCATGCACTTGCACTTGGGAATGTGCTTCATTGTCAATTGCCATTTTCCAAGTTTATTTATATCTCTAAACATAACTAAAACCTAAAAATATTTAAAATCTTGTTATTCCAAACAGTGAGAGCCTTACTTAGTTCTACTTTAGAATTTAGTTCTGCTTATGAAGTGAATTGTGCCAATTTGTAGTAGGGTCTCCTTAATTAATGTGCAAATTCTTGCTTCTCTGTAATGAGCCTACGACAAGCTTCTTCTATCTAATGACCTAAGAACACTCAGATTTATCTACTGATTTTCTGACAGTGCCCAGGCTCAAGGTTAGTGCCTGAGAAGGCTCTAGAGATTCTGCATTTTTTATGGAGCAAAATCATACTATGACACAGATTCTTTTCAAAGGTGAATGTTTCATCCGGAAGTTTGCTTCACTTCCTAACCCAATTGAAAAGTCATTTGCTGACAGTAAACCAGTGGCAGGTGTGCTTTTGTGTTGACAGCTGTAGTTCTGACATGGATCACAGGCAAGCTCTGCTGGCAGGGCTAGAACATCTGGAGCATTTGGTCTGATTTCAAAAGCCAATTTGAGAGGACTGCCTTCTCCCATCTCAGAAAATAAAATAAGTTATGGACACTGGGGCCAAATTTACATTGTGGTAGTACAATTTCTTAGGTTTCTTATTTATTAAGTTATGTACTTATGAAGGCCACAAACTGTACCAACACTTCTAATATCTGGGAAGAGAGTTTATAAAAGAGATCATTGCAACTTTTTGCTTTTCCCAGGATCTTCTTTAACAATTTAAAACCACTGGATTGATAGACAAAACTTAATATCTAATTCTTAGAAGTCTGCTTCTGGGAAATTCTTTTACTGATTTGCACATAGACAACAATACCTAACAACTGCTAAGCATTTAATATTTATTGAATGGGTAAATTATTTCTTTTCAAATTTCTTATTTAAGAATAATAGTCATTGTTAACACACCTTATTAAACAACACTTACTAAACACACCATTCTGCAATTACTGGACAAAATAATGTCATTTAATTTCCAGAAACATCCTGCCATGTAGTAGCAAATGACATCATTCCCACTTAACAGATGAAGCTATTTAGATTCAAAGAATTAAGATAATTGCTCAAGTCCCATAAATAAGAAGTGGAAAACTGGTATTTTTTTCCCAGGCTGGAATTTCTTTTCTTTCTTTTTCTTTTTTTTTTATCATTTTTTTAAAAGATTTTATTTATTTATTTGACAGACAGAGATCACAAGTAGGCAGAGAGGCAGGCAGAGAGAGAGGAGGAAGCAGGCACCATGCTGAGCATAGAACCTGACTCAGGGCTTGATCCCAGGGCCCTGGGATCATGACCTGAGCTGAAGGCAGCGACTTTAACCCAGTGAGCCACCCAGGTGCTCCCCAGGCTGGAATTTCAAAGATCATGCTCCTTCTACTGTGCTCTAAGGCTACTAAATAAGACTGTGGATACTCTTAACTTGTTGAATTTATGAGGTTGGACAAGAGAGCATAAAATTACCTTTTGCTACCAAGTAAATTCATATATACCAGACAATATTACCAACAGTAAGGAACTTTCTACCAAAATATTCACGGGGTGACCCATTAGTACCCAGAGGTTTTTTTTTTTTTAGAATAATGAGGCAAAGCTTAATATGTTTCAAAATTCAATAATTACAACTAGACTAAAAAATTTAATGCTCACAACTTCTCAACATTATCAATTATGTGATTGATGATTATTGGCCCCTGTGGGAACGAGGAAGGAAAATTGACAGCTTTAGGCACATACCTTCAAAAAACAGAGCTTATACATGGGAATTTTGCCTGTTTCTGATTCTATGACTTTAAAGGCATAAACTAGACCCTAATAGGAACATGACATCTGGGATTAATGTCATTTTTTAACATTCTGTTATAGACTAGGTAGTAAAACTAAAGTCAACTTCCACTTTCTCATATTACAGGATTTCAAAAGAAAAGTGGGCAAAAATCCAAAAATATTAACTGCAAATGCCATTAACTTGCTCATGTGGGTGTGTGAAATTCAGGAAACACTATCAAGTAATTTATCTTCAATGCCGTGCCAATAAGGATGTGGCTTCTTCTAGTCCACATGCCAGAGAATGTCCATCCGAATGATATTTGAGCATTTTATGGATGAGTGTGTGACTAATGGATAGAGACTAATATATTCTCCTTCCCCAACATTATTGAGACCAGAGTATTTATTTACTAGAGCACACGGTGACAAATGATTCTGTTTTAATTTTTTTTCTTTGATCCAAGTCACTCATTTTTTAGATTACACTGGTAGCTATTTAGAAAAAAAAATCATGAGTTTTAAGGGGGCATGTCAAGTAAATAGCGTAGGGTTAAATATCTTCAAAGAAATGCATTCTGGCACCACCCAAGAGAAAATGAACAATCATACCCACTCTGGCACCTGAAAACGTTGGTCGATGTTTGGCACCTGAAGAAATTACCCATGAAATGAACACTTGGGGCTTGACTCATTAGAATTCAGCTCCACTGTCTTCAAATGAATAAGAATCTCTACACAGATACTGAGAAATACAGATAAAAAGAAGCACTGAGGAAACGACAACGCTTCTTAACTGTAGGAAACTTAGATTTAATGGAATTTGCTCCATAACACACGCAGTATGAAGGTATCAGTATAGGCCAATAAGGTCATAAATTTGAAGCCAAAGAAAACTATGTATATTTAATTGTTCAATAAAATAAAGCCAGTCAGAAAATATGGATTTTAATTTAACTTCCTTGCTTATAGCTTCTACTTTCTGTATTTTACAAATTTTACTTTGTATCTATAACCTGGTCAAACATGGGTTGAGATTTTTAGTGTTTCCATAAAAAGGAATGTACTTCTATATACTTGTGCTGTATTTCACAGTTTTGAGTGTAAATTTTAAAGAGAAACTATATGTAACACAGCCAACATAATTTTTTTTTAAATATATTGTGTTCATACTCTATAAGACATTTAATGTGTGAAATACCAATTTCTTATACATCTAGAATAATTTTTAATATAGTAAAATATTTTATTAGGGCAGATATATGACTATGTCTCCTTCATTATTTACCTATGTGAACCTAAACTTTCCCTTTGCTCATTGATCCAGTTCACCTTTTGAGCCGTACCACACATTATTGAGTGGGCTTACTAGGACGAGGGAGAAAGTTGGCAATCACAGACTACAAATCTTGAACAACCCTATAGGGAAATCCTTAAGTTTGGCTTCAATGTATTGTGGTCCCATCAACTTTCCTAACACACACACACACACACACACACACACACACACAATTACATGTTATTTCAAGTAGTGTCTATAACAATAGCTCAGCATCACTGTGAGATGGAAACACCTTTATCAACTAATTACTTCCCTGTTTGCTTTCTATTTTAGGAACAGGCTAAATTCAATATCTTATGGTTGTAGTATACATAAGGAATTGTCTTTTGCATTTGTTATGTAGGTTACAAAATATATCCCATATCTATGTGTTCTCAAGTACACAGATAAAACTTGAGAAAACATTAGGTATGAAATGATATTTTTCATTGCATTGTATGAGAAAATAATAAACCCATATGTGATTGCCATATGACAGTTAACATTGATAATATTAAAAAATAAAGGCAAATGCAAAACTAACAAGTGCCTGAAAAGTTTACATATAGAAAAGTAAATGAACAAAAGTTCTGTCTTCTATTATATTTATTATTTTATTCTAAACTATTGCTTTATATAGCCTTATATTATGCTTGTTCACAAAAATTGTTAGTAAACTGCAAACTCTTGGACGGCTAAAAATTATGTTTCACCCCTTGAATCTAACCTGCCTCCAATTTTCTTACCCAGTGTCTTACCATATTTAAATAATTTGTATTTTTTATTTAGTTATTGTTGCTGGGGCCTTGTATTAGTTGAATATATAGTACATAGTTTTATCTCTATTTCTCTGAGAACTAACAAAACCTGAGACTATCATAACTTAGATTATGAGCATGTCAGATTAAAGCCAAGCCTCAGAATATGATTCCTGGCAAAAAAATGAGAATTCTCTAGTTTACCATCTTGATGATGGAGGAGTAAAGCCTTAGATACGCTTAATGCCTTAGAAGGTCTCTCAGCTACCATATAAAGCTAAACAACTGGAACTCTATTCTAATTTCAGATGAAATACTCCATTCTACTACAAGAAAAGCAAAGGCTTGAACTAAGATGTACTTGGTGGTTGCACTGGCTACTTACTTGAGTACCTTAGGTAATATACCTAACCTCTCTGAGACTCTGTTCTCCATCCACAAAATGCTGACTGAATGATGGTTGTGAGTGTAAGATATGATGTCCACAAGTGAAAGACGGAGTATCCTTCCAGCACATTGTCGGACCTTCACTGCCATTCAAGAAGTGGTCATTAATTTTTCCTCATAGTATTTGGGGGGAAATAGCATTTTCACAGTCAAATGACATAATACTCAAGTGGTGAAAGACAGTACCTTCTTTCTATTTTCACAACTACAGTGGGAAATGTGAAAGGGGCAAGATACTTAGTCCATGCCTTAACTAAAATACAATATTCCATTGTTTTCAAAAGAGGGAGGTTACTAATGTATAAAATATCTGTGTTGATTTTCTTCTATCTCTTTTGTTCCACCTCAGGGGAATTCTTTCATTGCCCATGCTACTGACCTCGACCCAATAGTCGCCCCACATTTGGGCACCCTCATCTGATCTGGAGAGACACCTCATTTAGACACTACACTAATATAGCTAGAAGGAGAAATAAATAGCAGTACGACATTTGGGGACTTAATAGTCTACTTTTTTATAATGAATACCAATCATCTAGACAGAATCAAAAAGAAAATAGCATATTTGAACACTTTAGAGCAAACTGACCTAAGAGATAGATATAGAATATTCCATCCAACAGAACTAGCATCATACATATTCCTGTTAATTGTGCATTGAACATTCTCCAGGATAGATTATACGTTAGACCATAAAACAAGTCTAAACTGATGCATATGTTTTGAATTATATGAAGTAGCTTTAATGAATACAAATTTTGAAATTAGAAATCAGCAATAGAAGAAAAGCTAAAAATTCACAAATCCGTGGAAATTAAATAGCATACTTCTGAACAACCAATGGATCAAAAGGAAATCAAAAGGAAACTTTAGGGACACCTCGATGACTCAGTCAGTTAAGCATCTGCCTTCAGCTCAGGTCATGATCCCAGGAGTCCTGAGATCAACTCTGTCATCGGGCTCCCTGCTTAGCGGGAAGCCTGCTTCTCCCTCTGCCTGCCGTTTCCCTACTTTGTTCTCCCTCTCTCTCTCTCTGAATAATAAATAAATAAATAAAAAGGAAACTTAAAAAATATATATCTTTAGACAAATGAAAATGAAAACACAACATGCTAAAACTTATGGGATGCAGCAAAAAGAATACTAAATGGAAGTTTATAGTAATAAATGCATAAATCAAGAAAAAAGAAATCTCAAAAAACAACTTAATGCCTCAAGGAATGAGAAAAAAGAATACCTAACTAAACTCGGATTTAAGAGAAGGAAAAAAATAACAAAGATTAGAACAGAAATAAATGAAATAGAGACAGGAAAAAATAGAAAGTATCTGTTTTTTTTTGCAAAGATAAAATAGAGAAATCTTTAGCTAGACTAACCAAGAAAAAAGGAGAGAAGACTAAAATAAAACTGTAATGAAAGAGGAGACATCACAAGTGATACCACAGAAATACAAGAGATAGCTATGAAAAATGATATGCCAGAAAATTGGATAATCCAGAAGAAATGGACAACTTGCTAGAAATATATTATGATCAAGACTGAATGATGAAGAAATAGGAAACCTTTACAGACTAATAATGACTAAGGAAATAGAAGCAGTAATCGAAAACCTTCCAACAGCAACAAAAGCCCAGTATCAGATGGTTTCACTGATGAATTCTACTAAACATTTAACAAAGATTTAATGTCAGTCCGTCTCAAAGTCTTCCAAAAATTGAAATGGAGGGAATACTCTCAACTCACTCAAGAGGCCAGCATGACCCTTACACCAAAGCCAAATAAAAACACCAAGAAAGAAAGCTATAGGCCAATATTCTTGATGAATATAGAGGCAAATCTCAACAAAATTCTAACAAACCAAATTCAACAGTGCATTCAAAGAATCATACAATACAATAAGTATGCCCTGGGGTGCATCCCTGTTATGGCTCAACATATATAAATCAATTAAGGTGATCCCATCAGAGTAGTAGAGTGAAAAACATTTTTAAATCGTATGATTACCTCAATTGATGCTGAAAGATCTATGACAAAATAAAATGTAATTTCATGATAAAAACTTCCAATAAGTTGGATATAGAAGGAATGTTCCTCATCATAATAAAGGCCATGTGATAAACCACAGATAATAACATACTCAAGACTGACAGGTTAATGGATTTTTTCCCCTAAGATCACAAACAAGACAAGGGTGTCTAGTCTCACTACGCCTATTCACCATAGTTAATAGTACGGATGTCCTAGCCAGAGCAACCAGCCCAGAAGAAGAAATAAAAGACCTTCAAATTTAACAACAACAATAATAACAAAGTAACATTGTTCCATTTGCTGATAAATGGCTTATAGAAAATTCTAAAAAAATTTCCAAAAACAGTTAAAACTAATAAATGAATTCAGTAAAGTAGCAAGATATAAGGTCAACATACAGAAATCAATTGTACTGCTATCCACTAACAAAGAACTACCTGAAAAAAAGAGAAGAAAATCCATTCACAACAACATCAAAAATAGTAAATTTACTTTAAAAAATTTATCTGGGGAGATAAAAGTCTGTGCCCTAAAAATTGCAAGACATTGATAAAAGAAATAGAAGAAAATACAAAATTGGAAAGATAACCCTGCTCATGTATTAAAATAATTATTAATCTAAAATGTGACAGCCAAAGCAATTTGAAGAAAGAACAAAGGTGGAGTCATCACACTTCCTGATTTCAAAGGATACTACGCAGCTATAGTAAACAGAACAGTTTAGTACTGAAAAACAAACAAACAAACAGTTTGGTACTGGTATAAAAGACATATAGATCAATGGAAGAAAATTGAGAGCCCAGAAATAAACCCACACATATATGGTCAACTATTGTTTGATAAAGGAGCCAAGAATACTCATTTCGGAAAACATAGTCTCCTCAATAAATGGTTTTTGGAAAACTGGTATTCACATGAAACTGAATTTTACTTCATTCACAAAATTAATTCAAAATGAATTAACATTTACATGAAGACTTAAAACCATAACACTTTTAGAAGAAAATGTAGGGGAACTTAGGGGAAAACAATCCTTGATATCAATCTTTGCAATGATGTATTATATACAACATCAAAATTATAAGCAATAAAAGCAAAAAAAAAAAAGTGGGATAATATTAAAATGTTCCTGCACAATGTTCAACAAAATGAAAAGCAACCCATGACAAGGAGAAACTATTTGCACACAGCAGTTAATATCTAAAACATATAAGAAACATTAAGGGTGCCTGGGTGGCTCAGTCAGTTAAGTGTCTGTCTTTGGTTCAGGTCATGATCCTGGAGATCCAGGATCAAGCCATGCATTCTGCTCCCTGCTCATCAGGGAGTCTGCTTCTCCTACTACCCCTCATCCTGCTCATGATTTCTTTCACTCTCTCTCTCAAATAAATAAAATCTTAAAAAAAAAATATATATATATATATATATATATATATGAGAAACATTAAATTCACCAGCAAAAAACAAATAATCTGATTTAAAATGGGTAAAAGACCTGAGTAGGTTTCCCCCCAAAGAAGATATGCAAATGGACAATAGGTACATGAAAATGTCCTTAACATTATTACTAAAGATCAGGTGAATGTAAATCAAAACCACAATGGTATATTACCTCATACTTATTAGAATGGCTATTAGGAAGATGAAGCCTTAACAAATGTGGCAAGGGTGTGGAGAAAAGGGAATCCTTGTGCAATGTTGGTGGGAATGTAATTTGATATAGGTACTATGGAAGACAATATGGAGGCTCCCCAAACAATTAAAAATAGAACTACCATATGATCCAGGAATCAGCTTGTGGTTATATATCCAAAATAAAACAAAATCAATATCTGAAAGAGATTTCTGCATCCCCATGTTTATTGCAACATTATTTAGAATAGCTAAGACATAGAAAAATGTAGTATCCATAAATGGGTGAATGGATAAAGAAAATATACATATATGAATATTATTCATCCATGAAAAGGGAAATCTGCTATTTGTGACAAAATGGATGAACCTTGAGGGCATTGTGCTTAAGTGAGGTAAGTCAGGAAGAGAGAGACAAATACCATAAAATCTCACTTGCACGTTCAATCTGAAAAAATAAAATGAAACACCCCAAGCTAAACTTATAGATATGGTTGTTAAAAGAGGCACAGAGTGAGGGATGGATTAAAAGTTCTCACCCTCCCCTCCCCAACACACAAACTGTAACTATATATGGCAATTCCTGTTAACTAGACTTACTGTGGTAGACCATTTTGCAATATATACAAACATCAAATCATTATCCTGAAACTAACATAATGTTATATGTCAATTATGTTTCAATTTAAAAAAGAACATATAGCAGTTTTTTAAAGTATTAAAGAAAAACATCTGGTTTTCAACTTGCTTTTGTCTCGTTTCTGATGTTTCCTATTAACTATCTCAACCATATGTAATCTAATAAAAATAATTTTAATGAAGACATAATATTCAAAGATTAAAATTTACTAGTATTATTAATAGTCTCATAAACTGGGAAGGATTGCCTAAGTTGGTAACTGTGAAATAAAAGATATTCTGTTAATTTCCCTCTCTCTTTGCCACTCTAACCATACATGTTTAAGCCCACTAAATGATGCCTTGATCTGTTTTGATAGGAATTTTTATGAACTGAAATAATATGCAGTATTTCAAATTTACAATTTTGAAGAGTATGTAGGTATAGGGATACATTTATTAAGAGTAAAAATATTGAGTTTAAATTGGGAAGAAATTCTTGTTTTGAATGATGCTATCTGCATGTACAAAGATTGGACCAAAAAGCATGCAATTTTGTTTATCTCAATACTTCAGAATCTGTATCCTTAGATAAGAGATTTAAGGAGGATTATTTCCTTTTGTTGTTCTATTTTTTCCTGAATTTTTAAAACTGGTTCTTAATTTTGCAAACTACTTTTGTGAGGATATGAAAAAACTTTTAGATAGAAGAAATAAAAAGAGTATGATTCAACTATCTATAGAAGTCAGTAACAAACTATGGGTCTTTCTGTTTTTACAATCACTTTTACATTTTTTTCTGACATAATATATTCCCAGAATTGTACATATTATTTATGTTTTTGTGTGATTATAAAAACAACCAAATGTCCTCGGTAAAAACAAAAAAATGGATTAAACTTTGGCCCTGCTTCCTGGGATTTTGAAGACCTATGTTTTAGAGCTGTCAAGCATGGGACAGAGAGAAATGAGATAAATGAAAATGACCAAATAACCCTCCCTAAACCCCTTCATTGATGGTGTCATCTAAAGTAGGAAATCTAAAATTTCATTTTTCGGCCCTCTGATAGGCCAAACATGTCAGATGGATTTTTAAATATGCTATGATAGACAAAGAATGAATCATTTATTGGCTGCCTCCTCATTTGTGACAACTCAAACACTATGCTGTTAGGACTGGCTTTTTTTTTTTTCCCCCGTGCAGATTTTTTTCCTTCCCCAGTGGCTTCATCTTGGGATTTTTGAATTCTTGTCTAAAATATTCATAATTTACTAGTACTTATAAGTAAGTAAGTAAATAATACAAATCAAGCTATTTTTATGTCTTAAAGAATTACTTTTAGAAACCTTGAATTCCAGGAGATGAACATAATCTGCATATGTTAACCTGTTCAAAAATTGTTTTATATATCAAGGCAAATTACAGTAATACAACCATAAGGATCTTATTCATTTGTAAGTGAGTTCAAAGAAGTTACTCCTTCACAGCAATTATCAATAGTATGGTGGACAAAATGTTCTATCTCTATTGCCTTACATCCATGCTTCTTGATTATAGAATTCAAGTGTTTGGAGAATATCTAATCATTTTCCTGGGATATTAAGATAAATAAACAAGGTGGTTCTCCCTGGATATTGATTTAACATAATAATATGTAAACATTATTTTATGCTAAACAAATGCTGGATATTATATGATCTAAATATAGATATATCAAGAACTTAAAGACTAAATACTATAAAAATAAAAAATCAGTATGGTTTTAAAAGATTAAACACACTATTTTATTTCATTTTATGTTTTTAAAGATTGTATTTATTTATTTGAGAGAAAGAGAGAGAACAAGAGCATGAGAGGGGGAAAAATGTCAGAGGGAGAAGCAGACTCCCCATGGAGCTGGGAGCCTGATGGAAGTCCAGGATCCTGACCTGAGCTGAAGCCAGTTGCTTAACCATCTGAGCCACCCAGGTGCCCCTAAACACCTTATTTAAAGAAAGTTTACACTTATAGTAGGTCGTTATTAATTATATTCTACAGATTGTCTCTTATGGTTCAAGTTTAGGGTAAGGAAACATTTTGACACTTGAGGAAATTTTTGAGAAACACTGGAAAAAGAAAAAAGAAAAAAAAATCCCAAGTGTTTGCTTGGTTTATGTACACTGACTCTAACACCATCTGTTGCCCAGGCACACAGTCTTGCAAACACATAATAACTTGCCTTATGCCAGTTATTACAGACTCAAATATAAAAGCAGCAAGGCCACCGGCTTTATCCTCCAGAAGTGTAAAGTTCAGTGCAGGGAGAAATCAAGTAAATGTAAAGCCATAAAATAATCAATCCAATAGGAATATGATCCAAGATTAATGGGTAAATGAAGAAGCAATAGGTCACCTGAGGACTTGTGAAATATTTCACAGAGGAAGTGAAGTATATCACTAAAATATGAAGGGATGATGGAAGAACAACTCCTCTTTAGTCAGGCAAATAAATAAACATGAGCTGGTCAGGTACAAGAGAGAATTACAAGTAGGATTGGTTGCTGGGGTTGGCACTGCTGAGGGTGTGATTGTTGTGGTGTTGAGAGAACCACACGGGCAAACAGCAGCTAGGAGGGTTATCTCCTAGTCATTTTCAATCATCTACTTAGTAGGCAATCTACTGTTCAATTTGATCTGTGTATTCCTGGAGACTTTTCATTCTAAAGTGGAGCCACAGTTTATCTGTTTTGTCCTCTGAGAAAAAAAAAAATTAATCTAGGAAGAATGAAGTATACCAACAAAGCATAATTAGCATAACAGATACCACTGCATGGCTGACTAAGAACCATTCCACCTTTCTAGAGCGTTTTTTTTTTTTTTTTTAAGCTCTTTCCTCCTTTGCGCAGCCATGAGCTCTTCAGGAAGCAGGACATATTTTCAGATGCAGAGGGTAAACATGACTGGTCTAAGCATGCTGTAATTGGTTCTTTTAGACTGGGGTATATGACACATTTGATCAATGATATGTGAAGAGATTTTTGCAGCAGGAGGCATTCAGGTGGGATGTCTCAAAATAGCTTCCTTAATCTTAAAAGACAAAGAAAGAAGGCAAAGTCCCTTTTTCTTTACTGGGTAACTTATGCCTGGGTGTGAACCCTGAAACTCTGACCAACATCTTTCACTGTTGAAGGAAGCTGGCCAAGAACAACCTTATGACAAAAGGCAGAGTGCAAAGATGGAAAAACCCAAGTCCTTAATGTTGCCAATAAATCACTGAATTAATCATTTGTGGAACTATTACAACTGCTCAATTTCTTATGATGTATGATAAACCCCCTTTATTTTTTAGAGTTTAAACAGTTAGTTTCCTATTACTTGTAGCCAAAAGCACCGCCCCCCCAACTATACAATAAGAATAACTAATTGTAAAGCTTGAAATGGTTAAAAATTTACAGTGCTCCTCTACCTTGGCTGATAGTTGAACAAGGGGAGAACCTGAGACAATAAATGACTCGTGTGATTTCATTCAATTAATTATAAGCAGAGTCAGGCTTCCTAAGGTCCACAAATACTCTGCAAACCTATACTTCAGTTTTTTTTCAAAAATAGTACTCTTTCATTTGTATAAAATCATCTAGCAGAGTGAGGTATGTAATAAGTGCTCAGTAATTACTGATGCGTCCCTTACTAACTACGAGTCTTTATTTTCAGCTTTGTCCAACAGTTTTGACATTAACCATCCAATTACGACAATGAGGATATGTACTACTTAGATTAAACTCAGTGGGTCACACCTTCATGTTCTTCTACTTTCCTTGTTCTGTGACCTTATACACACTTTCTCTAACACCATTGAATGTTCTGTCCTTTAACCCAGTGATTGCAACTTTTTCTAAAGTAAGCTCTTCTGAACAGTCAATTTCCTGCAGGCATGCCCCACGGCTGAAGAGTTTTCCAACATTAATAAAATGCCTATTTCATTCAAATATTTGATGTGTTTTGTTGAATTAATGAACAACAGAAAATGTGTATCTAGAAGAGCGATAGTTGAACAAATGAGAGAAAAAGGCAAACAAGCTGGGGAAATTTAGTCGGGAAAATGAATTCTTCCAATTTTCTCATTTTGTGAGGTACCAAGTTTAAAGTAAATCCTCTTTCTCAATTTTACTCTGCCTTGTCTTCATCTTCATCAAGTAAAAATAAATAAATAAATAAATACAAAACTTTATCTATGTGAAGTCATATAATACTCTAGTGATTTTTAGAATATATTAGTATAATGAAATTGAAACCATTAATTGAATGACTCAATAATTTCTATAGAGCAAAAGGAAAAAAAGTATTTAAAAGAAGAAACTGGTTCACAAAGTAAGATTACTTTAAAAAATACATTTGAGTTTCAAGTTTAAAAAAGGCCGTCACCAGAGATTGGTATCAAGTGATAACAGTGGCAGTTTATTAATAATCTGTCATGTAAAGCTGACATATTATAAGCCGAATTCTGCTCAGCTTTACAATGAAATCCCATCCATTTTATTACTACCAGAATTAAATATGTTCTGTTGCAAGGCTTTAGTAAGCTTAAATATGATTTAAAGCTCTTTTCTTCAATACCTTTACTGCTTTTCCTACTACCTCATTATCAACAAGTCAAATCGACAAAAGTCTAATCTTGATTTTCCTGGATATCCATGGTATACCAAACAGGGAGCAAGATAAAACACCCATGTTTATAGAGGTTGATAAGTTTGCCTGTAGACAAATGGAAAAGTCTTAGCAACTAAATTACTTGTTTCTGACCTGTTGGGAGAAGGGGAAGGCTAGATTTAGTGTGGAAATAATATAGGCTAAGTATTGAAAGTTAAGCCCAGAGAATTCACAGATGGATAATTTATTAATCAGAGTTAGGTGTGAGCTAGCCAGATAGAAACATCTATTCAAAGGTGTAAGGAGGTGGTAGTCCGTATGTATTCAGATTGAAGGATTTAGATGAGGCCTTTTATAAGTAAACATCAATGAACCAGATTTTCATAAATAGTAATCAGAGTTGAACTTCATTTTTTTCTATGCATTGCTCAATTTGGCTATGCAGTATTACATCACCACCAGTGACTTAACATATTTTACATGACCTCTGTTGGTCTCAGGCTTCCAAATGTGTGCTATGAGGATTTGAGGGAAGATAGGCTAAAAGGCATATGAGCTACTCCAGTTGTAGAAAGATTAAAAATTGATACACAGTTAAACAAATGGACAGAGTTCAGAGATTTTGATGTAAGATTTGGCATGGCAATCAGTAAAGAAATAGGTAACACTTCGTACTATAAATATGTCATTAGAGTACTAGTTTTCACCCATCAGATAGTTAAAAGTATTCTTATTACTAAATCTTAAGGCCATAATCTCAGATTCACTTTTCTTTATTCCATGATTAAAACCTTTTTCAGGGGTGCCTGGGTGGCTCAGTAGGTTAAGCCGCTGCCTTCGGCTCAGGTCATGATCTCAGGGTCCTGGGATCGAGCCCCGCATCGGGCTCTCTGCTCAGCAGGGAGCCTGCTTCCTCCTCTCTCTGCCTGCCTCTCTGCCTACTTGTGATCTCTGTCTGTCAAATAAATAAATAAAATCTTAAAAAAAAAAAAAACTTTTCCAAATGATACTTGAGAATTTTTGTCTGTTTTTAAAATTTCACACTTAAAATATAAATACTCTGAAAGATATCAAACTTAAATTCTTTCATTTAAAATATTAATCATCAGGTAGCAATAGTTAAACACCTGCTAGCAGATAAGATTGCATGAGAGGAGGGAAGGAGAAAGGGGCATAACAGGAAATAAGTGTATTCCCCAAGATAAAATTTTGCCATTGATAATAGAAATGAAATAGCATGTGTGTGTGTGTTTCTCATTCATTGGAGAAAACATCATACAATAGTACTCGTTAATAAATTTCTAAAGAGAAGACCTTTAGAAGTTCAAAAGAAGAGTAGAAGTGAAGTAGAAGAGGACAAGCCTCAGTTTTCCCCATTCTAAATTCAGGTAATGGGAAGTGACAGTTTTTAAACTTTCATAGTTCAGGAAGAGACAATTTTAATGGAATTTCCATAAACTAACTGACTCATGATGATTAGCTAGGTGGTTGAAAGTTACTCACAATGTGAATACAAATGGAAATTTTCATCAGCATAAAAGTGTCTTTTCTATAAAACGTTCTGAAGATCAAGGTGAGCACTTCTTGTGGAACTGGATTTATTGGCAGTGTGTATGCTCAAAGTGTTAAAGAAAAGTACATAGCATTGGATTTAAGAAAACCTTCTGGGAGAATTCACGGCTAATGAAGATTGTAAACAAATCTATAGCCATTACCTTCCAGGGGCTGAAGAGTTTTGGTATGTTTGTGTATACATATGACCAATGGGGTTAAAAGGATAGTACTTTTTTTTTTTTCCCCCCTTTCTTGGTCCTTAACATACCACTAGCACTTGCCTTTAGGAAGGTAACAAATACAAAAACTCATTAGCTTTTCCCTAAGTTGCTGCTTAAGTGATTTCTTTTTTTCCTGTCTCACTCATCCCCTCAGTTTCATTTGGTATACTGAAAATAACATGAGCTTTGAGGTCTACCTTGCTGGTAACATATGGAAAAGTCATGGCTATCTTAGAGTCACAGACTTTCATTATATTTGATGGAGGTAGTGATGACTGTCACAGAAATTTTATGAAGATTAAATAAAATAGAAACTGATTTATTTTAACTAAGTATTTTAATATGAGAGTCTTTTTTTCTCCTTATTACTGCCCCGTTTTCACATTTTTAATTCCTTGTTTTCTCTCTATTGCGTTTTCATATAAAAATATACTCTGCTCTTCATTCCTTTCCAAAACAATTTCCCAAAAGGTGTTCTAAAAACAACCTGTGTCAGAATCAGCTTGGGATGCTTGATGAAAATGTCACTTCCCAGGCTTTACTCCAGATCTTACCAAATCAGACACCCTGGATGGCATGAATACCTGAAAATGTGTGTTTTAACAAGCTTGCTCTGAGAAATGTGCACACTAAATTTGCATACAATTGATTTAAGCCATTATACTTACACAATTGTTTTAAATGTCTTCTATTATGTTCTAGCACCTCTGTCTCTGGTAAATCTTAATCACAGCTGGCAGGCTGACTTCTAAATTTAACATAAGAAAAACGAAAAGTGGAAATGGAATTAATTGCTCTTCACAACTCAGCCTGGGCAGAGATGGTAGTGAGAGTACTATATCCATTCAAGTACTCACCAGCAACTTACGGTTTACTCTGCCTTTTGTGATTTTTTTTAACTTATATTCTGAATTCCTTGTATTCCTTTTCACTAAATACTAATAAACGTATTGGTTATTCATCTTTTCTTTTCTTTTTACCTCCTAATGTTAAAAGAAAAAAAATCTTAATATAGTGCAGAAATTATAAATGACAATGTTTATGCGTAAGAAGACAATTTTGTCACTCTTCTCTGAAAACTTGAGCATTTAAATGATGGTGCCTGTAAATTAATAAAATAAATATTTTTATATTTCTTTGAATTTGTAAAAGATCTTCCTGAATACTTGTCATTGTTAATTTTTATAGATGAGATAAAACAGATTAATATAGTAGAATTAATACAGCATACATTTGATGTAAGAGCCACTCATTTCAAAGCACAAGTTCAATTTTTTTTTTTTTTAGATTTTATTTATTTATTTGAGAGAGAGAGTGAGAGAGAGAGCAAGAGAGGGGAGAAGGTCAGAGGGAGAAGCAGATTCCCCATAGACCTGAGAGCCCAATGCAGGGCTCGATTCTAGGACTCTGGGATCATGGCCTGACGCCAAGGCAGTTGCTTAACCAACTGAGCCACCCAGGCACCTCTCAAGTTCAATTATTAGCGGATGAAAACACATGGATATACTGAGTCTAGTTTCATAAGGATAAATTTTTAAGATTGTGTCAGCATATTGTTTGGGTCTTCAGTTACATAGTTATTTTCTCTAGGAAGCTCATAGAACTTAGAATGAATGAGTGAAATGCACTTGGTTAAGCAGTATTTTAAAATAATTTTTGTTTCAGTTAAACTCATTGATGCTGACCACAAAAGAAGTATATTACCTGTTAATTTTCTAGATTGCTCCTCTCAGAAAATGTTATATAACCTTGATTTTTTTGATAAGTGGACAGTAACAGAATAAATAATTAATAACAAAATAAATAATTATGTTTTTTTAAAATGTAGTTCTAGGGAGTAATAATGATTATATTAACTAGACCATTCTTGGATTAAAGATAAAGGTTAAAGGCAAACCATAAAAAGGTCTTGAATTGTTCTTATTATTCTGGTATCGCATCTACCAAAATGCACTAGATATCATTAGTGCTGTGCTTTTTGATTAGAAATGTGGTCTGTCAGCATCAAATAGCAAAACCTACACTATTCCAAAACCGGGCAGGCAGTTACTGGCATTCTCCTTCACTGTGTTCCTGCTTTACTTTTTGATGATTGCGTTCCAAATGTAATTTCTCCTTTGAACTCTTTCTTATTTTTAAATTATATAGCTAAAAATCTTTTCAGGTTTCTTCTCTGATATAATTATACTACTTAAGGCCCAAATTTAAAACTATGCTATCTGTCAGATAACATTGAAATTAGAACATCAGAAGTTATTAAAAAGAATTCAAGGGTTTTCTCATTGTTTTTACTGCTTCTTCCACTTAATGCAAAAACATGTAGGTGGCATTTTCTTCAAATTGTTTTGGCTTGGTACATGGTACTCAAGAAAGTATTTATATATGTATTATTGTTGTTACTATTATTAGCAGCTAAGAGATAGAATACTCATGTAAATAATCTTTATTACACAACTGCAAAACTAACCTCATAATCACAAACATTCATATAGGCAACAGGTCAGTTTGTCAAAACACTAGTTTAAGAAAAGATCTCAATATGATAAATGAATTGCTAAGACTGCAATGACTTTCTCTTGGCCAAATCCAATCTCTTTTCCTGCTGTTATGATTGTTGTGAGTATAATTTGTGATGCACTCAACAGTCATTTAAGATTATTATAATCCTCTTGGTTGATAAAGAGGGTAAACCAGGATTTGAACACAGACCCCATGGCCTGCGAAACTTTTTTCCTTTTTATTTCTCTGATATTGTGCTCTTCTATTTCTCCTCCAATGTTTAAGCTTTATGAAATTTCTTCATTCTATAATGATTTTAAGGATACTAGCCTGGTTCAGTCAGTAGAGTATGTGACTCTTGATCTTGGAGTCATGGGTTTGAGCCCCATGTTGGATGTAGAGAATATTTAAAAATAAAATAATAAAATAAAATAAAATAAAAATAATGATAGTTATTCATTAATAGGATTCCAAACACCACACTCAGAGTCATGAATTCCACCTGCACATATTTAGTTCTGTACACCAAGGCATACTTATACATGTCTAAGAATGTCCCTTTGACTCTGGCAATGATTCTCAACACAGAAACATTCTCACTTACTACCATGCACTTTCATTGCTTTAATGTATGTGATTCTAATTATTTTAGATATCTAATGTACATATAAATGCAGATGTATTTATATTAATAGGGACACCCTATTAATTATTAGTCTTCCAGTTACTTAGGTCCTGAAAGCTTTGATTCACCCGGCTAACTTCTGTAAGTTTATTCCATTCTCCCTAAAATGAGAACAGAGGTTTTCTGATTGTTTTTTCATCAATAAATTATACTAACGTATTGTAAACATGGATGATACTGCAAAACATTTGGTAACAAAGGAAACTTCCTGACCTTGTTTGCCCAGTGTTCCATAAGGAAAATGGCCAAGGTGAAGAGAACATACAATTGTAGCCATTTTTGAATTTGTTTCCTTTGCTATCATCCCATCTCCATTGGCTTTTACTGGGAGTCTAAGTGGCTGTCACCACCAGCACTGTGCAACACCTCTCTAGAGGCTATAAACACTGTGGCTTTTCTCACACAACAAAAGGAAATCCTTTGAAGTCTAAAACATGAAGTTTTCCCAAAGTAACTAGAAAAAAGGTAAGAAAGCCCTAAACCAGAAGTAATTGAGTTTACAGAATACAGAATCCTCAACTATCAACTACCACAGACTGGCTACGCTGTCCCCGCTTATGTCACTATCATACTTTCTCCCATCTCCTGTAGGGGGAAAAATTCTAAGTATAACTAGCTGTCTTTGAAGAAAACAGATGATGTTTTATCCATGCACAGGATAAAAGAAATCTTTCTTCTTTTGGAGCAACAGTGATATATTGTCAAAAGTCTCTGATGCTTCAGCATTTACTCAGAAGCCTCTTCTTTTATTCTTATGTAAACAAATACATAATCAAAAAATTCCGGAACTCAAAAACCTTAGAAATCGTGTTGTCCCACTATCACATATAAATGATAAAATGAAGGCCAAAAGGCTATGCTCCTAGAAAATCTTATTAGATGAAAACATTCCCCTTATCTGCTGCCTTCACTACCTAGAAAACCTCACATTCTTTTATCAGATCTAGCTCAAATTTTGCATCTGTGAGGTAGAATACCTTCACAGACTCCTGTAGGAATTTATTCTTCTTCTAGCCTCTCCTATAACATTTATTTCATATCCTTCTAATAGGATCTATCATCTCTGGTAAACCTCTCTCAGGCTGTGAAGCCTTGAGCAAGTTTCGAATCTTCTTTTAATCTCAGTTTTATTGGAATAAGCAACAATCCCTTTCTCTCTCAAGGATATTGAAACAATTAAAAGAAATAATCATTGTAAATGCTTTAGCACGTTTCCTAGCACACCATGCATGCTCAAAAAATCTTAATGTTGTTGGGCTAATATAATTCATGTATCCACACACCCTTCCCTTTCAGTTGGGGAGTTCCAAAAAAGCTCTAATTCAGTCAGTAGCTCAGTGACTAGCACTGGATTGTGCACACTTTACCTTTAAGAAGTCTGCATTGAACATGTTAAGGAGTGAATAGTCTCACATGCTTGGTCCCCGGTAAATTCCCTTCTCCATTATGTATCCTTCAGACTAGGCACAATACCTTAACCAAAATTATTTTCAGAAGTTTTAAAATAAAACACTGAATAAGCCACTGTTTTTGTTATGTGTGTCCTTAGCAAAGTCAGGATTTTTTGTTTTACTTGAGAAATTTCATACCAGGTATAATAATTGTGTCCTTCTGTGATTTCTCAAGAAGAAAATGTAGTCCCACCCAAATATATTGGATTTTATCCTTAATTTATATTCAACCTTTTCCTGATGCTGTAGTTTGACCTGAAAATTTTGAAGTTATATCTCTATTTCATGCGTGGGCAAATGCTCTAGCAATAGTATTCAAAACAATTTTGCATGGTAAGCTTTTTATATAACATTTTACCTATCATGCTTGAAATTTACATTAGAAGAACAATTGACTTCCTTACTTAATGATACTTTTAAGGAACTATGAAAATTCATGAATAAAATTATATTTTATGAGTAATTTGAAATAAAGAATCTTACTTTAATGATTCACTTAATAGATAAATGCATACTTAAATATAATAAGTAAATATATATGTGTGTTATAATTATTTTCAATTTTGAAAAAAATCTATGAAGTGAGAAAAAAATCAATGTTCACAATGATAAACATGTTTACTCTGCTATTGGAAAAAGACTCATTGTAAAATTATGATGCCATAGGAAACCCATCTCTATCACAAATTTATATCTGGGTAGTCCTACAGTTTCTGTGAACATGGGGAAGCAGTGCTATTAATAAGAGACGTGCTAGAAACTCTTCAGGTTAGAAACAAACCTCGCAAAGGTTTTGCTTGATTAAAAAAGTTATCATTTATAGTAAGAGAGAATAAACTCAAATATCTTACTTCTTGGCTTCAGAGACTTATCAAAATAAAAAAGACCCTCTTGCTAATATATTTCATACAAAACTTTCGGGGAGAGAATCTACCTTACTTAAGTTCATTTTATAGATTTTATAGCAGGGGGCAAAAAGCTAATTTTAAAGATCTACTTTTGGAAAAGAAAATTAGCATTGCCCTTAAATTACAGATGTTCATAGCTTATGATTTCTCTATTAATTCAGATATTATTGAATGGTGTTTTTATATATTATTGAATGTTTGAAGGAAAGGGTGGTGAGGAGGTGGATTCCATTTATGCTACTTCAAAATACTTAGGGTATCTGTATTTTATCTCTCTCTCTTCCTTTCTCTTTCTCTCTCACACACACACACATACACACACACACAATTACTTCCTATAAATATATATATCCAGCACAATAGAAGTATCAACAGAATAATAATTACTGTATCTTTTAAAAGTTGACATATAGTTTTCAGTAATAGATTTCCTCGACCTCCTCAGCCTTTCCCCACCCGCCATCTTGTTCCATTCCCTTTTATGCTGGTGCAGATTACTGTCCATCTCAGGGCACTTGGCAATCATGTCAGAGCCAACAGAAATGCTATGCTGAGTTCTTACTGATACCACTGTGATTTCTTACAACACTTCATTTATGAGCTAAAATACTTCTGATCTTACTTTAAGTAGATAATAGAAATTTATTAATTTAACTTAAAATATATATTTATCTCTCTGAATACAACAAAATAAATAAAATACCTTTACTCTTAAGCCTATTTTAAGATGATAAGGTATTCTTATCTTTCTTTTTAGCCCACAAGATTGGAATAAGATGTCATAGTTGAGATGAATGCATATTCTGAAGGTTTTTTTTTATTAAAGATAGTATATTTGCATTTTATAATAGTGATACATTGAACTAAACTCACTATCCAGTGAATGATTATAACAAATAAAAATGGATTTAAAATAAGTATGCTTAGCTTATTTATTTAAATCTGAAATTTATTTGTGGAACATAAGGAATCGAATGGAGGACATTAGGAGAAGGAAGGGAAAAATGAAGTTGGGGAAATCAGACGGGGAGACAAACCATGAAAAACTATGGACTCTGAGAAACAAACTGAAGGTTTTAGAGGGTGGGGGGAGTTGGGAAATGGGTGAGTCTGACAGTGGGTATTAAGGAGGGCATGTATTGCATAAAGAACTGGGTGTCATATGCAAACAATGAATCTTGGAACACTACAGCAAAAGCCAATGATGTACTGTATAGTAACTAACATAACATAATAAAAAAATCCAACACAGATTTTCTTGATTTATGATGGGGTTATATCTTGATTAACCCGTCATAAATTGAACACATCATGAGTTGAAATGCACTTAGTACGCCTAACCTACTGAACATCATAACTTAGTTTAGCCCACTTTAAATGTGCTCAGAACACTTACATTAGCCTGTAGTTGGACAAAATCCTTTAATAATGTTGAATATCTCTTGTAATTTATTGAATAGTGTACTGAGAGTGAGAGAGAATGGTTGTGTGGCTACGGAATTGTTGTGAGTGTATTGGTTGTTTACCCTTTTCATGGCATTACTGACCAGGAGCTGTGGCTCACCACTGCTGCCTGGGTTGTGGAAGAGGATTGTGTTACATATTTCTAGCCTGGGGAAAGATTCAAATTCAAAATTTGAAGTATGATTCCTACTCAGTGTGTACAGCGTTCACACCATTATAAGTAGGGGATCATTTGTACATATAATTAATTTATAAAATTTTTGTGATAATTAAGGTTTTAATTTTACCATATCATTATTCTTCTTTTGCAGACATAAATTATGCTTATAATGTATAAAAACGAGCTATTTGAATGAGAATTCATATGCTTAAATGCCAAATTTTTCTGCATTTATTAATCATGGCTAAATATCATATGCTGTTCTTAGGATTATAATTACAGGTATGTTGGACTAAAATGGAGTGAGACGGTCTGGAGTAAATGCTAAAAAATTCCAAGGTCAAGATTTCAGGTAAAATGTGTGAAAATACAGGTCAGTTTATGATAGTGTGGATAGATATAAATTATGATATACTTAAGCTATTAAATAAATAAATTATTTACTTATTACTAAATAAATGAAATGAAGCATCAGGGACCACATGCTACAAACACAATTGCAAGACAATCAGCTGTCCCTACCTTCACAAACAAACAGATATAAGGAATGACAGGAAAGTTTTTGTTCCAATGTTTTCAACTTTTGCCAAAGAGGCAGATACAAATGTACAGAAACCTCTTTGCAAGTTAATGAGGGAAAATGCTCCATTTTCATCTCTCCTCTATCAGATCCCTTCAAGTTTAGAGATGTGATTTTGCAGAGAAGATAATGATGATGACAGAAGTTTATAGAGATCTTCCAGTTTTCACTTATTCTAGTGAATTCCTCCTTCAATACTGTACTGACTTGTCCTTATATTCAACTGTGAGAGGACATGTTAAAATTAGAAATTCTTTGCTCAATAAAATAACCTTTCCTATTCTTTCCCTCAACTTGCTTCTTTAAAGAATCCCAGCCATTGCTACTTCTTTCCATTTATCACTGTCCTGATCACACTGTAGATTTATCTTATAATCCCAAATATTGTTGAAGTCTGTTGTTTTAAAAATATATTTAATCTCAACCTTATCCCATACAATGCTTAGGCCCCAATGTTTACCATATGTCTTTGCAGCGTCAATTAATACATACTCCTACAAGCATCAACCCAGAACAATTAACTAGAATTGTCTGGGTTGCTAGACCAATGAGTTGAATGAGTCCTTTGAATGTCCAATATTAAATCCTTATTCCTTACTTCTAGTTTAGTTTTCATCTAAAGTAACATAAATATCACTCTCGGAGTTGAATAAGATAGAATAATAGATTATCAGTCCCAAATGGAGTTGTTGATCCTTTTCCTAGAGCCTGTCTCCCAATTTCATCTTGACCAACTTAGTTGTGAATGTTTTGTTATACAACTGATTGCTCTAACCTAGGACTCACCCTTGTTGTCTCTTTTTCTCTTACCTTCTACATCCAATAGATTGGATGTGTTCTGCCCCCAAAAGACTTCAAGTCCATCTCAGTGATCCCATCCTGATCTAGGACATCACATCTTTCTCTCTCAGAAATCTTCAAGTGTCTCCTCCTAAATGATCTTCCTACTTCTAGACTTCCTTCCCACTAATTCATTATCCACAAAGCACTTATCTTAAAACGTAAATGGAATTACCACACACTTTTATTTAAAAGTACTCAATGGCTTCCAATCGCATTTACAATGAAATCAAATATACTTGTCATGGACTACAAAGCTTACCTCATTCCAAGGCCCTCTCCTTTTTTATTTACTGTGCTCCAGCTACACTAACATTCACATATTTTCTTGAACATTCCAAGCTTCTCTTTAATTCAGAGCCAAGAAATCCCATTATAGCCCCTTCCTTTCTCCAATTCTTCATGTGCTGAATTCATCTTTCATTTAAAATTATTAGCTTAAATACCAATGCCTGTCCTCATTACTCTATATTTGAGAGTATTTTTCTTCAGGACATCCAAAGTTGAGATTTATTTTTCATGTTTAATTTTTCCCCCCATTAAACTATGAAATCAATAAGATAAAAACTTTGTCAGCTCTGCCATTGTGACATGAGTTAGCCATTTTCCTAACACATAGTATGTTCTTCATAAGTTAATGGAAAGAAAGAGAGAGAAAAAAGAGGGAGGAGGAAGGAAGAAAGAGAGAAGAATGTTGGAAAAGGAATGTGTGGAGAAACAAATGTTTGATTTAGTAAAAACAAAACAAAACAAAAATAAAAATGACCCACTAATCTGTTTAGCTCATACACAATTGGTTTTTCTATATAGCAAAAATTTAAAAAGCATCTGCTACTGCGAGATACAGCCAGCAACTAGAAAATATTTTTATTTTTCAGGGGGGACCCTAGTATTACTTTAGCAGTTAAACAAAATGTATCATTAAATAGGTCAACAAAAAAGAAAAAAATAGAGTATTTTGTGCTTCTAATCACATTATTCTCAAGTTCAAACTTTATTTATGTTACCAAAACTTAGCTATATAATTTTTTCTGATTCTCTATTTTTGGCCATTTTAGTAAGTGTTCATGCTTTCAGATTATAATTTTATTGCATTATTCAATCTTTTAATTTTGGGTTCAAACTGTGCATAATAAAACAGTCTACATTTTTATAACTCTTCAATTTGTACATTTTCCTTCGTGCAGCACATTAATTACATGTCTTTGAACTTTATTTGTCCCCAAACTCTGTCATCTCTATGAAAATGAAGTCAAGTATATTTAACTGGCATCAATTACTTTTAACTGTGATATGTCTCAAGTGCATTTCTTTCCCTTTATCTATCATTTACCACCAGGGACACCTTCAAATATTAAATCCTGAAGTGTTTGTGTAAACTGTATATTTTCACAGATAAACTCATTAATAAACTTGTTATTTAGCTATTTGAAATGTTTAGTGAAGGATCAGAGATATTAAGGCTACATAAAGTCTTTGTACCAATCTTCAAGATACCTTTCTGTGTTTCACCGCTGTTCTCCCTGCTCTAATTGCCCCACAGAGATCAATAATTTAGTAAAAGTGAAAATCACCTAATTAGCTTTTAATTAGTACATGCTTCATATTTCATCATCTTTGGCTACCTAAAACAGACAAGGAAGCCCAAAAGAAAAATGAAGATCTTTTTTTTTAAACAGTTCTGATACAAACTCCACACTCTCCAAATTTATGAAAATAAATTAAATACTATCTTTAGCTTCAAGGATTTTTAATCCATGAACCCTACATTCTTATCAGATCTTTCACTATTATAAAGATTTAAAAATAATAACTAATTATTAAAAACAATCTATTATGTGGTTTGCTTTTGTACTTCTATTGTTTGAGTTAGGAGTTACTCCAAAGTTAATGAAATAGCTTGTATTATGAACCCAGAGATTTAAAAAGAAATGGCCAAATATGGATATATGAATATGAAATTATTGAACTTTCTCTTTTAAGTAATTATTTAATTCCATTATGTTTCATTACATCTCTTGAGTATTTCACCTGTTCTGGAGACAATTTAAAGTATTTAAATCAAGAGAAAAACACATGCAATTCAAAAATCACACATAATAGGACAATACAATATGTGGCAAACATATACACATTTGTATAACTGACTCAGAATTTTAAGGAAGACATAATACTGATTTTTATCAAACACAAAATGGGTATGTGATGCACTTCTGAGTTTGTTATGGAAAAAGTTATGCATATACACATCTTTATTAAATCTCAAAACAAATAAAATTTCAATGTAGTACATACAATAGTATTCTGTAGCTAATCCTCTGGCAGTATTTACCATGGTTGTTATGTGTTTATGAAATTTATTAAATATAATATTTTAGAGACAACTAAATACATTTTAATAATTTTATTTGAATACTAAACAGACTAATTTCTGAGTTTTTTTAATGATTCTGTAGATTATTTTGTAGACTGCTTCACTTAATATATGCTAGAAATAAATTATCATAATACACTAAGGGTTAAAATCAAATATTAATTTTAGTATGCTGCTGAATATTCATTTCAAAATTGTAACTGATCATGTGCCACACAGAGTAGACATTACGTAAATACATATCTAAATATTATAAAAACCTACAAATTGCTTATAAATAGCAACATTAAATTATTAAACAAATACAAACATCTTTATATTTATTTAAGAATATTACAATAAGAGTTAAAATACACACAGAGCAATTACTATTCTATGAGAAGCTTTCCAGAAAACTATTTTAGTATATGTGTTGCCAAAGCAAGCACCAGGAAACTATTTTAAACATACAAGATAGTAGCACTATCCTTACAATTTAAGAATAGAATAATATCCTTAAAACCTGGAAATTATTAGGTGTAAAAGCTTAAATAATAAAGCTTTTAGAGAAACTGTAGGAACCATGGCAAAGGCAGATATTTCTCTCTCTCTTTTTTTTTTTTGTTAACATCTCTTAACTAGGTCACAAAAAGCCCTAATCACATAAGAAATAAACCTAATTGAGAATTTCTATTCACCAAAAGACACCACTAGGAGAGTACTAAAATAATCCTCCAAGTGCTTTAATATAAAATATAAATATCCAGTCATATGCCAGAAAATGTTTAACAACTAACTTTCCTGTTTTTTAGTGTTTGTCAATGTGTGTGGTATAAAAATTTCTACCGTGGCAGATTTTCAAACTACCGAGCAGCTCTCTAAATTCCTGACACTTTAACGGTTCGCTCTTGTGCATCAGTTTGAGCTAGCTCCATCACAGAGCATTCAATACCCATTACACACAAAATGAAAAAGGATACACAGTATAGTAGAAAAAGGGCAAGTCTTAACACTTCAAAAAGGAGAATATTCATATGACAAATAATCATCACAAATACGATAATCATAAAAGTGCCATCAATCTTCAAGGTATTCAAATTGAAATATTTCTGTTTTACATTTCTATAAACAAACCAATTTGGCTAAAATAGAAGGATAAAAAATTCTACAATGTTAGTGAATATTCGGAGCAACAGAAATCTCACATCCTGCTCCCAAAAATCAATACAACCAGTTTGGCAAACTTTCAGTCTCTACTAAAGTAGAACATATGCATTTCCTATATATCCAACAAAATACATGCATGCATTTCCTAAAAGATGTTCCAGATGTCCATATAACCACTATTCATAAGAACCAAAGACTGGAAGCTACCTGAATGCTTATAATGGGAGAGAGGATCATAATTTGGTACATCCACACAGCTGAATACTAAGCAGCAATGAAAATGAATGATTAATCACTGCATAAAATTTTACAAATGTAATGCTAAGCAAAAGAGGCAAAGTAGTAACTACTGTATGACTTCATCTGTAGGATGTAAAACGGAATAATCTATCCTTCTAGAAGTCAATACAGTGCTTATTTTCCTGGATATAATTACCAAGAGAGTACTATGCAATGGGTTTCAATGTATACTAATTTTTGTTGTTGTTGTTTGTTTGTTTGTTTGTTTTTTAATGTGAGAGCTGGTTATATGAGACTGACTCGCTGCCTACTGCGCTAAAGTGGCACCTGAGAGCTGGTTATATGGGTGGGAGTGTTTATTTCATTAAAATTTACTGAAACTGTATACTTAAGATACGAGCAAGATTAGAGATGAAAAATAATGATGCGTGTAATTTTAAAAAATATTTTGACGTATTTTATAAGTTGAATTAACTTGCGAGAAAAGTTCATTAGGTATATTTGTAAAATATAAATTACAATTTAACAATGCCTGTTGGGATTAAAATTATTGTTCTTTGCACATCCAAATAATGTATTTCATAAAAAAAATTCTTTCATTATCACCAGAATCCACTTAGTAGAGCAGTGGAATTTTCCCTTGCTTCTATTTGACACTTGTCTTCAATAATCATATGTTGAGTGTCTCAAAAAAATGTAACCAAAGCATATACCTTAGAATGCCCCAAAGTGGTTATTCCCTATAGCCTCTTAAAAAAACTTCTTCAAGATACATTTTGATAAGGCTGCATTATCAAATTAACAAGTTTACTTAATCAACTTTGTGTTTCTGAAGATATCGTTTACCCGGAAATATAAAATGTATGACACAATTGCCCGTATTATCTGCATTTTATTTTTATCAGTCGAAAGCTAAATCTTTATTATGTTTACTATTATAGAAGAGATAAACTGAAAATTAACTAAACAACAAAAGTAAAATTGTTTACTTAACATTCTGTAGTAATTAAAGTGAAATCCAGATTCACATGTGTAATTGAGTACATTAACCAAAGAAACTGACAAATTAATAAGGCCCATAAGATCACCTTAGAAGTAGCTGATTACTTCTTATCATTTCTTTTTCCATAGTTACATATTTTACTTTGAACTTCCTAA
The DNA here is from genome assembly GCF_011764305.1 of Mustela putorius furo. NCBI lineage: Eukaryota > Metazoa > Chordata > Mammalia > Carnivora > Mustelidae > Mustela > Mustela putorius. The sequence goes on along the minus strand of NW_025422088.1, from coordinate 2,492,271 downwards.
AGCTCTAATATCAAGCTTTCATAGAGGAATTCCATTTTGATAAGTCTTGACAGGTGATGAAATAAGTTTTCCTTTCAGTAACTCATTGCCTCTCTTCATTGCCATCCAATGGACCTCATTATAAAAATTTTAATATATAAAATTGTCATTCATGTCCAAAGAACTTTTTCAGTAGTATAAATCTTACCTTTCTGAACAATGCCTTCAAATTCACTTAGAGCCTATCAAAGATTATTTCAAATGATCATTATTATAATCTACCTAAGAACATAAACATTTAATAGAAAATATCACACAGTTTCTTCAACTTTTATGTAAAAGTATGGTAAAGTGTCAAGAAAACTATGCAAATTACCTTTATATTTACAGGTATATTTACTGATCTATTATCAAGCAGGTATAATAAAGAGGAAAAATAACTCTTCTTAATTATACTCTTACCATAAGCTCACTGTTTAGGAATTCAGATAAGAAGTTCACCACCCTGAGACCTAGAAAAGTATAAGCAAAAATATTTTCTATCAGTACTGGCATCATATTCTAATTTAAGCATTATAAAATGTTAAATAATGATTCAATATTATGAAAATTTTTCATTGAATGAGTAATTAGTATACACATAATTTGACAAGCAATTTTGACTACAACATTCTTCTAAAATAGTATTATCATTACTCAGCTTACATCAAACTATTGTAATTTAAGATTAATTACTCTAAGTTGAGCTCTTTAATGCAGGGATGACAAATAAGTAGAGAAATTTTACTGTCTCCTTTGTTTCCTCTAGACCTCTGGGTGATGGGCATATTTGCAAGCAAAATTTATTTTGCATATATTACTGAACCTTCTCAGTTACCTTCATTTAACAGTTTGAAATGTAGGCACACCCATACACATACACACTTGCTACACATGTGGGTGCACACACATGCATATGCAAATGTGGTTATCATACTGCAATCCTATGTTTATCTTTGCTTTATCTGTTTAAATCAGTGGAGAATATATAACTTTCCATGAATATAAATATTGTCTATCATTATACAAAGGCTGCATAGTACTCCATAGTTTGTTGTGCACCTTAAATTGTTTAAGATATTTGATTATGCAGTAACACTATATCATATTGGTTATCAGTATCTTCTTTGAATTGAGCCATTTAGTTACCATTATATGTGATCATTATTTAATAGTTAATGTGCTTTGCAAGAGTTTTAATATTTTGATGCAGTGGTAACCTACCAATTACACATATATATTAAGTCCTTGAATTTGTTTCCTTCTAGGTAGATTCTGTTCTATATGAACAAAAGAATAGACTGAAGATGTAATCTTTTCCATCAGTGAAGAAATTAGTAACCTTTATAAACTCTTTAGTAAACTATGAATGACTGGTATATAGGCAGGTGTCCACTGTGTGACAATCTTACAATTTCAGTTAATAGAAGAGAGAAACCACAATATATTGGATCTACTATGTAATGCTTTAATGAGTGGTATTATTTTTAAGGTTATGTTTTTCTCAAAGAACTGTGAATTAAATTATTCCAACTATTTTCTACTTAATTAAAGGAAACATATGACATAGTTTATGTGCCAAAGAAATGATATTTAACTCTTAGAAGGAATTATCATATGTGAAAATGACTCTGACACTAAAGGATCTACTTGAGTGAGTAGTGAAATAAAATGCTTCTAATACCCTTCTGATGATATGTTAGCAGAAATCAAAACATCACTATCTCTGAATTGTGAACGTTCACATTAAAATTTATTTTTCTGTCAATTAAATGCATGTATGGAGTAAAATTTTCAATAATGAGTGCTCAGACCTCTTGGTCAAAGTCATTGTCTAACTGGTGGCAAGGACTTGACTGCTTTCTGAGTCTTTGATTCTCATCCTGTTGTATTTCACTGCAGTTACTTCAGGTCTCCTTGTTTCTGAGTTGGAGACGCTATTTCTTAGTCTTCCACAGATGTGTCTCCTGTGCATTCCTTTTACAAATTCCAGTGCACAGGGATTAACCTTGTGAACCTGCTATTCATTCTCCACTGTGTTCTGCTTTTATTTCCCCTGCAGGAACAAGGAGTGAGAAGATGACTTCAAAAAATCCATTTCCTACTGACACTCAATAAAAGGGAAGCCATTCCCAAGAATCTAGTGTGATCTGATTACTTATACTTCAACATGTCAATCAGGAAATTACATCATGTCCTGCCCCCTATTCCTTTTTTATCAAGAGATGCAACAAGTTAAATATGAAGTAAATGTTAAAGGGTTAAGTGTTAGAAACTACATTTGGCTGAAGCAAAGTATCACCATTGTAAAATGAACTCCTTGGAGATTATATATATATATGTATATATATATATATACACATATATTAAAGTTTGTAGTTATTATTTTTTTAAGATTTAAAGTCAAACTTAAAATCTAAGGTTTGCCATCATAAAACAGGAATAATAATTTTTTGTAGCACTATCAGATGCTAGACCACTCCTGCAAGTACTACGTTGCAGATTTGTGATATTAAATGGAGAGTTTTTTTTTTTTAATTTATTTTGACAGAGAGAGATCACAAGCAGGCAGAGAGACAGGCAGAGAGAGAGAAGGAAGCAGGCTCCCTACTGAGCAGAGAGCCCAATGCGGGGCTCGATCCCAGGACTCTGAGATCATGACCCGAGCCGAAGGCAGAGGCTTAACCCACTGAGCCACCCAGGTGCCCCTTAAACGGAGAGTTTTAACTGAATAATAGAATTTCAACATAATAAACACATAAGAGAATTTATGTCCTCCAGTTATATCTAGAATGCTTATCTATATCTGAAAGTGAATATTCAGATAATAACAGTAAATCCAGTAGACATCCTTGTTTGTATTATGGGCATTGTTATACTGAGTAGATACATTATACACTCAAGACTGTATGTCATGACCCATGAGTAAATTCAGGGATTCCAAATCATATTCAACACATTTGGCTAGTTGGTCTTCAAAGCAAAAGCCAAACCAGAGAGGTGATTTTAGGCACATAAGAAAGCTAAAGCAGAAGTGTGGCTCACCCCAATTTTAATCTACTTTCTTAAAATGATTTACATGGCCTGACTCAGGCAAGTATACTGACTATTGGGACACAATTAAAGGGAATAAAATAAATCTTAACATGATGTAGATAAGATAACTATTTTAGGGGAGAAACTTGTAGTGAAGGATCAGTAATTAAACTGTCAGTGACACTGGTACTATGTTAGAGTTTTATCATTGATGCATTTGAGGAAATTTTACTTCATAGATAAGAATCTAGTAAATAGATTTGATCAGATATACTCCTTTCACTTGCACTTCTTGTCCATGTGGGGATAGCCATTCAGAAAGAATTTATGCTGAGCAAAGTAAGCAGACTTCAGCAAAATTGCAATTTGGGTAATTCTAAAATTCTAATATCCTAAACCTATCATAAATCTACATAGCTGTCAAAGTATTGCAAAAATTTTGAGCAGCTATACTTGAATTAGTACTTCTATAAATTAATTAATGTTATTAATGAATGCACCTATCAGATATGTGACTCAGCTTTTGAAGAAATTCATGGAATCAGCATTTCAAATGGTGATCTTCTCTGATGCTAAAAAGAATTAGACTGTTTTATTTCTTCTTGGCTCACTTTTACAGGGGAGTTCAATATTTTGGAGGAAGCAGAATTTTATTTTATTTTTTAAAGATTTTATTTATTTATTTGACAGAGATCACAAGTAGGCAGAGAGGCAGGCAGAGAGAGAGAGAGAGAGAGAGAGGAGGAAGCAGGCTCCCTGCTGAGCAGAGAGTCCGATGCGGGGCTCGATCCCAGGACCCTGAGACCATGACCTGAGCCGCAAGCAGAGGCTTTAACCCACTGAGCCACCCAGGCGCCCCAGGAAGCAAAATTTTAAAATGGTTTGGAAACCTAAAGGTTGTGAAGTCATTTTAAGTAATTATAAAAAATAGTATATGATAGTAAATAAATTTAAAGATAGTTTGATGGGCTTAGGAAAATCATCGTTAATCAACAATGGATAAATAGAACAACGCTAATATTTCCACACTCTATGTCATGTATCCTACATTGTTATCACTAAAGTCTCTTTTAATACTATTATTTAAAATACAATTATTTTCCACATTCTCAGAAAAGATGTTGGAAGCTAACAGTTGCATGAGTAAACTGCAAAATGTCTTATTGCTAGTACATTGTGGAGTAAAAACTCAACTCAAGCATAATTACATTCAGAATCCCAATTAATTCATATACCAGGGTAGAATCATATTAATGAATAGCATTTACTGAATACATACCGTATGTCAGGTATTTTGTGGGTATTAACTCATTTAATTCTTACAACTGTATCTCTAGAGATGAAGTGAGCTGCCCTTTATTATACTTTCTTTTATTTATTTTTTAAATACAGAGATTCTGGCTTCAGAGACTGTGCTGTGAAGTATTACATCATAGTCTACCTGATACTTAATTATCCTGAGTGTTCTCAGAAGAGGTTTTTCAATGTGAATGTTTACATTTTTTTCAGGTTTGAGCATCATGTACATGTAATTGCACATTCATTATGTGACGATTATTTTGGTTGGTTGATCCTAGGTAATAACAATGATAGTATTTAGTGAATATATTCGTGTCAGGAAGTATGTTAGGTGCTATAAATTCATCTCATTTAATTCCTATAGTAGTCCTAACAGGTATTATGGTCACCCTCATCGCATAGATAGGAAAATTGACTAGAAAGATAAATATACCCAAGAGTACAGAGTAAGTAAAAGGCACAGCTAAGTTTCAAACACAAACTCTCTCAACTTTATTAGTGTGATGCAGCATAAAGATTCTGAGTCTTCCAATAGGGAGGAAGTTTGAAAGAAGTTGGAGGCTCCCATTTTAGTTCACTTAGGAAAAAAAACTAAAACTTCAACTTCTTAAATCAGAGCTCTGACTACACCCTAATTAAAAAAAAAAAACAACCAAATCTATAATAATAGCAAATGAATTAAAATCTTTCCAGTCTTATAATGCCAATATATTATAATTATTTTAGGTAGTGACAGCCTCTCAGTGTCTAGTTCATTAAATGTTAAACTGAAACTATGCATTATTTATTAGACATGCCAATTTCTAAAATTTTATGCCAATAAATTAGAGAGAATACATAAGATTTTACAAAATATGTAAATTTCATGTAATAAATGCACACTTTGGTATAGGTTATCAGAAACAGTTACTTGGAGAACCAGATAGTTTTCTATTCATTTACAAAAATGCAAATAATGTGTAAAAAAAACTTTGAACTCTCATTTCTTTCAAGACTGCCAAGCTTATCATCTCAGAAACATACTCCTGTTATAATTATAGGGGAAATGCTTGAGGAAAAAATAGGTAATTTCAGTGAAAACTGGCATATTTTAAACTCTCAATAAATAACTAATGAAAACCTAAATGCTCCAATAAACAAATGTTCCCAGATAGGCCCTTAGGAAGAAAGCTATCCTCTATTTAGGTACTAGATTTTACCTTAGCTCAGTATCCATACTTTCTCAGTATATTTTTCAGTACCTTTCAGTATCATTTCTTTCAATGTAGATTTTAAACCTTGGGTAAGTTGGAGTAACAGGCAATGAGGGGTTTTGGGACTATTAACTCATCCCATGATTAGGTAATCTACGTATATCTGTTGTTTAACCATAACATATGTAACTATGAGGTATAAGTTTAGTAATGCATATATCTATTTAACAGATATTTACTGAATAACAATGTGTCAGTCTCTATTATGGAATGTGAGGTTAAAGTGACGAACAATACAAAGATGGTCTATTCTCACAGATGTTATACCCTGGTTACTGATATTATATTTAATGATACAATGTTTTGTTGCCACTCTCAAGAGCCACTAGATACAGGCTGTCATAACAGTCTATACACTTTAGTAAGGATTGGTCTTTAGAATTTTTGAATACTGACATAGGAAGCTTTATTAAGTTCAAGAGGGTTTAATATTATGGCAGAACATTCCAGTTATTCCCCTATCCATATAATGTTGTTTTTAATAAGAGAACCTCTGATTTTAGCTGGGTTCATGGGAATAAGACTATGATCCTTAGACTTAGTGCCATAAGACTAAGTTCTTGCAAAATACATATGTGGAAGTAGAATGAGTGACTTCTAGAAAGTGTCACTGAATGTAGAAAATATGTAGAGTATCCTTGACCTTTCTCCTATTAATTTCTCACTAGAATGCAGAATAAATGCCTGGAGCACCCACAGTCATTTCTTTTTTTCTTTAAAGATTTTATTTATTTGACAGACAGGGATCCCAAGTAGGCAGAGAGGCAGGTGGCGGGGGGGGGGGGGGAGCAGGTTCCCTGTGGAGCAGAAAGCCCAATGAGGGGCTTGATCCCAGGACCCTGAGATCATGACCTGAGCCGAAGGCAGAGGCTTTAACCCACTGAGCCACCCAGGCTCCCCCCCGCAGTCATTTTGTATCATGACAGACAACCCTCACCTCCTTGCTCTGTTAAACTCCCAAGCAGAGTACTAAAATAGGAGGAGACTGGATCCTGAACAGCAGTGAGTGTCATCTCAGACTTGGAAGGATTATCTCTTGAATGTGAGCAAGAAATAAATTCTATAGAAACAGGAGATAGATTAGAGGCACCAAGGAATGAAAAAATGGGAATGACTGCAGATGGGTGCAGAATTTCTTTTTGGATAAGAAAAACATTCTAAAATTAGTTACTGTTTGTGCAATGCCAAATATACTAAATCCACTAACGTGTGCACTTCAAAAATCATACAAAAATGAATTTTATGATATGTGAATTATACCTCAATAAAGCTATTATTTAAAACGTGTTTGCCTTATTTGCCCTATTAGTCTAATTTGCTCTTAATAATTCGGAAACATTTTACTGTGCTAGAAAACTGTGTAGCATATTGTGTAGCATATTTTGGAACTCAAATTTGCTTGGATTTATTAATTTCCTACTATGTATTAGCATGTTTGAAGAAATTAGGGGAATTAAAAATAACAACAGCAGGGGCACCTGGGTGGCTCAATCGTTAAGCGTCTGCCTTCCCTTAAGGTCATCGTCCAGGGTCCTGGGATCCAGCCCCACATCCAGCTCCCTGCTCAGAGAAAGGCTTGCTTCTCCCTCTCCCACTCCCCCTGCTTGTGTTCCTTCTCTCACTGTCTCTCTCTCTGTCAAAAAAATAAATATAATCTTCGAAAAAAATTAAAAATAGAACAACAACAACAACAAAAACAATCCCTGTCTTCCATAATCTACAGTCTACTGAAGAAAGAGGCTATTCATAAATTAACTAACACCAAGACCCAATATTAACCATCCAGGACTTTTGTGAGGATTTTATCGCATGACAGGAAGCCATTTGAAAACTTCTAAATAACAAAATTCATGATTAGAAAATCAGAAAGTTGTCAGTAAACATGGATCATATACTTTAGGTTGGAATCTACGTTTTAGCCTGTTGGTAACTGTGCCTTTAATTACTTTGTATCTAAATGAATATCTGTTTTGACATTGTGCTTACAAAAACAAAAATGTTAAAAACCACTAAATAAAGTAGAAAAGCAATGATTACAAATATTTCTGGTGTCAAATAGTTAAAGAAACAACACTAAACAATCTGTTTTGGTGGTAGGGATTTAAATCTTTTAATGTAAAATGTGTAGATCCTTATGTGTGATATTCTGAATCAAACATCACTATTCTGAAAAATGCCTCTCTTAATTATTCAAACCCTGAACTTTTATGGAAAATGTTTCCTTTGGGGGCACCTGGCTGACTCAGAGGAGCATGTGACTCTTGATCTTGAGGTCATGAGCTGAAGCTCCATGTGGGGTATAGAGATTACTTAAATAAATAAAACTCTAAAAAAGAAAAAAAAGTTACCTGTTGTGTGGATATGATTGGCAACAATAACCTCAAGTTATAAATGGTTACATAATAAAGAGATCCTCCAAATTTTTCATGAGTGATTTCACCATAATTTTCCTAAGTTAACATTCAGCCACACTAATTGATAAAGCTTCAAAAATAATAATGTCATCATAAAAGTTGTCATGCATTTACTATACCATACACCTGAAACTAACAGAACAGTGTTGTTAACTATACTGGAATTTAAAATAAAATTAATTTAAAAAAAAAACGAAAAAAAAATGTGGTCATCCTACAGATACCTATACATCTGAGAAGAAATGTAAATTAAATTTAAATCCCAGCATAATATGATGATTCTTTAGTTACTGGAAATGATTATACTGGAAAATCTGTAAGAATGAGTGAAAGTTCACAGGATTGGCTTAACCTTTAAGTGAATTAATTGGTTACTATAGCAATGTTAATTTTCATCTCACTTCAACTGTTATAGGAGCTCAAATAGGCTTTGGAGCTTCATTCAGTTCTATATTCTTTGGATATATACCCAGAAGTGGGACTGTTGGATTAGATGGTCATTCCATTTTCAATTTTTTGAGAAACACCCATATTATTTTTCATCATGGCTGTATCAATTTACATTCCCACCAATAGCACACAAATATCCCCTTTCCTCTGCATTTTTGTCAACACATATTATCTCTAGTCTTTTTGAATATAGCCATTCTAACAGATAAGAGGTGATACCTCAGTGTAACTTGGTTTTCATTACTAATGTTGAGCATCTTTTCATGTACCTGCCGGCCATTTATAAGAAAAATGTTTTTTCAGCTTTTCTGCCTATTTTTAAGTCAGATTTTTAAAGTTATGATTATGAAGCTATATGAATTCTTTGTATATATGGAATATTAACCTCTTATCAAATAAACGGTTTGCAAATACTTTGCCCATTATGTAGGCTGCCTCTTTCATTTTGCTAATGGCTTCCTTTGCTGTGCAGAAGCTTTTTTAGTTTGATGTAGTCCCATTTATTTATGTTTTTGCCTTTGTTGTTTTTGCTTTGTGTGTCCTTATTCAAATAATAGTTGCCAAGACCAGGGTGAAAGAGCTTTGCAGTGAATAAAAGGGAAAGCTTCAGGTATGCTCTGAATGGAGCCTGTTAGCATAGAGAAGCTGGAGTGGACTAACTACAAGGAGAATATCCTATGCGATTGGTTTAGGGAAGATATTTGGCTTTCTCCAGTTTGTTAGGAGTTGGAAACGTACAATGAAGGGTGAATAGTAAAAATTAAGGGAATTGGCTGCTATCCTCCTGAAAATGTCCTGTATTTCCTGGACTTTCCTGAACATTCTGAGCCAATTGCTGTAGAGGTTGTGGTTTGTCTTCCTCGACTTGCTGGTTAGAGTTCTATTGTCATGTATGGTCTGGTTGTTGTCCGTTTGTTTATTAGTCTCACATATGTTATTTTTCATTTTCCCACTCCAATCGCAGGAGCACCCCTCAACTCAGCCACTAGTTACAGTTCAAAAAAAAAAAAAAAGCTTTTACTTATTTATTTGACAGAAAGAGAAAGAGAGGGCACAATATCTTATTACTTCTAGTTGTCAACTGTCCGTATGAAATGTATGCAAACTATATTAAAGATAATTGGTCTCAAGATACATATTTCCCAAAATTCTATGAGGTAAAACACCTTTGTTTCAACTATTTAATACCCCATTTCTTTTTTTTTATTATTTTATTAATAGAAAAGCCCATGAACATTTGCATATTTATCTATCACTTCTACTAGATAGGTTGAACATTGATATGACAGGGACTAGTGAGATACTGTGTAAGTTTATAACCTTGTTTACATATGTAGGCTATTACGCTATACACCTATCAACAATGGAGGGAAAATGTTTTTCTTTAATATGATTCTGTAATCTCTGATTTCATTAGCATAGCAGATTTATTCCATTTTACTAACATCTGAAGAAAGATTTAGCCATTGACTTGCTCTTCCTCATTAATTAACAAGTGTTTATTAAGTATATATTTATTACATGTCTAAACACAATATCAGATTTGGGGAAATATAAAGCATTAGCCCTCACTAATGATGTTCAGTTACAGAGACCAGTCTATTATATCAATGTTAAACAACAAAGGAGAAGGAAATATATGTGAATATAGGATGCAAAATATATGATACAAATAGAATTGTTGTACCTAGTAGGAAAAAGGAGGAAAAATGGGCCTTCCTTTAGAGGAATACAAACCAGACACAGTTTAAGGCTGTATCAAACCTAGGATTAACTTTTAGTTGTAGGGCATCTAGTGAGTTATTTGTTACTGAGGCTGCAATAGTAATGCCTACAATGGACCATGCTAGTAATGATGATCACAAACACATAAGCATTACAGGTGTTCTAGAATCTTCATACACTAGTGAACTTAATTAATCCTCCTAACAACCCTAAATAGTAGGGCACTTCTATTATATCTATTTTACAGTTAAATTCACTGAGGAACTGAGCAGCTAAGAAACTCCCTCAAGGACATAGTTCTAGTCAGGAGAAGACTCTGCTAATGATATATTCTTGTGTGTTGTTGGAATTTATATGTGATAATTTAGTTGAGGCACCAACTATAGTGACTGATTCTTGGTAGCCATCCAACAAACATCACTTTGCTTCCTTCCAACTGAGTATGAGTTACTACAGTGCCTCTCAAACACATCAGAATGGTTTTGTTATCCACAGATATCTGGGCCAGGGCTCCACAGTTTCTTATTCATTAGGTGAGGAGTGGAATCCCCAAATTTGCATTTCAAAAAGTTATTATTGGCTGTTGATGCTGATCCAGAAATCCTCACTTTAAGAATCACTGAGTCAGTACTTACTAAAGGGAATCCCAGTTATGTAGTCTTGCCTCTCAAGGCTCAGAATTCCATAAAGTCTCTGTTTTGAGAACTTTAGATTACACAAACAGAACAAAAATAGGATACATACAGATTGGTTAGTAAAAGAGAAACATGCCCATTTAAGTTATTTAATTTTTTAATAATCAAATCTGGTTAAGATTTATAAAATAAAACCCAAATGTAATAAAACTCAGTTGGTTAAATACATTCTGCTAATCACGTGGAGCATTTGCAATGTTTCTATTTGTTAAAATACATTTACAAATTAGGCTCATACAGCAAATACTGTTCTATAAAGCATTTATATTATATATAATTATATACATATTATATGTGTTATATAGAGATATATGTAATTATGTATTATTATGTATTATGTGTGTGTGTGTGTGTATATATCTCAAGGTGCACTATATCATGATCATTTTCTATATTCTTTAAGAATGTGAGTTTCAGGACACCTGGATGGCTCAGTGGGTAAAGGGGTAAAGCCACTGCCTTCGGCTCAGGTCATGATCTCAGGGTCCTGGGATCGAGTCCCGCATCGGGCTCTCTGCTCAGTAGAGAGCCTGCTTCCTCCCCTCTCTCTCTGCCTGCCTCTCTGCCTACTTGTGATCTCTCTCTGTCAAATAAATAAATAAAATAAAATCTAAAAAAAAAAAAAAAAAGAATGTGAGTTTCATAAGGGCAAGGATCTTGGGGCACCTGGGTGGCTCAGTGGATTAAGCATCTGCCTTCTACTCAGGTCATGATCCCAGGGTCCTGAGATGGAGCTCTGCAGCAGTTTCCCTGCTCAGAGGGAGTCAGCTTCTCCCTCTACCTCCCCCCACATGTGCTCTTCCTTTATCATCCTCTCTCTCCCTCTTTGTGTCTCTTTCAAAAAATAAACAAAAATGTAGATAAGGATTTTTATTCCCTTATTTGACAAATCCCAAATGCTTAGGACAGAACCTAACATGTAGAAGGTGTTCCTAAATATCTCCACATCACTCATTAATTCTTTTGGTGAAGAGGAATTACAGAGTCAAAAGATATGAATGGTTTTATAGCTCCGGATTGGTATTAGCAAAATGACCTCCAGGAAGAATGCACCAGCTTCTGCTCCCACCAGGGCTGTGTGATTGTGCTATTTCCGTTGTTCATAAACACGACTTCATATAGCTGCAAATAGTAACAATTACTGCTACATGTGTTTACCATATGTTGCTTTTCAAATTTTAACATCCCTAAAATCAAGATGCATACCCAATGGAATAATTTAGCTTCTTTTCTTCCCTTTGTAGAGCTTTATAAAAATAATGATTTTTCTTATAGCTCATAGCATTTTAAATTCAAAGAAGAAAACTCAACTGACACATAAATCTTGGTACTGTATTTGTGAATACTAGTCATAATTACCTCAAAAGCTATCTAATGCTGTTAAACATTTTGAAATATCATTGGAACACTATGTGCTAAAGGTTGTCTTAGAGCTTTGATTAACTACATAAGAAATATCCTATTTTCCATGGGCTTACTGACGAATCAGAAACTGACGACCTGTCTTAATTGCTACAAATCAGTATTACTTGTCCTATATTTAAAAGAGATAAGAGAAAAGGAGAACATGGCACTGGGTTTAAGTTAACAGAAAACATTTGTAAAAGAAAACATATTAGGAGATAAGCGAAAAAAGTGAATATATCTGTAATCAAAAATCCCTAATTTTTCTATGGAAGAAATATATAAAATCTTTAGACTTTTCTGAGTTTATCTGTCATATGCTGCCGCAGTGTGCTATTCTTACTCTCAAAAAATCAAAAACTAAACACATATCAGATAAAACTATAGCTGTATTTTTTTTCTCACTATTAGGTAATTTTCAACACTTTTAATCTTTAGGAGCAAATATTACTCCAATGACCTAAGAAAGAGGAAATGGCATGGATTGCTTCAAATGACAAATAAGCATCATAAAATGGTCACCTTTACTAGTAACATCTAAAAACTAAAATTGATAAATTTTTGTCTTAAAATTGAACATACGTCTTTTGCAAAATAATATTAAAATTCTCTTAAGACTCAATTCCTTCAGGGGCGCCTGGGTGGCTCAGTGGGTTAAAGCCTCTGCCTTCAGCTCAGGTCATGATCCCAGGGTCCTGGGATTGAACCCTGCATCGGGCTCTCTGCTGAGCAGGGAGCCTGCTTCCCTCTCTCTCTGCCTGTCTCTCTGCCTACTTGTGATCTCTGTCTGTCAAATAAATAAATAAAATCTTTAAAAAAAAAAAAAGACTCAATTCCTCCAAATGGAGATACAAAAAGTTCATACTTGATTATAAAGATTAACTGATAAAATGTATGCAAAGTTTGCAGAAAAGTTCTAACTCATAGTAACTATTCACCAAATATTAGCTATGATGATGATGTTGATAATTAAAATACTTAGGAAATAAGACTCCTGGGTGGCTCAGTGAGTTAAGCATCTGCCTTTGACTCAGGTCATGATCTCAGGATCTGGGATCAAGCCGTGTGTTGGGCTTCCTGCTCAGCTGGGAGTCTGCTTATCTCTTTACCCCTCCCCCTTCTCATGCTCTCTCTTTATCAAATAAACAAATAAAAGATTAATATACATATAAAATAAATCTATGTAGCCACTTAAAGGTTTTCTCTTTTCATTTTTACTTCTATAATTAACACTTGGAGAATGCATAGTAGTAGTGGTGGTATAATCACCCACCTTCATAAACATGACTACAGAAAAATATTAGTTTCCTTTTCTCTATTGCAGAAAGGGTGAGGAATACAAATATGTACATGCACACATATATGTATATCTGATATTATATCTGTATTCACTTCTGTAGTGGTTTGAATATTGGACAATGTTTCTCCTTAAAGAACAGGAAACATGGTTTTGTTGTTGTTGCTTGGATTTAAATAGTATATTTAACACTCCTGTGAGAGAATATGATGAAAGAGATTTGAGGCAATAGGCAGTACCTTTGATGGAAAGGTTGAGAATGTGGGAGGGAGTCACTCCAGATTGCAAGAAGTTGGAGACCAAATACCAAGAGATTGAGCATGGGGACTTTTCCCAGGGAGCACCTCCAAGAGCTGAGATAATCTTTCTAAGCTAGAGGATGCTCTGTCCTGGAAGTAAAACTAGGGGAGAGCCAAGATTAAGGTCATCGAGGAAGTTTAGTCATTTTCCTCTGATCGTTAGCCTTTGGTGAAGGTATTCATTATCAGCTAGACAACTTATCCCTTCCTCAACACAGCACAGCACCCATCCACCAACTGTACAGAAAGAGCAACATCCTTAATGACCTCAGCATGCTTTTCCTTAATCGAGGAAGACATCTGCTTCCCAAGACCTAGGGCATCTGTTGCCTGAGTAAAGGTGTTTGGAGTCTTGGCTATCTATTGGCATGATAGTGTAGGAGAGCACTGTAGTATCTGTACATAAATGATAGTAGCTAATGATGTAGTCATTGCAATTCTATAGTATCCCCCTTGCATTAAAACTGTCAGTTTAGTTTGGATTATTTTAGAACACAAAGGAAGAATATAATAAAACAGAAACAAACAAACAAAAAAAAAAAAACAAGCATTGAAAGATAAATGAATTAGATACATTTCCTTAGATACCAATGTTAAAGTATTTTGTCAGTTCTCAAGATGGGCTTTAAAATGGAATTAATACAGAACATTATTCTTATTATCATCTAGTGCAAAGAATTTTTCTCTTTGGAGTGTTCATTATCTTATGAACACACACATTCTTTGGAAAAGTTTGTATTTGACTAGGAGAAATATATTTAATTAAGAATAACCATAGTACATGTATTTATTCATGGGCAAAAGAATAGGCATGTGTACATTGTTTATCATTACACTTAAGTTAAGTAGGTATTGATTTATACAGTGCTTATTCTAATATTTCAGGCATAATGATGAGTTAGAAATAGGAACTAGTAAAGGTTTCTTTAGTGAGTATCTTTTGATCAGAAAAGCCATAAAAAATAAACAGCATGTCAACAGAATAATTCTTGTCTGAGTGTTCTACACGTTATACAAGTATCACATGTAAACACCTTTATATATTCAACAAAGTATTCAGAGGCACCTTTTGTATTTCCTTAATGGTTCTTGGAAGAATGATATCATACTGTATTTTTCCATTGTTTACTTTATAAAGAACATCATTTTTTTTTAATTTAGAGAGGTCAACTGTTATTGTGAATATACAGAAAGGTTTTAAAACATCACCTCATTAAAAAAAATCACCTCATATATCATTTATGATTGTAGCCTCATTTCTCTAATCCTAACAAAATGTAGAAGGGATGATTGATTGCAAGTTTTCTTTCAGATGCTACAGCAACAAACAAAAAGCTGAAATAATGTAGTCCAGGATGTGGTTAAAGAATAAAGACTTTAGCATATGTACCAGTTCATATTCTTTAAACCAGTATCTAAATAACCTAATAGGTGGAGAGGAGAAGGGAGTTGAGGGGAATTGGAGGGGGAGATGAACCATGAGAGACTATGGACTGAAAAACAATCTGAGGGTTTTGAAGGGGCGGGGGTGGAAGTTGGGTGAGCCTGGTGGTAGGTACTATGGAGGGCATGTATTACATGGAGTACTGGGTGTGGTGCATAAACAATGAATTGTGTTACACTGAAAAGAACTTAAACTTTAAAAAAATGTAAAAAAAATAAAAATAAAAGTGGAAAAATAAATAAATAAATAAATAACCTAATAGGATTATGTATGTGAATTGAACAATACACTGAACTATTATTAACTTAAATTCATTCTAAATATTTGGATAAAAGGAAATATAAAAAAACTCTGTACCTTAATTTAAGATGTCTTTCAGAAATTTAAGATATATATAGTATATATATATATGTATATATGCTATACATATATATATAGTTATTCACAAATCACACAAGTCAGTATGTAAACTTTATCATGAATAAAATTGGGATCCATTTTTTGACAAGACTATTCTACTGTGAAGAAACTGGAAGGGTCAGAGAAAGCAGGTTTTGGGACTGAGAAAGAAGTAATTAGCAGGAATGAAGATGCATTGACGTGAGTCAAACAAGCAATAGATGGGAAGCTCCCAGTGTCTGAGAAACTAAGGGAAATAATAAGAGAGAGGGAAGAGGCCATTAAACATCTTCAGAAGCTCTAATATGGAGAGGGGAGGAGGAAAAGGCAGAGGATCAAAATCATAGTTAAAATCAAAAAGTGGACAAAGAAACAAAAATGACCACCCCCATTGCAGGCTATCAGCCCTTTCAAATAAGAAAGGAAGAAAGTCAAAACCTTAAACAAAGTTAAAAATGCTTATCACCATAGTTGACAATGGCATATTAACCGTACTGATTTCACAACATTTTATATTTGAATGTGATTAAAGAGCAATGGAAGTCTTAAATTCCATTTAGGAATAAAGAAGTAATCCCATAGATTAATCAAGACAGGATAGGAAAAAAAACCTGCTAAAATTGCTTTAGGATGATACCCTTGGAGTACTGATTGTTCAACCTGATAATTACAGAAATATGCATCCTTAGAGAACTATTCAAAAACAAAAGTACTGTAGAGGTGCAAAACAAAAGTGGGAAAAATTTTATAAAACTAGAGGAAGTCAACAGTGCCAGAAATTGAAGAGATAGGAACAATAAAAACATCAATGGTTTGTGGAAAAGAAAAAAAAAAGAGAGAGAAAGATGTGTCATGGATGATGGTGGAGAAAGTAGCTTCAGTTCATTACTACAAATGGACAGAACAGGCAAGTGAACAAGAAACAGATGGAAAGATATAGAGATATTTGAAAAGAATTGGCATTAAAATAAGGAAATACCAGAATGTTAAATAGAATATAGTATGCCAAATACTAAATTAGCAGTATTGATGAGGAGCACAATCCTGTCCTAATTTTCCTTGATACCATAACTAATACTTTGTTAGCATCTTGTGTTTTGTCTTTTCTTTTCTTTTCTTTTCTTTTCTTTTCTTTCTTTCTTTCTTTTTTTAAAAGTTTATTTATTTGTTTGAGAGAGAGAAAAAAGGGTCACAGGGAAGGGCAGAGGGAGAAAGAGAGAATCTCCAGCAGACTTCCCACTGAACACAGAGCCCAACCCAGCAGGGAGTCTGTTTTTCCCTCTCCCTCTCTTTTTCCCCTCCACCCTCCGTTTCTGCTCAAGACCTCTCTCTCTCAAATAAAATGAAATCTAAAAAAAAAAGTGAAGTTTACTCTCCCCCGCCTTGAGTATTTTGTCCAATTGCTGTTTCAGTATGGGAATAGTCCATGGTATGATTATCAGTAGAGGAAAGGAGAAAGATAAGATAGTATTCTGCCACACATGCAGGACTTCGTGTTTTTACTCTCACTGTCCCCACTATATCCTCAGTACTGAGAGCCTCACAACTAAGACCCTTGCTTCCACCATAGCACCAACATGCAAAAATATGAGGGGTAAGGTTACCAAATAAGAATTGACTATCTTCTCCTGGTGGATGCAGTGCTATCTTGGCACTGGATTAAAGTCTGGGTCCTGGGGCGCCAGGGCGGTTCAGTGGGTTAAGCCTCTGCCTTCAGCTCAGGTCATGATCCCAGGGTCCTGGGATCAAGCAGGGCATCAGGTTCTCTGCTTAGCGGGGAGCCTGCTTCCCCCACTTCCTCTGCCTCCCTTTCTGCCTACTTGTGATCTCTCTCTCGCTTTCTATCAAATAAATAAATAAAATCTTAAAAAAAAATGTCTGGATCCTTTATACAGTACACACTCTGAACTACCATATTTGTGGGAAAAAGGGTGAGGGGAGTAAAAGCGGAAGGAAAGGAGGTGGGAGTCCAACCTTTCCTTTTTTTTTTTTTTAATATTCTGATTTCATTATAATAAGACACTATTGCTTTTCTTCAAAATCCTAACTCCAAATGCAGTTTCTTGCTCTTCTGAACCTTGACTACTGCATTTTGTTTAAGAAAGTCACTTTGATGAAATTAATAAAAAGTAATAAAATTTTCATGGTAAAAAGTATGGAATGTTATAAAGAATTTTTTAGAGAAAACTAATATAAATCTTTTGATTTAACTCTTTCCCAGATGTTTTAGAACATCTATTTAGAAAGAAAAAGTCTTATTTTTTTTTTTGTTACAAGTGATGTCCAAATTCTTATTCTATTTAAAATTCATTCATAGTATATTTTTCCTTCCTTACTTTCTACCTACTTCCCTTCCTTTGTTTTCTTCTTCCTCCCTTCCTTCCTTCTTTCTTACATTATTGGTAAACATATTTTTTAAGGCTTCCCCCATCACTTATTCTGCATTTCAGTGACTCAGTTCCTCCTCTCATAGTGGCTTATTAGAATGAAATGTGTATAGACATGGACATCGGTTTGAATCTTGGCTTTATCACTCTCAGCTGTGTAATTCTGAAAAAATTATCTAAGCTTTATTATTTTCTTAATCTAAAGTGCCCCATTGCCTGACATTAGCCCCCTTAGTTCCTAAATCCCCAAAGTGGAGCCTTTTGAACTGATAAATGAGAAGACTATACTAGTACCAGGATGAAAGATAGTCTGCTAGATATGCACAATAAATGGTCTCATCTCCCAGGAACTTGCATTTAACCCCATGATAGGTTTTAAAAATATCATTTAGCACCTCTGTACAATTAATATTAATATAATACATGTAGTATATGAATCATTACATTATTATTAAGACATTAATAATGAATATAGAATTATATACAATATATTGATTATTACATTAATTTATTATATATATATTAGTGTTTTATATTAATATAAGTAACATTACACTTCTAGAATCCTATAAAACAGGTGATACTCCTTTAGTGCTTATATGCCAGGCAAAATACTGAGCAGTACCTTTGTATTATCTTTCTGAGTCCCATGACAATATCATAAATTAGGAGCTCACACAATGCCCATTAGGATGATGAGCAGACTGAGCTTTAGAGAAAACACGTATTTTAAACAAGGCCACTCACTCTTTTAGTAAATGTCTGAGTTGTGACTTTAACAGATATTAATTCAAACCAAACGTCTGTGCCATTAATTATGCTTCATGCCCTCTTGGACTTGTCCAAGTCCCACCAGCGCAGGCCCGGGCTTTCCTGGGTGCTATTTCAATATGGCTTTTCCACCAATTTCAAATCTCCCCTTCTGGAACTTTTTACCATAGACCTCACTCTTTCTTCCAGTTTTCTCAGTCTCTTCTTATATTCTTATCTTTAATTCTCTGCACTTCCTTCTGAGTAATTTTATCAAACTTATTGTCTAATTTACTATTTTTCTCTTTGTTTTTCTCTGTTTTAACCCGTATTTCTAAAATGCCAGTTGTTATAATCAGCATTTCAAGGCCTTCTGTAAACTTAAAAACATCAGCACATTTCCCTACATAGCAATAACAAGTCAGAAAACACAGTAGAGTACAGGCTACCATTCAGAATGAAGAAAATGCTATAAAATACCTAGTTGTTATTTGGGTGCAGAATATTTACAGACTTCATGCAGCAAATTGTGAAACTAGGAAAGGAAAAAGAAGACCTGAATCAATGGAGACATATATCCTATTAATGAAAATGATTATTTAACATTGTTAATATCTCAACTGCTGGGTTCTCACGTGTGTGGGATACACAGACTGGTTAAGCAAACAAAAAATGGCTTCACAGTGGTACAAGAAAACTCAGGAACAAGGTTAGTTGCTGGCTAAGTGTTTATAAGAAATTATTTGAGAAGATAATGAAATTTGAGCTGAAAGTGAGTAATAGTAGAAATGAGTATAATTGACAAGTTTAGGTAAAACAAACAAACAAACAAAACTTACATCCCAGTATGTCCCTTATCTAGACAAACGTAATAAACTCTCATTCTCTGTGGATACCACTCAGAGATCTCATTTGTTCATTCATTCATTCACTCATTTTTTGCCAGTTGGCCCTGGTTTTAAGGTGTAGTCATATCATGGAGAATAAATGTTCTAGTCGAACATACTGGCATGTGAACAGAGTCATTTATTTCAGTGTGAGAAGTGTCTAACAGGATCTGTGTCACTGTAGGGGAAGGAGCTATGAACACAGTTTTGACATCTGCCTGCTTCCTCCTATCAGACAACCAAGAGTCCCGCCCCAAAAAAGAATATCAACTGTTTGATGAGCTCCCTTTAACTGTTCTTTCTTTCCCACTTATCCTCAGGCCAAATCTCACACGTCTTGGGTAGTATTCTACAACAATTATAGCAGAACTGTTCATCCTTCTGTTTTCACTCACTGGCTGATAACTCAGCTATATAAGAAATTTCCTTTGTACTAAAATTTAATGAATAGTCTCTAAGTGTAAGATTTTTTCCTTCCTCACACAATTGGAATTATCTTCTCACATTTTATCAGTCTGTCTTCTCAATAGCAGCTGTGATAAAGACATAGTGGCTAGTGATCCCACAGACTTTTTTTTCCTACTTGTATATTTCATGATACATTTGGTTATTAAGGTGACTTTTTAAGTCCATGGTTTCATCTTACCATTAGTAATATTCTGTTTGAGAAATGGCCCAAAAATATGAGAGAAAGAGCACAATGCTGGAAGACAAAATAAAACAGTGAAAACCAGTCAATAAATCAAAGAAAAAGCCTGGGTAACAACCAGTGTAATCCACTGGGGATAAAGATCTCATTGTGTGTGTGTGTAATTGAGAATTTAGTAATTTACTTGCCATAATAATACATGAGTTATGATTATTTTGATAATTTTTTTTTAGTCATTATGAGGTTGTAAAAATCAATTTACCCTTAAAGAGACTTTCAATCCAAACTGACACTTAATACTTATATTTGGAAATCATCTGGGAAGTGCTGGCTTTGGTCTCCATGCTCTATAGCTAAAATCAGGGAACAATCTGTGGAGCCATATAAGTAATATATGGTTACTATAAAATTATATGTTTGCTATTTCATCCTAAAAACATTATAAAAGTAAGCATGATCTCTCACTTTTGAAAAGATAAAGTTATGGACATTTGGATCAACAATTCAATGAAAGGTTCTTAAATTCAAATTTCAGACTGTAAATCTTCGTATAAGGTATCCAGTCTCCATGAATCTATTTATTGGTTCAGGAAATAGTGAGAGACTGATTTGTGTCAGAAACTGCTCACCATCCATCTTTTTCAAAGAAATGGAACAAATTCTAAAATTTATATGGAACCAGAAAAGACCTCGAATAGCCAAAGGGATATTGAAAAAGAAAGTCAAAGTTGGTGGCATCACAATTCTGGACTTCAAGCTCTATTACAAAGCTGTCATCATCAAGACATCATGGTACTGGCACAAAAACAGACACATAGATCAATGGAACAGAATAGAGAGCCCAGAAATAGACCCTCAACTCTATGGTCAACTAATCTTCGACAAAGCGGGAAAGAATGTCCAATGGAAAAAAGACAGCCTCTTCAATAAATGGTGTTGGGAAAATTGGACAGCCACATGCAGAAAAATGAAATTGGACCATTTCCTTACACCACACTCAAAAATAGACTCAAAATGGATGAAGGACCTCAATGTGAGAAAGGAATCCATCAAAATCCTTGAGGAGAACACAGGCAGCAACCTCTTCGACCTCAGCCGCAGCATCTTCCTAGGAACAATGCCAAAGGCAAGGGAAGCAAGGGAAAAAATGAACTATTGTGATTTCATCAAGATCAAAAGCTTTTGCACAGCAAAGGAAACAGTTAACAAAATTAAAAGACAACTGACAGAATGGGAGAATATATTTGCAAATGACATACCAGATAAAGGACTAGTGTCCAGAATCTATAAAGAACTTAGCAAACTCAACACCCAAAGAACAAATAATCCAATCAAGAAATGGGAAGAGGACATGAACAGACATTTCTGCAAAGAAGACATCCAGATGGCCAACAGACACATGAAAAAGTGCTCCATATCACTCGGCATCAGGGAAATACAAATCAAAACCACAATGAGATATCACCTCACACCAGTCAGAATGGCTAAAATCAACAAGTCAGGAAATGACAGATGCTGGCGAGGATGCGGAGAAAGGGGAACCCTCCTACACTGTTGGTGGGAATGCAGGCTGGTGCAACCACTCTGGAAAACAGCATGGAGGTTTCTCAAAATGTTGAAAATAGAACTGCCCTATGACCCAGCAATTGCACTACTGGGTATTTACCCTAAAAATACAAACATAGTGATCCGAAGGGGCATGTGCACCCGAATGTTTATAGCAGCAATGTCCACAATAGCCAAACTCTGGAAAGAACCTAGATGTCCATCAACAGATGAATGGATCAAGAAGATGTGGTATATATACACAATGGAATACTATGCAGCCATCAAAAGAAATGAAATCTTGCCATTTGCGACAACATGGATGGAACTAGAGCGTATCATGCTTAGTGAAATAAGTCAAGCGGAGAAAGACAACTATCATATGATCTCCCTGATATGAGGAAGTGGTGATGCAACATGGGGGCTTAAGTGGGTAGGAGAAGAATCAATGAAACAAGATGGGATTGGGAGGGAGACAAACCATAAGTGACTCTTAATCTCACAAAACAAACTGAGGGTTGCTGGGGGAGGGGTTTTGGGAAAAGGGGGGTGGGGTTATCGATATTGGGGAGGGTATGTGCTTTGGTGAGTGCTGTGAAGTGTGTAAACCTGGCGACTCACAGACCTGTACCCCTGGGGATAAAAATATATGTTTATAAAAAAATAAAAAATTATAAAAAGAAAAGAAAAGAAACTGCTCTAGGTGCACTGTTGATTATAACAGACAAAGCCCTTTGTCCTGATGAAAGCTGCATTACAGGAAGTGGAACAGACAATGAACACTCAATACACGAATAAATTAAATAGCATGTTGGATGGTGAAAGTGCTAGGGAAAACAAATAGTGGAGGGTAAAAGGGGTTTGGAGTCCTTGGGAGTAAGCATGAAGACTATAGGGAATGAATAATTATACGATGTTGGGTCATCATAAATCTGTGGATTCTGTATTTCATACTACTGTGGCATACATTAAAGTGATTTTAATTGATTAAGGATTGG
This sequence comes from Mustela putorius furo, assembly GCF_011764305.1. Classification (NCBI taxonomy): domain Eukaryota; kingdom Metazoa; phylum Chordata; class Mammalia; order Carnivora; family Mustelidae; genus Mustela; species Mustela putorius. The sequence continues at coordinate 2,469,322 of NW_025422088.1, read as the reverse complement.
AGGATTAGTGTGTATGTACATGTGGATCTTCTGAGAAGATGATCTGCTATCTTCTTTTCTTTCTTTACTATTTTCATTACATTATTAAAGAGATAATGGTCCCAAACAAAAAAGTCTGACAATTTCAATATTTTATGTTTTAAAAAAACTACGTAACATTGTTCACTTCTTTCCTATTACTTTGCTTTTATTAAAAGTAATTGTGGGGAGTCAGACTTTTTGAAAAAGACTATGTTATCATTACACATATTAACATTAACTTTTAATACGAAAAAATGTAAATAATAAAATTAATGATACAAATCATCCTGATTTCTTCTTCTTTAATCACAGCCCTTTTTCATTTAATGAGAAAATGGATTTTTATTTATTTATTTATTTATTTATTTGACAGACAGAGATCACAAGTAGGCAGAGAGGCAGGCAGAGAGAGAGGAAGGGAAGCAGATTCCCCGCTGAGCAGAGCCTGATGCAGGGCTCGATCCCAGGACCCTAGGATCATGACCTGAGCCGAAGGCAGAGGCTTTAACCCACTGCGCCATCCAGGCACCCCAGAAAATGGATTCTTAAATATTGAAAGGAATCACAATTACTGATATCACCAATATATTGAATTTTTACATTTATACCAGTTTTCTTTTAAACAACTTTTTAAAAAAGTTCTAAACAGTATCTAGAAAGTGTTAAACACATGGTGAAACAGTAATCACCAATTCATTCTAAATAATTGCAATTTTATTCTATATAACACAGTATTGCCCTGGTAATTTACTCCTAAAGTGAGGACTGCAATGCCTACCTTAAGAGACTGTGGTAGGAATTAAATGATGCAATATATAAGTAAACCCATCCTACATCATAGTCCTTTTTCTTTGTAGGCAATGTGTAACTGTGAGTTTTTTCATTATTATAAAAAGCATGCATACAAGGATGTTTTGCTATGATGGAGTCTTCCTTGACATGTGGTTTCTCCAATGTTACCATATCTTAATCTTCTCTAAATAATCTTTGAAAAGTTCTTTCATTAAGGGGAAAGCTTTTTTCCATGTTCTTCCTCTACTTTTTAATTATGAAGAACAATAATGTTAGTCAACCACTACTGGTTTATTTTCTCTCCCCCAGTTTATCTCTGTGAATGATTCAGCTATTTCATAAAGTTCTAAATAATGAAGGGTGCCTCGGTGGCTCAGTGGGTTAAGCCGCTGCCTTCGGCTCAGGGTCCTGGGATAGAGTCCTGCATTGGGCTCTCTGCTCAGCAGGGGGCCTGCTTCCCTTCCTCTCTCTCTGCCTGCCTCTCTGCCTACTGTGATCTCTCTCTGTCAAATAAATAAATAAAATCTTAAATATTTTTTTAAAAAAGTTCTAAATAATGAGAATGATAACTTGGGTTATCCTAGAGAAAATTGCTTTTCTAAGGATCCTTAAATTGGCTTTTATGTGTTTTAAAAGATTAGGTTGTCTTACAAAATACATGAGAATGAGAGTAGGAGGAAGAAAAAAAAATTGCTTTCTTAAATAATCTATGGTCAAGTTTAATCTGTAAGAACAATGATTATGATTAGGTTAAAATGCAGCAAATATTTGATCCTTTCAAAGGAAGACTAGAAGAGGTAATGCATAAATAAGATACACCGCTAGATAGGTTGATTCTAGAACAGTAAACAGTACGACTGAACATATGCTGCAGGCTTGATCAAAATACCTTTGTGTGGTCCACATTAGGCAGGGATGGACAATGAAATGAATTGTCCCACCTGAAGCATGCACATGAGTAGTTGACACCTAGTCAGATAAAACCAAATATAAACAGGACCCCAAAAAACTGAGAGCTCTAAGATGTTTAAGTGCCAGCAGTTATATCCAGCTTTGGTACCCCGAGTTTCAAAACTGTGAGAAATAGCAAATAAAATTTATATAAGCCATATTAGGCTATAAGATACATGAAGATAGTAAAACCAGTAGGAAGAGTAAAAATTTATTACCTACTTTTCTTTATCATAAATTGCAACTGATACCAAACAAGACATACAAGTGATTAAAAAGTTATTTAATTCTTGTTGTTATTTTTTTAATTTTTTCAGTGTTCCAATATTCATTGTTTATTTTTATTGCAAATATTATAGTATTAATTTGGATTTACATAATATTGCTTTAACTTGTAAAATTTCATTTTTCTTAACTGGGAAACATAAAGGTGTCTTATTTGAGAGTTGGCTCCCAGTTTTATTCAGTCATTAGCACTGAAAGTGAAAGAACAATACTACTTTGTAAAAACATGTAAATATATAGCACCATCTCAGTGACAAATCTTCAGCTGTAGGTATAATTAAACAATCAAAATGCATCCAGTCAATTCAATACTGTTTTCAGTGACAACATATACCACAGAAATACAGAACAAATTTAAATGTGTTTCTTATTATTCAATAAGACATGATAGGAACAATCTTGAAAATCAAATTATATTTATCAAGTTCAATTAAGATTGAAGTTAAGCAAGTGTATATTCATACTTTGTGAAGGGAATGTTTGTTCTTTGTAATTTAAATGATTTATATATAAGAAAGATTTGTGAAATTTTAGTTCTAACAAATTAATGTATTTGTATGTCTTAGAATGAATGCTGTTAAAGAAAGATGTTCCAACATTCAGTATAAGAAATCTTTTTAACTCCAAAAACAATATGTAAATACATTATGTTCCATAAAATGTTCTTCAACTGGCAATTTTGCACTGGCCCTTCCCATAACAAGCATTACTACACTCATTTCCTCAAACCATATCTCCTTTTTCATGCCTTAATACATTTAGAAATTTAAGTCATGTCTGTACATATGAGTGGCAAATTTTCAAGAGCATGTTTGAAAAAGTCAAATATGATCCATTTCCATGCCCAAAACATTTACATTCCTGGTCTTTAATCACATTTCTATAGTTCTTCAGTATACTACCAAATGAACGTAGGCTAAGAGAACATTTGGTGACCAAGAAATATTCATAATTCACAGAAAAAATGCAGATTCCAAAAGAAACTAGAACAAAAATGTTAATCTGTATGGAAAGATTATACTTCCTTATAAACTTCACAATCTTGTTTTATCAAGATGTTGTCCTTGATATTATGTAGGTAAAAATCTAATGGGCCAGAGCTTATTTTCAACTGTCAAATATACATTCATAAACTCAGATTTCTTTTTTTTTTTTTTTTTAATTTTTTATTTTTTATAAACATATATTTTTATCCCCAGGGGTACAGGTCTGTGAATCACCAGGTTTACACACTTCACAGCACTCACCAAATCACATATAAACTCAGATTTCTTAAAAAAAAAAGCTCTTTGAATAGGAATTTGCAGCATTCTATTATCATCTGACAAAACATCTCCTTTCCTTTTGCCCAGTATTTTCACATAATTTATACTCTGAGAACCTTACCATAACATCATCCTGAGTCTTTGTGGAAATTTTACATCAGAGGATATGTTATAATACAGTACTTGCAACACTGAAATAAAGTTTAGAACATTATTGTAGAGTGGCTATTATGTATTAAGTATTATGCCATGATTATAATAAAATGTTTAATATATATAAGCCATTTAAAAATGTGTCTTAGATCTATCTGGTCCCTGAACTGTATTATCTATGCTATTGGAAGCTGTGAACTCTTAATATGGAAAAATAAGTTAGGAAACAAGACTAGCAAAGATTTACAACACCTATTTCTCCCTATAATATTGTCTTTAACTTTTTGATACATTTTGCTATATTTCTGTTTGTACATCATGGAAAATCTGATTTCCCCACAAGCAATATTTTCTGCACTGTATGGTTTGTTAATGACTTAGACTGTACTATGTAGGCAATAAGGAAACATTGCAGATGTATAATCAGGAAAATAATGCGATGAAATTTGTGTTTTTGACCATCAATACAGAGAATGAACTGGAAGGACTTGAGACCGGTGTCAAGAACAGTTAGGAAGTAAGGGCAATGATACAAGGGCAAGAACTATATGGAAAAATCCTTTGTGAACTTCAAAGTCCTTACAAATGTTACTTATTATTATTAGTGAGATTAATTCTTCTGGTAGTTAAAGCTCCTTGGATTAAGAGCAAGAATGAGCTGCATTAGACAGATTTCCTATCATAATGGGGCTTGTCATAATGAGACTCCTTTATGTTATAAGTAAAGGCCAAAGTGCAAAACTAAGCTGCTGCCTGTTTTGCACTACAATGCCCAGCTGTCTATTTAAATAACTCTTCTGCTAAAAAGGAATCTCTTATTATATTAATGCCTCTTGGAACTACAGAAAACCACCTAAAACGTTCCACTAGACTATTTTAAGAGCAGTCTTCCCATGATGACCCAGACTGAATTTTCCTAGATGTAACCTAATTTAAATGGCATATAAATCTCCAATTTGCCATTTACTATGTAGATAACCATAAGCACTCTAATAATAAAATGTAGGTGTCATTACACTTGGTCAAATTTACTATTAAACGACTAGCTAATAGACTTGGAAATTTTTACATCCTTTATCAATGGAGATGTCATTAAAAACAGACCCTGGAGCTATTTCCTGAATTTCATTCTAAAATCAAAGCACATTATCATTATCTGGTCCTGTCTCATTATAATTAGTTTGGGCTCAACACAACAGCTTTGAAGCTTATTGTATGATAGAATGAAATCTGGGGATTTTTTTTTTTTTAAGCTACAAATAGCTTTCAGTTTTTTCCTCCCTCTATCCCTGCCTGTTCCCATATCCTCCATTAGGAAATGGGTGCATCACGCCACTAGAATAAAGTTCCTCCAATATTTGGGAAGCTATGCACCTGATAAAGTCTGGCAATCTTAGAGAAAAGCTGTGAACTTATATGTTAAGCTAAAGAGTCTGTGATCGGGGCACCTAGGTGACTTAGTCAGCTGATGGACCAACTCTTGATTTCAGCTCAGTTCATGATGTCAAGGTGATGAGATTGAGCCCGGTATTAGGCTCTCCACCCAGCTCAGAATCTGCTTCAGATTCTCTCTCTCCTTCTCCACACACTCTCTCTCTCAAATAAATAAAATCTTAAAATAAATAAATAAATAAAAGTTTCTGATCATAAAAATTTTAGGTATCTGGGAAAATATATTCCTCTAAAATGAGTTCTCTGACATCAGAAAAACTACTGAAGTCCTTATTAAAACAGCAGATTGAGGTGGACAAAGGAATTTCTTAAAGCCCAAGAAAATAACTGAGAGTGAAGCACACGTAGATTATGTTTTAGCATCCTCTACAGGCTGTAGTTTGAGTGTTGTTTTTCAGTGTTTAAGGCATACAGAACTATCTGAAAAGCTCATTTTGGTGGAGAAATCTGACTCTTTGTCATTGCTATAAAGGATGCATTTTTGTTATATCATAAGGCAGCGTAGTGCAGCATTAGTGGTGAGCAAAGCTGCTTTCATAGGGCAGCACAATTCAGAGGAATTTACCCTCAAAGGAAAACTCCCCAATGCAAAACAGATGAATGACAACACCCTTTATACAGACTGAATTTAATTGTTTATTCACTTGTGCGTTTTAAAGGCCTTTGAAAGTAAAGGAAAGCAAAATTGCCTGCCATGAAATGCATCCCTTTGTCATATGAACTGTTTTGAGTCGAAAGCAATTAAGACCCCACTGATTAAAAAACTTTTACCTTGTCCTTATTTGCCTCTGAGAACTTCGAGGGCCTGGTCCAGGAAGATAGTTACCACCGGAAATATCTACAAAGGGTACAGGATAAGGGTACCAGACTAAGGGGAACTCGCCAAGATATGTTTGTCCAAATCCCTTTCTGTGTCCCATTGACTCTGCAGGTCAAATGTTTGTTTTCCAAACATTTGCTTTTATCATCTTTCTATTAACTGTCTCCCTTCCTTTTGAAGCCCCAGATCCCTACCACTTAACTATACTATCAATGTATACAATTGATGTAAGCCTCAATTGCCTGTCTTGAAGCTTTTCATGTCTTTGTGGGGGTCACATAAGTACAAAATTAAATGTTAATCAATTTAATTAATAGACCAGTCAGAAGAATCCAGAAAGTTAAGAAAAAAAAAATTACTTTTCTACAAAAGCAAACATTATATGTGTAGCAATATGGGGCTCCTGGGTGGTACAGTTGGTGAAGAGTCTGACTCTTGGTTTCGGTTCAGGACGTGATCACAGGGTGGTGTCGCAGGTCATGAGACTGAGCCTCTTGTTGGGTTCTCTGACCCTCTCCCTCTACCCCTACTTTCCTCTCTCACTCTCTTTTAAATAAATAAATAAATAAATCTTAAAAAAAAAAAAAAGAAGAGTAGCAATATGATTTTAGATTATGGCATAAATTGAACAAATCACATTTCAATCACATTTAAAGCTGGCTTCCATCTTGTCAGTTCAGATGAAAGAATGAATAATAGAGGCCATATCTTCCCCAGGCACAGCTAAACTGGCCAAAGCACCTGCAGGGATCCAACCCCACTATCTCACAAATAGATACAATCATCAGATGTACTTAATAAAATTTCTAACATAAGGGATAGAGATGTTTTTCAGATTCCAAATCCCTCAGGATGGAGAAGACCTCTGGGGGACTTGATGAAGTGACTCTGGAACATTTGCTAGTATGGTCTCATGGGCCTCCAATCAACGGGGTCCACCTTCTCAGGAGACCCCTCCTCCAAACTGTGCCCTTAAAAATCCTCACTTGCCGACCATTAGGGAGTCCAGGACTTTTAAGCATTAGCTTCATGGGTGGCACCACACCATTAACAGTCTATTTTTCTTCACTGCAATAGCTCTGCATCAGTTTTTATTGGCTTGCTGTGCATTGAGTGGACAAACTCTCATTTGGTTCAGTTATAATTTGATTAAATCAGGATAAATAAACTCTCCTAGTCTTGAAGTGAATGAGGGAGTTCTCAGGGGTTTTTGTGATCAGCTGCATCCCGAATATTCCTCTTTTGAATAAAAGGCAGCCTGGTAAAATGAATGGACCTTCCATTTTGAAGACTTGGGTTAATAATGGTTAGAACTAGACTTGACTGCCTATCAAGCAAACAACTAAACATAATGACAAAGAGTTTAAGTTTACTACCTCCTGAATCAAACTTATCAGGATCAAATCCCAGCTCTGCCACTTACTCTATTTCCATATCTGAAAATAGATGTAGCAATTGTAGTTACCTCACAGAGTGACATAGGGATAAATTAATCAATTCATGTGAGATACACAATATATTTTCTCGCATGTTGCTTACCAACAATCAGTTACTATTATTGTTGTTATATTAAAATAATAATTTATATAAGTTATGAGAGATTAGGTAATGTATACAATTTTATCACATCTGGAGCATGGAATTTGACCTCTGTAATACTTCTTCCTTAAACCTTCACTTAAAACATCATCCTAATGTTTGGGGATTCAGGTTGTACAGTAGGGGGCATTATCCTTTCTTAAAATAGTGTGGATCCTCAAGACAAATATCTCCCTAAATATCTCCTTTCCCCCTAAAGTAACCAGTGGTCCTTAGCCAAGGGCATCTCTGTCAGAAGACTACTAGGGACACCACCTGAGTCTCATGGGAAGTCCATTAATAGAATATAGATGTGCAGATAAACAAAACATCATCACTGAGGCTGTTCAGCTGAGAAAGCACTGCCTCACAATGTTAATGACATGAAATTTCCCTCTAGCTTCTGTATTTTTGCCTTTGCATCTAGTCAGAATTTCACCCCTGTCCTCTGGTGACAGCTGTGCACATGAACTGATAGGACTGAACTTGCTCTATGATTTCCTGCCAAGCACTTATATTAACAGTTGTAGATTTATCAGATTCAGTTTTGCTTGATACCTTGGTAGATTATTCTGTACCTTACTTTATAAAAATTACCCTCTTTCATGACTTCATGCCTTGAGTTTATAGTCACTAAGACTTGGTTTACTGTTTATTCTTGGTTTGCAAAAAAATAATAAATAGCTTCTCTTTGTTCTTCTGGCTCTTTATTTTCCCTGTCTACTTTCGAGATGCTAGAACATTGTGATTATACATAGTATTCCAAACTCAAGATTTATTATACATTGCATTTTCTTTAAAAATTAGATTACAGATCTAAGAGCATACAATGCTTAAGAAGCAAGAGACTGGATGTGTGATTTGTACACATATACTTAATTTCCCCATTTTCTCATCGTGATTATCCATGATATTTATGAATCTACATTGATTTCTTATCAAAAGAAAGTAGGGGTGCCTGGATGGCTCAGTGGGTTAAAGCCTCTGCCTTCAGCTCAGGTCATGATCTCAGGTCCTGGGATTGAGCCCTGCATCAGGCTGTCTGCTCAACAGGGAGCCTGCTTCCCTTCCTCTCTCTCTGCCTGCCTCTCTGCCTATGTGATCTCTGTCTGTCAAATAAATAAATAAAATCTTAAAAAAAATAAAGTAAAAAAAAACCTAATAATTTAAAAAGCAAGCACACACTTAAAACAATAAACTTAAAATAGAATCTTCTAATCGAAAAGCAATAAACCTGACTCCAATTCAGGGTGAGGGTGTATCTATATACATACAAAGAAATTCTAAGCCTTTCTTTAAAATTTTTCCTTATGCTATGTTTAAAAAACAAAAAACAGAAACAGAAACAAAAAAGCCTATTTCCCTAAAATTTATATGGAACCAGAAAAGACCTCGAATAGCCAAAGGGATATTGAAAAAGAAAGCCAACGTTGGTGGCATCACAATTCCGGACTTCAAGCTCTATTACAAAGCTGTCATCATCAAGACAGCATGGTACTGGCACAAAAACAGACACATAGATCAATGGAACAGAATAGAGAGCCCAGAAATAGACCCTCAACTCTATGGTCAACTAATCTTCGACAAAGCAGGAAAGAATGTCCAATGGAAAAAAGACAGCCTCTTCAATAAATGGTGCTGGGAAAATTGGACAGCCACATGCAGAAAAATGAAATTGGACCATTTCCTTACATCTCACACAAAAATAGACTCAAAATGGATGAAGGACCTCAATATGCGAAAGGAATCCATCAAAATCCTTGAGGAGAACACAGGCAGCAACCTCTTCGACCTCAGCCGCAGCAACATCTTCCTAGGAACAACGCCAAAGGCAAGGGAAGCAAGGGCATAAATGAACTATTGGGATTTCATCAAGATCAAAAGCTTTTGCACAGCAAAGGAAACAGTTAACAAAATTAAAAGACAACTGACGGGGCGCCTGGGTGGCTCAGTGGGTTAAGCCGCTGCCTTCGGCTCAGGTCATGATCTCAGGGTCCTGGGATCAAGTCCCGCATCGGGCTCTCTGCTCAGCAGGGGCCTGCTTCCTTCCCTTCCCCTCTCTCTGCCTGCCTCTCTACCTACTGTGATCTCTCTCTGTCAAATAAATAAATAAAATCTTTAAAAAAAAAAAAAAGACAACTGACAGAATGGGAGAAGATATTTACAAATGACATATCAGATAAAGGACTAGTGTCTAGAATCTATAAAGAACTTAGCAAACTCAACACCCAAAGAACAAATAATCCAATCAAGAAATGGGCAGAGGACATGAACAGACATTTCTGCAAAGAAGACATCCAGATGGCCAACAGACACATGAAAAAGTGCTTCATATCACTTGGCATCAGGGAAATACAAATCAAAACCACAATGAGATATCACCTCACACCAGTCAGAATGGCTAAAATCAACAAGTCAGGAAATGACAGATTCTGGCGAGGATGCAGAGAAAGGAGAACCCTCCTACACTGTTGGTGGGAATGCAAGCTGGTACAGCTACTCTGGAAAACAGCATGGAGGTTCCTCAAAATGTTGAAAATAGAACTGCCCTATGACCCAGCAATTGCACTATTGGGTATTTACCCTAAAGATACAAACATAGTGATCCAAAGGGGCACGTGTACCCGAATGTTTATAGCAGCAATGTCCACAATAGCCAAACTCTGGAAAGAACCTAGATGTCCATCAACAGATGAATGGATCAAGAAGATGTGGTATATATACACAATGGAATACTATGCAGCCATCAAAAGAAATGAAATCTTGCCATTTGCGACAACATGGATGGAACTAGAGCGTATCATGCTTAGTGAAATAAGTCAATCAGAGAAAGACAACTATCATATGATCTCCCTGATATGAGGAAGTGGTGATGCAACATGGGGGCTTAAGTGGGTAGGAGAAGAATAAATGAAACAAGATGGATTGGGAGGGAGACAAACCATAATTGACTCTTAATCTCAGAAAACAAACTGAGGTTTGCTGGGGGAGGGGGTTTGGGAGAAGGGGGTGGGATTATGGACATTGGGGAGGGTATGTGCTTTGGTGAGTGCTGTGAAGTGTGTAAACCTGGTGTTTCACAGACCTGTACCCCTGGGGATAAAAATATATGTTTATAAAAAATAAAAAATTAAAAAAAAAAGCCTATCTCAAGAAGGTTATAACAAGTGACAATGTGGAAGTTTCCTAAGTTTGAATTCTCCTTATTGGGAAACCAAATGCAGTTGGCTAGTATGTTGTATTTGGTTGATAGGCAAATTATTTAATTGGGAAAGTTTACATTTAAAAGTAGTTTAATTTATTTAAAATACAGAAAATTTAGGCTAATACTCTTGATTGGCAACTGTCTGAAGCTGAATGATGGCTGTTCCTTGTACTCATGGCACAAGTTCTCCAAATACCTCTGGTCCCCTTCTTCCCAGCCTTCTCCATATAGTCATGTTAGTGGGCTCATCTCCATGCACACTTGTGCTTTGGACCACTGACACAGAGATGTCAAGGAATGATGTGCTCAAATCTGACACTCAGCAGTGTGTAACCCAGTAGAGGTAGGTTAGGAATCCATTAACAGGTGTTTTAATGTAGTTTATTTCAATATAATAATAGTCATGCTGCAACTGAGAATAATTACCTACTTAGTACTTGAACAACTATAACATTATGCAGCCATTAAACATATTTTCGAAAACATTAGATGCAAATGTAAAAATGATTTGGTTAAATGACAAAATCACAAATCATACAGTCTCAGGTAAATTAGTATTGAGTTACATTACAAAGAGAATTCAAACTAGATGTACACTATCAAAGCACTACTCTAAATGGATGGATAATCACTTAGAATTACACAGCCAAATTGGGCCGGGCAAACCAATTTTAGGCCTAAAGATTCATATTTACATATTAATTGTAACTAATTATATTTTCATTAACATTTTTTAGAACAAATTAGGATAAAGGAGAAAAAGTAAAATATATATGTGTGTGTATATATACATGTGGTCTGAAGTTTAACATTAAAAAATATATATATAGTGTGAAGCTTAAAGTCTAGAGGGAATGGTTGAATACTCAAAAAGAACTAAGGATTAGTTAGCACTAGTATTAACTGGTACTACAGATTAGTTAAGCAACACTTTATGTAGTACTATTATCTTTCTGATAGTTTTTTGCATTTTTAAATATTTGGATTTTTTTTTAAAAGATTTTATTTATTTATTTGACAGAGAGAGACACAGTTAGAGAGGGAACACAGAAGAGGGAGTGGGAGAGGGAGAAGCAGCCTGTGGAGCCAGGGAGCCTGATGCGGGACTTGATTCCAAGACCCTGAGATCATGACCTGAGCCGAAGGCAGACGCTTAAAGACTGAACCACCCAGGCACCCCAAACATGTGTATTTTTATTACAGTAAAAGTAACCCATACTTCATGTAGATGATTAGAAGAGACAGAGAGGTAGAAATAATGTATGGCTCACCTATGATCTTACCATCAACATTTTACTATTAAATTTTTCAATCTTTTTGTTTTTTGTTTTTTTTACTACTTAATCATAAGATATATATGGACCAGGAACCTCCATTTTGTTCACTAATATATCCAAATACCTACACAGTGCTTACCAAAAACAAAAAACGTAGGCACTTGATGGATATTGATTGAACAATTAGAGTTTTTTAAATTTTTTAAATTTTTGTCTTTTTCTCATTTAACTTCATATTGTGAGCATTTTTTCTGTGTTTCAGTGTTCTAACAAAGTACTTTTTTTTAAATTTTTTATTTTTTATAAACATATATTTTTATCCCCAGGGGTACAGGTCTGTGAATCACCAGGTTTACACAAAGTACTTTTTAAAATGGTTACATGATGTGACATAATTTCTACTGTTGAATATTTAAGTTGTCTCCAAATTATCATTAACAGCAAAATGCTTCAGTAAGCATCTTTGCACATAAAACTGGTTAGTATACTTTTCTGGCATATCCGATGACTTTACCAGCAGTGAACTGAGTCTTCATACTGATCGTTATAATTTTTAAAAATTTTATAGGAAAAATAAATGATATCTGATTGTTCAGATTTGTAGTTACTTGATTACTATTAACGTATATTTATGTGTGTCAATAACACTATCTTTAACTGGAAATAATATTGTTTTAAAAATTAAACAGAAATCCAATGTACAGAATATTTGATCTCATCTAATCTGTATGTAGCTATAGAAACATAGACACGTAGAGTCTTCTCCTATATAGTTAAATTATTCATTGTATATTAGGTAATCGTGATTTTAAAATGCATGCATTTAATTATTTAATTTTATATTTAATTATGCAATTAATTTAATAAAATGCATGATTTTAAAATATATGCACATACATGTGTGTTAATTATACATTCACAGACATATACATATATTTCTTATGTGGCAACACATGTATATTCACTGACTGATGAGAATTATTTAAGGATAAAAATATCAACATTGGAATAGTCATTTGAAGTAGAGAATATTAAATTCTGATCTATCTTACACACCAAAATATATCCAGGTCTCATTCAGATATTAAAACTGTGCTCACTCTATCTTTCTTTCTCATGCACACACACACACACACACACACACACAAACTCACATTTTGAACTGGCAGAATAATATTTGCCTTAGTAATTCTAAATATGTAAGACTTGACAAACATCCAATTGCTTCACAAAAATGTAAATACGTTATGTGTTTCTGAGAGCAAAATTGAAAAAAAAAAGAAGAACTAAGACATTTATTGCAAAATACTTTAAACTTTCAGTTTGGGGAGCATAATTTATGATATTTGGGTGAATTTTATATATATAATATTGATAAATATAAAGTAAACATAAATTGAATATATGTTTATTTAAGGTCCCTTTTTCGTTTTTTTGTTTTGTTTTTTTTTTTTTTAGATTGAAGAAAGATGTTTAATTATACCTCCCTGCAGGAGGGGGAAGATCAGTATTTAAGCTTCTGAAATAAAGTTAGAAACGTAGACTTAGATTGAGTGCTCAGACGAAAATAGCACATCCTGTAAGTATCCTGACTGTTCAAAGAAGCCCTCTGCCCTGCCACCCCAGGACACAAATCTGGTTGCTGCTGGCCATCTTTTAAGTTGAGACTCATGTAACCAGTGGCAGATGTGTCTGTCTGCCGCTGCGAGGGGATCCATCTGCAGTTTGCACCTGTTGTTTTGCTGAGGCCAGAGTGGAGGTGTCAGTACGAAATTCAAAGGGCAAGTCAACCGCAAAATTAAAGAAGTGGTTTTTCTTCTCATGATCTGTTTCTGTTTTTCTTTCTTTTCTTCCCCTTCAAGGGTCAAGATGCTGATGGGATAATCACCCATGATCAGTGTCAGCCAATTATCTTAAGTCAGTAATTATCATAATTTTTCACCACAACATCTTAAAAAAAAAAATGGAAGGATGATAAAGACAAAATTGAAAACCCCCCAAAAAAAAAGGAAAGAAAGAAAGAAAGAAAATGTTCTTCAAAGGCAGCCTCTGCTTAGACAATTTTGATTCATGCTGTTATAGGAAATACTTTTTTGTTAATATAAACACTGCTACTTTGTGATTATTACGTAGTCACCATTTTATGTTATTTTATTTTATTTTATCACAAAATATATTTAGTTTATACACACTTTTAACGACCACTGAAGGATATTTTTCGTGGATCTTTCAAATCACAGCTTCTGGAAAGCAGTCCTTTTCAAACCATACTATGCATGTGAAACCTAGTGTTGGTATTATTTAAATGCAGATCATGATTCAGAAGGTTTGGGTTGGAGCCTGAGGTGTGCCTTTTTAACAGGTTCTCAGATGGTGCTGATGCTGTGGGTTTATGCACTATACTCTGAAGAAAGCTACAGGTGTGAAATGATTTTGAAAACTGTAACCAGAAATCTTTCAACCAATAAAACTAGTATTAAAATGTTTATAAGTAGGGGTTCTTGGGTGGCTCAGTTAACTGAACATCAGCCTCCTGATTTTGGCTCAGGTCCTGATCTCAGGGTTGTCAGATCAAGCCAAGACCGGCTCCCTGCTGTGTATGGAGCCTGCTTAAGATTTCCTCTCTTCCCCTCCCCCTACTTCTGTCTTGAAAAAAAAAAAGTTTAGATTTACATAGACAATAGATATAGCTAGTTTAATTAGTAATAACTCAAATCTAACAAAAGGTATTTTTTAGTTATTAAATTTTCAAGTTTAAAGTTTAAGCATTCTCCTATCTGGATTAAAAAAAAAAATTGAGTTCTAATGATAATTACCTTCATGATTGCTATTCCTAGGTATGGTAGATAAGTAAGGGTCCTTTCCTTTGTCGACATCTTTTATTTGATTTTTAGATTTTATTTTAGAGCAGTCTTAGGCTCACAACAAAATTGAGAGAAAAGTATAGAGATTTCCATGTACACCATGTCCTACACAAGCATAACACCTCTCCCATCATCAAAGTCATTCACCAGAGATGTATTTTTTAATCATCATCATCATCATTATCATCATAATACTTGTTATGATGATAATGATTATTATTAACAGATGATAAAGATTATTATTAACAAGGATAAACCTATAGTGACACCTCATAACCACCCAAGTTCCATAGATTATACTATGGTCCACTCTCAATATTTACATTTATGGGTTTGGATAAATTTACAATAACATATATTCATATATTCATTATTATAATATCATAGCACATTTTCAGTGCCCTAACAAAAACAAACACAAACAAATAAAAACAATTCAACCCTCTCTAACTCCGTTCAACTATTCATCTTTTTAGTGTGTCCACAGTTTCATCTTTTCTAGAACATCATATTGTTGAAGTTTTATAGTATGTGACCTTGTCACATCAACTTCTTCCATTTAGTAATTTGCACTGAAGTTTTCCTCCATGTCTTCTCAGGGGGCTTGATAGCTCGTTTTTATTTTAGTGCTGAATAATACTTCTTTGTTTGCAGGTATCATTTTATCTATACACCTATTGAAAGACTTCTCAGTTCCAAGTTTTGGCAACTATAAATAAAGCTACTGTAAACACCTATGTGCAGGTTTTTATGTGAAGATAAGTTTTCAACTCCTTCAGATAAATTCCGAAGATCTAAAATCTTTTAAGTTATTTGGGTATCATTAATATCTTGGTCTGTTAACAGCTCCATTGTCACTTACCTTTTCTATGCCAAATATGGTTTATGAGCTAGTAATACGGGCACCAAATGAGGGCCTTTTGGAATCTCAAGTCTCACTCTGGACCTATTGCCTAGAGCCTGTATTTGATGAAGGTCCTCAGGGGATCCTTGTGTCCATGAAAGTTTGAGAAGCAGAGCCATTAACTTTAACACCTTTGATTATGAAATATAAACCCTCACTTTGACCTAGAGTTAGAAACATGCCTAAAATCAGTAGGAACTTCAGAGACAAACAAACAATTTCAAATCCCAGCCCTTCAGCTTCCGAGGTGGTTCTCTTGAACAGGTAATGCTCCTCACTTTCCCAATCTGTGCAAAGATGACAATAAGACCTTGCTGCTGTGCTAAGAAATGTGATAAACAGGAAAAGAACTCAGAACAGTCTGATGTTCAATAAATGGTCAGTTATTGGTAAAAATTATTATTAGAGATATTGAAATTAAAGGAATTAAAGGTATGGTTCCTGAGTTACAAAGTGTTTAGTTGTAAATTTTCTGGAATCAAAGCTGACCTGATAACCAGTGGGAGTCATTCTAATGCCATGTCACTTTGCTATAACAAAGTAATTCTTAGCAGTTCCACTAAGATCATATTTTCATGGATTTTAAGTTTTCTCCTGGCATCATGTTAGGCATAGTAATTTTTTACATTATTTTCTCTAAAAAACCTTTTTAGGTAATGGGGGGGAAATGAGCCCTTTCTTAGAATATACCAAAGAAAAATGAAAGACTATTTAAAATATACTTCTTTGTAAAACATATTAAGTGGGTCATTATTTACACAAAACTTATAAAACACGTTATGGCCTATTGTGTAAATTTTAAACTGACATTTGATAGGTAAATTATGTGTAGGCAGTTTTCAAAAACTGGATTTTTGGTTCAGTAGACCATAGCATCTCTTCAATGTGCTATTTTGTAATTCATTAAATTGTTTTCTAGCACATGCATAACTATCATGAGCTAATAGGTATTCATATTTAAATTATGAACTAAAGTTACCTTATACATATATAAGCCAATTTTTCATATGAAAAAACTTGGAACTGAAAGAACTATAGAGCAAAACACAGTATTTGAACACATTTTTACGGTGTTGTGATTTCTAGATTATTTCTATATTTGTTAAGCCTATCTGCTGTGTCAGTCATCGCCTTTCAGTTCCAAATACACCTTCAATACAGTAAACAACATTTGTTTAGCATTTCTCTTTTAAAAAGTACAATGTTAAGCTTTCTCAGTAGAGGGTGGCAGGAGGCAGAGACTTCTCCAATTTGTAGTGGTGTGGGTATGAGGACTTCTGGTGAGGAACTGTTCAGCAGCCACAAGCCCAGGATGTGTCTTTTGATCTTTCAGCCTCATCCTGACAATAACATTTCTACAGACAGCCTGGACTCCTCTGACAAACCCAGCACAGCTTGCATGCTGCTGCCTGCGTCCAGAAGGTCACACACCAAGTAGTCAGTCCTTCTTGAAAGAGCAAGCTGTGACAACCTTTCACCCCTGCTGGCACTTGGGAGTTCCACTGCAGATCCAGCCATCATCTGTTTGTTGCCTGCTCTTTGTACTGTGGAAGGTAGCCTGGTGTTTGCATAGCAGCTCCAGTTTTGGCCAAACCAGTGGTCAGCTGCTCTCCAGGGGCCAAAATACATTTTCTCCTGAGGGTCTGAACCCCTTTCAAGTTTATCCTTCTTTAGATACAGTACTTTCTCTCAGTCTTAGATTATCATAGAGAATTTCTTTATATCTTATAGTTCTTTTTACCAGAATCAATGATTCTTTATATTAAACTATCCTGCTTTAACTTACTACATGGTTTCTCTTTACTGATTGGGCTCAGAGTGCCACCCTGGCTTTCTACAGCTAGAAGTGAAACTTGTTCAAGAGATCATTTTTTTTTTTTTTTTTTTTTTTTACGATAAGGGCTACTACTTATTGTGATCTATGTTGCAAGCTCTTCACAATTATGATCCCACTTCATCCTCATGGAAATTTTATGAAGTGGGTACTTCACTTTACAAATGAAGGAACAAAGCCTTGTAATTAAAGTAGTTTACTCAGGATCAAGACTTAAAACCAGTCGGTGCTCAATACTATAATTGTGCTTATAACTACTATCTTAACTCATAAGCATCATAAAACTTAACTGTCCACAGTAATTTACATTTTTTGAATGACTGATGAACATACTACTTCGTACAGGCTTATTATCCAGATAGAACTTAAAATATATATTTGAAAATGATAACTTTCCAGGTTATGCTGAAGCCATGAATATAAATGGAATCACCCAAGAAGAATATATAGGAAAAAACTGAACAGTATTGGAGAAGACTCAAGGAAACACTGCCATTTAAGGAACAGAGGAATGAAACCTCAATAGGGAACTTAAAGTATATGATTACCTCTTGCTACCAAAGAGTAGAAAAAAGTAAGAAAGTATCGTACTGGAAGCAAACAGACTTCCAGAAATTAAATGCCACAGAAAAAACAAGAGGGAGAATGAAAAGTATGTGTTTTGGCTTCAGCAACATAGAGGTTAATGGTTGGAAGAATGAAATTGGGGGGGGGGAGCTACATTTCATATTATACTGGAATGAATGAACAAAAAGTGAGGAGATATAAACTTTGAGCAAAAGAACTCTTTCAAAATACTTGACAATGGAAAAAAGAGGACTGCTGTAAAGATAAGTGGGATCAAGGTGGTATTTTGGATTATTTGCCATATGATCAGAGAGACTTGGATGTATGAAAGTGGAAACATTCTAGAACTGAATGTTTAAGATACAAGAGAAGAAAAATAAATGATAAAACAAAATCCTCAAGAGATAGGAAGTATAAACAGCATATGAAGTGATCCAATTAAAATAACTCTTAACGATTTTTATATCAACTTTGACATTCACTGATTTTGACACTGTTCCTACCTGAATCATACACATTTGGAAAAGGGGACTGGAGCATGGACAGATAGTTTGTTTTCAATGCTTAGAGTTAGCATCATCAAACTTCCATAGTTTTCCTCAGTTTTAAAGTCCTTCTAATAGAATGTTCCATTTGTCTGGGAGCTATAAAGCCTTTTTTTTTTTTTTTAAATTTCTGATTCTTACTGTGTGTGGTATTATCCCATCCTCTAGAGAGAAGAAGCTGCTGAATTCATAGATATGTTTAGACTAGCACATCCCTACTGCAGAGAAAGAAGGATGTACATATTCCAGAACATAAAAGGCTGTGAATGACTATATTCAAGCAAACTACAAGCCCTTCAAATGGAAAAACTATGTCAAATTATTATGTTATCCATTAACTAACCTAATCTCTCACACAGGGCAGGTACAAAATTAGGATAGTTTGATAACCATATTGGAAATATTGGGAGGTTTGGCTTTCATAACATGCTTTATAAGAAAAGTTGTGTCTCTCTGAACTGATGTCTTCAAATTTTAAACTAAGCAAAATGAAATATTAAGCCTTCTCTCACTGTGGAGAATTCCATGTATCCCTGTATTTCTCATTGTCTTTTAATGGTCTTTATTCCCATACAATCAGTTCCTCCTCACCCCCTATAGTTTCCCAATTTGACCTTTCCACATATGACCTAGCCCACACTGGGAAGCTCTTCTTCACAATTTTGACAAAATTAAAGTAGGCTCTGGCTGTAGGGGGAAAAGAGTAATATATGTTAGCTCTTGATTTTCTTCTAATTTTTGAGATTCAAGTGATGCCATAGTGCTTTATCGTTAGCTACATCAGCAGTTAGCTTTGCCAAGTGAGGTTGTTAGCTCTTTTAAATGCAAATTAAAAGAGAAAAGAAAAGAAAGGAGTAAAGCATTAGCAGGCAGCAAAGTGATATGGTACATGGCCAACAAGGTAATAGCCTTTACTGCGAGCCAGTGCTCCAAGAGATGGAGGGTTATCTTGTCAAAGCTATTAAAACTTAAGACCCGGTTTCGCTTGCACTGATGTCTGTGGTGGGCAGGAATGGGGGTGCTTGGGGGAGATGAACTTCTCAATAACATGGTAATCGGTACCCTCTAAAAACCACCAAAGGGGTCTTAATATCTGTGAGAGTATCACTATCCAGGCTCTGAGGATACAAAGGAATAGGTGTGTAACACTCATTTCCTCTAACTGCGAACACTTAACACTTTTGGCAGCCAGAGAGAATCTGCAGTGCCCTCTTCATTCACAAAGGACACTATGACTATATATTATTGAACAGTGGATATTAGAAGAACATCTCATCACTTTTAGAGTTTTATTTCATGTTCATAAAAACATTTCCCTTTTTCTCTTCCTGAAGAGCGCCTCTTGAACTGAAACTGCCAGTGACTTTCCACATCCCTCATCCTATTTCATTACAGAAACACTCATAAAGACACAATTTTCTCCTATCAATAAATATGTTTGATGTTCCATAGAAGTTCCATGTAATACATGCAGAACAATGGAGTCCGACTCTAGGATAAATTATTATGAAAACAACTTGAAGCGACGAGCCTGCCTCTGGATGCTCGCCGGTGGACGTGATGCGGGTGTTCGGAGGGGAAGCAGAATGAGCCATAAAGCCCATGAGTAATAATCATAAATCCCAAACAGGCATCACCCTCTCTTAAGACATTTTTAAACTTGAAAAACAAGACTATAAGGTGCAATCTGCTTTTGGAAGCATTCGATTTTTCTAATACATTTAAAGTTTGAAGTGGAGCCCGCCTGGACCGGGGGGTCTTTTTCATGCAGTGGACTCAGCCAGCGGTTCCATGTGGCCTGCTTGAGCTGCCTCTGGTGTTCTGGGCAGACTCTCAAAATGTTCCTAACTTGGATTTTTTTTTTTTAATTTTACATCCTATTCCTGTTAAAGTCTCCTAAAATCTCCTTAGCCAAAAAGTGTCTCAAAATACAGAATCTACATGGAAAGTATTTGGGAACACAGAATAACTTAGTGTGCCTCATATATAGGCTAGGGGACAAAAAGGACTGACGTTGTTCCAAACAGCCCATTCGTCTGCTATATTCAACTCTGATTCTGTATGTCTAGCACTCATTAAATTTGAAGTTCAGAGTACTGACTGCCAAGATGAATAGTTTGTTTTCCACTTTTCATATTTTCTCACATGAAGACACATTCACCATGAAATCAAGTAGCAATTTAAGAATTAGGGACACTGAAAAAAACAAAACAAAACAAAAACTAGGGGCACTGTGTCGAAAATGTAATGTTGAATATGTAGTCTATATGAGCCCTTGATTAATACATAGATGATTCACATTTCTTCCTTTTACTTCTCATTATTTTGTATCCCATATTGCATAAACAAAACAATTCTACATCTCAAAGGGGAAAAAATGTACAAAAGTATTTGTCAACCAAAACTCCTAATGATGTATCACAGAATTTTCAATGTGCTACTTTCCATGAACATCATGCAAGTTCAATGCTTAAATTATTGAAGTCCACAATTATGTAAAGTTTAGACATTGCATGGATTCCCCTCCCCCCCACAAAAAAAGCTCAAACTGTCCATTCTAACTATTGGTAAAATACATTTACAGTTTTCAAATAATAATACAGTGAAATAACTTTTTTTAAATTTTTATTTATTTATTTGACAGAGATCACAAGCAGGCAGAGAGGCAGGCAGAGAGAGAGAGGGGAAGCAGGCTCCCTGTTGAGCAGAGAGACCAATGTGGGGCTCAATCCCAGGACCCTGAGATCATGAACTGAGCTGAAGGCAGAGGCTTAACCCACTGAGCCACCCAGGTGCGCTCAGGTGAAGTAACTTTAAGGATTACTGTACCAGAGTATCATTTTACATGCTTGGTAAAGAGGTAAACTCTGTTTAGGCACCTCAGGACAAGGGTCTTTATTTCCAGAAATTCAACTAAATATTTAATAGTTACTATAGTTTGAAAAACATTTTAAAGTTCAGGTAGCATGACATTACCTACAGCCTATAGTCCTGCAAATTTTAAGTCACAGAGACAGGCAACATATATTTCCTTTGATGGAAATTCAGATAGAAATATCAAATTTGCTACCCTGTGGGGTAAGGAAGGTGAGCTGAGGCATCCAGTCAACACACTGAATGAGGCTAGGGGTACCTTGCTATCTCTATAAAGGGGGGAGAGATTTATAAATATTATTATTTGTTATCTATTGCCTTTCACAATTTACCAGCTTATTTTCACATAACACACAAGAGACAAAATATTATTTTTCTACTTTTGTTATCACGCTTTTGTATACTTTCCACCTTAATAATATCTAAATACTACCATGAAATGGCATTTTTAGTTTCTCCAAACCCTCACTAGGGTTCATGTTCTTTGGAAGCACAGGGTATGCATAAAGTGCCTTTTTCTAGTTATAGTGTCCATACATGTCTTGTGTGTGTATATACACACACACACACACACACACACACATATTCCTATAATGTTCAACACATGACAGTCACTCATTGAGCACTAAAACAATGCATCACTGATTGAATAAATTATCTTATTTATAATTAGCACTTTTGATTATCCAGTCAACTAATTTATTACTAAACACTTAGCACTGTGCCACACAGTAGGATATAAATGATACAGCAATCATTTAAAGGTTACTCCACAGTGTGGTCCAATGATCCACCTGCTTCCATCTGGATGCTTGCTAAAAACTCAAATTCCTGGGCCCAATCCCAGACATACTGAATTAGATTCTCACAGATACTGAAGTTAGAAAAACATGGTGCAATAAGTTGACAATCTTGTGAAAACAGGTCAATGGATTAAAAAAAAAAAAGATATTCAAGAAGCAGGGTTTTTTACAATCATTCTATAATATTTTCCTTATACAATCTCTCTTAGTTATAGATTTGATAAAACTAATATTTGGGACAAATGGAAAACATGGAACAACATGTAAGTGAAAGTTTAAAACCAAGGTAAATGATGAACTAGGTTAGTGGGTCTGGGACTTCTAAAGAATAGCCTTCTAGAAACCCATCCTCATGAGAAGCACTGATCACTAGAGAAAATCAGACAGGAATCAACCAACAACTTGAAGTCATAAGTCAAGGAGCAATTTTTGTCCTTATTTAACCATAATTGTGTGGAAAAACAAAATACCCATTCCCAGTAGAGGAAAAAGCAAGTCCTAGTCAATGAAAGTATAGGTTGCCATGAGCTTACACGTATGCTTAAAAATGATACATTCCCAGTAGAGGAAAAAGCAAGTCCTAGTTAATGAAAGTATAGGTTGCCATGAGCTTACACGTATGCTTAAAAATGATTTTCCTTCCCCATTTCTATTGATATTCTAATAACTCCTGTTTTTAACTATTGTACCTGTTTTGGAAAAGAGTTCAGTTAAAAAGACCTAATGCAGGGTGACAGGGCCCAGTTTGCTGCTCTTTCACGTCTACTTCGGTGGGACTGTCAGTGCTAAACTTGGGGGTCTTCCTGCCATCTCAGACCTCAGAACTCTGATCATGTTGCTTTAGGGTCCGCTACTACAGATAAACTGATAAATTAGTTGGGAAAGTAGGGACTTTAAAGCAGGGAGGAGTTGATATTTTTCCTATCTCGGTTGCTAACCAACAATGTGGTCTTGGTTTACTTATTCTTTGCTTTTCTCTAAAATTTAGTCATGCTCAAGAATCATTACAAGGAAGAAAAATAAATACTTGACTACTTCTTGCTGATTCATAGGGTTGAAAAATAACCACTATCATTAAGTTGCTATTAAATCCACAGTGGTGACATTTAGGCCTAGGAGAGTAATCAAAGTATTTAAAGTCACCTGTTAACAGACTGGAGTGTATTCAGACTTGCCTTTACCCAATTCTTGTCACTATTCCTTCCAGTCTGAAACATCTCCTAAGTTCGTGGATGGGTTACGGTGGGGTTATGAATAAGGACACAGGTGGGGGCAGAGAATATGGAAACAGACGGGGAAGAAGCAGCACAGGCTGTAGTTGATGGATCTCAGGCAGAACCAGAGAAGCCAGCTGGCCTGTATCCAGGCTCTGATGCAATGAGAATGCCCGGAACTATCTGCAGCCTGGAAGATGCCATCGGAGTGTGGCGGACTATGGCCCAGCAGCATAGGGAGTGGGGAGCTGTCAGAGAGCTTCTGCCAGTTTTTAACTCTAGCAGCTCTGGCTTCCTGGTTAGACTCTCCTACAATGTCAATACCTCTGAATTAGTAAAGAGGTTTTCTGAGCAAATACTCCTTTGAAAGAAAAACTGTTTTTGAACCAAGAGAAATGTTGAAACGTTAAGCGTTCAGAGTCTGGGGTGGCTGCCCTTCAGCATGACCACAGGACAGCTCTTACTTGTGTATGTGTGGTGCCGGCCACAGCAACTAAGGGAGACAAAGAACTCACAAGGCCATTTGGGGAAGTTTCTTCAAAGTCAATGACAGGGTAAGTTCTGTTTGAAGAGACAGCAGAGCAAAGAACAGTTAACTGTAGAGAGAACAGAGTCAATTATATCATGGTGCTGGCTTGAGTAGAGAGCCAGGACTGTGATGGACAGCAATGAAGAGATTTTTCTCTAATGCAGGAATCAACAGTCTTTTCTGTAAGGGGCTGGACAGTACATATTTTCAGCTTTGAGGAATGTAGGGTTTTGTCACAAGTGCTGGCTTTTCCAGTGTAGCACAAAAACAGCCATAGATGATAGGTAAATGAACGAGTAAGGCCGGGTTCCAATAGGATCTTGTTTGCCATAACTGCAGAATGCTAGATTAGGTCTAACGGCTATAGTTTGTCCACCTCTGCTCTGGAATAAGAAAAGTTTAAAGTGAGGAAACATTCATGTTGTTTCCAGTGTCCCTGCCCCACAGACAATGGGGATGCCTGCATTTTTCATGAAGCAAAACCTATTCCATATTACACTGAAATACCTTCATAGGTTAGTGCCGTGTGGGTAGTATGCTGATAGTAACAGCTATTTTCATAAAGAAGCTTGAAAAGCAAACTAAAACCTAAGGCTCTGTCTGATTTTATACCCTGCTCTTTCTCAATACCTAGCATAGTGCCTAACAAATGGGATAGGGTTTTATAAATTTCTAATAAAGGAAGGCATTCACATACATGCAAATTCATACTTCCAAACTACTGGGAAAGAATTTGTCTTAAACGGCTTAAAAAATGAAGGCCAAAGGGTGCCTGGGTGGCTCAGTTGGTTAAGCAACTGCCTTTGGCTCAGGTCAAGAACCTGGAGTCTGGGGATCGAGTCCCACATCAGGTTCCCAAATCTGCAGGGAGTCTGTTTCTCCCTCTGACCTTCTCCCCTCTCATGCTTTCTCTCTCTCTCTCAAATAAATTAATAAAATCTTTAAAAAAATGAAACCCATATTTGTACTTATAGATGGACTCTTTGATTAAAAAGTAAACAAAAGCTGAATAGAGAGAGAGAGAGGAGGGAAGGAAGGAAAAAAGGTGGATTTTTAAAAGTTTAAAACTCATTGATGAGAACCAAGCTTTTATAATTCTTAAGTACTCTCCATATGATATTTAATTTAAAACTGAATCAAGCTCTGTGAGGTAGGGAACTCAATTATTATTGTAACAGATATCTAGGGGTAAAATGAAATGCCTTGTTCAAAATTAATTATCTAGTAAGTGCCCCTATGGACACAAATTCAGACATTCTGACTATAAATCCATTTGTCTCTCCATGAAATTATAACTATATTGATGTTAGATGGAGGAATCAATAAGAGAGACAGTTTGAATGACAAACTTGTCAACATCAAGTATTAATTTAATATGAATTTTAGAATAATTTGGGAATGAATAAGACAGACTCAGAACTTTCTAGAATTCAAGAAAAATTAAATTCTCTTTTAGAGAAGCAGTGCCAAAACTTGTCATAGTCTTATAGTTACCTCTTCTGCCTCATTTGTTTATATTCACTTTATTTGCTAGTTATGTTAATGATTTATTATTTGGTACTTGATGAGAGAGCTAGAGATAAATGAAATCAATTTAAATCAATTTGACAGGGTTTTCCTCCAAAAAAGTAAGCACTGTTTTGCAACACTAGAATTTCACACCTTATTCAGCTCTTCTAAGTAAGATGGGGCTAGAATGTGAGGTACCTGTTAATAAAGTGAAAGACAAATTTATTTTCACAAATAAGTTTTAAATTGTACTGTATCATTGTTAATGATTAACAATATATCTGTATCACAGCTAATGTGATAACTGTATCACAGTTAATGATTGTTAACTGAAGCCTTTCTGTTTCCTCCAAGAGAAACTACTAGAGACCGCAGGAGAAGGAGAGGTTCCCAAACTGGTTGCAGAGGGAAAGATTACATTGGAGAGAGGAAAATAATCACAGATTACCTTTTAAAACAGGTGATTTTAAAAAAAGCACACATTAATTTATTTAAAAAATAGAGAAGATAAACTTAGTAAGGTATAATAGGAACAATGAAACACTAGATAATTACATTACCCAAAAAGGTAGGAATACAGACTGTCAGTTGACAGAGAGTGAGGTAGGTAGAGGAGAGAGGAAAATACCTTTGAGGGAAAGAATGGGTTGCTCTCATTCCCACATTCAAAGTCTTAGAAGGAGGGTGGTTTGAGGGAACCACTCAAAACAGTTTGGGGGGCGTTACAGGAGGATAACATTCCACATCTGATCAGGGATCTTGTCTCTCATGCAGCAAACAACGGGGGAAATAGGAACCAGTGAGACCTGACAAAAAGAGACATGGGCAGGAAGAAGGCAGTGAAAGCTGCTGCCTGACTTCAGCTTCTAGCTCCTGGGAAGTAAGGAAGTTTGCTCACGTGCGTGCTCCTGGATCTGACAGTTATTCTAGGAAAGGGCTGGGACTGGGGGCTGCAGTCTCTCTCGGAGCATCAGGGGAGATGCACAACCAGAAGGTCAGGCAGACACAGTGACCTGCTTTCTTCCAGGACTCACAAATTCTGAAGAGAACAGAATGAGGTGAGCTCCTCTTCTTGGGGACAGGATAAGGGTTGCCACTCATTTTCATTTAGGTCATAGACAACATGCTGGGCATTCGTTTTATAGTAAAGAAGAAGTCATCCTTCCCAGTTACCTAAGAAGATATTTGCGCTTTTCCTGATCTTTCTCCTTCCGACATAGAAGAGAAGACAACAGATAAGTGGTCTCTGAGACCCAGCCTTGGCCCCATTTTCCCCACACCTTCCTGTTTAAGTCACTGAAGACAGAAGGCCGGCTTGCAGTGAGGAATGGGGACGAAAGGGAGCATGAACAGAATCTGATGTCTTAAGATGCACTCAAGTAGGTTCAAATACTTGAATAAGAAAATTTTATTAATCCAAAGTGGCTAACAATGTACGAACCTAAACACAGGATGACGTTAAAAGAGCCGCTGAAAATGAGGGAGTCAGTCTATAAAACCTGGAAAGAAGATAGTGACTGGAAAAAACAAACAAACAAACAAACAAACAAACAAAAAAAAACCTTCAATCATACCCCAAATAGTAGAGACTTTAAAAAAAAACTAATTTTACATTATTCACATGTTGCATTTTATCATGCTTATATATATCTAATATCTCCAATAAAACTGTAAACTTTGTAAGGTCAGTAATTAAGCTTTTCACAATTTTCCCCCATAAAGCCTAAAATATACTTGTATATAAAAAGTGTTCAATAAATATGTATTGATTAAAAAGATGAATTAAATTTGATTAGAAAATAGATTATTAAAGATAGTAAAACACAAGAGTAGAAACACAAGAGCAGAATGTAGAAATCCTTTTCATTTTCTACGTCTTTAATGAAAGGGGCAGCTGACATAAAGAAGCATATATGATTCTGCCATCATCTGGAAGCAAGAGAAGTTTGTTACAAAAGATTACGAACAGAGCATTTGCAATCACATGGGAAAGCGGTTAATTTCCAGTACCACCACTTCTTAGCTGTGTGGTTTTACACAAGTTGTCTTGTTTGTTAAGAAAAAAAAAAAAAAAGAATAAAGTATAGTTAGACTATAATCTTTAATTATTTTCCCAGGTGTAAAATCGTACAAATCCAAGAAAATTAAGCAAGATGCACCTGAAGGAATGAGCACAGTTATAGACCTTCTAATGTATACAAGTTCTACCTAGCATGTACCTAAAACACGTAGAAAAGTGACAAGAGTTATTGTTTCAAATATTAAGTTTGAGTTAAAAGCAAGGTACAACAGTTTTCCATGGCTTCCTAAGTTCACTACACAGCATTCCTTATTTTAAATAATAGGACTTTTCTTCTTTTTCTAAACACAGCCTTTAGGATTCAGCAGGTTTCAGACTTGTGTTACGGAATTAAATGCAGACCAAGTATAGTCAGCCTCATCTCTAACCCAGTGCAGACACAAGGAATGCCAGGTAACACAGGGAAAGGAGCAAGGCATCATCTGTGTATTCTGACTGCATCTTCGGTCTGTTGTTGATGACACTAGACACAGCAAAGCATAAAAACAATCATCTAAAATTAGCAGGGAGCATCATCCCACAATAGAAAAACAATCAGAGCCTCATTTACACCACAAAAACAAACAGCTAGATTCAGCCATTTGCTGGGCAGTTAAAACAAACTTTTAATTATTGGGAAACATAAGTAATTGGGAAAGACAAATCATTACACCTCAAAAACAGTATAATACTGACAATAATCCTTTGCAAGAAGTTCATCAAAATAGTGTAAAAACTGAAGCTGATAATGCAAATAGGGTTTAATAGCACTAGTTCCTCAGAACATGGCAAAATCAATCATTCCAATACAAAATGTATTAGGAACAAAATAAAATGGCAAAAAGAAGTTAATAAAATGTGGGCTTGCCTTTGCCTTTATTTATTTATTTATTATTTTTTGCTTTGACATACCTCTTATTAATGGAGCTCCCCAACCTCTATGTAGGATATAAAGCTTAACCTCAAGGATGTCACCAGGGAGCTCAAAAGAATGCCTGATAAACTATGCCAAAAATGAGATGGTTATATAGGCATATATACAATTAAAGATTAAGTGTGTAAATATGTAAATGTGCCACTATGGGAAACTAGAAGTTTGTAGAAGGCTTTCCAGAGGATGTGATTTTGAGCCAGACATTGATGAATGACAAGGATTGACGGAGAAGAACCAAGAATCAGAGGGAATCCTTGAGAAACATGACCAGCTGAGAAGCAATTGGGGAAGGAATCGAAATTAGAAAGAAATGCTATAGTCAGTGGGTAAGAAAAATCAGCATCATATTTGCTGAGGAATTTGAGCTGTATTGTATAGATCATACAGTATTACTAAAGATCTTATCAAAATGTAGTTGCATGGGAGGAAAATATCCCTTCTACCCTCCTAGCTTCTGTGGGTGACCTAAGAATTAAACTGACCTAAAATAGAATAACAGGAGAAAAGTGTACAGATTTTATTCCATATTTTTAGGTACACATGGGAGTATTCAAAAAGGAAATGAAGACCGAAAGAGATTAAGCCAAAACTTTCTATTCCTTTTTAAACAAAGGATGATGAATAGTCATAATATGAAAAAACAATGAGACTTGGGATAAGGGCAGCTAACCATGGGACAGTGATTAAGATATACATGGGGGAACTAAAGGGAGATAAAGGTTATTTTATTAGGTTTATTTGTACAGGTCCACCTATGGAGATAAGAATGTTCTTTTCCTGGTATAGGGAGAACATCTTTCTCATGGGTTTTCTATGAACCTTCTTTTCATCAAAAAGGGGAAAGGTCACAGAGACCCTTTATCTACAATTTCTCAAATGCCTTCAACTCAAAATAATCAATATGCTAGAGCAACATATTCTGACGCAACATGTTCCAAACACCTCGTAATTCAAATATTCCCAAATATGCACTGTTTCAAAATAACATACATATTAATTCAGTGCTCTGCCCTTGTATATAGAATGTGGAAGTTTCAAATGTATTAAGGTATATATTACTTATTTATGGTTTTCAAAAGTAGTATTTGACATTTTTAAAGATTTATTTATTTATTTTAGAGAGAGATGGGGGAGAGGGAGAGAGAGAATTCTGAAGTAGACTCTCCACTGAGTGTGGAACCCAACTTGGGGCTTGATTCCAGGACCCTGAGATCATGACCTGAGTAGAAATCAAAAGTAGGCGGCTTAACTGACTGAACCACCCAGGTACCCAGGTACTTGACTCTTTCTTAAAGAGAACTGTCTTCCCTGCTCCCTGAGAGCCAAATCTGGTTGGTGTGATCTCATAATCCCTTTACTAAAAAGTAATAATAATTAAAAACACATCATGAAGGTTGTAGGCTATCTCATACAGAGTGAGTGAAAAGTAAGGCTTTCAAAGCAGGAAGAAATCTCTTACACAGACACATTTTTAGATAAGACCATCTGCTTGAAATTTGGGAAGTTCATTTCCCCTAAGGATTTTCTCAGAATAATTTGTGTTGTCTTCTCCAGTGAAAATTATTAGCATGAATAGAGTTTATGTACACCCATTTACCACCCAAACAACCATGCACACACACAGCACTGAGTCAAAATTGAGAGTCTATATGGTTAATTTTTCCCCTACCTGTCTGAAGAAAACATGTTATCCAAATATGAACCTTTATGAGAGAGTCTAATCACATCTAAATATTTTATTTTATGTGATTTTTTACTTATTTTAAGATTGCTAGGTATTATCAGCCAGTAATATGTTCACCTTAATAAAGCAGCTTCAATTACATAGCAGAAATGTCTAGATCATAAACGTAGGATGATGTTCCCCATGAAATTATCATGTGTCAAAACTGTGTTCACATGTGGATGGATGGATCAGAAACCTCAGGTAATTATACTGAAATTTCTGTGGTTGCTACAGTACTTAAAAATACCTAATATGATGTCTGATAGATAATAGCAAATCAATAGATGTTAGTTTCTTTTCTTCATTTTCTTGATAGCTAATATAATTTATTATTTAATTAAAATGACTTTCTTCTGCTTTTACATAATCAGAGGTTCCACTTTCTTGACATTGCCCATTTCCTTTTACTTGGTATATTTGTACATATGCAAATATATGTGCTAGAATGAAAGTGGAGTCCATGAACTCCACTAATGTAGAGATTGTTTCCTCTGTTTTGTTCATTGCTGTATCCTCAGCACCTAGAATCTTAATGGGTATGTAGTTGCTCAATAAATACATGTTGAGCCCATAAAAAAATAGTCCCAATACAAAAGTTTCTTACTATTCTTAGAACTCAAAACTGCTTACAAATGGGATCTTTTAGACATTACATTTAATGGTTTGAAGAGAAGAGATAAGAAAATGAGAATAAAGCTGTCTAGAATTCAATATGGCTCCAGCATGGAGGAAAGATACTGCTATTTAATTTTGAAACATTCCCTAACTCATTAAGCACATTATCCTTGTTTTGATGCCTTAACATACCTTTGACCTTCTTACAAAGAATGAGACAGGTCATTAAGTTCAATGATAGAAATATCTATGCGACTCCAGGGTTTAAAAAATAGATGTGAACAATGGTAATAAAAAATGCTGTGATCATATAGTACATCATATGAGCTCATCTGTGTGAGTGTGTGTTTCTGCAATGACTCTGATCAAATTGTTAAATAGGAAATTCACACAATCGTAGTTACCATAGGAAGAAAGAAGTGTTTGATCACAACTCTGTCAGGTAAAATTCATGTTTCCATTATACAACCACCAAAATGTGAATACATAATAAAATAATATCTTTCACAGCAGTAGTTTCTATCTAGTCAGAAGATATAATCTAAAAAGCACTCAATTCCAAAAGCTCAAAAATCAAGATATCCAATTTCAGAAAGGATTTCTGTGATGCTGATGGCATATACACCTCATTTGAATGGGTGTAGGGTAAGGTGGATAACTTCCCACTGTGTTAATGGGCATGGTAAGTACCAGCATCCACAGAGTGGGGATTACATGCTACTCTTATGTTGAATACTTGGGCTATTTTGAATGTTAGCCGCATTGTGGGATAACTAGTTAGAGAGTTAAGATTGTATAAAGCTGTAGGATGAAAAGAGATTAAGAATGAAGTGAAGAAATGTTAAACATGGATGAATGGACGGATTAGACGCCATTTGATGTTTACTAGTATATTGAGTGAATGACATTTAGTATCTCAACAGGAGAACACATCCTTACTATTTTTTTAAAGGATGGATTAGACCAACTAAAAAGTGTCCATCTATTTTTGAGCTCAGAATGGCATTTATAGCCATGAAAACGGAAATACATCGTTGTTGTTATTTTCCCTTGAAGATACAAGATCACCAACAGAATATAAGTGAAAAAAAAATCCTTATTTGAGAGGGTTATGCTTTCAAATTATATTGAGGGCTTACTATTTGCTATTTATGAGCCTTTTACCAATTTGGTAATGGTGAAGCGTTACTTTTTTTATTTGTTTGTTTTTGCTACTAGGAAGTTTTGTTATTTTGTTGTTGTTGTTGTTGTTAGGGGCGACTTGGGGAGCCCATTCTTCCCCCACTGAATAATCCCATACTTACCAATAAGATCTTGTACTTTCCATGAAAACTGCTCCTGTCTGGGAGCTTAATGATTTCAGTTGGACTAAGAATAATTATTTACTTAAATTCCCAAATTCATTGAATTCTGGGGACTATGATGAGGGGCTTGGTGGGCTTGGTTACATTTTCACAGTGAAGGGCAGACACTCTCTAGGCTTTGGAGCCACTGACAGATCTAAGAAGCATTAATGCAGCCCCTCTATAACCTGTTATTCTTGCTGCCGCTCCTTTTCTGATATTCTACTCTATTTCTTGCTATACAGTCTTACTTCCCTTGGCTCCCTGTTATTTTGGCACGCCTGGAAACCCAGACGTCACTGTTGGCAGCATATGTTTCCTTACTCCCCAAAACACTCCACCCAATCCATACTTGATTCATCTCAAGTCTTGCCAAATGCTCCCTCTAAACAGACAAGTCCGGTTCTCTACATTTTCACCAGCAATACTCAAGTCAAAGAAAGTATCATCATCTCAAAATTCTCCCTTTTCTCCCTTTATTCATTTTGGCTCTCATTTACATAGGAGTGGTAATATCTCTATGACTCCCCCTTGTTCTATGACTCCTCATTGTCCAGCGACATTTTTCACATGCTCTTCCTTGGCTCCAAATACTTCCCTGTCTTCTCCTTACTAATTCAAATGTTACTCATTTTCTTGCTCTCTGCTTAAGTTTCCTCAGGAAAATCTTTCTAGATATCACACTTCCCTAGTAGAGGTTTTCAAACATTCATGTTTTTTTGTTTCTGAAATTTATTAATGTTTGTGGCAAACATTTTGGTTCACTCTCAATATCCACATCATCTGGATATGGTTTAGCCACTTCTAATAATCCCTTCTCTTTTCCCCAAAGATGGATGCAAGGATTTTTGTGTATCCTCAACCTAGCCAATGAGATGTAAGAAAAAAAATTGATGGGGGACTTCTAGGACTCTTGTTTTCACTTACATAATGGAAATAAAAAGAAGGACAGTCTTCCTTCTTCTCTAGTTATTTTGTACTTGGATCTAGTCTCTGAAACTGCAGTAAACAGTTTACAATCGGTTTGAGGATGAAGTCAACACCAATGCTGGCAGAGTAAAGAGAAAAGAGTCTGGGTATTTAGCGAGGTAACTGAGACATTTATTTTTTTTTAACTTTGACTTCTTTCCCTCATGTATACTAACGGTTTCAAGTTCATAATTTTCTAATTATTAAACCACTTTGGTTTGATGTCTGCAGGCAAAAATAGCTTAAATACGTAGTATTTGTCTCAGTCTTGGACTGTAAGCTCCTTTTGAACACACCCCATCACTGTTTTTATTTTTTATTTTAATACTAGTATCTAGCTTAGGACCTGGCATATAGTTTGAATTCATTAAATATTTCTTGAATAAATGGATAGATAAATTCTAATAATTTTCTGTATTAAGTCCTGAGATACTGTTGTCTTTCTTTTCTCCTTCCAGCTACTGGCTACTTTTATTATCCCTGTGGTGAGTTAGTTCTATTTCTCAAAAGGCACAGATTCACTCTGGTCATTTCCCTCATGAATAGGATACACTTATCTTTGTCCCTCTGAAATATGACAGTTAATACAAGGTAAAAATCCTTTTGCTATTGTTTGGCCAGATAGAAAATAATAGATTTATAATTTCCCTCAGTCTATAAAGATCAGTGATTTATAAATCATGCATGAGAATTTCTGTGAAACTTTTAAAAAATGCATATATCTGGGGGCACCTAAGTGACTCAGTCAGTTAAGTGTCTGCTTTCAGCTCAGGTCATGACCCCAGATATCCTGGGATAGAGCCCTCTGTCGGGTTCCCTTCTCAAAGGGGACCCTGCTTCTCCCTCTCTCCCTGCCTGCTGCTCTCTCTGCTTTTGCTCTCTGTTGAATAAATGAATAAAATCTTTAAAAAGTATATATCTGTGCAGCATCTTCCCAAAGGCTGAGGTAATAGATCTGGTGTGCTTATACACAGGCATACTTCCTTTTTCAGTGTTCTGTGAAGTAATTCTGATATGCCTCCAGAGATTAGGTTCATTGATCTACATACTATACTACTGTTAACTTAAATTTGTATTAAAACTTAAGTGATCCTGTTGCATTAACTAGTCATCCTAAATATATTGCAGTCTGAAGAAAGAACATTGTCATTGCTTCAAGAATTGGCAGATTGCAGAGAAGAGAGATATAGCTTTTGTTGTGTGGAATATAAAGAATCAATAATAGATTAATGAGAGATACCTCTAAGAAGGTAATTTTTGTTTAACTATAAGGACTCTATATTTTCATCATTGTTCTCACTACTCTTGTAACTAAACCTAGATTTATTCTTAATCTGTCTCAGCTCTCAACTCTCAGCCAGTATGGTAGAAGTGGGGATAATCAAACCTGATCCAAAGACAGATATATGGTGTTTTCAAGATAAATGAGAATACCCCATTCCTTTCCCCAGAATGAGAGGCTTGGTAACATGCATGTGATCTAAATATAGCCAGCAAAGTACAATAGAACTTTGCCATGAATGCTCAAATAGTGGCTGTTCCTATTCCCATAGATTTTGAAGTTGAGCCAATGCAAGATCCCAGGGCATGTGTAGCTATTTCATGAATTTAGGGGAGAAAACCTGTCTGTAAGCAATGAAGCAGAATTGAGAGACCATGAGAAAGGAACAAAAGCCCAAAGACATTGTTTTTTGATCTCTATATTCTACCATGCCTGAAGCCTTTGCACTTTTCATTTAGTTGGGACAATAAATCACTATTTCACTTAAAACACTTCAGATCAGGTTTTCAGTTACTTGGAGCACAGTCATAACTGGTCATAACTAATACAATGAAGAACTTTTTAATTATTAAAGCTCCATGAAGGAGGTAAATCCATAGGAAATTTCAGGTTTCTAACCATTAAAAGTTTCATATTCTGACATTAGGCAATTACTCGAAAGGGATGATTTAAAATGGACCAAACGTCAGAATGGTGATTGGTCTTGATAGCCTTTATGAGGCTGGGAAGCCAAGGGGTGATCCTAGGCAGGAATAAGTCAAAAAGGAAGAAGAAGAGAATGCGAAGGCAGTGTCCTTTGGCCCTGACCCCTCTGTCTGATTTTGCAACTGCTAGGAGGATGTTGTAAATAATGGACACTTAAGGCAAGAACATTATTTGCGAGGCACTGCTGGCACTCAGTGATTTGACTTGACTGATCTGGTCTGAGTCAACTTAAGACCAGATCTAACTGGCTTACTGCCAAAATTGCTCTATATACCTAACAGGTTGTGATGTTTCACAGAGATCATGCTGGATCAGCAGAAATTATTAATGATTTTGGCAGCCAACAGGATCTGTGAGGAATTAATGAAAACTATAGCTTTAAATAGCTTGGTGGGAAAATGCAATGGGGCAGAAGGGAATTGCAACAGGCTCCCTGAATGGTTCTGTTGATGTTACTGAGCAAATATAGCTCCTTGAGTTGTTTTTGTTTCATCAAAATCATGATACTCTTGAGTGTTGGCAAGGAAATATCAGGTAATGAGAATGCAGTGAACATGCCTTTCATCAGCTGAAAATCTTTAATTGTAATTGCAGCATGTAATGGTGTAATTAGTTGTCTAAGTGACAGGATAGGCTCAAATCTTTCCTAGTGTTTTGCAAAAAAAGACCATTAAGTTTCCATAAACCTTTCTTCAAATGAGATGATGGGCAAGGAAAGATGGGAAAGGGTTTCATTTTTAACCCCATGAACTGAGCAACCTCGCAATTAAAAATAAGAAGGTTTATGAAAGTAAAGAGAATGACTACTCAGATAACCATGGGTTCCTTTTTTAAAAAAATCAGACATCTCTATATATAGATAGATAGATATCTATATACACAGATATTCAGCCATCTGTCTATCTATCTGTCTACCTATCTTTCTATTGCTCAGAGATCAAGGGATGCACTTAGGGTCACACAGCCACTATGCTGCAAGAGCACACTGTAATTTCCTCCTAGGACAAAATCTTAGTCTTTGAGACTTTAAAGTCCATTATCTTGTTCTTAGAATGAGCTGCCTCTAACTCTCTTCAAACCTTTAAAATGCCAGTTCTCAAATTTCTATATGTATAAGAATTACATAGAAGCTTGCTAAAGTGTGAATTCCTATCAGAGAGAGATTTTAGTTGGTAGGTTACATTTACAATGTAAACCAATTATTCAAGGAATTTTGAGGCAGGCATTCTTCAGGGCACACAGTCTAGAATGTCTATTACAGAACCCTGGTCTGACAGAAGTCTGGGGATTTTTTTTATCCAGGGAAACTATGCAATGAGGATTCTAGTGGTATCTTGATGACAAAGGACAACACATAAAATTACAGATTATACTTAATCAAAACCAGTCACATAAAAAGCTCTAGGCTTTGCAGAGTTACATTATAAAAAGAGCATGGGGTCTCAATCACTAAACTCAAATTGCATTTGTAACTCCAGGACTGCTAGGGAAACAGCTTTTTCTACTGTACCTGTTCCAGTGAAGAAGATTCTAGAATGAGCAGTTTGAATACAAGAATGTATTTTTCTTCATGAAGGAAGCAAATGATGCTCTAGGCAACTGTGGTTGATGGATGTGATAGTGAATCTTTTCTTTGTGTGTTCGCCTTATAAAATTAATCCTATCTTCTCTTTTAAACATATTATAGAAAATAGAAGAATAAAACAAAATCTGTTTTTCTAAATTAAAAAGCTTGAAAAGCCTCGCTTCTTTGTCTATCATAATGATATCACTGGATCATTGCCAAATCAGAAGCTATATAAATGATTGTTCTTAGATAATAGTCCCTTT
Organism: Mustela putorius furo; assembly: GCF_011764305.1. NCBI lineage: Eukaryota > Metazoa > Chordata > Mammalia > Carnivora > Mustelidae > Mustela > Mustela putorius. The sequence goes on along the minus strand of NW_025422088.1, from coordinate 2,432,417 downwards.
TAGTAAAATATAAAGCTGCTTTTCCCAAAACTCACATCATGAGTTTCCAAACACAATAAATCCTAGTTTTCTAAAATAGATGTTTCATTTTGGAACCAATCTTACCTTAATTTTAACCATTGTCTGCTAAAGAATTATATCAGTGAAACTCATATGCATCTCAATATTCTACAGCTATTACTATTGTGTAAAATCTACCAGTTACTTAGAAATTTTTGCTAAAGTCATTAAGTTTAACAGGAAGTTTCATGAATCACAAGCTTATGTTTTTTACATGCTGGTGCCTCTAAGTTGTTCTTTTTTTTTTTTTTCCTAAAAATATGTATGTATTTCATTTTATTCAAGAAATACAAAAGTATTGCTGATAATTACTTTTATTCATAAAAAATGTTTATGTAGATATCTGTCTGGTACAGCAGAAAGTGTACATTGTTGCAGCCTTATTCAGCTTTCATGACATTTTGATTTACCTTGTGTAGAAAAAGGAGATCTCAAGTGGCAAAGGATGTCTGCATTTGGGAAGACAGAGAAGGGAATCTGGGATCAGCAGAACATCAGGCTTGTCTGGGCTTCTTGGTTAGCTGATTTAATACAGTAAAAATCTAGTATGTTCACTGATGACTGATGATACTAGTCCAATCTCTGCTCTTGCTTAGGCTGTTTTACTCTCAGAATGAGCATTTTCAAATTATTTGGTGTGAATATTTACAAGCCCATTAAAATGACTATCTTTCATTTCAGCTGTGCCATAATAAAATAATGAATATAAGCTTTCTGTAGGGCTGGGATTGAAACCAGACTCTTCCACTCTGGGACCCTGGGCAAGTTACTTAACTTCCCTGAGCTTCAGTTTCCTCACTGGGAATAACAATACTTATTTCTAAGACTTGTTCTATAGACAAAATGACATAAAATTTGAGAAAACCAGTATTAAACTTTTTTTTTTTAATTTGGGAAGACTAAAATAGACATTGATTTGTTGTTGGTGATATTTGGTTGTTCTTTTTTTTTGTGTGTGTGTTTTTGTTGGGGGAGTGGCATTATAGAAATTTTCATGTTTTTCCACTGTTTTAAAAAGATCCTATTTATTTGAGAGAGAGAGAGAGTGGAGGGAGGGAGGAGCAGAGTCAAGCTGACTCTGTTCTGAGCCCAGAGCCTGACACACAGCTCAATCTCAGGATGCTGAAATCATGACCTGAGCCAAAAATCAAAAGTTGGACGTTCAACAGACTAAGCCACCCAGATGCCCCTCCACATATCTTTTTTATTTGCTTAAAGGAAGTATCAAATAATCAAAACATTTTTAATTAACTTTTCAGTATTCTAGCTTAAGCATCTAAGCTGTAATACAGTCTAGAGCTTGGGGTATATTCAAGGGGTGCTACAAATGCCATACATTTTAGAATCAGACCCACCTGGAGTTCCTTTTTTCTTTCCTTCCTTTCCCTTCTTTTTCTTATTCCGTTCCCTCCTCTATTTCTTTGAAAATTATGTTGTCTGTGTCTAGTATTTTAATATTAATCCTTAATATCTTAACATTCATATCTTGACTTTTCTCTTGAACAATGTAACAAAAATAAAGTGGATTTTAATGGCTACTCTCCATCAAAATTACAAGGAAAGTTTCTACAGCATTTGCGTCTATACTGTCTCCCCAACACACACTGGTAATGAGACATTAGTATTGCTACTGCTGCTTTCCTTGTTGTTTTGGGCTAGTTTAGAATACATTTCATGTTTATTTATATTTAGAAACATATTTTTAATTATCTTTACTTACCAGGATGCTTTCCATCTTAGATCTTCCATCTGGAACTACATTCATTCTTGCCTAAGTTACATATTTAAAATTTCATTTACTGAGGATCTGTTGATTTTAACTTTAATTTTTGTTTGTCTTTCAATGTCTTTCCTTTGTCTGCTCTTAAAAGAAATTCTTACTAGATACAGATAATTTAGGCAGTTAGGTTCTAACAGGATATCTGGAGATCAGCAATCAGGAAGTCCTGCAGAAGCTCAGAGGCCTGTCCTGGCAGCATTCCACAAGAAGCTGGTTCAAACCAGACAGGCCCAAGATGGTGGATGCTAAGGCAAGAAGCCCCCAACCAAATTAGTAGAAAATAGCACAAAACCCTGCTTTCCACCCCAAGTAATAACTATCCTGCCCTCTAGTTAACAACTGCCAATAAAATATGAAAAGACAATCCCCAGGGCAAGCAGATCTCTCTCTTTCTCTCGCGTACGCTTTCCCACTCTCATATTTTGAGAGTGTACTTTTCACTTTAGTAAACTCTCCTGCTTGGTGTCCTGTGTGTTGTGCTGCTGGTCTCTCTTTGAATTCATTCCCATAACAAGACCACAACCCTTAGGCTACTCTTTACAGGTAAGGTTCAGTGAGGGTCAAGGCCCCAGGACCTGAGGTCTCCTCAGTTCACCTGGTAACAGTATGATTAGAGCATAGAATTCTAGGTTGCCAATTTGTCTGTGTGTGTGTGTGTGTGTGTGTGTGTGTGCACTCACATGTATGTGTGTTGTTTAGGAAATTTAAGATAAAATTTTAAGATTTTCCAATTTCCATTGTTGGGAAGTATTGACAAATAATTTAACAGAATAACAAAAAGTAGTTTGAAAGATACCTGCATGTTCTTCTGGCTACTATTAAGATCTTCTTTTCCTGTTTTTCTGATTTACTTATGTGTCTGGATTTGGGTGCAATTTTCTATTTACTGACACCCACTGTGTTTGGTTCTACTTCTTTATTTGGAAGACTGGATTAAATATACAATTCCTTCAAGAACATTTATACTTTTTCCAGTCTCATATGTATATGAATCACCAACATGAGACCATTTGTAAATTATTTCTCATATAGATATCATGTAAATATGCGCTAAAAATCAAATTTGGCTTGTTATCATAAGTTCTTATTGGAACCCTGCCTCATCCCTCCACCTAATGCCATTGTCAAAACATTCAAGTTTCCTCACAGAAACTCTCTGAGCAATGGGTTCATTTCTTGTTCACCACCCTCACTGTGAGGGCTGACCTTTAATCCTGGCTTTAGAGAGGAGATTTCCTACTAGTCCTCACAACTTGGTCATGCCCTAGATTTTAAATCCTATCTCTCACTCCCTGATGAAGATTTAACTTATATTTACACTGCAAAGCTCAAATTAAAGAATCCTGAAACTCCAAAGTCAAAAGGTTTTTGTAGTCACTTCAGTTCTCAAGCTTCCTACATTCATTTCATATCCTCCACATATCCCTTCCTTTGTTTCAGCATGAAACATATTTTGTAATTTTTTTAAAAGTTTTTATTTATTTATTTGACAGACAGAGATCACAAATAGGCAGAGAAAGCAGGCAGAGAGAGAGGAAGGGAAGCAGGCTCCCTGCTGAGGGGAGAGCCCTATGTGGGGCTCCATCCCAGGACCCTGGGATCATGACTTGAACCAAAGGCAGAGGCTTTAACCCACTGAGCCACCCAGGAGCCGCTTTGTAATGTTTTTTAAATTGTTTGTTTAATCATGGTGATCTCAACCTCTGTGCTTTTTTTTTTTTTTCTTCCTTTCCCCCTGTCTTCATTGCCCCCCTGGCAATGGAAATTTCATTTTTTTCCTGATTGTCATTATATTGATTTTGACAAAAGAATTTTAAGTTTTTAAGACATATTTGAAAATATATTATATTTGTATTTACAAATAACTTCCTTCACTTATTTGAGTCTATATACAAGTCTTTTACAAAAACTAATAGTCAAGTGAGACACAGAGGTGCAGATAGTTTGAGGCAGAAAAACTTTTGGAGAGCACCCAGACCTAACAATCCAGAGGCAGTGCAGAGATTTGCCAATACTGCATCATACCAGCTGGGACTTGAATCCAATATTCCTTGAATGTAGTAATAAAGTCAATTTTATGTTTTTTTTTTTCTTTGTAAATCAAACCCTAAATATAAGGTACGTTTGCTATATTGTATTTTGCCCTTATCTCTGATTCTAAACTTTTTTTTTTTTTACAAAGATTCAAACTAACTAAACAAATAGCCCAAACCCTCAAATAAGCTGGAGGTGGGAAATAGAAACATGAAATCCCTGAGGGAGGTATTAGCTGAGATAGCTACCAAGCAAGCAAAATTTAAGTCACAATAGTAAAGAATAGCAGTAGGGAAAGAACAGGTTCACATATTAAACAAATATCATAAGGAATGTCTGCATTTCTGACCCGCCAAGTGGAGGGGTCTTGTTGATAAGGGTTGAATTTCCCAAATCCTCAGGATCAGCTGGAGAAACTGGGCAAGACTTTGAGAGGTAGTAAACAAACAAAGAGTGAAATATTACTCAAGACCTGTAAATAATGACATTGCAAATATACAACATATAGGCATATACAATGAATTTTCTAGAAGACTACTCATTTCCTACATTCAGATCCATTTTATACGTTTACAGGATACCCTGGAAATTCCACTGTTACATATATCTACTATATTGCCAAAACCGGCATGTGAGGAACATGGATATTCTTTCTCAAACTATATATTTCACTTTGAGGTCTAAAAACATACGCTCGATATCTGTAAGACAGCAAAATTAGAAAGAGCCTTTATGCCAGTGTCATTATAAACTTCTTAAGTTCAATGATGCTAACTTACCTGAAAAAATATGGGAAGGAAAGTTAGGTGATTCATTATATACTCTAAAAGTGGAAACATTTTTTTTTTTTTAAAGCAAAACCATAAAGAAAAAAAAAAAAGAAAGAAACATTAGTTTATATTTATAAAAAGAAATAAAACCCAGAATGTATATTCACCCTAGTTTTAGTGACACGGAGTCTTATCTCAACCTGAGAGTACAAAAATATTTCTTACATTTTCATTGTATCTGAAATTCTCACAATTAGAGTCACTCATTTTGTACTCATTGATGTGGTACCATCTTGGAGTAAGATAATTACTTTCCCGTATTAACAGGTAATTATAAATGTATTTACCTGATTATCCTATCAACATTACTGTTAATAACATTCCATATTTAAGATAAGATGAAGGTGTTAGTTTTAAAAAACAATAAAATACTTAGCATTGTCTTCTATAACCTATATCTTTTCATATTTAACTTTTTAAAAATATGTTCCTATTTTTAAGTGAAATTAATGTGTTAGAGTACATGTAAACAGGTTTTAGAAATATAGTAGTAGCATGTCATGCTACCTATAGGAAAAGACCAAATGAGAAGTAGGGGGAATTGAAAATCAAAGCATGCCTATTTACCTTTTTGGCTCAGCACTGTGGTATATTCACAGTGTCTCTAAAAAACACCTGGTACTTTATTTGCCAAACCATTTGTATGTCACTATGTTTCCTGAAGAGGTTCTGGAAGTTAGTGTTAAAGCACTTGCTAGCTGGATTCTACTCCATTTAAGATTATACAATATTGCACGATTTTTCTTTTAGAAAAAAAAAATTGCCTTAATCATAAATACTCCCTATTTCTGTCAAAATGATTTTAAATACCATATAGTGAATGCAATATATTCAACCAAAAATATCAAAGAAATGCAAATTGAAATGAGATGTAATTTTTTAGTATTTTTTTAATAGCAACAGAACAGCAGGGATGCTCATAAGCAGTCTTCTAAATGTTAATCTTCCCGAGTGATATATTTTGGGGTGTCTCCACTTCACAGATTCTCTATAGGAACCTGATCCCATACATTCCCGGAGAATTTCTGTATTAGTTTTCTATTTTTTTTTTATCCAGAACTTGCTTCTAAAATCTAAACTCACATCTGCAGTTGTGAGAGGTAAGCAGACAAGACAGTACTTCCAGTGTGTCTCTAGCCTCTCTGGACATTCATTTGCCCTCAAGGGAACCTTTGCTTTACCCACAAACACTTCCTTTCTCCCTATCCACCCAACTCCATGTCAAATGTTAAGTCCTCTCATTTGCATTTCCTTCCTTACTATCAGCTTTGTGTAGGTCAGCCTCTTGATTTTAATCTTCAGTTCTCTCTCTTCCACCTCATCTGTTTTCACGTAACAACAAGAGTGATAAAAATACCATCTCAATCAAGTCCTAAAAGATCATTCCTCATCCTATGCAGGAATAATGCTAGTCAAACTCTTTTCAGTAGCGTAGAAGGCCTTCCTATTTCCATCAATTTTGTTCTTTCTCCCTCTATTCCAGCTATACTGTCTTCTTTCTCTGGGTCCTGATTTAAGACTTTTTTTCCATAGTTCTTCTGACTGAAAAATCTTTCCTTCTCTTACCATGACTAGATAGAGCCTTCTCACAGTGAACTCTCAGATTAAACTGTCACCACATCAGGGAGGCTCTACCTTTCTACTGCTTGTTTCCTTGTGATCTGATAATAGAATAATCATCATATGTGTGTGTCGATTCCATGCTTTAGTCCCTCTTTCTCACTAGGAGATGAAAAGCATCAGTGAATTCTCAGAATTGAACAGAAGTAGGATCTCAGTAAATACTTGTTGAAGTAAATATATGAATTATAAAGTAAACACAATTCAATGTAACCCTCCTATAAAGCACATTAGCAACCTATTAAAAATATTTCAAAATACAAACATAAATCAAGTCCTAGGGAAGGGAAAGCTAGTTCTACCTATAGATGAGTTTGTTGTTGATGCCTGGGTCACCAGCTAGATCCCAAGACATGACCTTTACTGCCCACCTGCTAGTACTCACCGACTTTTGTCCCATTTTTCCTTAAGTTCTTTCTAGCTTATCTCTTAACTCAGGCAGATGGAAACCAATACCACCACTGCCTGAGTCCTGGAAACTGCTTTGATAAGAACCTCCAGGCAGCTCAGGCTGCAAGGCCACCCAGACCAGTCTGAGCTTAATCCCTGACTGTTGCCTCAGCAGAAGGACCATGGAGTGATTAACAACTACCTTTGCCTATTATAACAATAAAATATCTACCTAAGGAGGAGCATAAGCCTGATTTACATAACATGCTACATTTACATAACAGGCTTGTTTCCTTAAGGTTAATGCATCACCTTATGACTACCCTTACATACAAAGACAGGGATTCTCTTTTAAACTATTCATCCTCACCTTAAAAAAAAGGAACCCATCCACCCTTGCTCAGGGACTCACAGCTTTGCTAGTTATTTCTGGTGATTCTTATTTGGAGCAAATAAATTTTACCTTGTTTGACAACTCTACCTGGTCTAGTTTCTTTTGCAACTCACCAAGGAGGTAATTCATATAAGTTTGGTTACACTTGTTTGTTTGTTTGTATTACAATATTAATACTAGGATATTTTTCTTCCAAAGCTTTGAATTTTATTAACTCTTTAAAGGAGAATATATCTACCCCAAGTGAATACCAGGCACATCACTTCCTGTGTTCTAATTCTCTGTTGCTGTCACTTTACACTTTTATGTTACTTGTCTGGAAGACTTTTCTACTATTGAATAAAGTTAATCCACTTAATCAAGCTATTCTAAGAAACAAATCTAAAATTAATACCATCTTCCAGGAAAGATCTACACATAAAAATGTTTATCAAAGCACTATTTATGTTAATAAAAATTTTTCAAAATCTAAATTTCCAAAAGGTATGCTTAAAAACATTATTATATTGAAAATGATTAAAGGAATATAAAGAAGCTAGATAAAAGTCAATATAATCACAATTAGTTTTGATGAGGGAGCAGGAGGCTGGCTGAGGACAAAGCAAAAGCTGGCGCCTTGCACCCCCCCTTTCCATCCGCTCCCCTCCATAGGTGTAGCATTCCTCAGGCACCCCTGACTGCCATAAAATGATAAATAGTTAACTTGCTAAGATCACAATTCTACAAGACAGGAATCTCCCTTGGTTTGCAAATGTCCTTGAGATTTACAAACAAAGAAGTTACCTTATCAATAGCCCAAATTCCAAAGACACAGAACTCAGTTTCTCAAGCCTAATGTCACCCTCCCCTCCATAAAAACCGAAGGAGGTGGAGGTAGAAGGAAAAGTAAATAAAGTTAAATTTCTTCTAAACCTAAATCTCATTAACAAGGATGCTTGATGGCAGGAATGTAACATTCCACCAGGAGACTCTCAATTGTCTTTACTTAATAGTAACTAAGCCTTCAATATCCTGATAGTATTCTTTGCCCCAATACCCCTTTGTCCTCACCTACCCAACTCCTGCGTATATAACCAACCACCCCTCACAACCCGGGGCAGCCGCAGCTCTTCCTGCCCACGGGTCCTGTCCCCGTGCTTTAATAAACCACCATTTTGCACCAAAGATGTCTCAAGAATTTTTTCTTGGTCATCAGCTCCGGACCTCAGCCCACCAAACCTCACCTAGGTTCTAGAACTTCATCAGTTTTCCAAAATACTCAAAGAAAACCATTTGAGGAAAAGTTTGGAATAAAAAATGCCAAAAAGAATGGTTTATTTTTGTGCGGTCATTCGATAAGTTATTTTTTCCCATTTCTTTTCATTATAGATACATAATATAAATAACACAAATTTATATATATTATAAATAAATAATGGAAAAGTTGACTTAAATACATGTTAATGGATCTGTTTAATCTGGAGATTTTAATTATTTGTTAAATTTGTTTAATCTGGAGATTTTAATTATTTAATTACATTGCCTTATCTTTCAGATAGTGAAACAGAATTTTGTTAATATAATGTGAGTTTGGCCTTAAAGGATAAATGGTAATTTTTCCGGCACATATGAAGAAAGACTTGGCCAAAACTGGATATTGCACATGCAGAAACACATTAAAATTAAGTTTAAAAGGTGTATTCTCACATATTGCTAGAAGATGTAAAATATATGGAAGCAGTGATTTCCTAACATGGCAGAACTATCTCCAACCTGCTACCTCTACCTGGGACTGGAGTTAGAATAACTAGGTATGAGTCCTGGCTCTGCTGTATGTCCACTGGATGGGTATGTAAATGCTGTTCAGAATCTCTAAAAATATTTTCAGCCTCATTTGTAAACTGTGGATAATAATGGGAGATCTAGTAAATATAATAATGTAACAATATTACAAATTTCTCTAGCATATCACATTTTCAAAAGACAGTCATATACATACAAATTTTGACAGAAATTTATTAAAATAAATTAATGGGAATTACATATAATTAAACAAATAACATTTATGTTTATATTTACAATGAATTCTATACAATAGATAATATCTAATTTAAGATATAGTTATAATATTAATAAACAATAATAGTTTCTATATAAGGGAAATTTAATATGAATTTACACATAAATGTGTGATATATATTTATAAATATGCTTCACTTATAATTATTAAATATTTGTAAACATGAATAAATTTTCTGTGTGTATATAATTTACAGAAAATAAATTTTCTGTAAATTATATATGCAGGTGATTTAGTTGAAATTATACAAATAATTCTTCTTTACAAAAATACAAGAGTTAAGGATTACTACTTCCACAGTAAGGCAACTGTGTCTAAAAGAAAGTTAAGTAATATTCCCATGGTCTTCTTGTAATGACTGGGATAGTTGAGTCTTACACTTTTCTATCACCAAACTGTTAACTCATATGTAAAAGATACATTGGTACTATATGAGAATAAGCTTTGAAAATTATTATGGCAATTTAGATTTCACATTATTTATAACAGCAATGACATATTTTTTTTTCTAATGTTTAATTAAACCTCCTTAAAGATCATCTGCTTTATTACCAGTATTTCCTTGTCATGCTATATACTGACTTGGTTTGAAGCCCTTTGTTCTCTCCCCACACTTCCTGTATCTGATTTTTTTTTTTTTTAACATCCCTGCTTTTCCACCAACATACTAGCCGATAATCTGAGACAAAATATGTGAAACTGATCATTTTCGTGAATATATGTAATGGTTGTTTCCTTTTAGATTTTAGAGACTTCTCTCAGACTGTGTAATAAAATCCTGTGTCTTCTGTTCAAAGAAAGTAAGGAAAGTTTGTAGTTTATTAATATCGCAATCTGGGCAAGTTGACCAGTATAATCTCACTAGGCTCCCTTTAACTCTTTTATTGCCTAACTGGAATAAGACTGAACTCCTCGAAGGTAAATTCAAGGTCTTTTACTTTCTGTCTTAGCTCAGGCCACTGTAACAAAATACCATAAACTGGATGGTTTATAAAAAAACAGTAGTTTATTTCTCACTCTTCTGGAAGCTGGAGGTCCAATTTCAGAATGCCAGCATGGTGGGTTCTGGTCAGAGCCCACTTCTTAGCTGCAGAGGACCAACATTGTTGTATTTTCACATGGTGGAGAGCAGAGCAAGCAACCTCTCTCATGACTGACAAAGGGGTCCTCACCTCATTCATGATAGCCCCACCTCTATGTCATCTAACCCTAATTACCTCCAGAAGGCCCCCATACTAATAACATTAGATTGAGAGGGAGGATTTCAACATAACACTTTCTATCTCTGTGACCAGAGGTGGGGGGAAATGCCACTTTTAAGGTGCCGAATACTTTTTTTTTTTTTCTGCTTAGTTGTACTCCTAGCTACAATTTCTCATTTATAAGGAAACAAATGTTCAATATGGACTTTATCCAAGTTCCTGCTTTCAGTTAAAATTTTCCCCGTCCTCATTTTCTAATTAAACACAAAATAATTGGAAGGGAGGAGTCAAGATGGTGGAGAAGTAGCAGGCCGAGACTACTTCAGCTAGCCGGAGATCAGCTAGATAGCTTATCTAAAGATTGCAAACACCTGAAAATCCATCGGCAGATCGAAGAGAAGAAGAACAGCAATTCTGGAAACAGAAAAACAACCACTTTCTGAAAGGTAGGACTGGCAGAGAAGTGAATCCAAAGCGACGGGAAGATAGACCGCGGGGGGAGGGGCCGGCTCCCAGCAACCGGCGGAACAACCGCGCACAAAATCAGAACTTTTAAGTCTGTTCCGCTGAGAGACATCGCTCCACAGGCTACCTGGGGCAAAGCCCACACGGGGTCAACGTGGCCTCAGGTCCCGCAGGGTCACAGAAGGATTGGGGGTGTCTGAGTGTCGCAGAGCTTGCGGGTATTGGAATGGGAAAGCCGGCTACAGAGGCAGAGCCAACAGTAAGCTCGCAGCTCGGGGTGACCTTGAACCAGTCGCAGGCTCAGTGAGCTCAGAGCGCGGCCGGAGGTCAGGCAGACGGGAGTAACTGGGCGCAGTTCTCTGAGCGCGCACTGAGGAGTGCGGCCCTGGGCTCTCGGCTCCTCTGGGCGGGAGACCAGGAGGCCGCCATTTGTATTCCCATCCTCCTGAACTCTATGGAAAGCGCTCAGGGAACAAAAGCCCCTGAAAGCAAACACAAGCGGATTACTCACCCCGGCCCCTGGTAAGGGCGGTGTAATTCCGCCTGGGGCAAAGACACTTGAGAATCACTACAACAGGCCCCTCCCCCAGAAGATCAACAAGAAATCCAGCCCAGACAAAGTTCACCTACCAAAAGTGCGGTTTCAATACCAAGGAGAGCAGCAGAATTCTAGAGTAGGAGAAAGCAAAGCACGGAACTCATGGCTTTTTCCCTGTGATTTTTTTTAGTCTTGCGGTTAATTTAATTTTTTTCTTTTTCATTTTTTGTTTTTTTTTCTCGCCTTCGGGTAAATTTTTTTTAACTGTTACCTTTTTCTTTTTTAACGATTTTTTACTAGTTTATCTAATACATATATTTTTTCTTTTTTATATTTTTCTTAGGTTTTTTTTTAAATTCTTTTCTTTTTTTTTTCTTTCTTTTTTCTTTTTCTTTTGAACCTCTTTTTATCCCCTTTCTCCCCCCTCATGATTTGGGATCTCTTCTAATTTGGTTAAAGCATATTTTCCTGGGGTTGTTGCCACCCTTTTAGTATTTTACGTGCCCCTTCATATACTCTTCTCTGGACAAAATGACAAGACGGAAAAATTCAACACAAAAAAAAGAACAAGAGGCAGTACCGAAGGCTAGGGACCTAATCAATACAGACATTGGTAATATGTCAGATCTAGAGTTCAGAATGACAATTCTCAAGGTTCTAGCCAGGCTCGAAAAAGGCATGGAAGATATTAGAGAAACCCTCTGAAGAGATATAAAAGCCCTTTCTGGAGAAAAAAAAGAACTAAAATCTAACCAAGTTGAAATCAAAAAAGCTATTAATGAGTTGCAATAAAAAATGGAGGCTCTCACTGCTAGGATAAATGAGGCAGAAGAAAGAATTAGTGATATAGAAGACCAAATGACAGAGAATAAAGAAGCTGAGCAAAAGAGGGACAAACAGCTACTGGACCACGAGAGGAGAATTCGAGAGATAAGTGAAACCATAAGAGGAAACAACATTAGAATAATTGGGATTCCAGAAGAAGAAGAAAGAGAGAGGGGAGCAGAAGGTATACTAGAGAGAATTATTGGGGAGAATTTCCCCAATATGGCAAAGGGAATGAGCATCAAAATTCAGGAGGTTCAGAGAACGCCCCTCAAAATCAATAATATTAGGCCCACACCCCGTCTCCTAATAGTAAAATTTACAAGTCTCAGTGACAAAGAGAAAATCCTGAAAGCAGCCTGGGAAAAGAAGTCTGTAACATACAATGGTAAAAATATTAGATTGGCAGCTGACTTATCCACAGAGACCTGGCAGGCCAGAAAGAGCTGGCATGATATTTTCAGAGCACTAAAGGAGAAAAACATGCAGCCAAGAATACTATATCCAGCTAGGCTATCGTTGAAAATAGAAGGAGAGGTTAAAAGCTTTCAGGACAAACAACAACTGAAAGAATTTGCAAACACCAAATCAGCTCTACAGGAAATCTTGAAAGGGGTCCTCTAAGCAAAGAGGGAGCCTACAAGTGGTAGATCAGAAAGGAACAGAGACCATATACAGTAACAGTCACCTTACAGGCAATACAATGGCACTAAATTCATATCTCTCAATAGTTACCCTGAATGTTAATGGACTAAATGCCCCTGTCAAAAGACACAGGCTATCAGAATGGATAAAAAAACCAAACCCATCTATATGTTGCCTCCAAGAAATTCATTTTAAGCCCGAAGACACCTCCAGATTTAAAGTGAGGGGGTGGAAAAGAATTTACCATGCTAATGGACATCAGAAGAAAGCAGGAGTGGCAATCCTTATATCAGATCAATTAGTTTTTAAGCCAAAGACTATAATAAGAGATGAGGAAGGACACTATATCATACTCAAAGGGTCTGTCCAACAAGAAGATTTAACAATTTTAAATATCTATGCCCCCAACGTGGGAGCAGCCAACTATATAAACCAATTAATAACAAAATCAAAGAAACACATCAACAATAATACAATAATAGTAGGGGACTTTAACACTCCCCTCACTGAAATGGACAGATCATCCAAGCAAAAGATCAGCAAGGAAATAAAGGCCTTAAACGACACACTGGACCAGATGGACATCACAGATATATTCAGAACATTTCATCCCAAAGCAACAGAATACACATTCTTTTCTAGTGCACATGGAACATTCTCCAGAATAGATCACATCCTCGGTCCTAAATCAGGACTCAACCGGTATCAAAAGATTGGGATCATTCCCTGCATATTTTCAGACCACAATGCTCTAAAGCTAGAACTAAACCACAAAAGGGAGTTTGAAAAGAACCAAAATACATGGAGACTAAACAGCATCCTTCTAAAGAATGAATGGGTCAACCGGGAAATTAAAGAAGAATTGAAAAAAATCATGGAAACAAATGATAATGAAAATACAACGGTTCAAAATCTGTGGGACACAACAAAGGCAGTCCTGAGAGGAAAATATATAGCGGTACAAGCCTTTCTCAAGAAACAAGAAAGGTCTCAGGTACACAATCTAACTCTACACCTAAAGGAGCTGGAGAAAGAACATGAAAGAAACCCTAAGCCTAGCAGGAGAAGAGAAATCATAAAGATCAGAGCAGAAATCAATGAAATAGAAACCAAAAAAACAATAGAACAAATCAACGAAACTAGGAGCTGGTGCTTTGAAAGAATTAATAAAATTGATAAACCCCTGGCCCGACTTATCAAAAAGAAAAGAGAAAGGACCCAAATAAATAAAATCATGAATGAAAGAGGAGAGATCACAACTAACACCAAAGAAATACAAACTATTATAAGAACATACTATGAGCAACTCTACGGCAATAAATTTGACAATCTGGAAGAAATGGATGCATTCCTAGAAACATATAAACTACCACAACTGAACCAGGAAGAAATAGAAAGCCTGAACAGACCCATAACCAGTAAGGAGATTGAAACTGTCATTAAAAATCTCCAAACAAACAAAAGCCCAGGGCCAGACAGCTTCCCGGGGGAATTCTACCAAACATTTAAAGAAGAACTAATTCCTATTCTCCTGAAACTGTTCCAAAAAATAGAAATGGAAGGAATACTTCCAAACTCATTTTATGAGGCCAGCATCACCTTAATCCCAAAACCAGACAAGGATCCCACCAAAAAAGGGAGCTATAGACCAATATCCTTGATGAACACAGATGCGAAAATACTCAACAAAATACTAGCCAATAGGATTCAACAGTACATCAAAAGGATTATTCACCACGACCAAGTGGGATTTATTCCAGGGCTGCAAGGTTGGTTCAACATCCGCAAATCAGTCAATGTGGTACAACACATCAATAAAAGTAAGAACAAGAACCATATGATACTCTCAATAGATGCTGAAAAAGCATTTGACAAAGTACAGCATCCCTTCCTGATCAAAACTCTTCCAAGTGTAGGGATAGAGGGCACAGACCTCAATATCATCAAAGCCATCTATGAAAAACCCACCGCAAATATCATTCTCAATGGAGAAAAACTGAAAGCTTTTCTGCTAAGGTCAGGAACACGGCAGGGATGTCCATTATCACCACTGCTATTCAAAATAGTACTAGAGGTCCTAGCCTCAGCAATCAGACAACAAAAGGAAATTAAAGGCATCCAAATCGGCAAAGAAGATGTCAAATTATCATTCTTCGCAGATGATATGATACTATATGTGGAAAACCCAAAAGACTCCACTCCAAAACTGCTAGATCTTATACAGGAATTCAGTAAAGTGTCAGGATATAAAATCAATGCACAGAAATCAGTTGCATTTCTCTACACCAACAGCAAGACAGAAGAAAGGGACATTAAGGAGTCAATCCCATTTACAATTGCACCCAAAACTGTAAGATACCTAGGAATAAACCTAACCAAAGAGACACAGAATCTATACTCAGAAAACTATAAAGTACTCATGAAAGAAATTGAGGAAGACACAAAGAAATGGAAAAATGTTCCATGCTCCTGGATTGGAAGAATAAATATTGTGAAAATGTCTATGCTACCTAAAGCAATCTACACATTTAATGCAATTCCTATCAAAGTACCAACCATCTTTTTCAAAGAAATGGAACAAATAATTCTAAAATTTATATGGAACCTGAAAAGACCTCGAATAGCTAAAGGGATATTGAAAAAGAAAGCCAACGTTGGTGGCATCACAATTCCGGACTTCAAGCTCTATTACAAAGCTGTCATCATCAAGACAGCATGGTACTGGCACAAAAACAGACACATAGATCAATGGAACAGAATAGAGAGCCCAGAAATAGACTCTCAACTCCATGGTCAACTAATCTTCGACAAAGCAGGAAAGAATGTCCAATGGAAAAAAGACAGCCTCTTCAATAAATGGTGCTGGGGAAATTGGACAGCCACATGCAGAAAAATGAAATTGGACCATTTCCTTACACCACACACGAAAATAGACTCAAAATGGATGAAGGACCTCAATGTGCGAAAGGAATCCATCAAAATCCTTGAGGAGAACACAGGCAGCAACCTCTTCGACCTCAGCCGCAGCAACATCTTCCTAGGAACAACGCCAAAGGCAAGGGAAGCAAGGGCATAAATGAACTATTGGGATTTCATCAAGATCAAAAGCTTTTGCACAGCAAAGGAAACAGTTAACAAAATCAAAAGACAACTGACAGAATGGGAGAAGATATTTGCAAACGACATATCAGATAAAGGACTAGTGTCCAGAATCTATAAAGAACTTAGCAAACTCAACACCCAAAGAACAAATAATCCAATCAAGAAATGGGCAGAGGACATGAACAGACATTTCTGCAAAGAAGACATCCAGATGGCCAACAGACACATGAAAAAGTGCTCCATATCACTCGGCATCAGGGAAATACAAATCAAAACCACAATGAGATATCACCTCACACCAGTCAGAATGGCTAAAATCAACAAGTCAGGAAATGACAGATGCTGGCGAGGATGCGGAGAAAGGGGAACCCTCCTACACTGTTGGTGGGAATGCAAGCTGGTGCAACCTCTCTGGAAAACAGCATGGAAGTTCCTCAAAATGTTGAAAATAGAACTGCCCTATGACCCAGCAATTGCACTATTGGGTATTTACCCTAAAGATACAAACGTAGTGATCCAAAGGGGCACGTGTACTTGAATGTTTATAGCAACAATGTCCACAATAGCCAAACTATGGAAAGAACCTAGATGTCCATCAAGAGATGAATGGATCAAGAAGATGTGGTATATATACACAATGGAATACTATGCAGCCATCAAAAGAAATGAAATCTTGCCATTTGCGACAACATGGATGGAACTAGAGCGTATCATGCTTAGCGAAATAAGTCAAGCAGAGAAAGACAACTATCATATGATCTCCCTGATATGAGGAAGTGGTGATGTAACATGGGGGCTTAAGTGGGTAGGAGAAGAATCAATGAAACAAGATGGGATTGGGAGGGAGACAAACCATAAGTGACTCTTAATCTCACAAAACAAACTGAGCGTTGCTGGGGGGAGGGGGTTTGGGAGAAGGGGGTGGGATTATGGACATTGGGGAGGGTATGTGTTTTGGTGAGTGCTGTGAAGTGTGTAAACCTAGTGATTCACAGACCTGTACCCCTGGGGATAAAAATATATGTTTATAAAAAAAAATAAATTAATTAAAATAAATAAATAAATAAATAAATAAAAACACAAAATACTTTTTTTTTAATTAGTAAATATACAATTCCATTAGCAAAATTAGGATTATTTTTTCAAAGTGCAAAAGAAAATTCTCTCCTTTTAAAACATAAACAAAACAATCAACAGCCTTGAGATTCCATAATAAATGAGTTTGCTAGTAAGGTGCTTACCTGTTTTTATAGTTGGAAATTATACACAACAGCATGAGAAAATTTTTACTCAGACACCATGTCATAAATTAGTTGAAGAAATTAGCAGTCCAAATAAAAGCTTTGACTTTCTCTCTCTCTCTAAAATAAATAAATAAATCTTTAAAAAAAAAAAAAAAAGTAGGGGTGCCTGGGTAGGACACCAACTCTTGATTTTGGCTTAGGTCATGATCTCAGGGTCCTGAGTCTGAGCCCTGCTTCAAATTCTGCACTCCGTGTGGACTGCTGGAGACTTTCTTTCCTTCTCCCTCTGCCACCTCCCCCCCCCAGTAAATAAATAATTCTTTAAAAAACATTGAAATGTTGTGCTTATAGAAACTAAGACCAGTGCTAGAACTTAGTGTTTTGGACATTACCTACATTTTACTCTTTGATATACTTACAGGATTTTTTTTTTTCCCCTTAAGGGGTTTTGTTTTGAAGGACTATTAACTAAGGACATGTGGTATTTGAAGTGATAAAGACAAATTAGACTTCTCTTGCTTCTTTATAAAAATCTTAAAATCTATTATTTTCATAGAAGACTTATTTAAATGCTGTTTTTGGTAATTTTTATTATATGTGAACTTTTTATTTTTGCTTTGATGTAGCTAAGATATTATAGACCTCACTTAGAACATGATGAAAGGAAGGTTAGGGTTACAAAATTGAAATCTTCCAAGGCCACAGTCTTAGATCAAAGACTTCAGCTGAAAATAATGGGCTGGTTCTGATAATTCATTCTTACAAAGGAATACACTTTTTTATCCAACCCCAGGCTACATTATAATGCTTCTTTGCAATATCATGTAAGTAGGCAGGTAATTGCACTGGAAGATTTTTAATAACCCTATTGTCCCCTAATCTTAATATTTGCAGTAAGAGTGAGAATTTATAAGAATACTAAAATGCGACATGTATAATTTCGTGACAGGGAGTAGCATGCTTAATATTTTTCAAAAAAATGTTAATGCTTGAGATAAGTAATGATTTCAATATGAGCAATGTGTTAATTATATTTATACACATATGTCTAAGTATATACTTGCAAATAAATTATACACACAGATACACAAAGCATAAGAAATTCATAATAACACCATATTTAACTGATAATTACTTATCCATTATAAACACTATTAAGAACACAAAAACAAACAAAAAATAGCACCTGAGCATTCCAAATAAACTATGCAAAACTCTTTAGATAATGAAAACAAATATTCATAGCGAAGTTCTCCATTCCCAAGTTTGGTTATCTATCTTTTTAGTCCTCTGCAGGTTAAGATAATCTGATTATGAGGCTGGCTAGAGGCAGGTGCAATGTCAAAAGCAAGATATTGTCAATTGAGATCTGCACACACACAAATATACAGCATGCATATACACATCAGGCTTGGTGCTAAGTACGGAATAAATGACTTAATCCTTTAAACAGAATCTAAAGGGATCCCTATAATAAAGCCTAAGATAAAACTGATCATAGCACTGACTTCAAGAAATCCTTAAATGCTTTCATAAAGTTTGCTTTAATACAAGGATATGGAGAATCCTGGGTGGCACAGCCACTTAAGCATTTGCCTTTCATTCAGATCATGATCCTGGGGTCCTGGGATCAAGTCCCCTGTAGCCTCCTTACTCACTCAGCAGGGACCCTGTTTCAACCTCTGCCTACATCTCCCTCTGCGGAGATCCCCTTGCTTGTGCTCTTTTTCTCTCTCTGACAAATAAATAAAATCCTTTAAAAAACAAAAGTAAATAAATAAAGCCAGGATATGTACATATTTAAGAATAATGTTTTTTACTCAAAATTTTTTTTAAAATACAGCTTATGTATATATCCTAGTTATCTCTAAAGTTCGCTTAGTCTCTCTGAGGTAAGGATTTATATTAAAAACCCTAACAAATTTTTCTTATCTTTAGTATGGGGATCACAACACCTAATTTACAGCATTGTTATTAAAACTACACGGTCAAAAGACTGAGAAGACAAGCCGCAAACAGAGAGAAAATATTTGCAAAAGACAGATCCGATAACAAATGTTATCTAAAATGTACAAAGAAGTCTTAAAACTCAACAACAAGAATATGAACAACCCTATTAAAAATAGAGAAAAGTCTGAACACTCTCTTTATCGAAGAAGGTATACAGGTAGAAAATAGGTATATGAAAAGATGTTCAACATCATGTATCATTAGGGATTTGCAAATTAAAACAATTAGCTACCTCCACAAACCTGTGAGATTGACGAAAATGCAAAACAATAACAATAACGATGCTGATGAAGATGTGGGACAACAGGAATCTATTCACTGCTGATACGAATTCACAATGGTGCTGCCACTTTGAAAGATAATTTGGTGATTGTTTACGCAAATAAACATATTCTTACCACATGATCCAGCATCTGCACTGCTTAGTATGTATTCAAGTGAGTTGAAAACTGTATCCATATATAAACCTGAGCAGAACTTTTTTTTTTTTAAGATTTTATTTATTTTTCAGATAGAGATCACAAGTAGGCAGAGAGGCAGACAGAGAGAGAGAGGGGGAAGCAGGTTCCCTGCTGAGCAGAGAGCCTTATGCGGGGCTCGATCCCAGGGTCCTGGGATCATGACCTGAGCTGAAGGCAGAGGCTTTAACCCACTGAGCCACCCAGGTGCCCCTGAGCAGAACTTTTTAAAGCAGCTCTGTTAATAATTGCTGAAATTTGGAAGCAACCAAGATGTCCTTCAGTAGGTGAATGGATGAATACACTGTACACCAAGACAATGGAATATTATTCATCACTAAAATAAGTAAACTATCAAGCTACGAAAAGACCTGGAGGAATCTTAAATACAAATTACTAAGGGAACAAAGCCAATATACTTACTATATTATTCCAACGACATGACATTCACGAATGTGTAATGTCTATGGGAACTGCGCATTCCTCTCAATTTTCTAGTGAACCAAAATAATCTCTAAAAAAATAAAGTCTATAATATAAAAAATGAGAATAGTATGCCAAAAATTTAGCACTATGTTTGGCATGTAGTGTGCACTCAATAAATGACAACTGTGTTGGTGAATAATTCTGAATCCCAGAAACTTAGCAGAGAGCCTAATACATAATAGATACTTCGGAAGTAATTTGACTGACCAAATGAAACATCTAACCTAACTATTTCATAACAGTAGAAAAAAATATGATAAAATGAGATGAAGATTATCAACAATACAATAAAAAGTTGAGACAAATTACCTAATGATTTCAAAGTTTTGCACTTCAGAAAATCAGTAACCAAAGTTATAGTTTGCTGAGAACTTAATACTTGTTTTTTTATTGGCTATTTTGTTTTCCTTTTAACATATTGCACAGAAGATATTTAGAGCCTACATTGACATAAGACCATAAGGCTTGTCACACTGCTACAAATCAATGGACCATCATTTTCCCTTTGATAGCAGTTGGTGCAGTATGCTTTAAAGTAAGGCAAATCCACAAACCCTCCATAAAGCACTTAATTGGGCAGTGAATTATAATATGGTGGGACATTTCCCCATGACCTAAAGAAAGGATGGGGTCTGATTTCTGTTACATATTTAATCCAGGCAAGTGGAACCCATTTGACTTTAATGCTTAATTTCCTTTTGAATCTTGCCAAATTATTTGTTTCCAGAAGACTTCCAGCATTATTTTTGCAAGATCACAATTCTCTTATATGTTACAGGTGCTGCTATCTTTTCATTTAAACAACAGTTACTTCAGCATTATTTAAAGGGAACAACCTATCCAACCAAATTAAAATACTTGAGGCAATGGGAGAAACTGGCCTCAACTATTCATTTTTAAGAATATAGTGCAGGGACACCTGGGTGGCTCAGTTGGTTAAGCAGCTGCCTTTGGCTCAGGTCATGATCCCAGGGTCCTGGGGTCAAGTCTCACATCGGGCTCCTTGCTCGGCAGGGAGCCTGCTTCTTCCTCAACCTCTGCCTGCCATTCTGTCTGCGTGTGCTTGCTTGCTCTCTCTCCCTCTGTCTCTGACAAATAAATAAATAAAATCTTTAAAATTTATATATATATATTGCATTTTAAATTAACATAGACGGGTATTTGCCTTTCATTTGCTTGGCCTATTAAATGCTAACAACATGCTTGTACTTCAAAAAAATGCCATGTAATTCATAACTGCACAAAGGGAAACAGCAGATAGACTGGAGAAGTACCTGAGCCTAAGATCATAAAGGTTGGGGAATGTATTTTAAGTAAAATTGGAAGCCACTGGTTCAGAATGGAGGAATAACATTGTCTGATCTAATAAGATCCTCTAGTTTTCATGGAGGGAGTCAGGGTATAAGGAAAGGGAGTCAGGGAGTCAGGGTATATGGAAAGGTGCAAGGAAGAACACGGGTTAAAATATTATTTCAGTGTCTCAGCATGGAATGTCAGTGCCCTGGGTTGATGAGTGGTAGAAATGGTGAGAAGGGTGGGATCTAGAAAATAAATTGACAGTATTTCTCTAGCGCAAGGCATGAGTTGTTCTTGAGATGTGGGATCTGGGCAAAACAGAAGCTAAGGTGAAGATGTAACCCCAGTACATATGATGTTTTCTGAAACTGGTAGTTAAACTGACATGATCATATATATAAGCATTCTAAGAAACTGTCATTTCTTAGTTCATCTGGGAGATGACAACACTTTATCAGGATCTTAAAAAGATTTCAGACATTTGAGCATAAAATAGAGTGATTTCTAGTGTTTCACTTGCTCCTGTTCCAACATACACACAGATTATGCATAGAAAACTAACAATTTTAGCAGAATTCAAATAACCACCAACTGCAAGCTTTTCCCTCCTTCCCATGAAAATAGTCAGAGCCTGAATTAGAAAATTTTATTTTTTGCGGGGCACCTGAGTGGCTCAGTGGGTTAAAGCCTCTGCCTTTGGCTCAGGTCATGATCCCAGGACCTGGGATCGAGCCCCACATCGGGCTCTCTGCTCAGCAGGGAGCCTGCTTCTTCTTCCCTCTCTGCCTGCCTCTCTACCTACTTGTAATCTCTGCCTGTCGAATAAATAAAATCTTAAAGAAAAAAAGAAAAAGAAAATTTTACTTTTGTCAATGCCAGAATCCCTTATCTTGTGATCATTGTGTCATGTTTAAACAATGACTTTCCATAACTCAGACTTAAAAGCTAACTTTTTAAACAGCTTCGTAGGGAAATTGTGTTTTCCTTAGGTAACTATCTATTATTGTTTTGTTGCTAAAGCATCAACATATGACTTCCCCCAAAGAAATACAATTTCTTACTTGAAAAAGAAAAAAAATCAAGCACTAGTATATTAAGGAATTTTCCTGTATGTGGGGGTCAAAATTAAACAGCAAATGTATGCATGTATGCTATATATTTTCAGTAAGAGGCTGTTCAGATTTTTTTTTTTTTTTTTTGAGAGACAGAGAGAGAAAGAGAATGAGCACATGAATGGGGTTGGGGGTGGGACAGAGGGTGAAGGAGAGAGAGAATCCCAATCCAGATGTTTTATAATGAATCAAAATGAGTCAGTCCCTTTTTCACTTCTACATATACCATTTTCTAATTAAGACTCTGTGTTAACATAAATAATTAAAACTAAATATGTAAAACTATTATTCGTAACCAAAAAGTAGTATTTTATTTATCTATTCATTTATTTAAAGATTTTTATTTATTTGTCAGAGAGAGAAAGGAAGTGGGAGAGCATGCACAGGGAGGAGGGGGAGAGGGAGAAACAGGCTTCCTACGAGCAAGGAGACCTATGCGGGATCCCAGGAACCTAGGATCATGATCTGAGCTGAAGGCCAATGCTTAATAAACTGAGCCACCCAGGCACCACCCCAAAAGTAGTATTTTAAAAACTAGTGCTTCAAATGAATTAAATGAACTCTATGTTTTAAAAGTGATACATTGTATTCAGTCTTACCGTACTCTTTTTTAAATGTTTTCCAAATATCTTTTTAATGCTTCAATGTAGAAGCAAGCTTCTTTTTTCTTTTCCTTTTCTTTTCTTTTTTCTTTTTCAGTGTTCTAAGATTCATTGTTTATGCACCATACCCAGTGCTCCATGCAATACGTGCCCTCCTTAATACCCACCACCAGGCTCTCCCAACCCTCCAACCCCCTCCCCTCCAAAACCCTCAGTTTGTTTCTCAGAGTCCACAGTGTCTCATGGTTCATCTCCCCATTCGATCTTATTTTCTATGGACAAGTAATGGCTACCCTTTAACAATTCTACTAAGCCATAGTATCATTAGATATGTGGAATACTTACATGGCTTACTGGCTTACTCTATCAACATAGAATAGGTATGTATGAGTTAATTTGTTTATATTTGTCTTTTCAGCCTTGCAAGCTTCAAGATAACAAGAAAAACATGTCTAACCTGTTTAAAACTATTTATCTGGGTTCTTGCCCATAATACTAGCCATACACTAAGGTTTGAAGAAGACAAGTGATATGATCTGATTTATATTTTAATCATCTAAGGAAAAATGAAAAGAAGAAAAGGAAGAAAAAAAGGGAAAGACAGGAAGAGGGAAGGATGGGTAAGGAGGGAAAGGAGAAAGACTCTCTGAGAATCAGGAGATCTGAATGTTTGTGTCACCCCAGGTATTAAAATGCTAATTTATTTTGAGGCCTGCGTACACCAGTGCAACAATGAATCTGACTGTTTGAACTCACCAGTTCTTATAGATTTTAAGAGTTTTTAATACTACTTAGCATTATACAAACACATGCGCACAAAGCACACAGAAAAACACACATACAATATATACTTAATATCTATATAATTCTTGATCTAATTTAAAGTATATCAATGCCTGATTTTATAGAAGTAGTCAAATACTGCCATTCTCCATAAGAAATTATAAAATAGTTTTTTTTTAATGTAAAAGTAAAGAACTGTAGCATTTTGAATACTTTATACAATCATAAAATATCTTCAAAGGCTGGGAAGGTAAGGTTTCTGTTCCAGTATTTACATATATTATTACTGAATCTCCTTATAGAGGATCAAAACAAACCTATTGTCTAATTATTATGAAAGTGACATTCAACTTTATGTGTAGTAGAAAAAGAAAACTGTTCAAATATATACCTTAGGTAGTTAAACTGGAAAACTGCAGCTGCATTTCCCGAAGGAATGTGATCATGATTTTATTTGCACCACATTACTGCTACAACAGCAATAGGCTTCTCTTTAAGAGAAAACATTCTGTGCTATAAATAAGCAATAACGTATGGAGAAAACCATCAACAAAGATATAAGAGCTTAGTTTTGCTATGGTATTCCTTATTATTTTGCACCATATGAAGCAATAGTGTTTTCTTTGCTGTTAAATTATCTGCATAGTATCAGCATGAAAAAGTTGGAAAAATATTTTCAATCACTACTTCAATCAATTCTTTATGTAAGGAAAATGTGCTCCATACAAGGTAAGATTCTAAAAAGACAAAGCAAAATGTCCAAGATGACTAGACCACACATATCAGCTGAAGACTTCTTCTTTCTCAGAATTACATAAATTAATCCACAGATGGGACTGCTCCAAAACAATTAAACCACTTGCAACTTGCATCTTGCTATCTTTCACATGATGCTCATTGTAGTCTACCTTGTTCTGTAGTACGCCCTCTGCAAGTTTTGTGTTTCGCTGGATGTTAGAGTTCTTGAGAGCAAAGACTTTTTGTTGTGTTCATTTCTATTGAAGTTATTATCATTAGATCAATAAATCTCATCCATTTTAACCGAGGCAAGAATCAAATTTATTTTTTCCCTATATTTGTGAATTTTAGCATTTTGTAAAAAGCTTACATTCCATAATTCCTATCTCATTTGGAGATATATAAACAGCAAAACTTGATGCTTAAAACCAAAAGCTAACACATGTTTATGAATGTAGGTATTAGAACTAGCAAAAGTATCATAATCAAAAGCTCAGAATTAGGGTACCTGGGTGGCTCAGTGAGGTAAGCTTCTGCCTTTGGCTTAGGTTATGGTCTCAGGGATCTGGGATCAAGCCGTACATCACATCGAGCTCTCTGCTCAGCAGGGAGCCAGCTTCCCCCCCTCTCTCTCTGCCTGCCTCTCTGCCTATTTGTGATCTCTCTCTCTGTCAAATAAATAAATAAATTCTTAAAGAAAAAAAGCTCAGAATTGAAATTAAATATTGGAGTGAATTGATATCATTAATCCACTTCTCTCTTTCCACCTCTGCTGTACTCAACAATATTATGGGAGGAAAATACTTATTTTGAAACAGGTTAGAAAATTATGCTGAATAATATATAAACGTGTGATATACCCATTACAATACTACAAATATTTATGAATGAACTTAGTAGGTATATTAAGAAACTTGACTTCATAACAATTCTTAGTAAGGACATACAGTTCAATGTAAGTTTTTTAAAAAAAAAAGTGACATCATCTCAATAAGATATGTTTTAAAATAAAAATTCAGCCTAGACTGATAGAAACAATTATCCATTTAACTTCTTTGTCTTCTCATAGATAGTTCAAGCATAAGCTAAACAGAATTATACTTCTACCTCTAAGAAATCCCTGTACCAATCTTACTATATTAATAAACGTCACCATTCAATCAGTTCGCTCAAGTAAAAAACATGGGCATCATAACTGAACTCTCTCTCTCTTCTTTTTTTCATGTCCAAATTATCATTAAGACCTGACTTTGCTTTTTAATTTATTCACTGGTAAATAAACATAATAATGAAAGTTTCACAGAACTGTTTTAAGTATGAATACATATATATATTATATTATATTGCATATATATGCATATATATTTTATTATGTTTATATGCATAACATATATATTACTTACAATTTTCTTCTAATGGCTTTGATTAATAGCTGTTGTAACACCTGATTGAATTCATATTTCAGATGTCAAAGGCAAAGTTTGATACCCAAAATTGAATTAATTTTGTTACTAGTGTAGTAGTTGGTTTAGGTAATTTTAAAGATAAAGTTTTAAAAATTTTCTCACAGATACTCATTCTTCACAGATACTAAATCATGAATTTCAGTGAAATAGCTTTTATTTTCATTACTTCCAATTATATTAGTTAATAATTGATAAGTAGACTATGTATATACAGAACAACATTTACTCACACAGGTAATAAATGACAAACTATGAATCTAAGGGAAATGAATTGTTTGTAGAGTCCCCTGCACAGCCTGTCTTTAAAATTAATTTTTTTAAAAAAAATTGAAAAAGGTGTGAGTCCTAACAGCATATGCAGAAATTACTGTTGGTAGTGATAACCATCTATGAACTTAATAATTGCTATTAAAGCAAAATTATTGATACTGACATACAAGAAGCTTTTTCTAGAGAATAGAGTGAGGAGAATCTACTTCTAATATTTCTTTAGCTTTTAAGAATCACTTCTCTTCTCATATACTAACCACATTTATGAACTAAGCTAGAATTTAATGTTCCTAGGAAACCAGATTTGACATATCTGCTCGGACATGCAATTAGATCAGCTCTTTTTCCATTTTAATCCTAATACAAGGGCTTCTAATTTAAGCATTCAAACCAAACTGAACCTATAAGGTCTGTCAATTTCATCCACAAAGCTCTTTTGTTAGACAGTTCCATCAAAAGTTAGACAATTCATTTTACTAGGAAAAGAACTGATCAGTAGAAAAATAAATTGTATCCTTAATGCATGGACAGATCACTGGATTACTGCTAATGTATTACTAGTCAAGCAGAATCTCCTTTTGAAGGAGCCTTGCAGTCCATGTCATAAACTGATTAAAAATCAGTGAACAAGTACTTTCTACCTTTGTTGTATATTAATGAGAAACCTTCTATCTCAGAAAGCTTTTCTAAACTAGTAACCTTTGGTTTCCTGAAACTAGAGCGTATTAGAGTTGTGTAAGCACACACACAAAAAAGTTTTCCCCCTCAGTCTGAAGCATAGAAAATTATGCTTTAGGGGCGCCTGGGTGGCTCAGTGGGTTAAAGCCTCTGCCTTCGGTTCAGGTCATGATCCCAATGATCTGGGATAGAGCCCCACATCGGGCTGTCTGCTCCACGGAGAGCCTGCTTCCTCCTCTCTCTCTCTCTGCCTGCCTCTCTGCCTACTTGTGTTCTCTGTCTGTCAAATAAATAAATAAAATCTTTAAAAAAAAAAAAGAAAAAGAAAATTATGCTTTAAAATGGAATTTATTTCAATTACTTAAAACTTGTTATATATACTTGAATTCTTATACATAAGCAAGTAATCAGTGTCACTCTTCTCTTTGTGTGTGCATATTTATTTATATTAAGCAGATTATATGAAAGATTGGGCATGTAGGAAAGAAAGAAAGAGTTGGGCTAGAAGGAGGAAACAGTGAAGGGAGGGAGGGAAAGAGAGAGAGAGAGAGAAAATTACTCAGAGTGGCAACTCTAGAAAATATTATTCTGTCTCAAAAAGCTGAATAGCCAGCTTTCCAGTTATGGATAAAAACCTAGAATGGGTTATTTAAAATCCATAAATAATTGATGGACATACAAATAAGATGTAAATATAAAGTACTCATTAATATTTCTGTTCAGTCCATTGTTTGAACTATATAACATGTAGAATAGTTGCTAAACAAGATAATATCAGAGTAAAACAATTTTAGTTAATAGAAAAAGTAGGTTTTTTTTTTTCCCTTGATATCAAAAAATACATAAATTGTCACTGTGAGAGGTACCTGGGCAGCTCAGTCAATTGAGAACCTGACTTGGTTTTGGCATAGGTCATGATCTCAGACCCATGACCTCAGGGTTGTGAGATTGAGCCCCATGTCCAGTGGACTCCATACTCAGTGGGGAGTCTGCCTGAGGATTCTTTCTCTCTTGCTTTCTCTCTCAAATAAATAAATGAATCTTTAAAAAAATAAATTGTCACTGTGATAGAACATGGAAGAAGGAGGGGCACCTGGCTGGCCCAGTTGGTGGGGTATAGGGTTTTTGATATCCGGGTGTAGGCTCAAGAGCCAGATTGGGTGTAGAGATTACTTAAAAATAGAATCTTAAGGGGGAAAATCCAATCCAACATTGATTGGATTCTTAACATGGTATTCTGGTTTCCTGAGAGGAGATCCTAAATATATGGCTGAAGATACTGATATTCCATGAGGTGAGATATCTTACACAGAGCCCCTCAGATACTGGATGGGACAAGGATTCAAACTTAGGTCTTAAGGGTGTCAAGGCTCCTTCTCTTTCAGCCATAGCCCCACATCCCACAGGAAACACACTCAAGATAGTACTCCTTGAATTTATTGCTATCCTTCTCTTCCTAGGTTACATTAAAAATATTACTATAAATGTCTTCAAATGACTGATTTTATGCAAATATTTCTTTCACAGCACTGAGATAAACTAGAAATTTTACCTGCCAAAATTCTAGGGAGTATATTACAGAGCATTTGATTGGTAATTTGATTAAAGTGATATACCATATTTCAAATGTTTACTTTTTGCTTGTTATAATAGCAAAAGAAAGGATATTAATACCCAAAACAGGGAAGATATAAAGTATGAAGAGATCAAAATCATCTTCTCAAGTCTTAAAGATTTCTGTTTATTTAATTAATTTATTTGAGCAATTAATTAATAAATTAATAAATTAATTTATTTGAGAGAGAGCAAGGGCTAGAAGGAGAAGGAGAAGCAGACTTCCTGCCAAGCAGGGAGGCCAATACGGGGCTTTATCCTGGGACTCCAGGATCATGCCTAAGCCAAAGGCAGATGCTTAACCAAAGGCAGATGCTGATTTCAACAACCGAGCCACCCAAGTGCCCCAACTTCTCAAGTTTTAATGAAGCCAAGTGCTGTGTATACAAAAAATGAAACATTGTTGTCAGTTATTGGTATAATTTTTAGTAAGTGAAGTTCTTCAACACAGATCCACATATCAAATGTGTATACCCTTTGCCACAAAAATTCTACATCTAAGCATTTATACCAAAGAAATAAATATGTATAAGGATGCTGACTGAAGCTCTATTCATAATATCAAAAAGAGAAGAAGTAATAAAGTGTTCATTGGTAAAGGATTGGCTAATTAAAATACTGTACCTGTGTAAAATGATATACTGTACAGTCATTCAAAAGGATGATATTAATACATTTTGATGGACACACGAGTATGTCTATGACACAATGTAGAGTAATAAAACTGTACCAAAAACAATATATGCACTATGATTCCATTTCTGTAATTTGTCTGTTTCTTTTCTATCTTTAATTAAGGGCATGTTCAACTTCTAGGATAGTGTCCCTTTTTGGTAGAAGTTTGTGCAGCTTTCACCTTTTCTTTTTAAAAGCTACAATTTTAGGGCACCTGGGTGTTTCGGTCAGTTAAGCATCTACCTTCCTTCTACTCAGGTCATAATCCCTGGACCCTGGGATAGAGCTCCGCAATGAGCTTTCTGCTCAGCAGGAAGCCGGCTTTTTCCCTTCCCACTGCCTCTACTTGTATTCTCTCTGTCTCTGTCAAATAAATAAAATCTTTAAAAAAAGAGTTACTAAATTTTTTAATTAAAAAAATTTAAAAACTTAACAAATTTAAAGCTACACACAGTTCAATTTTATAAAAATAATAACAACAGTTAAAAACTAACAAAATATTACTCCTACGACAACCAATGGGATGTGCATCTTAAGTCATTAACTTAGTATTTAATCAGTTTGCAAATTTTGTTAAGTTGGCCTCCACAAATTTTATTTTTTTGTTTCTACTATTTTAGCTAAAACTTTTATTTTATTTCAACAATACCACTCATCCATATGTCTAGTTTCTTTCCTCTTCAATGAATTCCAAACATCCTCATTCTAAAAGGAAGAGTTGGTTGAGTTCATCTATCATATTAATCTATCAGGTTGATTTAAAACTAATATCAGATTCTCCTTCCACCCCTTTTATTCCTAATTCTTTCCCTCCCTTTCCATGGATACATTGTTGCATACAAAATCATCAGCAAAAAGGTATGGGTCATTTGAATGACTGATAAATATTTTTATTAGTATTATTAAAAAATAAATAATACCCGTCACTTTTTTTGAACATACTCCATGTTTACCCACAAGTGCAAACTCAATGGGACACAAAATCATAGCCTGGCCTTTAATATTACTTTATCATCTCATTCCTTTACAGCTTGATTTCTTCACTTCCCTCTCTCCATGTGATTCATTGACAACTAACTACTCTAGGTATTAAAACCTAACTCACTTTTTCTAATGTCCATAATTTTTTTTTCTTATGACATTTTTTTTTCTTGCACCAGTGCCTTCTTTAATCATTTCTATTAAAGCTCCAAATATTTCTATAACCTGTTCAAATCCTACTATTTCTGTATACATTCTGAGATTGTCACAATCATTATTAACCTCTTTCATTCTCATTTTCCAATTAGGTACATTACTTTTCTTATAGTGCTTAACAGTATTTCAATAAACTGTTGAATGGGTTTGTGGGTACTGTGACTAGACCCAGTAAAACTGTTTCTCCTTCATTTACTGCTGAATGCAATGAGATAAGTGTATATTAACATGTTTTGTAAACTATACAGTGGCAAAATATGTAAGGAGTTATTATTTTAATTATGTATAGTAGTAGTATTGTCTACTGTTTTGAACTAGTTCTAACCCTGGGGCACCTGGGTGGCTCAGTCGGTTAAGCCTCTGCCTTTGGCTCAGTTCATGATCTCAGGGTCCTGGGATTGATCCCTACATTGGGCTCTCTGCTCAGCAGGGAGACTGCTTCCCCTGGTTTCTCTGCTTGCCTCTCTGCCTACTTGTGATCTCTCTCTCTGTGTCAAATAAATAAATAAAATCTTAAAAAAATAAAAGAAAACAAATAAACTAGTTCTATCCTTAAAAGCGAATTCTTCTAATAGTCCAGAGGATTTTAGAAGAGATACAAGTGCTAACAATGAAGACCTAATCACCTAGAAGCAATAGTTGGACGATGAGCGTAGCGGTCGTAGCTGGTTGGAGTAGCTGGTAAATGCAGGCAGATGCCTCGAGAGCTAGTTGTCAAATATTAGCATGCCTCTGAGTTACTTGTGATTCTTATCAAAATGTAGATTTCCAGCATGCCAACCAGAGATATTTATTCCGAGGTCTGTGGGGTGGAATGGGGGTGAATGTCTGCATTTTGTCAAGCATTCCATCTGACTTTCCTGCAGGTAGTCTGGGGGCCCACTTTACAAAACATTCCGTTAGAAATGGCACATTTGCAAATATTTCTAACTGGGAATTTACGACCTGCATAGATTATTAGAACAAACTTAGTGAAACAAAATTATTGTGAAAATTGGTAAATTATTGCTCATTTTCCAGTTCAAAACATAAACTAGAATCCTAGATCCTCAAACTCAAATAATAGTTTGCTTTGTCAAAGCTATATGCCTTTGAATAATAAGCCCTCAGGTCTCACTCATGGAAAACGGAAGAAGCTCTCAAAACAAGAACTGATTATAAGCACGACTGATAAAGGAAATGAATTCTAGTGTCATTTTTCCCCCCTTATGCAACACTATTGAATAACCATCTGGACCCAACAATTTATTTCCTGAATGGTCTTCAGCAAGACTTCACATTTCCTCTCTAGAAATAAAAAAAGAAATTTCAAAGGATTTTGCTTATTAGTAGAATTTTTTGCTAATTGCCATTTCAAAGTCTAAATTAGGTCTGATTTGGTTACCCTGAGACATACAATATTAGAGTATATTGTATTAATCCTTAAATGCCTTCTTAATTACTACTGCCTTTTTAGTACATTGTTTATCTTTTTTCTTCTAAATGGATCCAATTAAGTTTTGATTGGCTTTTTCTTCCTCCTGAAATTATAAACTAACTCTTATCTTCTTTGCTCTTAATAGATTTGTTCATTCAGCATAAAGAGAAATTCAGTTGTACTAATCATTTAAACTGTAAATTTGCCACTGGCACTTGCTAACTCTCTAAAGGTATTTGTACCTATTTACTTTTATTATTATTATTATATTATTATTATCATTATCATTATTATTATTATTTTAAACTTTTAATCAGTTCAGCTAATTGATTTTATTCTCTTCTTAGACCAATATGGTTTTATAAATTCAGGACATCAATGTAAACAATGGCTCCTATAAACTGTCTTTGCTTTCTCCCGCAACTCCTAACTCACCAGAATCAACTCTGGAGGGCCATATATCTTCAGGGACCAATCCTAAATTTATGTTTTGGTTGATATTTTGGTTCACATATATATATATTTTTTAAGTTAGATTCTTATGTGCTGGTCTAGTGCAAAATGATACTGAAATGACAAATTGATAGCAGACTTGTTCTCTTTCCCTGACTACAATAACCACGAGGGGTAATTTTAACTTCTAATTCCTGAGGTGGACAAGGAACACAACACACAGAGTTTCTATAGGTACAGCTGATAGTACCAACTGATCCTGACTGGTATAGAACTAGTTCTTTTCTGGGGTACCTGTGTGGTTCAGTGGGTTAAGCATCTGCCTTCTGCTCAGGTCATGATCTTAGGGTCCTGGGATCGAGTCCTGCATCGGGCTCTCTGCTCAGCAGGAAGCCAGCTTGCTCCTCTCTCTCTGCCTGCCTCTCTGCCTACTTGTGATTTCTGTCAAATAAATAAATAAAATCTTTTAAAAAAATGTTAAAAAAGAAATAACCTTTATAAGAATTCTGAACACCATGTATATGTATATTAAAATCATTATTGACAATTAAAATACTGAATATGTATATTGATGATTATAGCCATGTATCCATTAAGATATGCTTCTAATCTACTGATGTGATCAATTGTAATATTATTAATTCACTCATCATCACCCTTCATAAACATTCTATTGGTTCTTTCATTTTGATCTAGCTTATTTTTCAACATTTGTTCAGATAGAAGGGACTAAAAACTTTAACCATCTGACAGTAAAGTAGAGACAAAGTAGCGAAAGGGAGAGGTGCCTTTCAGCAATTAAGTGATGAAGGGGGAAAAAGCCAGGGGTGGAGTGGAGGGATTGATTGATTAAAAAACTCAAAAGGTAACACAAACATGCTCATCCTTTCTCTCCCCCATCCCTTTACTCCTTCCCCTCTCCAGCGCGCACACATAAACACAAATACTTTGCTATACACAAAAGAAGTCACCATTGATCTAGGAATCTTGGAATAAACAGATAAATACATAAAAGACAAAAGATCAGCAAAGATGACAAATATATAATAAATAAATAAAAACCAATTTGAGAAGAAACAAAGTTTCTATACTTCTAATTCCAGCTCTGAAACATAGCTATAGGGATGCCTGGGTGGCTCAGTTGTTAAGTGTCTGCCTTTGGAAATGAGTCCCCTGCATCGGACTCCTTGCTCCGCCAGTAGACTGCTTCTCCTGCTCCCACTCCCCTTGCTGTGTTCCCTCTCTCCTTGTGTCTCTCTCTGTCAAATAAAAATCTTTAAAAAATAACAAAAATAGAATAAAACATAACTATGAAATCTCTATAAAAATAGAGACCATGAGTCACTGGATGGAAGTATACACCATCTTGAATTGCTCTGGCTAAAAAATTGTAAGCAATGGGTCAGTATATAAGTAATAGTTTACAGAGAAATGTTTAACATCACAGGATGGCAACAGCAAATTCCAATGGTGAGATCTTTCACGGAGTGGGCACTCAAAAAACATGCACCAGGCCAAACTAGGTGGGTATCATGGATTCTTCAACCTTGTAAAGATTGATAGATTACCATAAAAAATAAACAAACAAATTATAAAAAAGAATAAATGAATGAGTGAATGAATGAGACAATAACAGTAACCAAAATCAGGAAGGCCTGACCTGTTAGTTCAATTGTACTTCATTGACTCAAAGATGTTTTGATTAAAATCAAAATGAAGATGTAAGAAATATTTATTTCTGCCAATCTTTCCTGAAATCCAGAGTGTGTCAGTAATTTTCAGAATAAATAATAGCACATGGGAGTGAAATAGTGCTTACTCAAATAGCAAAATTGATATAAGATGTGAAAAACTGTCACAAGATTATCTGAATACATCTTTTGGGTTTGAATATAAAATAATCTATGTTTATTCCTGTTGAGAACAATATTTTTAAAATAATATTTCCCTTTCAAATTTTCCCAAGATAAATAGGGATATCAGGGAAACAATGAATACTGCTAAGATTCACTTACATTTGACAGTTATATGACTCATAATAGCTTCTCAATCTTACAAAGATATTTTATTTCAAGCAATCTTGTCAAGGTAATTTTTCATCCCAACTATTTTTCTACTTAAAATGATAAAAAGCCTTTATCTTCTGTAATCTGCAAAAGGATAAATAAATTTTCTGATTTGCAGAATTGGAATGTTTCAAAACTGGGGCTCCAAAGTATCTAATTTAAATATATTGCTTTGAAAATTAGAAGATAAACAGAAAGGCTATTTTGGTATCAGTTGTCTATCAAGCCCCAAAATTATGGAACAGCAATTTGTTTTCACAAATTGCTAGAATTCTTGTCAGTACTTTTAGATTAAAAAGTTTATAACACAAAATTTTTTATCATCATTTGGTAAGCCTCTATTAATGAGAAATAGTCTTATATTTAATCCCAAGAATAATCAATTCAATAATAATTAGAAAAATATTTTATCACAAGATGTACACTAGTTTTTTTTCTTATAAGACTGTAGTTTCTAAATTTACTTACTGATTTTTTACTTCATCTTTTATTCATAATCTTTGTAACAAACTTATCTTAAGTATTTTCTTACTATCAGCTAAATATTTTTAATCTGAGAAGTTGAGAATCTCTGATTGAAAAAGCTGTCATTCACTGTAGGAATCACTATAAAGCTGGCTTTTAACCTATTAAAACTTCATCTATCACAACATGGTCAATTAAGTTTTTAAAGTAGAGTGTTAAAATAATCAGTAAACATCATTCAAAGCTAAAATATCTGGCTAAATGAAATCTGTCCTTTTTATTCTTGTCATTTTGTAAACCTGATTTCGATCTGATTGGAGTTTACCAAAGCAAATAAATCAAGAGCAATTAACTTACATCTATAAAAATCATGCTCTTAAATAAACTTAATTTAACTATGTAAAGGCAAAGGTTATGTGAGTTATTGGAAGAAGTTATTGGGAAGAGGTGACTGGTCATTACTTACTACTAAAATATTACTTGAAGGACTGGATGCCTAAGTATCTTGATTTATTTCCACCACATCCCCTTCTGGGATCAAGAGGAGAAAAGGCCACAACTTCTTAACTGTTTGGGTGTTAACTGACATAAGATGAAAAAAAAAAAAAGCCTGGTTTAATAAAAAGCATTTTGCTGCTTGAGCTGCCCCCTGCCACACCACTCAGACCATCCACCTCTTCCTATGGATAAGCTGAAGAAGTGCATGTCTTTTTCAGCTGACTTCTGTGAATATTAATAGTATGTTACTCTTTCTTGCTTCTTGCAGCCTTAATGTCCCACACAGTGTAGAAGGAAAGGGCATAGGATTTCCCAGGAATAGTTATATACTTTTAGATACTTTCTGATTCCCTTTCTGAATCCTTCAGTCCTCCAGGCTTAAGCTCCAACAGCTGCTGTGGTTAGCTCTTCTGGCTAGGTTTGCACCTGTGGAAGGTTATGACTGTGAAGGTAACAGCAAAAATTAGGTCCCATGGTTTGAAATCCCTAAGTTCTTCCCCAGTCCCTAAAGGCTGCAATTCCATCTCTCAGATGATTGATAATATTATGTGAAGCCTGAAGAAATTCAAGGGCTTTATAGATAATATCAGTATAATCAGTGAACCAGAACCTAATAGATATTAAAAATAAAACAGGATACTGTGGCCTCCAGCATGCTCTAATAGAGAATCAGGAAAAGTTACCTGAAAGCACTGCGTTAGATGGTAGTGTCCCCCACATCACAGCTGCTTTAGATAATTACTTAACTTTGAGCCTTAGTTTTGTCATCTCTAAAATAGGAACACTAATACGTCTTTAGTAAGTTTTTTGTGTCGGGGGGGAGGAGAAAGTGAGGACTAGCACAAACTCTAGCACCTTACAACTGTGTGTACAGTATCTTTGGGTAACTGAACACTTTACAGTTACCTTTACTGTATTCAGATGGAAACATACTAAGTTGATGTTTCCCAGTTATCTATTAAGATTGGTGGCTCTAAGGTGCTCTTCTTTGAATACTTCATTACAGTGAAAGTGACAAAATTACACAAAGCATTTATGTAGCCTGTAGTTACATGGTGCCTATCAAAGCCCCAATCACAGAGTACCACATCCAAACCTGTACCTCCCTTCCCCTTCAGCCACTGTCTCTGTTTCTCTGTCATTTCAACAACAGGAGTCACAACATTAAAGGGACTTGGCTCTGGGCTTAGGGAAGATGGTCCTAAATTTTTGACTTCACAAAGTTTAAAAAACTGAGAAACAATATAATGTGTAACATTATGTTACCAGAATTATCAAAAATATATTTTAAAGAAAATTATATAAATATTTGCATTTTAAAATGTAAAATGTGTTTAGAAAGGAATATTTACCACCACCCAAAAAAATTAATAGGACTTTCTGTCAGAGAAGAATCATCTTTCAATTAACTAAATAAATCATTATAAAGATCTATGCTGTTCTCACTTAACCCTTTTATAGTGGGCTAGTGAAAATTTTGCTACAAAGCAGCAACTGGGAACTACTGTTTTAATGTACTTTCCAAATGTATAATAGATATTTCAAAAATAATCGTATGTTGGAAACACAAATATTTTTAAAATTGTAAATACTGATCAAAGCTTACCTTTTGATTTACTTCAATCTGGAATGTGTATATATATATATAAGTATGTACATATATATATATACACACACACACACGCACACACACACATGTGTATAATATATGTATTTTTTTAAAGATTTTATTTATTTATTTGACAGACAGAGATTACAAGTAGGCAGAGAGGCAGGCAGAGAAGAGGAAGCAGGCTCCCTGCCTGCCGAGCAGAGAGCTGGATGCGGGGCTTGATCCCAGGACCCTGGGATCATGATCTGAGCTGAAGGCAGAGGCTTTTACCCACTGAGCCACCCAGGTGCCCCTGGAATATATATTTTTTTAACTGATGTAATGAAAACAGGTATTTTAAAGTGTCTTAAGCTGAAAAACAATGTTCTTTCTATAGTTGGCTTTAGGATGTAGAGCCTTGTTTCCTTGATTAACAGATTGTTTACTTCATCAACTCTATATTCTTACACTGGACTGAACCATTATCAGTTTAAGACATTAAAACATCTGAATGGATATTATTTTCTTTAGGTTTCTTTTTTCTTTTTTTTTTCTCGTTCATTACCTGCATTCTGATCTCCTAACAGCCTGGGTAAATACTGTCCCCATGCAATATTTGAGCTGTATCAAAACAAATGGTATATAAAGATGTGATCTCAACACATAATCCTACTGAAAATACTGTCTAAACCCAGCATGCTACCACATGTGGGCCCCTACTGCCACCCTGTGTGACCTTTTTTCACTTTGATATCTCTTTTAATCAGAACATCTGAAAAGAAGCAAACACCATATGAGGCTGGGAGAGATTACTTCCCCTCTCCTTGTATTTTTTATCTCCTTGAGGAAAATTAATCTGTTCCATGTTATCCCTATGCAGCAAGCAAGTCATTTTAATAATAGAAAAGCGAATGTTGAGTTTAGCAGTTGTTTTAATTAAAAGGTGATCACTAAAGTGTTGGTTTCCTAGGTGTTTGTTGACTTACAGCAGAAAATAATTGGCACATAAAAACCAGCAAGGGAAACACCACTCAGGATGTAGAAGCTGTTGACAATAAGAAAGTAATAATGTGGTAAAATCATTTATGTTTATATAGGGGATGCTGTATTTATGTCTATTCCCAGTTATTAGCATTCCAGAGCTTAGCAAAGACATCACCTTGAACTTTCTTCCTTGTCATTACCCATTCTCTTTCTCTGACAATTGATGATCTTGACAACCTCGTTAAACTGCCAAATACATAATTTGCAGAGGCTTTAACTTGCCAGCCTCTGGATAACAGCTAAGAGATAGTTTAACACAAACCTGGCACTGATATTAATGAAAGATTTGTTTTATAAGCCAGGTTGCTAGCATGTCATCCTTCTTGAAGTCTGCACTGGCTTGAGGCATAACTGTAAGAGGTCAGGAATTAGGATTAGGTGATTGTTTAAGGCTCTTTTAACCTGGATTTCTCTAGTCCCATAGTTGTGTTGGATCCTTTTCCCCATACTCCTAAGGGTACACTCTTTTTTTTCTAATGACTGTCTCAGATATTTCCCTTATGTGTTGACAATGCTCAGATTTTCTATCAACTGCCATCAGCTAATAATTCAGGGTCTTTCTTTGGGAGACTTACAAGGTTTATTTCTAAAAAAAAACAAGAATATAAGAGTGTTCTTTTTTGTGGTTGCTAGTGTATCTTTTGTTTTGTTTCTGATGGGAAAGATCAATGCAAGTATGTGTGGGATAGGGGGGAAAGGGAGTCTTAACAGGGGACTGGGGCAAGAGAAGAAAGCAGGAGGGGGGTTATCAGCTTGGAAGTTGAGCCTTGGAAATGCCTGAGAAAAGGAGAGCTCACTGTCAAGCTCAGCAGTGAAGACATTTTTCTAGAGGCCACCTAGCCATCCTTCCAGCAAAAACCTCACTTTCCTGCACCAACACCTTTTTAGGAATTTTCCTACAAGCACATACCCCTGGGACTGTTTTGCATGAACATCAACTATCAGTTCCATCACATCTTGCTTAATCTTATAAGAGCTCCAGGACCTCAAAACCCTGGGAAGATACTGGTCTAGCTCTCTAGTCAGGTGGTGGGGGGGATGGCCACTGGAAAAAACTTTAATAACCAAGGTATGGACAGTCATCAGTGATAGATTTACTAGTTTTTATACCCAAATCAACATAGATATATTAAGGATAGAATACCAAAATCACGTTTTTAAGAAAAGAAACCTGAGAGAAATAGAATGTTCTGAGTAGCGAGATCTTCCAGATAAGATTTTGGATTCCCATTTGATAATATTTACTCTTCTCTGCCATTTGGTAGAAAGATTTGAAGTACTAATTACCTAGTCACTAAAATTATAAAAGTTATATTCAAAAAGTTAAATGAACTGTGGTTAATTAAGAAATTGAACATGCAGTATAGCAGCTTCCCAACTGAAGGGGGACAAGAAAAAATTACCAGGCATTTAGAAGTAAATTGATTTTTTTTTTTTGAAGCCTAAATAAGCAGACTACTGGAAACACAGAACTCTGTCAAATAAATTGCATGGTTTCTGGCACAAGGGTGAGATTTGGGGATAGATACCAGACCCTGGTGAAATGGACTACTAAGGACAGACAACAATGGAGGAAAAACAACAAACCAAAGTAACAAGATAAATGTTAATTTTCCTTCTTATCAGAGTAATTCAAAGAGCAACAATGCACAAAAAAACGACAGCCGTGGTGTACCTTTGGAAAAGATAGAGAGCTAATAACAGTTTCAATGAAAAACATTTTCACTGATAGGAAAGTCTTTACAATGATATATAAATAATGATATATTGCTCTTCTATATGTTTTTTTTCTGCAAGTTTAAGAGCAAGCATTCAGAAAAATAAAAACACAGACAGTGAGCTCCATGGTTGTAAGATTTATTTGCTTGCTGCATTGTAGCAATAGATTTTAATAATCATATGATAATATGAATTTATCATGGAAGCACATAAAATATAAGATAAACTTGCACCTAGTGCTCAAGACAGTAGTGTAAGATATAATTATGTAATGTATCATCTCATATGCATAAAAATCACAACAGAAATGATGGAAAATTCAAAGATGATTAGCCATTTTAGCACATTAATATTTATAATCCCAAGGGAAGCTTTCTTAAGAACCTAGATTACCTTAGGTTCTAAGATAAAGTATTCTAACTTTAACAGCAGTTATATGATTCCAACAGCCTGTGGTGGCAGAAGCAAGCATGGTGAACATTAATGTTCTTAAATATTTTTTAAAATGCTCTGAAAATGACAAAAAGAGCTTTTTATTTGTAGCCTAAAGGGTATTTTTAAGAACTCTAGGAACTGTTTTCTCAATCCCACTGTCAAAAAAGTCAGATTCCCAACTCATAATTGAAGATACCACTAATCCCTTGTTCAACAAGAGGACAACTTGAACATTTAACATTAGATGTGGAGAGTTAACCATGAAAGACCACCTAACATCTTATATTACTCAAAGAATGGAATCTCTTTCAAATAGCAAGAATAATTCAAAATGCTGCCTCTAGGATATCTAACCTGATACTATAATATGTGAAATGTTATCACTTTCCAGTCCCCAGATACTACTATTGTTGGACCAACATTTTCACTGAGAAGGTATATGACTGAAGGCATTTTGAACATCAGATGCTAACTCCCTAGATCAGTTCAGTCCTGAAAACATCAAGATACTTTGCTCTCTGTGGCCCTGGCTAGATTCTCCTTTGCCATTCAATTTAACTCGAAGAAAAATTTTCCTTCTGCGTTGGGATAGTTGCTTATCTTTCAGGTGGCAACTGAGTAAAAATGCTTGGGATGAGGCAGAGTAAGGATGTAGGAAATTATTTAATATTCAGTAAATGTATAGCAAGACCTATTTCTCTAGCAATAGATAACGTTCTAGAATTTTTTTGTGTGTCTTGAAGTTTTAGGCCAGCATTTGTCAATTTCTTAATTTTCCCCCTAGATTGCGTTATTTGCTCTACATCAGGCATCTAGCAAGTGCTGCAGTCTTTAGAGCAGAACAAAAGGAGTGATCATGATCATAGAATTTAAAGCCACACTGTTTAGACTCCAATCTTTTCTCTGTCATTTATTAGCTCTTGATCCTAGACATGTTATTTAAACTCTGTGTAACAGTTTCTTCCTCTCTAAAATAAGAACAGACTATATTTCATAGTGCTAAGAACCTTACTTGAGTTGCCACCTTAAAGCATATGTTCTTGGAATACAGTGAGCACTTAAGGACTGTTATCTATTATTGTTTAGCAAAAATACTTGCATTCTTCTAAAAAAATATTTAGTATTTTATTTTAGGAAAGCTATTACTGCAACATTCCACGATTTATATATTTATATGTATTTAAGTGTATTGCTCCTCTGTTATTTTATCTATTTATATAAATAGATCTATATCTATTTATCTATATCTTTATCTATATCATCTATATATAACTTAATTTCCTCCTGGTAATGTTTCAAAACATACAATAATAGCCAAAGCAAAATATGCAAGGCAACCTGTCAAAAACACAATTTTCTCTTTCTTGAAAAGAGTAAGGTTTACATTTGTTTTAACTGATTAATCAAAAAATATTCTTAGAATATTTGGGGGAAAGCATTAAGGAATTTGCAACAGAAATATATATTGAAATTATTAATTTTCAGGCAAAATTTACTTAATTTTCAGGCAAAATATTATCCAAAGTTTTGCATTTAAAAAGTTAGATACTGGGGCATCTGGGTGGCTCAGTCCTTAAGCATCTGCCTTTGGCTCAGTTCATGGTCCCAGGGTCCTGGGATTAGGCCCCACATGGAGCTCCCGGCTCAAACCCATCTCCCACTCCCCCTGCTTCTTTTCCCTCTCTCTCTGTGTCTTTCTTTATCAAATAAACAAATAAAATCTTAAAAAAAAAAGAAAGAAAGAAAAGTTTCTCCTAAAAAAAAAAGCTAAATACTCCTCTTGTATTGGATATTTTTCTCTTCCTTTTGTTTTCATTGTTGATTTTTTTGTTTGTTTTTTAAACAATGTATTTATTATTTTGTCCTGCTTAAAATTTATTCTCTTGGATGTTGTAATACTGTATGCTACCAAATTTACTCCAACCTCAGTTTCTCCTCTATCATGTCATCTTTTGAGTTGTGCATATATGTACGTTATATTAATTTCTACATTTGAACTTATCTACAAACATTTCAGTGGTTCAAGTCACTTGCTATTTACTGATTAGTACATTTTTCAAGGGCCGCTCTATTAGTCAGATCTATGGTGAAAGAATAGATAATCTATATATACTTATTAAATAATCTATATTATATTATAGATTATCTATATTATATTATATCTATCTATATATAACCTGTATATTATTTATGTAATATAGATAGATAGATAGACAGATACATTATCTATCTAGAATAGATAATATTATTATGGACATATTATTATGAACAGATATCTATCTAGAATAGATAATAATCTACATTGATAGAAATCCCAACAAAGGTGATTACCTTTGGAGTGAGGCACAAATGTAACGTGGTAAGAGAAAGAGCCTTCTGGGGTGCTATAAATTTTGTTATCTTGTAATCCATGTTGACTTTGTAAAGATTGACCAGCCTATATATTAAATCTTATATTTAACATTTGATTACTTTGGAGGAGTCAAGATGGTGGAGAAGTAGCAGGCTGAGACTACTTCAGCTAGCCGGAGATCAGCTAGATAGCTTATCTAAAGATTGCAAACACCTGAAAATCCATCGGCAGATCGAAGAGAAGAAGAACAGCAATTCTGGAAACAGAAAACCAACCACTTTCTGAAAGGTAGGACCGACGGAGACGTGAATCCAAAGCGACGGGAAGATAGACCCCGGGGGGAGGGGCCAGCTCCTGGCAAGCGGCGGAGCAACGGCGCACAAAATCAGGACAATTAAAAGTCTGTTCCACTGAGGGACATCGCTCCAGAGGCTAAACCGGGGCGAAGCCCACACGGGGTCAGCGTGGCCTCAGGTCCCGCAGGGTCACAGAAGGATCAGAGTGTCTTAGTGTCGCACAGCTTGCGGGTATTGGAACGGGAAAGCCAGCTACAGAGACAGAGCCGACAGTAAGCTCACAGCTCGGTATAACCTTGAACCAGTCGCAGGCTCCGTGAGCTCGGAGCACGGCCAGAGGTCAGGGAGATGGGAGTAACTGGTGCTGTTCTCTGAGGGCGCACTGAGGAGAGGGGCTCTGGGCTCTCGGCTCCTCTGGGCGGGAGACCAGGAGGCCGCCATTTGTATTCCCGTCCTCCAGAACTCTATGGAAAGCAATCAGGGAACAAAAGCTCCTGAAAGCAAACCCGAGCGGATTACTCACCCCGGCCCCTGTTAAGGGCGGTACAATTCCGCCTGGGGCAAAGACACTTGAGAATCACTACAACAGGCCCCTGCCCCAGAAGATCAACAAGAAATCCAGCCGAGACCAAGTTCACCTACCAAGGAGTGCGGTTTCAATACCAAGGAGAGCAGCAGAAATCCAGAGGAGGAGAAAGCAAAGCACGGAACTCATGGCTTTTTCCCTGTGATTTTTTATAGTTGCAGTTAATTTGATGTTTTTCTTTTTCATTTTTTGTTTTTTTTTTCTGCCTTCTGGTAAATTTTTTTTAACTTTTACCTTTTTCTTTTTTAACGTTTTTTAACTAGTTTATCATATATATATATATATATATATATTTTCTTTTTATATTTTTCTTATTTGTTTTCTTTTTTATAATTCTTATCTTTTCTTTTTTCTTTTTTTTTCTTTCTTCCTTTTTGAACCTCTTTTTATCCCCTTTCTCCCCCCTCACGATTTGGGATCTCTTCTAATTTGGTTAAAGCATATTTTCCTGGGGTTGTTGCCACCCTTTTAGTATTTTACGTGCCCCTTCATATACTCCTAACTGGACAAAATGACAAGACGGAAAAATTCAACACACAAAAAAGAACAAGAGGCAGTACTAAAAATATGTCAGATCTAGAGTTCAGAATGACAATTTTCAAGGTTCTAGCCAGGCTCGAAAAAGGCATGGAAGATATTAGAGAAACCCTCTTGAGAGATATAAAAGCCCTTTCTGGAGAAATAAAAGAACTAAAATCTAACCAAGTTGAAATCAAAAAAGCTATTAATGAGTTGCAATCAAAAATGGAGGCTCTCACTGCTAGGATAAATGAGGCAGAAGAAAGAATTAGTGATATAGAACCAAATGACAGAAAATAAAGAAGCTGAGCAAAAGAGGGACAAACAGCTACTGGACCACGAGGGGAGAATTTGAGAGATAAGTGACACCATAAGACGAAACAACATTAGAATAATTGGGATTCCAGAAGAAGAAGAAAGAGAAAGGGGAGCAGAAGTTATACTGGAGAGAATTATTGGGGAGAATTTCCCCAATATGGCAAAGGGAACGAGCATCAAAATTCAGGAGTTTAGAGAACGCCCCTCAAAATCAATAAGAATAGGCCCACACCCTGTCACCTAATAGTAAAATTTACAAGTCTCAG
Source organism: Mustela putorius furo (assembly GCF_011764305.1). NCBI lineage: Eukaryota > Metazoa > Chordata > Mammalia > Carnivora > Mustelidae > Mustela > Mustela putorius. Next base: position 2,387,818 of record NW_025422088.1, on the reverse strand, counting down.
TGACAAAGAGAAAATCCTGAAAGCAGCCCGGGAAAAGAAGTCTGTAACATACAGTGGTAAAAATATTAGATTGGCAGCTGACTTATCCACAGAGACCTGGCAGGCCAGAAAGAGCTGGCATGATATTTTCAGAGCACTAAACGAGAAAAACATGCAGCCAAGAATACTATATCCAGCTAGGCTATCATTGAAAATAGAAGGAGAGATTAAAAGCTTCCAGGACAAACAAAAACTGAAAGAATTTGCAAACACCAATCCAGCTCTACAGGAAATATTGAAAGGGGTCCTCTAAGCAAAGAGAGAGCCTACAAGTGGTAGATCAGAAAGGAACAGAGACCATATACAGTAACAGTCACCTTACAGGCAATACAATGGCACTAAATTCATATCTCTCAATAGTTACCCTGAATGTTAATGGGCTAAATGCCCCTGTCAAAAGACACAGGGTATCAGAATGGATAAAAAAACCAAACCCATCTATATGTTGCCTCCAAGAAACTCATTTTAAGCCCGAAGAAACCTCCAGATTTAAAGTGAGGGGGTGGAAAAGAATTTACCATGCTAATGGACATCAGAAGAAAGCAGGAGTGGCAATCCTTAGATCAGATCAATTAGATTTTAAGCCAAAGACTATAATAAGAGATGAGGAAGGACACTATATCATACTCAAAGTGTCTGTCCAACAAGAAGATCTAACAATTTTAAATATCTATGCCCCCAACGTGGGAGCAGCCAACTATATAAACCAATTAATAACAAAATCAAAGAAACACATCAACAATAATACAATAATAGTAAGGGACTTTAACACTCCCCTCATTGAAATGGACAGATCATCCAAGCAAAAGATCAGCAAGGAAATAAAGGCCTTAAACGACACACTAGACCAGATGGACATCACAGATATATTCAAAACATTTCATCCCAAAGCAACAGAATACACATTCTTCTCTAGTACACATGGAACATTGTCCAGAGTAAATCACATCCTCAGTCCTTAATCAGGCCTCAACCGGTATCTAAAGATTGGGGTCATTCCCTGCATATTTTCAGACCACACTGCTCTGAAGCTAGAACTCAATCACAAGAGGAAATTTGGAAATAACCCAAATACATGGAGAGTAAACAGCATCTTTCTAAGAATGAATGGGCCAGCCAGGAAATTAAAGAAAAATTGAAAAAATTCATGGAAATAAATGATAATGAAAACACAATGGTTCAAAATCTGTGGGACATAACAAAGGCAGTCCTGAGAGGAAAATATATAGCAGTTCAAGCCTTTCTCAAGAAACAAGAAAGTTCTCAGGTACACAACGTAACCCTACACCTAAAGGAGTTGGAGAAACAACAAGAAAGAAACCTTAAGCCCAGCAGGAGAAGAGAAATCATAAAGATCAGAGCAGAAATCAATGAAATAAAAACCAAAAAAACAATAGAACAAATCAACAAAACTAGGAGCTGGTTCTTTGAAAGAATTAATAAGATTGACAAACCCCTGGCCAGACTTATCAAAAAGAAAAGATAAAGGACCCAAATAAATAAAATCATGAACGAAAGAGGAGAGATCACAACTAACACCAAAGAAATACAAACTATTATAAGAACATACGATGAGCAACTCTACGCCAACAAATTTGACAATCTGGAAGAAATGGATGCATTCCTAGAAACATATAAACTACCACAACTGAACCAGGAAGAAGTAGAAAGCCTGAACAGACCCACAATCAGTAAGGAGATTGAAACAGTCATTAAAATTCTCCAAACAAAAGCCCAGGGCCAGACGGCTTCCCGGGGGATTCTACCAAACATGTAAAGAAGAACTAATTCCTATTCTCCTGAAACTGTTCCAAAAAATAGAAATGGAAGGGAAACTTCCAAACTCATTTTATGAGGCCAGCATCACCTTGCTCCCAAAACCAGACAAGGATCCCACCAAAAAAGAGAGCTATAGACCAATATCCTTGATGAACACCGATGCGAAAATACTCAACAAAATACTAGCCAATAGGATTCAACAGTACATCAAAAGGATTATTCACCACGACCAAGTGGGATTTATTCCAGGGCTGCAAGGTTGGTTCAACATCCACAAATCGGTCAATGTGATACAACAGATCAATAAAAGAAAGAACAAGACCATATGATACTCTCAATAGATGCTGAAAAAGCATTTGACAAAGTACAGCATCTCTTCCTGATCAAAACTCTTCCAAGTGTAAGGATAGAGGGCACAGACCTCAATATCATCAAAGCCATCTATGAAAAACCCACCGCAAATATCATTCTCAATGGAGAAAAACTGAAAGCTTTTCCGCTAAGGTCAGGAACACGACAGGGATGTCCATTATCACCACTGCTATTCAACATAATACTAGAGGTCCTAGCCTCAGCAATCAGACAACAAAAGGAAATTAAAGGCATCCAAATCGGCAAAGAAGAAGTCAAATTATCACTCTTTGCAGATGATATGTTACTATATGTGGAAAACCCAAAAGACTCCACTCCAAAACTGCTAGAACTTATACAGGAATTCAGTAAAGTGTCAGGATATAAAATCAATGCACAGAAATCAGTTGCATTTCTCTACACCAACAGCAAGACAGAAGAAAGAGAAATTAAGGAGTCAATCCCATTTACAATTGCACCCAAAACTGTAAGATACCTAGGAATAAACCTAACTAAAGAGGCACAGAATCTATACTCAGAAAACTATAAAGTGCTCATGAAAGAAATTGAGGAAGACACAAAGAAATGGAAAAATGTTCCATGCTCCTGGATTGGAAAAATAAATATTGTGAAAATGTCTATGCTACCTAAAGCAATCTACACATTTAATGCAATTCCTATCAAAGTACCATCCATCTTTTTCAAAGAAATGGAACAAATAATTCTAAAATTTATATGGAACCAGAAAAGACCTCGAATAGCCAAAGGGATATTGAAAAAGAAAGCCAATGTTGGTGGCTTCACAATTCCGGACTTCAAGCTCTATTACAAAGCTGTCATCATCAAGACAGCATGGTACTGGCACAAAAACAGACACATAGATCAATGGAACAGAATAGAGAGCCCAGAAATAGACCCTGAACTCTACAGTCAAGTAATCTTCGACAAAGCAGGAAAGAATGTCCAATGGAAAAAAGACAGCCTCTTCAATAAATGGTGCTGGGGAAATTGGACAGCCACATGCAGAAAAATGAAATTGGACCATTTCCTTACACCACACACAAAAATAGACTCAAAATGGATGAAGGACCTCAATGTGTGAAAGAAATCCATCAAAATCCTTGAGGAGAACACAGGCAGCAACCTCTTCGACCTCTGCCACAGCAACTTCTTCCTAGGAACAATGCCAAAGGCAAGGGAAGCAAGGGCCAAAATGAACTATTTGCATTTCATCAAGATCAAAAGCTTTTGCACAGCAAAGGAAACAGTTAACAAAATCAAAAGACAACTGACAGAATGGGAGAAGATATTTGCAAACGACATATCAGATAAAGGACTAGTGTCCAGAATCTATAAAGAACTTAGCAAACTCAACACCCAAAGAACAAATAATCCAATCAAGAAATGGGCAGAGGACATGAACAGACATTTCTGCAAAGAAGACATCCAGATGGCCAACAGACACATGAAAAAGTGCTCCATATCACTCGGCATCAGGGAAATACAAATCAAAACCACAATGAGATATCACCTCACACCAGTCAGAATGGCTAAAATCAACAAGTCAGGAAATGACAGATGCTGGCGAGGATGCGGAGAAAGGGGAACCCTCCTACACTGTTGGTGGGAATGCAAGCTGGTGCAACCACTCTGGAAAACAGCATGGAGGTTCCTCAAAATGTTGAAAATAGAACTGCCCTATGACCCAGCAATTGCACTATTGGGTATTTACCCTAAAGATCCAAAGGGGCACATGCACCCGAATGTTTATAGCAGCAATGTCCACAATAGCCAAACTCTGGAAAGAACCTAGATGTCCATCAACAGATGAATGGGTAAAGAATATGTGGTATATATACACAATGGAATACTATGCAGCCATCAAAAGAAATGAAATCTTGCCATTTGCGACAACATGGATGGAACTAGAGCGTATCATGCTTAGTGAAATAAGTCAAGCAGAGAAAGACCACTATCATATGATCTCCCTGATATGAGGAAGTGATGCAACATGGGGGCTTAAGTGGGTAGGAGAAGAATCAATGAAACAAGATGGGATTGGGAGGGAGACAAACCATAATTGACTCTTAATCTCAGAAAACAAACTGAGGTTTGCTGGGGGGAGGGGGTTTGGGAGAAGGGGGTGGGATTATGGACATTGGGGAGGGTATGTGCTTTGGTGAGTGCTGTGAAGTGTGTAAACCTGGTGATTCACAGACCTGTACCCCTGGGGATAAAAATATATCTTTATAAAAAATAAAAAATTAATAAAAAAATTTGATTACTTTAACATAACCTATGTATAGTACATCAATGTTTAGGATAATACATATGCACATATGCTATATTTATAGAGGTTAAGTAACCAGACATACACACAACGTTAAGCAAAGAATGATACTCTTTGAAGTCTTCATACTTAAGAACTCTGAGAATACACATGTAACTTTGGAGAAGTTTCTTTTTCTTTCTATCTTTCTCTTTCTTTCTTATTTTTTCTTTCTTTCTTTCTTTTTCTCTTTCTTTCTGAAAGAAATGTTTCTAAATCAACAAATATATACTGATTTCTTCCAATGTGTGATGGCCTTCTGTTTGGTGCTATAGGAAATAAAACATGGTCCCTGTCTTATAAGAACTTCTATTTTGATATTAGGTCATGAACTGAGTTCAAGCTGTGTTATTAACCTCTGAATCCTAACACCTAATAGGCCAGTGCTCAAAACAGATGTTGATAAGTATGTAATAAATGAACCCAGTGGAAAGAAAAGGAGGGTGTGCCAAATACATAAACACACACACAGATCTGCACAGCATATCATTAACAATATAGTCAGACTTATAGTTTCCCAGGAAATGGAGATAAGCTCTGTTTAAAAAAACTTGAGACCCTTGTCTACATAAATATTCCCAAAATGCAGAACTTGCTAAAATGAGGAAATACAATTTACTAAAATAAACCTTACACAGGTGGAAGAAATAACCCCTTTAGATGACAGGATAAGTGGAACCCCTTTGTGGGAGCTCACATAGGAAAGAGATCGTTATCTTCTGTGACCTCTTTCACAGGGTTTCCTGAAGGATAAACAGCCTCAGGCTGTCTACAAGAAATGGTAGTTCCCAAATGCCAGACTGGCTCTGTGCTCTCTGGTCCTCAGTGAGTTTTAAAAATGTGGGCAATGTAGGGAAATTTTCATAAAGTTTAACATACTTAGCTGAAAGAACAGTACTTTTAATGATTATGAAGCTTATATGGTGACAGAACAACAACAACAACAAAAAAAACCTGCTCCCACAAATTTAGCACACCAGTTTTAAACTTTCCCAGTTCCAGACACATTTTATCCAATAAGATCCTTTAAAACTAGGGATGGGGTATGTATTTTAGACTAACATTATGTCACTCTGATGCTATACCTTAAATATTGAGAGAGTGATGGGTGGACCATTAGCTAGAAGAATACTTGATAGGAAGATAGGTTGGCATATAGATATAAATGGATACATACATACATACTCTATAAAAATAAAATGAAAAAGTTGAAAATAGTAACTATTAAATGTAGATAAAATATAAACTAGTCAAGTGTAATTCAACCTTGTGTGGTTAAATAAGTCTTATATTTAAAGTATGCATGTGTTTCTATTGTCTGCTGTTTGAGTCTCTTAAATGTTAGCTGTACAGTGACAGACCGCATGGCTTTGGGTGTCTGTTTCCATAACCAGCCACAACATATCGAACGTTTCTCTCTGCCTTCTTTCTCTCGTCTGTAAAATGAACAGAGTGCCACCACATAAGACCAGTGTAAGTTAAGTGAAATAGAGTATTCTCTTTAAAAATCTTGTGTTAAAATAGTCACTTTGATGACAGATGTCTGGAATGTGAAGTTAATGTCAATTAAATATATTTCCTTTTAAGAAGACTAATGAGTGAAGGATTGGAAAGAGAAATCCGAACAGTCATGAGGCCAAAAGAGAAGGATAAAACACTTAAGGCAAAGTTCCAATTATGAATCATTATTTGTAACCTAAATTTATTCTGTTTATTGACTACTTTGCTTTATAGATTTATGAAAAAAGTATTAATCAAAGAAGTAATTAAAATTTGGTGCTTCACTACTCGGTGTGTCTGCCTTTTTATTTAAAAACTTATTTTTAGGATGATTTTCTCTTTGCTACTATGAAATTTTCTCATTTCTAATTTTCTAATTTCTAATTTCTTTCTAATGACAAGCCCCTACTTGCCTTTATTAGCTGAGAAAAGGGCTACAAGAAAATTCCTTCTGTTAAAAAAATCCAGTTTGTATTTTGAGAAAGAACCTATAATTGGGTATCTTGGCTGTGGTTATCATGCTAGCAGTAATGGTTTAGTTCTGGAATTTGCATTCTAGTCAACCTGCTTCTCTGGAATACAAACAAATGTAACAAATGTTATGAATTGTTCCACATTTATGGATTCTGTGGAATCCTGTGTTTTCTACCTCAATGACATATTGTTAAGAATTTGCTAATAATAAAGTTGTAAATAATTGTATTCATTTTGTTTCTGCATTAGTGATTACCATTAACTTATCTTTCAATAAAATACTTTCAAAATCTTGTTGATTCTCGGTCACCTGGGTGGCTCAATCAGTTGATTGTCTGCCTTTGGCTCATATCAGGATTGCAGGGTCCTGGGATGGATGGATCCCCACATTGGGTTCCATGCTCAGCAGGGAGTCTGCTTTTCCTCTCGCCCCTGCTCCTGCTCACTCTCACTATCTCCCTCTCTAAAAAATTAAATCTTTAAAAAATATTCAGTATTGTAATTGCCTACATCTTTAGCTCTTTGTTAGATTGTGACTTATTTGATGGCAGAAACCATATCTTCCTCATCTGTGCATTCCAACAGCTTTAAGACACTGATTAAAATCTACTGGAAGCTTTAATAGATAAAAATAAGAGATAAGCTCTAAAACTTAATATTAGAAAATAACATATTTTAATAATGATGGCAGTTGTATCATATATACAAAAACTAATTGTTATATTTATGCATATAATAAGAAATTATTGTTCATAGTTTTAAATCAGTATGTATATTGAATTGAATTACTAAAATTTTCTAATCTCTCACTTGCTGTTTTTTTTTTTTTAAGATTTTATTTATTTATTTGACAGACAGAGGTCACAAGTAGGCGGAGAGGCAGGCAGAGAGAGAGGAGGAAGCAGGCTTCCTGCTGAGCAGAGAGCCCGATGTGGGACTCAATCCCAGGACCCTGGGATCATGACCCAAGCTGAAGGCAGAGGCTTTAACCCACCCAGGTACCTCTCTCACTTGCTGTTTTATTGTCTCTTTAATGGTACCCATCACTTTTAACCTTATATTATTGTTGTTTATGTAAACATCTAATTTTCTCTATAAACATAATTTTTAAAAAGATTTTATTTGTTTGCTTGTTTATTTATGTATTTATTTATCTGAGAGAAGGAAAGGGAGAAAGAGAGCATAAGCAGGGGCAGGGGCAGAGGGAGAGGGAAAAAAGCAGGCTTCTTGCTGAGGAGGGAGCCTTATGTGGGACTCCATCCCAGGGTCCTGGGATCATGACCTGAGCTGAAATCAAGAGGCAGACGCTTAACTGACTGAGCCACCCAGGTGCCCTTACAAACATAATTTTTTTGAGGGCAAGAGTTAGGTTATATGTCTTTCTAAAGTCCTATAGAGTGCCTTGTACATCTAAACTCTAGAAATAATATGTAATAAATTACTATATTGCAGAAAAACACAGAATTATAATATAATGGTATTCCTATACATTGTTATTATTCATTACATATGCACTAGAAATACTTATTTTCTTACTTAAAAGTATGTTGGAATCTCTTGGAAAATTTATAAAATGATTTTAAGTAAAATTTAGAAAAATATCAAAAATTTCTTTCATTATAAAATTATTCCACTTATATGTAGGAGTTCAATGTATTCCCCAAATCCAGTATTACAAAAAAAATCACAATATATGCATGATAAATGAGCGTTGATCAATACCAATCCCACAAGAAATAAATATATAGATCAGTATCTTTTTCAACATAAGTGTTGTATTTATCCTAGGTTACATTGTGGCATTATAAATAGGGAATTTTACATTTTGAATGTCACTTTTCTTCTCTTCAAATTCAAAAGTTTCTTTAAAAATAATAAACATCAGTATACCAACACCTCCTTGAAATAATGATTAATTCTGAAGGATGTTTACATGTCAGATATAAGTTCCTTCTGCAGGGTTATCTCACAAGGAGTAGAAAAACATTGCAACCTCAGATTAAATGAGAAGCTGGTATAGTGACTCTGATTTGATCATGTTGATTTTCTAGACAGACTAATTGTTCTGATATACAGTTATCACCTGTACTTCATGGCTTCTTGCTTCTAACTCTAATTAATGGATAATTTCCCCTGCTGAAACTTTAATTGCCCCTCTGATTGCAATAAATATAAGAAACAAGACTGTTAGCAAATAAAAGCCCTGCTGTTGTGACCTTTCCATGGCACTTAGCTGGTCAAAAGAAAACTCAGGTTCTTCTAAGTTAGCATTTTCCAAAATGGGATATTTTTGGTTGCTGATATATTAGGAAAAAGCACTTTAACAGAATATTTCTTTAAAAGTTATAGTTTATTTTAACTATTTATTTATTTAACTATTGTAACTATTTATTTTAACTATTAAACCATCATAAGCATATAATCCTCTATGTAATGAGGATGTCTCAATAGAGACCCCAGGTTTATAATTCAGTCACTCCATTCCTGAGAAGGAAAAAGAATTATAGATAACATGAATCAACAAGGTACTATTTTGTTTTAAAATTTTAAAGATTTTATTCATTATTTGAAAGAGAGAGAGTGCTCATGTGGGTGGGGCAGAGAAGCAAAGGGAACTCAGAAGGAGGACTTGATTCACCTCAGAAAAGTCAGAAAAGCTTTCTAAACATTTTGTACTGAGATTTGAAAAAAAAAAATTAGTATTTCCAAGGTTGAACAGCTTGGAAGGCTAAGCAATGCACAGATTTTATATACAGATATTGAAAGACTTCTAATACTGATTCTGAGAGGAGCAGGGGTTTGATATATTCAAAGCATAGATAGGCAATGAAGAAATTAAGAGGTGAGCCCTGAAACACAGAATTTTTAAAAAGAACACTTTCTACTATGATGGTAGTTGTACCTTACATACAATAAAAAAACTATTTCAAAATCAAAAATAATCAAATGTGAAATAGAATTACATTATAGAAAAATTACCCTAACAATTCTTGGAGTGGATGGGAAGTAAGAAGCTGGAGACCAATTAGTTTGGAAATGTAGGTGAACAACCTAATACCATAGGGGAAAACTGAGTTGTCATAAAATGCAGGTTATCAGGTTTTAAATGCTGCAGCAGTCAAATTTATTACACTACAGATCCTGTCGTATTTGGTATTTTCAAAGACTTTGAGGATGAATTTGCATTTAGTAAGTCACTGGTCTTCTGAATGGTAAAAATGGGGATAGAGAATAGGAGACAGAGGAGAAAACTTGGAGAGGAAAAGTAGACAAGATTTAGGACTAAGGTATGAGAGATGGTATGTTAACATTAAAATTACCCAGTTTCCCTTTCAAATGAAACGGATAATTTTGCTTTTAAAATAATTTCAGAGTTCACAAGAAAGAGTTTTAGAAGAGAAGAAAATGGGTTTTGTTTTATACACACAGTGATCAAAAGTGAGTTGAAAACTTAAGTCTTTCCCTAACAGGTTGAAAAAGGGGATGGAGGCTGAGTATATTTTTGGTAGTCATTGAATGAAGAGAGCTGAACCATGATTAAGAATGAACTGGTGGGGACCATGGATGGCTCAGCCAGTTAAGCAGCTGCCTTTGGCTCAGGTTAATCTTGAGATCCTAGGATAGGGCCCCACATCAGACTCCCTGCTCTGTGGGGAGTCTGATCCTCCCTCTCCCTTTACCCCCTCCAACTGTGTGCAGGTACATGCTCCCTCTCTCTCAAACATATAAATAAAATCTAAAAAAAATGAATTGGTAGCCAAAAGGTACAAACTTTCATTTATTTAAAAAAAAATTGTTATGGGGCTGGGATGTACAGCATGGTTATTATAGTTATTGATACAGTTTTATAAATTTAAAAGTTGCTAAGAAGGTAGAACTTAAAAGTTCTCATCACAAGAAAAAAACATAACTGTGTGTGGTGACAAATATTAAATAGACTTGTGGTGATCATTTCACATTATAAATATTTAATCATTATGTTCTAACACCTCAAACTAATATAATGTTATAAATCAATTATATCTCAGTAAACAAACAAAAAAAATGAATTCATTTTGGGAGACAGTATATAAATGAGAGGGTAATCAAAAAAGAGCACTTTTGTCATGTCTATATTTAGCGAGTTGGTAACAAAAGAGGAGTGTATAAACTGAAGATGGAGAAAGCTCATCAAAATACAGTATCACAAGAGGGAGGAGTCAAGATGGCCGAGAAGTAGCAGGCTGACACTATTTCAGCTAGCCGGAGATCAGCTAGATAGCTTATCTAAAAATTGCAAACACCTGAAAATCCATCGGCAGATCAAAGAGAAGAAGAACAGCAATTCTGGAAACAGAAAAACAACCACTTTCTGAAAGGTAGGACCGGCGGAGAAGTGAATCCAAAGCGACGGGAAGATAGACCCCGGGGGGAGGGGCCGGCTCCCGGCAAGCGGCGGAGCAACAGCGCACAAAATCAGGACTTTTAAAAAAAAGTCTGTTCCGCTGAGGGACATCGCTCCAGAGGCTAAACCAGAGCGAAGCCCACGCGGGGTCAGCATGGCCTCAGGTCCCACAGGGTCACAGAAGGATCGGGGGTGTCTGAGTGTCGCAGAGTTTGCGGGTATTGGAACGGGAAAGCCAGCTACAGAGACAGAGCCGACAGTAAGCTCGCAGCTCGGTGTAACCTTGAACTGGTCACAGGCTCGGTGAGCAGAGAGCGCGGCCGGAGGTCAGGCAGACGGAAGTAACTGGGCACTGTTCTCTGAGGGCGCACTGAGGAGAGGGGCTCTGGGCTCTCGGCTCCTCTGGGCGGGAGACCAGGAGTCCGCCATTTGTATTCCCGTCCTCTGGAACTCTACGGAAAGCGCTCAGGGAACAAAAGCTCCTGAAAGCAAACCCGAGCGGATTACTCACCCCGGCCCCTGTTAAGGGCGGTACAATTCCGCCTGGGGCAAAGACACTTGAGAATCACTACAACAGGCCCCTGCCCCAGAAGATCAACAAGAAATCCAGCCGAGACCAAGTTCACCTACCAAGGAGTGCGGTTTCAATACCAAGGAGAGCAGCAGAAATCCAGAGGAGGAGAAAGCAAAGCACGGAACTCATGGCTTTTTCCCTGTGATTTTTTTATAGTTGCAGTTAATTTGATGTTTTTCTTTTTCATTTTTTGTTTTTTTTTTTCTCGCCTTCTGGTAAATTTTTTTTAACTTTTACCGTTTTCTTTTTTAACGTTTTTTAACTAGTTTATCCAATATATATATATATATATATGTATATATATATATATTTTCTTTTTTATATTTTTCTTATTTGTTTTCTTTTTTATAATTCTTTTATTTTCTTTTTTTTTCTTTTTTATTTTTTTTTCTTTCTTCCTTTTTGAACCTCTTTTTATCCCCTTTCTCCCCCCTCACGATTTGGGATCTCTTCTAATTTGGTTAAAGCATATTTTCCTGGGGTTGTTGCCACCCTTTTAGTATTTTACTTGCTCCTTCATATACTCCTAACTGGACAAAATGACAAGACGGAAAAATTCAACACACAAAAAAGAACAAGAGGCAGTACCAAAGGCTAGGGACCTAATCAATACACACATTGGTAATATGTCAGATCTAGAGTTCAGAATGACAATTCTCAAGGTTCTAGCCAGGCTCGAAAAAGGCATGGAAGATATTAGAGAAACCCTCTTGAGAGATATAAAAGCCCTTTCTGGAGAAATAAAAGAACTAAAATCTAACCAAGTTGAAATCAAAAAAGCTATTAATGAGTTGCAATCAAAAATGGAGGCTCTCACTGCTAGGATAAATGAGGCAGAAGAAAGAATTAGTGATATAGAAGACCAAATGACAGAGAATAAAGAAGCTGAGCAAAAGAGGGACAAACAGCTACTGGACCACGAGGGGAGAATTTGAGAGATAAGTGACACCATAAGACGAAACAACATTAGAATAATTGGGATTCCAGAAGAAGAAGAAAGAGAAAGGAGAGCAGAAGTTATACTGGAGAGAATTATTGGGGAGAATTTCCCCAATATGGCAAAGGGAACGAGCATCAAAATTCAGGAGTTTAGAGAACGCCCCTCAAAATCAATAAGAATAGGCCCACACCCTGTCACCTAATAGTAAAATTTACAAGTCTCAGTGACAAAGAGAAAATCCTGAAAGCAGCCCGGGAAAAGAAGTCTGTAACATACAGTGGTAAAAATATTAGATTGGCAGCTGACTTATCCACAGAGACCTGGCAGGCCAGAAAGAGCTGGCATGATATTTTCAGAGCACTAAACGAGAAAAACATGCAGCCAAGAATACTATATCCAGCTAGGCTATCATTGAAAATAGAAGGAGAGATTAAAAGCTTCCAGGACAAACAAAAACTGAAAGAATTTGCAAACACCAATCCAGCTCTACAGGAAATATTGAAAGGGGTCCTCTAAGCAAAGAGAGAGCCTACAAGTGGTAGATCAGAAAGGAACAGAGACCATATACAGTAACAGTCACCTTACAGGCAATACAATGGCACTAAATTCATATCTCTCAATAGTTACCCTGAATGTTAATGGGCTAAATGCCCCTGTCAAAAGACACAGGGTATCAGAATGGATAAAAAAACCAAACCCATCTATATGTTGCCTCCAAGAAACTCATTTTAAGCCCGAAGAAACCTCCAGATTTAAAGTGAGGGGGTGGAAAAGAATTTACCATGCTAATGGACATCAGAAGAAAGCAGGAGTGGCAATCCTTAGATCAGATCAATTAGATTTTAAGCCAAAGACTATAATAAGAGATGAGGAAGGACACTATATCATACTCAAAGTGTCTGTCCAACAAGAAGATCTAACAATTTTAAATATCTATGCCCCCAACGTGGGAGCAGCCAACTATATAAACCAATTAATAACAAAATCAAAGAAACACATCAACAATAATACAATAATAGTAGGGGACTTTAACACTCCCCTCACTGAAATGGACAGATCATCCAAGCAAAAGATCAGCAAGGAAATAAAGGCCTTAAACGACACACTGGACCAGATGGACATGACAGATATATTCAAAACATTTCATCCCAAAGCAACAGAATACACATTCTTCTCTAGTACACATGGAACATTGTCCAGAGTAGATCACATCCTCGGTCCTTAATCAGGCCTCAACCGGTATCTAAAGATTGGGGTCATTCCCTGCATATTTTCAGACCACACTGCTCTGAAGCTAGAACTCAATCACAAGAGGAAATTTGGAAATAACCCAAATACATGGAGAGTAAACAGCATCTTTCTAAGAATGAATGGGCCATCCAGGAAATTAAAGAAAAATTGAAAAAATTCATGGAAACAAATGATAATGAAAACACAATGGTTCAAAATCTGTGGGACATAACAAAGGCAGTCCTGAGAGGAAAATATATAGCAGTTCAAGCCTTTCTCAAGAAACAAGAAAGTTCTCAGGTACACAACGTAACCCTACACCTAAAGGAGTTGGAGAAACAACAAGAAAGAAACCTTAAGCCCAGCAGGAGAAGAGAAATCATAAAGATCAGAGCAGAAATCAATGAAATAAAAACCAAAAAAACAATAGAACAAATCAACAAAACTAGGAGCTGGTTCTTTGAAAGAATTAATAAGATTGACAAACCCCTGGCCAGACTTATCAAAAAGAAAAGATAAAGGACCCAAATAAATAAAATCATGAACGAAAGAGGAGAGATCACAACTAACACCAAAGAAATACAAACTATTATAAGAACATACGATGAGCAACTCTACGCCAACAAATTTGACAATCTGGAAGAAATGGATGCATTCCTAGAAACATATAAACTACCACAACTGAACCAGGAAGAAGTAGAAAGCCTGAACAGACCCACAACCAGTAAGGAGATTGAAACAGTCATTAAAATTCTCCAAACAAAAGCCCAGGGCCAGACGGCTTCCCGGGGGATTCTACCAAACATGTAAAGAAGAACTAATTCCTATTCTCCTGAAACTGTTCCAAAAAATAGAAATGGAAGGGAAACTTCCAAACTCATTTTATGAGGCCAGCATCACCTTGCTCCCAAAACCAGACAAGGATCCCACCAAAAAAGAGAGCTATAGACCAATATCCTTGATGAACACCGATGCGAAAATACTCAACAAAATACTAGCCAATAGGATTCAACAGTACATCAAAAGGATTATTCACCACGACCAAGTGGGATTTATTCCAGGGCTGCAAGGTTGGTTCAACATCCACAAATCGGTCAATGTGATACAACAGATCAATAAAAGAAAGAACAAGACCATATGATACTCTCAATAGATGCTGAAAAAGCATTTGACAAAGTACAGCATCTCTTCCTGATCAAAACTCTTCCAAGTGTAGGGATAGAGGGCACAGACCTCAATATCATCAAAGCCATCTATGAAAAACCCACCGCAAATATCATTCTCAATGGAGAAAAACTGAAAGCTTTTCCGCTAAGGTCAGGAACACGACAGGGATGTCCATTATCACCACTGCTATTCAACATAATACTAGAGGTCCTAGCCTCAGCAATCAGACAACAAAAGGGAAATTAAAGGCATCCAAATCGGCAAAGAAGAAGTCAAATTATCACTCTTTGCAGATGATATGTTACTATATGTGGAAAACCCAAAAGACTCCACTCCAAAACTGCTAGAACTTATACAGGAATTCAGTAAAGTGTCAGGATATAAAATCAATGCACAGAAATCAGTTGCATTTCTCTACACCAACAGCAAGACAGAAGAAAGAGAAATTAAGGAGTCAATCCCATTTACAATTGCACCCAAAACTGTAAGATACCTAGGAATAAACCTAACTAAAGAGGCACAGAATCTATACTCAGAAAACTATAAAGTGCTCATGAAAGAAATTGAGGAAGACACAAAGAAATGGAAAAATGTTCCATGCTCCTGGATTGGAAAAATAAATATTGTGAAAATGTCTATGCTACCTAAAGCAATCTACACATTTAATGCAATTCCTATCAAAGTACCATCCATCTTTTTCAAAGAAATGGAACAAATAATTCTAAAATTTATATGGAACCAGAAAAGACCTCGAATAGCCAAAGGGATATTGAAAAAGAAAGCCAATGTTGGTGGCTTCACAATTCCGGACTTCAAGCTCTATTACAAAGCTGTCATCATCAAGACAGCATGGTACTGGCACAAAAACAGACACATAGATCAATGGAACAGAATAGAGAGCCCAGAAATAGACCCTGAACTCTACAGTCAAGTAATCTTCGACAAAGCAGGAAAGAATGTCCAATGGAAAAAAGACAGCCTCTTCAATAAATGGTGCTGGGGAAATTGGACAGCCACATGCAGAAAAATGAAATTGGACCATTTCCTTACACCACACACAAAAATAGACTCAAAATGGATGAAGGACCTCAATGTGTGAAAGGAATCCATCAAAATCCTTGAGGAGAACACAGGCAGCAACCTCTTCGACCTCAGCCGCAGCAACATCTTCCTAGGAACAACGCCAAAGGCAAGGGAAGCAAGGGCCAAAATGAACTATTTGCATTTCATCAAGATCAAAAGCTTTTGCACAGCAAAGGAAACAGTTAACAAAATCAAAAGACAACTGACAGAATGGGAGAAGATATTTGCAAACGACATATCAGATAAAGGACTAGTGTCCTGAATCTATAAAGAACTTAGCAAACTCAACACCCAAAGAACAAATAATCCAATCAAGAAATGGGCAGAGGACATGAACAGACATTTCTGCAAAGAAGACATCCAGATGGCCAACAGACACATGAAAAAGTGCTCCATATCACTCAGCATCAGGGAAATACAAATCAAAACCACAATGAGATATCACCTCACACCAGTCAGAATGGCTAAAATCAACAAGTCAGGAAATGACAGATGCTGGCGAGGATGCGGAGAAAGGGGAACCCTCCTACACTGTTGGTGGGAATGCAAGCTGGTGCAACCACTCTGGAAAACAGCATGGAGGTTCCTCAAAATGTTGAAAATAGAACTGCCCTATGACCCAGCAATTGCACTATTGGGTATTTACCCTAAAGATCCAAAGGGGCACATGCACCCGAATGTTTATAGCAGCAATGTCCACAATAGCCAAACTCTGGAAAGAACCTAGATGTCCATCAACAGATGAATGGGTAAAGAATATGTGGTATATATACACAATGGAATACTATGCAGCCATCAAAAGAAATGAAATCTTGCCATTTGCGACAACATGGATGGAACTAGAGCGTATCATGCTTAGTGAAATAAGTCAAGCAGAGAAAGACCACTATCATATGATCTCCCTGATATGAGGAAGTGGTGATGCAACATGGGGGCTTAAGTGGGTAGGAGAAGAATCAATGAAACAAGATGGGATTGGGAGGGAGACAAACCATAATTGACTCTTAATCTCAGAAAACAAACTGAGGTTTGCTGGGGGGAGGGGGTTTGGGAGAAGGGGGTGGGATTATGGACATTGGGGAGGGTATGTGCTTTGGTGAGTGCTGTGAAGTGTGTAAACCTGGTGATTCACAGACCTGTACCCCTGGGGATAAAAATATATGTTTATAAAAAATAAAAAATTAAAAAAACATACGGTATCACAGACCCAAAGAAGCACGGAATTTCACAGTGGGCTGTTTCTGGATCAGATGTTCCAAAAATGCCAAAAAGATTAAGAAAATTCTCACCTTTTTATTAAAAAAAGATTTTATTCTGGAGAGTGACAACATGAGTGGGAGTGGGCAGAGGAAGAGTGAGAGAGAATTCCAAAACAGACTTGTGCTGATCAGGGAGCCCAATATCCGGCCTCATTTCCTGACTCTGAGCTAATGACCTGAACCAAAACCAAAAGTCCGTGCTTAATCAACTGGGTCACCCAGGCACCCTCAGGAAACATCAAACCTTTGATGGGTGGAGGTTTTTATTAGCCAACATCAGAGAAAATAATTTCAGTACAGAGGCTGAAGTGGAGCTCCAGCGAACAGACTCCAGGTGAAGACTTAATGGAGAGAAGAAAGTAGAGTTAGTAAATTCAAGCCAGTTTTTGGAGAAATCTAGTAAAAAAAACGGGGGGGGAGAGAGAACAAGAATTTTCAGAGAAATATGTTCTTGAAGCAGAATGCTCATCATATAGAGGTGAAGTAGAAAAAACAGCTTACTGGAAGTGGTAGTAACTGATTAACTATAGAAGTGGAGGTATGAAGAAGGGAAGAATCTAGGTGACATTAATTAGAACATTTAGTCGCTAGCTTCTTGGAATATTTACAAGAAGAAAGTGAGAGGGGCAAGTAGACAAGAATGGCAGGAACTCAGTCTCCAACTCAATTTCAATATATACTGTAAAGTCAACCTAATACTATCCTCTTTTTAAAAAGAATGTATTATATCATCCAAATTCAAATTGTTATAAATCCTACAACTTTTTGTCTCAACATCATTTTATCACTTAAAACCTTGGGATGCTAAGTGTGGTTCATTTATTAAAAGGATTAGCATCATCCAACAGCTTGTTAGAAATACAGAAACTTAGGTTCCACCCCAGATGTACTGACATATAATCTGCATTTAAAACATAACTTCAGGCAATTAATATGCATGTTAAATTATGAGAAACATTAACTTAAAATATCAAGCAAATATTATTATTTGCATATATGTGGCTATTGATTATATAAAGTATAGTCTGTTTGAAAAAAAATGTGTTGGTTAATAAGTGATATTTTTTGCCTAGAACTGACACATATTTTTTTAGAAATCAGGAAGATTAAAAACACAGTAAAATAGTCTTAAGAGATAAAGTAAGTTGCAAAAAAATATTTGGTATCACATTTCAAAGCAATATTACAAAACTATAGAATGCAGGACTTTGTATTGAAAAATAATTACTTGGAGCGCCTGGGTGGCTCAGTGGGTTAAGCTCCTGCCTTTGGCTCAGGTTATGATCTCAGGATCCTGGGATCGAGTCCCGCATCAAGCTCTCTGCTCAGCAGGGAGCCTGCTTCCCTCTCTCTCTCTGCCTGCCTCTCTATCTAATTGTGATTTCTCTCTGTCAAATAAATAAATAAAATCTTAAAAAGAAAAAAGAAAAATAATTACTTGACTAATTTTAGGGGTTTTTTTAGATTTTTTTAAAAATTTTATTTATTTGACAGAGAGATCACAAGCAGGCAGAGAGGCAGGCTGAGAAAGAGAGGGGAAAGCAGGCCCCCTGCTGAGCAGAGAGCCCGATGCAGGGCTCGATCCCAGGACCCTGGGATCATGACCTGAGCCGAAGGCAGAGGCCTTAACCCACTGAGCCACCCAGACGCCCCCTAATTTTAGATTTTTTTTAAAAAGATTTTATTTATTTATTTGTCAGAGACAGAGAGAGAGAGCGAGCGAGCACAGGCAGATAAAGAGGCAGGAAGAGGAAGAGGGAGAAGCAGGCTCCCTGCCGAGCAAGGAGCCCAATGCAGGACTCAATTCCAGGACCCTGGGATCATGACCTGAGCCGAAGGCAGCCGCCCAACCAACTGAGCCACCCAAGCATCCCTAATTTTAGTTTTTATTAAATGGTTCTGCAAGGTTACTAAAACCAGATAAATTTTTTATTTGTTGGTTTTTAAAATTTTATTTATTTATTTTAGAGAGGGAGCAAGAGAGAGTGCATGAGCAGAAGGGGCAGAGTGAGAATCTCAAGGAGTCTCCAGGCTGAGTGTGGGGCCTGACGTGAGGCTCAGTCTCATGACCCTGAGATCACAACCTGCAAAGAAACCCAGAGCCAGACAATTAACTGATGGCACCATCCAGGTGCCCCAAACCAGACAACTTTTAAAATGTAAGTTTCAATTACCTGGACATTATACTGCAAGCCTGCCTTTGCTGGATCTTTTCCAAAAAAAGTGTGGGGCATCGTTATACATTCTAACAGATTAGGAGCTATGACTCAGATCATCAAAGAACATTCTGGTTTCTTGCAGTTTGCAAAAAAAGAAAAAGAAAAAGAAAAAAAAATCCTACTTCTTTGTCTTTGTTTAATCATAGTCAGATTAAAAAAAGACATTTGAATCTACCTTATATATTCTGTTATGTGCTCTGAATCTATAGCTAAAGAAAATCAAAAGAGAAAAAGAAAACAATGGGAGAGAATCTGGTGTGAGATGCCCCGTGGATGATGTAAGAAATGTAGCCACAAATTTATTGATGATTTTCCAGTTGAAAGGTTCAGTAGAATTCCTCTCATATTGAATGTGGACTAGAATCAGTGACACATTTGTACAAAATAAGGAAGTCAAAATGATATTCTAGAACTTCCAAAGCTAGTACATAAGAATTCTTGCAGCTTCTGCTTGGATTTCTTGGGTTGCTTTCTTTGGAAGCCTTGATCCACCATGCAAGAAACCTGACTCTCTGACAGAAATTCTACATGAAGGTTTTCTTGTTGACAGACACTGCTAAGTCCAGCTGACCAGTCATACCCATGAAAGCACCAGACACAGTGAAACCATCTTGTACATCCCAGGTCAGTCATTGTCTACCTAATATCACAGAGTGGCATCTGTTGATGCCACATGAAACAGAAGAATTTCCCAACTAAGCCCTGTCGAGATTCTTGACCCCCAAATTTATAAGATAAAGTAAAATTGTTGTTGTTATCAGACACTACGTTTCAAGGTACTTTGTTAAATAGCAATAGATAAATGAATTGGGATCCCTCAAGCTTCATGTTTAATATAGGCCATCTCTTTCACTCTTTCTTTTTTTTCTTTATTTAATGGAATAAATGTGAGCAATTTTTAATGCTACACAGGGCACTTCTCGTGGAGCTAGAAATTCATCTTATATACTTGGCTGCATTTTAGGTCAAGTACTATTCAGTAAACATTCACAGAATTGCATATGACAGGTAATATTTCATAATGGTTTCTCCATTCTCATGCTGGTGGTTTTGTGCTGAATTACTATAAATGAATTAGGATTTGAGAAGAATTTTGAAATGTAGACCTACATTTTCCATTATGATTACTTTAATTAGAGGTAGAAGTAAGCTAAGAAAGTATCACAGTCTGAAATCCAATATTTTGAAATATGATTGTACCAAGATAAAAAATTAAATTCTTATATTGAAACACTCTCAAGTGGTATTAATAAAGCAAAGTGTTTTTATATTTTATTTTACATTTACCAAGAATAAGATAACTCCTACTATCTAAAATAGAAACTGCTTTCTCAAACACTTGAGGTCTTTGCTCTCCATGGTCTTAGAAGCTCATAATAAAATATTAATGATAGTGCATGAGGATTAAACTACAATAATCTTAGTTAAAAAAGTATTGTATACTAAAACATTTTAAGAGAAATATACCTACTTATAATATTAAAAGTTAACTACTTTAACTAGTTTTGTAGTACATACATTTATGTATGTACTACATAAAATACATTAAAGTACATGTACTTTTAATGTATTAAAAGATCAAAGAAAATTTATTTTTTATTTTTGTAGAATGATTTTTCAATTAAATAATTTTTATCAGCTTGTCCATTCTTCAAAAATCTGACTCTAAGATATAGAGCCTCATATTGACTTGATCATTTAAAAGTATATGGGCTTTCTGCCAGTGATGTTAGATAAAACAGAGAGGGAACCTCACTTCGTGGAGAGTGCACTAGGCTTCAAAGCGCAATAGACCATGGTTTGCCCAGCTCTCAGGCCAACTACTTAATCTCTTTGAACAGTGCTTTCCTCAATTACAAAATGAGTATACTAATATCTCCTTGTGAAGTCCATGTGAAGATTAATTCCAATAACCTATGTAAAACACATAGCACAATTAGCAGCACATGGAGATTGCATAAATGACAGCTACTTGTTATTATGAAATTACCACTTGTGTTACAGTTAACTCTGATTACCATGCAGTGTGTTTTGAATTACTCACTAATCTGGGGAAATGTGCAAACCCGGCATGAAAAACAACAAATTGTTCCTTTTGTTATCTCTTTTTTATTAATATTCATGTATTATGTTTTGGATAAAAACTTTCCAAATGATTTTGATTATTCCAAAATATTTCACTGACAATTGATCAAGCCTCATGTATACACTGACTTATTTCTTATAATGTTTTATAACATGGATTATCAAATACCAAAATAGGTGAAAGTTGTATTAAATCATTACCTACAATAGCCTTTCACATCACCATACATTTACTAACACTTAAAAACTCAGTGTGTATCCAAATATTCTGTCAGAGAAAAATCTAACATAAAAAAGTCTTTCGGAGAGCCTGCGTGGCTCAGTTGGTTAAGTATTGGATTCTTTATTTTGGCTCAGGTCATGATCTCAGGGTTGTGAGATTGAGCCCTGCATTGGGCTCTGCACTGGGCATGGAGTCTGCTTAAGATTCCTTCTTTCCCCTCTCTCTTTGTCCTCTTCCTCAAACTCTTTAAAAAAAAAAAATTAAAACTAAAAGAACAAAAGACTTTCTTCAGCTGGGAGTAAGGGGAAGAGACATGTATTAAATGGAGAGAAGATGTGTTTTATACAGAAAGAAGCAAACAAAAAAAGAGAAATAACAGACAAATTTAAAAATCTTATCATACATCCATTCAAAAGACTATTTAGACATATTGAAATGATCATTGAAGAACTGTACAAATCAGTAAATTTTTTAAATTTTTAAGATGCAAATGATACAGTATTTTTAAGACAATATGAAATGGCATTATGTACATAATGTATATTCTGGAAATTTTGATCTTATAATTAATCAAAACTATTGTATTTTATTTATTCCTTCCTGGATCTTTAGGGACCACACACTTGTGAAAAGAAATCTCATTACTCATTATTCAACCAACATCAGATGCAAATCATTATGTCATGGATAAGACATTATCTACTTTATTTTCAATCCATTTCTAATAGAAACCAATTTAGGAAAAATTGCTGAGAATGCTTGTTTTGATAGAAAATGGCATTTGATGTGCAATCGAATTGGTGTAGCTAAGTCATTTCTAAATAATGCTGCCATACTAATTAAAATAGCAATATTATTGTTCAAATTATCCATTAAGCTGTTTCTAAAATAACTAAACAACCAACATTTTTCTGAAATCATCCTGGAAAAAAAAGAGTTTCACATATGAATTATCAAAAAAGTAAGTTTTTTCCTTTAAAATATAATTTTCATAAAATATGCTAAATGATTAATTTTTCTCTTTTACAGGCACATGGTACAAATTCATCTTATTTTTGATGATGTGCTAGCAGTTTCACTATTCCACTGGGGTGCAATCTGCTATGGAAAGAACTACTGAAATCTAGAGTTTATGTCCATGCAATCAAGGCTCCCCATAGCTATGCTTTAAAATTCCTTATGCTTATGAGATTCTCTTTCATTTTCACTCTCATTGCCAGTTTTTACCTCTCCGGGACACAAACTTACCTGCAGAATTCTTTTGCTCAGTCTTTAATGCATTTTAACTAGTGATATGAGAGAAAACAATATGACTAAGCATATAAAAATGTGTTCAACAGTAAGAACAAGGAAACCAAATGACACCCAGAGAGGTTTCTCTATAAGAACTGGGAACACTACTGAGAGGAACTATAGTGTTTGTTTTAGCTAAAATTTCTGCCTACTTTAAGGTTATTTATTGGGTTTGTGATAGTCAAAATAGTATATTGGATTTCTGGAGAAACCACCTAGAAAGTTCTATAATTATTGGATTTCTCTTTTTATTAATTTTATTAATTTTAGGATATCTCTGGCTGATCCATTCAGATATGTATTTACTCTTTCTGTTTACCTGGGCAGTCTCCTTTTAGTCATAATTCTCTTCTCTTCTACTTTGGCTGGTAGAGGTCATCTAGGTTGAGGGAAGGGAAAAAGCTGCCTTCAAATAACCATTACTTGTATAAATTCACTTAACAATTAGATGGAAATTTGCACAATACCTAGATTTGTAAAAAAAAAAACTAATTCAGGATATTACTGAGAAAACAACTTTCTGATTCCTATGTAGTAGAAATCTTATTATAAATTAATGAAAAAATATAACTCTTAAAATTATGATTTCATTAAAATGAATTATTTCCTTCATTTTGCCAATCCTAGATCTTCTTTGGACTCCCCACATTGTATAACATCAATTATACCAGGAGCCTCTTGAGGGCAATAATTATATTTTTTTGACATCTGTAGTCTTACCAATTTCATGAGTGAATAGATGTCAAAAAATTTAAACCTTATAAATTTTTTTTATTCTGAATAAATTTGCACAGAAGTTATACAGCAATGGATAAAGAAGACATGGTCCATATATACAATGGAGTATTATGCCTCCATCAGAAAGGATGAATACCCAACTTTTGTATCAACATGGACGGGACTGGAGGAAATTATGCTGAGTGAACTAAGTCAAGCAGGAAAAGTCAATTATCATATGTTTTCACTTACTTGTGGAGCATAAGGAATAACATGGAGGACATTGGGAGATGGAAAGAAGTGATTTGGGGGAAATTGGAGCGGGGAGACAAACCATGAGAGACTGTGGACTGTTAGAAACAAACTGAGAGTTTTGGAGGGGAGGGGAGTAAGGGATGGGTGAGCCTGGTGGTGGGTATTAAGGAGGGCACATATTGCATGGAGCACTGGGTGCAATGTATAAACAATGAATCCTGGAACACTGATAAAATTAAAAACAAAAAAAAAAGCCTTATTGGTTATAGCACATGACCATAATTGTCCAACATTGCTGTGAATGTAAAAGGAAAAAAAAAAGTTGTATGGCAAGAACACATGGTTTCACAGAGGTTCATATACTAAAACAGAACAGTATTAAGAAAAGATGTTTATTCAGAAATACATCTTATTTTCTTACGACTTTCTGGATTCTTGTGTTTCTACTTATATTTTCGGTGGTATTGTTTATATCGAAACATTTTTCCTGATTATTTACAAATTATCAAAATCCCATTGTTAGGAGGTCATCAATTTAGTATGATTTTCTCCAACTTTCTCAATAATTGCTGTCATACATCTGCAATGGCAAGATATTATTTCTTCACTTTTTTGTTGTAGTAAAGGCATATGTGTAACCAAATTTTACAAGGAGGCCTCCCCTCAGCTAGGAACCGTAGATCTGAACAACAAAAAAAACTGAAAATAAACTGATAAATTACTATAAAACAAGAAATGTATAATGAGCTATCTTGATTTATGGTATCCACTTCCATTTCACATAAGCAATCTATCTTAATACATACTACAAAACCTTGCATCTGCTTTATTAAGTAGTACATTTCACGTTTGCCTTTCTTCAAAAATCTAATTACTAAATCCAATTAATAGACTATTATTTTTCTGCATTTTACATAGGCTTATGTGAATATTTATGAAATTGCTAATCTAGAGGCACTATAATTCAGTAGAAAACAATTCTTTTGATCACATTCAACAAACATCAGTTTTTTCAGGCTGGATTCTGTTACCTCTTTGTCAAAGAGTCTAGAACAGTTCTCTAGTGTCATTATTATGAATACCACTTTCCTATGTAGCATATCTATCATAATGAGCTGAATTTATCAGTATAGCTAATATACTTTAGGGTTTATAGTTTAATGTCTTATCTAATCTTTGTTTTTATTTTTTAATTTTTGACACAAAGGTGTAAAATAAGTAGGAGAGCATATTACTCCATTTTTTTCCTTATGAAAGCTAAAGCTCAAAGAAGGTTAAATACTTTAGCTCATTTAAATAATTAGTAACAGAAGGAGGGCAAGAACATAGAATTCTAAAATTTAAGTCGTTAGCTGTTTCCAGACCCCAGTGGATAATAATAATGGGAAGTATAATTAAGAAAGTTACTAAAGATTTAGGCCTACAAAATAATCTATTTTGATTCTTAGTAAATATAAAGACAGAAACTTCAGCAGCTTTATTCCAAATACTTGATTTCTAATTATGTGTTGGGAAGATACTCAGAGTGAATTTAAAGGTTTGTTTCATTTCAGATCACTCTGACTTCATTAAAAGATTTTGTATTGTCAATTCTAATAAGACTTTTTTTATTGTTTTGATAGTTAATTTTAAAAATCTTATAAGAGAACTGAAAAGTTTTATTTACCAAGAAGAAATTTCAACTGAATCTTGTTTTATTTCCGAAATCCTTCTTTAGATTAAGCAACACTACACCATTTTTAGTCTGAGAATGTTCAATTGTCCATAAGTTATTATCATAGTTTGATACCAAGCAGAACACATATTGATAGGTAGATATAGATATAGATTAGTTGATACATAGACATTGGTTGATATCTATAAAGAGATATTAATTGATACCATACTGAGAATAAAGGATTTCTATCAGTGTTATAGCTATTTTATTCTAGTAGTTCTCAACAAAGGGTGTTTTCGGATCCATGTGACAGTGACAATGTCTAGAGAGTCTTTTTCTTGCCATTACTGGTGGGTTAGTCCTGCATGTAGTAGTTAGAAGCCAGGGATGCTGCTAAATTTCCCATAATCCACTTGACAGCCTTAAATGTCAGTAGTGTGGAGGTTGAGGAACCTTGATCTATTCAAACAGTTTCCTTAATGTGAGTTACAAGTGAAATGAACTCACATAACCTAAATAATTAGACAGGTCTGCTTCAGAGCCATGTCATGGTTTCCAAGCTAAACGGCTGTAACCAAATATACACAAAGTTGTTCAATGGGAAAATAAACCAGTAACATTTCCCTTGGCACAAATACTGTCATTTTGATGCATGAATGTACATGATTTTTCTTTTAGGATTCAATCCAACATTAGTGATTTGAGGTCTTGCACCAGCTTAGCAAAACAAAAACCAAACAAGCATTTCATTGATTTTAACCTGCAGAACTTAATTTTGAGTTTCTGTGTCATTTGAAACCAAATACAAAATAATAATAATAATAAAATAACTAAAGAAATGTTTTTCCTCACTTACTTCTGATTTCTTTTATTAGTGAGCATGAAAATAGTAGCCATCTGGACTGAAAAAGGAAATAACAGCATTTCCTATTTCTAAAAGAAATAAGCAATAACTGTAAGCCCGAAGAAATAAAATTCATCAGATTTTCTCCCCTATTGCTTGAGCCTAGGGAAACAGTGACAGGCTGACAAGTCTGAGATATGAACATAAACTTTGGTTGCGATTTAATAATAATAAAAAAAATTTACTTTTTACTTCCGTTCATTAATATTTTTAATTTGCACACTGCCAAAAGCACAATGTTCTTTTTCAGTCAAAAACAAATTAAACCCTCAGGGAAGGGAAATACTACCCCATGAGAAAAGGTTCCTTCCTCAGCTTGTCAAAAAAGGCATCCCAAACTATGGGAATGGTTGACAGCAAATCTCTGCTAGATAACACACCTATTCTGTGATGCATCACCATTTTTTTTTTTTTTTTTTTTTTTTTAAAGATTTTTTTTTTTATTTTTTATAAACATATATTTTTATCCCCAGGGGTACAGGTCTGTGAATCACCAGGTTTACACATATATGTATCCATCAGACACTTCAGTGGATCATTATATGAATTAGGCTGACTTTTTTTTTTCTAGTTTAGTTTATCCAGGTGGTCCCAGAATAAAGTAAATGTTCTACTCCATCTGAGCACTTGAAACCCTGTACCGTAACAAAAGAAGATTAAAAATGCATTAAAATAGTCTATTACTTAATTTAACTCTGAAAATCTACATAACATTGTTTTATAGTGTTTATTGTTTTTCATACAATTTTGTGTGATTGCTGTAGTGACACAAAGAACTGAAAAGATGAAGTCTACGATGGACCAGGAATATACAATATGTAAATGAAATATCTATTTGCTAGATTAACTACTAATCTTCTTGTCCAGCTTGACTTGCTCAGGTCCCTGAAAAATAATCCTAATGGTCATCACTCACTAAGCCATGCACAAACTTTTAAATAAAGTAGTTGTAAATGGGCAAGATTTTTCTACTTGATAAATGATCCATTACACTGATGTTCACATTTGGTACTTAAGAAGTGCAGCTTATTTCTGCCAGACAATATTAGAGATAAAGCATCTATTATATTCTTTTTATTTCTTTTTTGTCTAAGAACAAAGCTTTAAAGGTGTAAATTCTTCCTGTGTGTTACTGAAATGGGACAGAATCAAACACCAAGAAAATTTAGGGTAAGGAAAGGAGATCATAGTTCTGATTAGTCAGGAATAATGAGATAAGATGGACCAAAATGTCACTAGTCCTTTTAGATCTCTAGACTCATGCTACCCATTATGAAAGACATAAAGAAATGTGAGTCAAACTGCTATCCTTGGTTATTTACAGAGTGGAGGAGTATCATAAGCAACCAGGCAAAAGTTATTAACAGGAGATTATACCAGTGCAAAGTGCAGCATCTAAACCATATATTAATGGTTATTTAAGTGCAGGAGAGATTAATTTTTGACATTTAAAAAAAAAATTTTTGACATTTTAAGGCATAACAGAAGAACTAAAATTGAGCTGGCCCTTGGTCACCTTAGAAAAATAAGCGCAGAGTTTCCTAAAACACTATTTCTAGAGAGATGAGGGTATTATATAAACTATTCTATTCATGCTGGGTTTTTTTTTCTTTGTTTTTAAATTATTTTTTAGTGGCAGGTTTCCCATAGACAAAGAATACATTTCTCTTACATTCTATATAGTCTTCAGGAATTCTGCTTCACAAACCATTGATAAGACACTCTATCCCATAAAGTGGTATTGTGGTATTTTCTGCTTCCCTGGGAGCTACTGTGAAAGTTTGTGTTGGACCGGGATTCTTTACTGACAGAGCCAGCAGCTGTGAATTTAAGGACAGCAGGACAAGTAATATAACTATGAGAGGAAAAGCCGCCCATAGCAGAGGCAACAGAGGTGCCACAGTGGGCTTGTTAAAGCTACCACCTTGCCAAGCAAGGTACATTCATGCTGTTTTCATCAAAGGGACAGAGAGAAATACAGGAAAAGAATATTAGAAGAACACATCTTCAGTAGGATGTTGCAAGATTTCACTAAATTATGGTCATTTGTCTCCATTTTTATAAACTGGAGCTTTTGCGAAACTTAGTTTCATAGACTTCCTCATTAATCAGGGGATTTCTTCTCTGAACTTGTGTCTCTACATTGTAAGAGCTGGGACACTCAAAAAGTATTTCCTAGAATGTAGATTACGCTTCCAACTTCTAGCCACTAGTCAAGTTGAACTTTTACTTGTCTGTTTCACATTCAAAATAGAATGTCTTATGTCTGAAGTAGTGTTTGCAGATACATCATGTCATAATATGACAAATATATCTTTTAAACAGGTGCTCCATTTGAACAAAAAAATACTGAATACAAGTTGATAAATATAAAAATAAGGATTACAGATTTACCGCACTGGAGCTTCCTTTCAAATGTTAGGATGAAGTTACCTTTTTTACCCTAATTGATAAGACTGCTACTCTTACTAGAGGGGTACAGTATATTTTGTCTCATAACAACCTTTTCAGAGAAGATTATTGAGTTAATATATTTTTGCATAGTAATATGAAAAACTGCTCTGCTAAACCATTACAATACTAAATGTTATTGCAAAATCAGACTAAATGTTGCAAGGATTGACTTGGCTTCTGTCCAGAGCCATACAATTCTGGGCAAATGTAAGATAACTTTAAGAGCTCTTATTATAGGCATGAAACATATTTTGGCATATGAATATTTTAAAAATTGAAATTCTAATGACAATAAGAATATTATTTCATTAGTTTAAATCAGTGAGTGAAATATTGATTGCTCAGTAATGGAATTGAGACCATTAGCTAATTCTTTGCCAAAAAAGTAAAGCTATATTTTTTGGCATGCTTTGCAGCAAAACTAATTTACATTAATGCAAAATAAAATTGAAATAAATAAACACTCTAAAAATACCAAAAGAGAATATAATGAGTTAGTATAGAATTTTGAAATGGGGGAAAGTCTTTTAAACATGATATGAAAACTAAAAGCCAAAAGGGAAACAGCTGGTAAATTCAACTACATGAAAATTCTGAGTGGCAAGACACATTATAAATGCATTGAAAAATAAGACATAAATTTTCACATATTTTTAAATATATTTTAACATACAAGAGCTTTTATAACTCAGTAAGAATTTTATAAAATTTTATATAATTAGGAATTTTATAAAAATTCTATTGAAAATGGGCAAGAAATGTGAAAAATTCACAAACACACACAGATTATACCTTTTAATGTCTAAAATTGTACATGACCTCTTTCCAGCAACCCTACTTTTTGAGATCCATTCCTATAAAAATATTTTTTTGTAAGAGCAACTAAACATATAAAGCAAATATTAACAAATCTAAATGGAAAAATAGACAGCAATATAATAATAATGGGGGACTTTAATATCTTGTTTTCTATCAATATCTTTAAGATATTTAATATCTTGTTTCCTATCTATCAATGGATAGATCATTCAGATAATCAGTAATGAAGCACGAGCCTTAAATGATTCATCAGACCAGAAGGAGTACACACACACACATACACATATCATACATATATATGTATAGATATATATGTATATATAGTTAACAGAATATACATTGCTCTCAAGAACTTCTCCAAAATATGCCATATGTTAGGACACACATATGTTAGGACACTAATTTAAGATGAAAATTGTATCAAGTGTTTTTTCCTACCATAATGGTATGAAACTAGAAATCAATTACTACAGGAAAACCAGAAAATTCACAAATATGTGGAGGTCAAACAACAGGCTACTAAGCAGGGGTTTAAAGAAGAAATCAATAGAGAAATCCAAAAATATCTTGAGACAAATAAAAATAAGATTGCAATTTAACAAATCTACGGGATACAGCAAAAGCAGTTCTAAGTTCATAGCAGTAAGTGCCTACCTCAAGAAACAAGATAACTCAAATAAAAAATGTAACTTTACATTTCAAGGAAATGGGTAAAGAAAAACAAACAGAGCCCAAAGTTAGTGGAAGAAAGGAAATAACAAAGAATGGAAAATAAATTAAATAATCACTAAAAAATCAATGGAAAATATCAATGAAATTAAGAGTTGCTTCTATGAAAAGGTAAACAAAATTAGCAAACATTTAGTTAGACTTACCAAGAAAGAGAGGGGATTTAAATAAATAAAATCAGAAATGAAAGAGGAGATGCTACAACTGATATCTCAAAAATGCATAGGTTTAAAAGAGACTATTATGAGCAATTGAGCATCAATTTGCTTGACAACCTGGAAGCAATGGATAAATTCCCCAAAATCTTCAACCTACTAAGACTGAGTCATGAAGAAACAGAAAATATGACTAGACCAATTACTAGTAAGGGGATTGAATCAGTAATCAAAAACTCCCAACAAACAGAAATCTAAGACTAGAACACGTCACTGGTGAATTTTACCAAATATTCAAAAGAGATTTAATAGTAAAACAACGTAAACCCTTCCAAAATTAGAAGAAAAAGGAATGCATGCAAACTCATTTTATGAGATCAGCATGAACTTGATACCAAAACCAGACAAAGATGCCACAAGAAAAGAAAATTATGGTCCAGTATCTCTCATGAACATATGCAAAATCCTCTAGAAAATATCAACAAACTGAGTACACCAAAGGGATCATACAGTCTGATCAAGTGGGTATGCAAGGATGGGTCAACATTTGTAAATCGATCAAAATGATAGACCGCATACAGAATGAAGGATGAAGATCATATAATCCCCTCAATAGATGAAGAAAAAGCATTTTACAAAATTCAACACCCACTTATGATAAGATCTCTCAACAAAGAGAGATCTTATAGAGAGAATGTACTCTACATATTAAAACATATATTACAAGGCTGCTGTTATCCTCATACCCATGGGTGAAAGCTGAAAGCTTTTCCTCTAAGATCAGGAAAAGACAAGATGCCCACTCTTGACACTGTTATTCAACACTGAAGTCCTAGCCAGAGAAATTAGACAAGAAAAAGAAATAAAAGGCATCCAGCGCAGAAAAGAAATGAAATTGTCACTATTTGCCGACGACATCTATTATAGAAACCCCTAAAGACCACCAAAAAACTGTTCAAACTGATCAATGAATTTAGTGAGGTTGCAGGATACAATATCAATATGCAAAATCAGTTGATTTGTACGCACTAATAATCAACTCTCAGAAAAGACATTAAGAAAACAATATCATTTACAATGTCATTAAAGAGAATAAAATACTTAAGAATAAATTTAACAGAGGTGAATGACTTGTTAACTAAAAACTGTAAGACATTGATGAAAGAAATTGAAGACAACACAAATACCCGGAAAAATATTTTGTGTTCATTGACTAGAAGAGTTAACACTGTTAGAAAGTCCATACCACCCAGAGCAATCTACAGATTCAATGCAATCCTTATCAAAATTCTAATGACATTTTCCATAGAAATAGAACAAACAATCCTAAAATTTGTATGGTGCCACAAAAAACCCAAAATAGTAAAGCAACCTTAAGTCAAAGGGCAAATCTGGAGGCCTCACACTACCTGATTTCAAACTGTATTACAAATCTT
The DNA here is from genome assembly GCF_011764305.1 of Mustela putorius furo. Taxonomy (NCBI): domain Eukaryota; kingdom Metazoa; phylum Chordata; class Mammalia; order Carnivora; family Mustelidae; genus Mustela; species Mustela putorius. The sequence continues at coordinate 2,355,763 of NW_025422088.1, read as the reverse complement.
TAGTAATGAAAACAGTTGGATATTCACATAAAAAAAAGACACATAGATCAATGGAACAGTAAAAATAAACCAGAAATAAACTCTAGCATATATATGGTCACTTAATTTACAACAAAGGAGCCAAGTATATGCTATGGAGGAATAGTGTCTCTTAAAAGCACCATTAAATGGTTTGGGAAAATCCGACAGCCACATGTAAAAAAATAAAACTGTACTGCTACATTGCATCATGTGTTCAAAATGGATTGAAGACTCAAATGTACAACCTGAAACCATAAAATCCCTGGAAGAAAACAGGTGGTAAACTCCTTGACATAGTCATGGTGACAAATTTTGGATTTGACACCAAAAGCAAAAGTATATACATAACAATTTATGAAACTAAAAAGCTTTTGCATGGTGAAATAATCCACCAAGTGAGAGAAAATAATTATAAATCATATACCTGATAATGGCTAATATCTAAATTATATAAAGAATTTATACAACTTAATGGCAAAACAACTCAATTTAAAATTTAGCCAAGAAACTGAATCGACAATTTTCTAAAGATGACATACCGATGGAAAAGGTAAATGAGAAAGTTCTCAACATGACTAATCATCAGGGAAATGCAAATCAAAACCACAATGAGATATCACTCTCTACCTGTTAAAATAGCTATTACTAAAAAAGATAAGAAATATTAGGTGTTGGCAAAGCTGTGGAGAAAAGGGAACATGTGTGCACTGATGGTGAGAATATAAATTGGCACAGCCATTATGGAATTTCCTCAAAAATTTAAAAGCAAGAACTACCATGTGAAATACTATATAATCAAGCAATTCCACTTCTGGTTATTTATCTAAAAAATGAAAACTTATGTTGAAGAAATACCTGTGCCCTTCCTTAGTGGATAACAGCAATTTTTTTTTTTTTTTTTTTTACAAAAGTCAAGATGTATGAACAACCTAAGTGTCCATCAATGAATGGAGGAAAATGCGGTGTATATATATAAAATGGAATACCATTTGGCCAAAAAAAGAGGCAACCTTGTGATTTGCAAGAAAATGGATAGATCTTGCGGGTATTATGCTAAGGAAAATAAGTCAGACAGAGAAAAAAGACCAATGATCTCATTCATATATGTAATCTTCAAAAAAAAAAAAAAACCTGCATTCATAGATACAGAGAATACACTGATGGTTGCTAGAGGTGGGGCATGGGTAGTGAAATAGGTGAAGGAAGTCAAAAGATACAAACTTCCAGTTATAAAATAAACCACAGAAATATTATATATAGCATGATACTATAGTTAATACTGTATTGCATATTGTAAAATCACTGAGAATAAATCATAAGAGCTCTCATCAAAGGAAAAAATTTCTAACTATGTATGGTGAAAGATGTTAATTAGACTTACTGTGGTGATCACTTTATTATGTATACAAATGCAATATTATTATACACCTTAAACTCATATAATGTTACACCAATTATACCTCAATTAAAAATTTTTTCAAGGGCATGCAGATTATATAAAATTATTTTCAGTAAATATTATTAATATTAGAAAAACTTGTAAGTATACTATGATAGACTGCAATATTGTTTACTAAGTGCTTTATGTGGTATTGGGGAGGAAGCATGTAGTTAAAGATGAATTTGAGAAATCTGAGGAGATTAAAGACCTAAAGAATGAGTAAGGCTAATAGTTGTAAGAAGTCTTCCAAGTCTTCCAGGTGAAGGTGATGGGGGTGGACAGTGAGATCTACAAGTACACACTTTCAGGCAACAATGTGACTGTTGAGTTTAATAGATGTCATCTAGCAGGGTAGATGCTCAATATATGTTAATTTCCTCCCCTTAGCATCATATAAAAATGGTGGTGTGTTGGGGCACCTTGATCACTCAGTTGGGTTAGTCTTTTGACTCTTGATTTCAGTGAAGGATATGGTCTCAAGATCTTGAGATCGAGCCCCTCGTCATCGCCCACAGTCTGTGGGGAGTCGGCCTCAGATTCTTTCTCTCTCCCTCATCCCCTCCCCCTGCTCTCTCTCTCTATCAAATAAATAAATAAATCCTTTCTAAAAAATGGTGATGTAGTCATAATGGGGGATGAATTAAACATAATGCAGGATTAGGAGTATTTAGTATGTCGTAATTTTTATTGTTGGTATGTATACAATATGGCTGTGATGCGCGCACGTTTGTGTGTGAGTGTGTGTGTGTGTGTGTGTGTGCCACTTCTAAGAGAAAGAAGAAGAAAGTATAGGCAATGCTAATTCACTTTCTACTATACTTAGTTACAGATCAATAGAGAAGAAAGAAATAAGAACACCTTGAGTTTATTCTGAATCTTCATCCTAATACCTGTTTGACTTTGGGCTAATTATTTGTCTCTGAACTTTAGCTTCTTTAGAGCTAAAATGGGATGTTTTGATTACATTCTTCTATGGGTGTGCACACATTTTACTGCACTATAATATATGGGTTGTTTTCCATACTACAATATGGATTGTTTGAAGGAAGGCAGTATATTTTTCAACTGTAAATCCCTTGAATTTGACACTGTTTGATGCAAAGTAAAAACTCTTTATATGTTTATTGAATTGATTTATGCTGATTATTTGACTTCTAAATCCTTGCACAGATGACATATTACTAATGTTGCCTCTATAATTTCATAGCGTTAATGATAAAAATCCATATTAATGGTCTGGTTGGAGCTGTAAAGTAAAACATGAGAAATATATTCTAGACAAAGAAAAGAATGAATGGACAGTTTTGGTTCATTTGTAGAATCAAAGACAAACACCTGTTTCTGATAAAGCTAAAAAGATAGAATATTCTATAATTAAATCCATGTAAATCCCCAACTTCAAAAAGAATCTCGACACAAATTCTGGCTATATAGATAGAAAGAAGTATGCATCACAATATTAAGAGAATGATTTCATTTACAAAAATGAGCTCTTTCACCTCAGTATGAAAAGAAACATATTTTTAAAACTGTACTCCAAACAGATGTGAAACAGAATTGAAAGGCTGAAGACTGTTCTGGACAGTAATTTTCACAAATTTGTAATTCTATATAACATTAAGTACTTTAATAGTCAAATGAGTAAATAATAAACTTTTTAATGAGCTTATTTTTCAAATTAAGAATATATAAAACTCACTAATTTTGTTTAGATTACTTTTGTGGCCATTTCAACAAAGATCTTTTAAGTTTAGTTTTGAAAATAACAAAAATGGAAGGAGTACTATGCTGTCTTTCTTAGCAGAAGATTAAAAAAACAGATGACTTCAGGAGAACCATACATAATTAAAGCTAGAACCCAGCCAATCCAGTGTTTTAAATATAATAGCAACAATATAGCTGCCTAAATAGGAAACTTGATTTATTTGACTTATTAGAGTTTTATTTAGAAAAAGAAATCCTATACTGTGGTTTATGGACCACTTGTACATCTATTTAACAGAACATTGTTGCGTCATATAATACCAAGAAAACATTATTCCAGAATTAATCTTCTATCATGATCTTTCCCAGAAATCTCCTTGGTTTTATCCATTTAATCTTAAACCAAAAACATCCTCACTCAGAGGTCCATGTGAAAACACTGCCATTTTCACACATATGTACCAAACCTGTGCATTCCACATTTAGGAACCACGACACGTGTCCAGGATATAATGGATATCTCAGAAGCAAGGATAGAGGCTGAAGTGGGATTCTAATTCTGGAGTAGGTAGCCATCAGCAGGACAATGTAAATGCCACCATATTTATGCCAGTTTGTATAGCCCCATTCCCTAAAGTCCACCCAGCTTCTCCCTTCCTCAATATCTACAGCAAAATGCTGATAGTCTTTAAGCATTTTAAAAAAAAAAATTGTAATTGTCTACATGGTCTGTTGTAAAATTTTACTTAATAAAATGCATATTTAAAAAGATCAAATGAAACTTAAATCAATTTTGTTGGTTTTGGCAAAAAGGAAACAATATACATGTCAAAAACACAAATGCATATGTATGACATCATACGTGACTGAAAATTAGTGGTCATTTGGGGAAACTGTTTTATTTTCTTTTTTTTTAAGATTTTATTTATTTTTTTGAGAGAGAAAGAGAGAGACAATGTGAGCAGAGGGAAGAGGCAGAGGGAGAAGCAGGCTCCTCACTGAGCAGGGAACCCAACTTAGGGCTTGATCCCAGAACCCTGGGATCATGACATGAATCAAAGGAAGATGCTTAATTGACAAGCCACCCAGACACCAGGGGATATTGATTTCAATTTATTATTAATGGGGCTATATTATTTGGTAGAAAGAATATTTAAATGAATAAATAATATATACATATTTGAGGAGTAATTTGTCTAATTTGAAACAGTGAAATATAGACATAGAAAGTAGTGCATTCTATGTCAATGTAACAATAGAACAGGGAAAATGTATTTATTTGACAGTGAGTTAATATTTACATGATAAGCAAAAGCATATACTGTCAGTAATAAAACTCTATGCTTACATTTTTTGGGAAAAATTAAACATATTTTATAATATTTCCTTTCTTCAATCTCTTTTATTATTTTTTCATATTTTCCTGTTCCTTTTCTATTTCTGAAATTATGAAAGACATTTCCTACCATATATCTCCCACTAACAATAAAACCAATTCAACAACAGCTAGAAAATAGCAATGACACATGCAAAGACCATTTCATATGCCTCAATATGTTTATGGGAACCTCTTCAAAGTATCTCTTTTCTAATACTACAGTTTATATCACAGGACTGGTTTTCAGGCTGGAACAAAGTGGAAATGATTGTCTTAGCATCTCTCTCACAAACAAAGGGGGAGAAATGAGAAGTTGACAGGGCATTGGCTACAAATAATTGACCATCCCTGGTATGACATATGGTATGACATATTTATTATGTCATATATGAACAAAAGTCCAGTGTTCTGAGTACTCCAAATAGAGGAATTAACATGTGAACACAGAGAAAAATAAACATGAAATTTTAAAATATATATCTATATCTATTTTTTAAAAGCATTAGGGTAGTATTTTTGTTTTGGTGAATGCCCGGAGAAGTACTGCCTGACTTAGGACAGTGGGCAAAAAATCAAGCAGGGGGACATATGCTTGTGTACACTTGTGCTTCATTAACCACAAAATATTCTTTTAATCTACTAGTACTAATATAGAGAAGATAATGCCAGTATATTTATTAGAATCCTTGTTTAAATTGTTTTCATAAAAGCATTTATTAATAGTCTATGTCAGATAGAGTGGCTGGAAAGTAGATAAGCTAACTTTCAACTGATAATTGACTCTAGAATAGTCCAACTAAGGGGTGTTTTCACAAGTCAATGAGTCTTATGCCACTCTGAGGAGCTAACTACTAATATGAAATAAATTTGCTGAGTGCTGAAGAAATATGTTTAAAAACTAATAGTCTTCCAAAAATGGAATGTACTGCCTTACAAAGGTCTCCTGAACTCCATCCTGAGGTGAAATTAAGTGAGAGGAACAAGCAGACACAAGGTTAATAGAAATTGTTGAAAGGATGTAATACCAGTCAGACTGAATTCCAGATGTAGTAACTCTGATTCTTAAGAGTTGAATAAATATTATAGAGGTAAATTTTGATGTCCTACAACTATTTTAGAGGCTATTAATGATTGGCATGGAATACTTCAAGAGGCATAATTTGTTGTGCTCCCTTCCATAGTAGTGCATTTAAATTCTTTCTGTTCCAGATAATTGTATACAATTATTTTTGATCTCCAGTCCTGTGTGTGAAGAAAAGGGGTTATGTTTAATTAATTAGCTGTTGTAGAAATGTTGCTGGAGGGCATGTTGGTGGCATTTAAATGAGTACATCTCTTGAAAAGTAAAAATGAGAAAGCATATGGAGACTTCAACTACAAAAGGTAAAAAAAAAAAAAAGAATAAGACACAAGAGAAGGTGTTGTTTTAGGTCATTCCAAAAATTAAAGAGCTGAATATAGATTACTGAGTGTCACACCTCAGTGAAACCCTCTAAGACATGGAGAATCTTTTTAAGTTAAAAAAAAAATTATATGATCTATCCCTAATGCCAGATAAGATTAAAGAACCAAAAGTATCATTACAAGAAATTTGATCATTCTTCAACTGAACACGTACCATTTCAAAATCAGTTAATCTAATTTTGTCTGTATTTTCCCCTACTTCATGTTTGGTTCATCTAAAGATATTTGTTAAGGAAATAATAGCTGATTTTCATCAAATATTTTGGTACACATTTTCCTAAGACAATTATTTGGGGGCCTGTTTTTACCTTTTGCCAAGCAAAGATTACTTGGTGATAGGAGAGAACTACTTTAAAGTAAAAAAACATTGTCAAAATATTCCTTTAGAAACGGACTCCATATTTTAGAACTACACTACAAATTCCCAAACACTACAATTCCCATTTTCCCAGAACAACTTGATTAGTTTCGGCAGACTTGTTGCTATAACGAAACCAAATAAAAAACAAAACAAAAACAAAAAACCCAAAACACATCAAAATGTCCTCAGTAGTTTAAGACAAAATAACACTTCCTAATCTTCTCAGCTGGCTGTGGAATTGAAGGATTTGCCACAGCAGCTGTCTTTCATCAGTGAGTCAAGAATTCAGGATGACTTACTCTTACAGTCCCATTATTTCAAGTTGATACCTCTTGTGCAGAGGCAGAGAGGATAGAAAAGCACATTCCCATTTTTCCCTAGATAGAAGTAACCCCATGACCCCACCAAACTGGAAGATGGAATATAATCTCCTTCAGGCTCAACAGTGAAAGGAAACCCAGATACTGATGTGCACTAGCAACATTTCTCACACTATCCTCATGGTTCCAATAATCTGCTATCTCAGCAAGGTAAAGGGAGACAATGCAAGATCTAAAATAAAGCTCAGAATTTTAAACAATGCCAGGTTTCAAAAAAAAAAAAAAAAGGAAAAGCAGCACAATTATATAGAACACATAAAACAATGATCTCTGAAGTCAGGGTCATGTCGTATTGTTTTTCTATCACCTAACCTTTATCAGACTGTTTGCATAAGTAAGTTAATAAACAAACTGTGAAGAGATGCATGGAGAAATGAATTTCTGTGACTATGAATCCTTCCTTTGGTCTCTGACCATAGGATTTATGCTCACTTCATGAAAATTCACATCAGGATAGCATACTAACAGTAAACAGTTTCAGTAACAGTATATTGCTTTAAAATTAACAGACTATCTTGATATACTAATTCAAACCTATGAGTAGACATATGTGTGTGGTTTGTTCCCTTCAATGTTCACATACAACCTAAGAAACTCACAAAACACACAATATGTTAATACCAGACATTTAATTTTCAAGGGGTGGGGTTACTTAACAATATCAAGATACTGCAGCATGTGTCCCCAAAATATTTTTAAACCCTCTATATCAAGGCTAGCACTCAATTCCTGGAAGTTTCAGTACTCCAGTTGAATAATTTATATTACTTCAAAGAAATTCCACGACTAATGCTAAGCACATGAGTGCAATTTGCAGGTTGCCTGTAATACTGTTAAAAAAAAAAATTCAGGATGAACAAATTTACATAAAATTTGCCTTAAAACCTGAGAACAGGGGCGCCTGGGTGGCTCAGTGGGTTAAGCCGCTGCCTTCGGCTCAGGTCATGATCTCAGGGTCCTGGGATCGAGTCCCGCATCGAGCTCTCTGCTCTGCAGGGAGCCTGCTTCCTCCTCTCCCTCTCTCTGCCTGTCTGCCTGCTTATGATCTCTGTCTGTCAAATAAATAAATAAAATCTTTAAAAAAAAAAAAAAAAAAAAAAACCTGAGAACATGAATGAGAGAATAAAGCATACATTAATCACCATTGTCCAAACACAGAAAGATTATGTGGGTTTCCATAGATTCTGCTTTTGTTATTAATGACACAGGTATATACATGAATATTTCTATCACATATCTGTACATCATATATATGAGAGATATAGCTAGACATATATGACATAAAAGATATATAAGATATATACATATGACATAAAAGATATACATGCACACAGGCACACACACACAATTTGGGCACACTCTAACGATTTTTCCACCTTGGAATTAAAATAAGCAAGCTTTCATCTTCTCAAATAACTTTCTAAGTACAAAGAATAAATCTCTTTTAACCACTTATGTATCAACTTTTAGGGTTATTACTCCAATAAAACCAATGTAGAATTAGGTTTTATTAAAAGCTTACTGGGATAAGTTTTCTTTGGGAAGGCATCTCACTGGAGTCTTTGGAGTGCTAGGTATAAACTGAAATCTCAGTATCTTAATTTACTAAGTAATTACATGTGAAATAATTAACCTCTCTAATACTTAGTATTCTAGCTCTAAAATGCTGGCCAAAACATATGACTCAAAGTATGATTAGAAGGTTGACATGAGACTACACAGAAAAAGCAACTAGCCTAACACCTGATATAAAATGACTGCTTAAAAATATGAATTCCCTTCAACCATACATAATTGTGCATATGTTATTATTCTGACCTCTTAAAAGGTCCAAACTCCAGGTGCAGGAAATAAAATTTATGAATTGGAACAGATTGCTGCAATTGCACACACAGATACAAAATTCAGTGAATTGTAAGAATTAAACACATTATCTTATATAAGTGGAAAAAATGCTACAATATGATTTCCTGTAAATATTTTCATCTTCAATGTAGGAAATGTTAGCTCTGCTATATTAAAGTGAATTTTTATTGCTGGCATTTAGTTCCAGAGTAAATGTTACTTTTTTAGCTTGAGAGTTATCATAATTGAATAGAGTATATTTTTATCTATTTACTTTGTAACACCTTGTGTATTATCATTTATTTTTCAGTACTATTCTGACTTAAATTTTATGCTTATTTTCTTTTCTTTGAATTTTACTCTAAAAAGAATTTCCTAGAATGAATCATATAATGCAGAATTTGTTTCAGGTAATACTATTATTGTCTTCCATGTTCATATCACTTTTCTTTGAAAGTCCTAATTGGTTAGAAGCAAACAATTATAGAAATTAATTCTGGATTTGGTCTTTATAAGTGTAGGTGAGACAAAACAAGTTAGTCAACTGAAAATATTTCTTCCAAATCTATGAAACACAGAGAAATATGTTATGTAAGCCATAGTAAACAATACAAAATGACATTGTTACCTCATTTAAAAGCTTGCAAAATTGGTGAGTAGAAAATACATAACAAAAGAACCTTAGAGCATGTGACATGATAAGGTAAAGTGCTGAAATTTGTGATCCTGAAAATGAAGACTTAGGGAGGGAAGATCAAATTACAATATTTTTTAAAAATGAGGACTCCCAGGAGAAAATGGGAGTTAAACTACACACTGAGGGATGAATAGAAAGCAGGTATGTGAGTAGATCAGAAGATCACTCTGTTCACAGAAGCAGAAATAGTGACAATGGGGGATGAGAGAGGAAGGAACTGAGCAATGTGACCAGCTTTGAGTTTCCTGGTTTGTCAGCAAGGAAGATTGCTTTGAATAAGTGTGGTGGGACTCCATTATATCTTACACAGCAGATTAGGGGGAAAAAAAATACACCAAAAAAAAAAAAAAAAACCCACCACCAACAACAAAAACCTTACAAGAAACACAATGAGATATATGTCTTGAAAGTGTTCTTTTAGAATGAATCATCTCTCTATTTTGTGAGACATGGATTAGAAATGAGATGAATTACAAGATGAAAGAAAACCCAAAAGATAATGAACTGTGATAATCAGAATTGGGAAGAACACACTGACAATTTAAATGAGGAAAGAAAGTGGAATTAAGATAAAGGATAATTACAGGAAGAAGTTCCACTAGTATGAATAAGAAAAGGTTTAGGGTTAGAAAAAAATACAGGAACTCTGAAATTTATAATGCTGGACATGTGGACATGAAATTTCTGCTGTCTGTAAGATCCACAGGTCTCTCTTCCTTCCCAAAAAATGCTTAAGTGAAGCTTCCCATTCCCACAAAGTACTGAAGGGTTCTCATCCTGAGAATAACTAGTGGCTGAAAATGTAATCAGGAGTTGTACAAACTGCTAAGGAAAAATACGACCTTCAAGTTTCTGTTACTTCTATTTATGGCTAAATATGTAACCTAGAGTTGTTTGGGAGCAAGTTCAATATAGCTTTAACCGAAGGTAATGCAATATCCTACTCATACCTAGGAAAAGTCTGCATGATAAAGAGCAATTGGTCTTCTTTGTAGGCTGGGTAAAATGCTGGCAGACCATTATAACATTAATCTATTCTACACTTAAATGGCCTGACTCAAATATAAGGAACACCAAAGTGGATTCTGCTGGAAGGGATGTGGACCTGCACCATACATTTGAGTGTTGGTGCTGAGGAAAGAAGAATGCCATCCCCTTTGGGAATGCATACCCAGTGGTTTCAGCAGCAGTAGGACCTGATACAAGTTTAAGTTTCCCTTTTTTGTGCTGTAATTCTGTTAGCTTAAACTAAGTCTTCAGTAATAGTTTTTAAATATGACAGTTTACTCTGTTACTGTTTGGCAGAAGGTATAGACTGGGATAGTTTGAAGTTGCATAGAAAAGTCATGAGAAGATGGCCTGAAGATACTAATTGAGAAACCATGGAAAACATTTGGGAGCAAGAGGTAATGCACAACAAAAAGATGTGCTCAACTCTAACCACCCTCCCATTCTAACCAAGCAACAACCAGTTATTAATATAGAATGGTGTTTAAGGCAGTACTCTTGCAATCTGTCAAGATGGAATTTCATATTATACTCAGCTGGGTATTATAGAAAAGTGACTCTAGAAATTAAAAAAAAATGTGGGACTCCCAGTCTGCACAAAAATAAAAATTCAAGCTAGATTATTTTTTTTAGAAAATTAAATAAGAGAATATGAGAGAAAATGTTTTATAATCTTGCAGAGATTCAGAACATAACAGGATCCCAACATATTAATTTGAATGTTGTCAAACTTTCAATAATATCTGGAGAAAAATAAAAAGACTGGGTAGATTCTAAGATTTATTCATTTTAGGGTTAGGATTAGGTTGCAATAGAAAAACTTCTACCTTAACATCTCAGCTTTTTAATTAAACAATCTCTTTCCCATGTCTCTGTACCAGGCAAATGCCATAAGAAATTTAAAAGTTTCCATGTGAAAAGAGCAGTGCCTTCAGTATGTTTCTAGTTTTATACTCTTTAAACCTTAATACCAACATTGTAGCAACAACAACAAAAATTATAATCCAGTCATCATATTCAGACCCCATGGTTTTTATCCAAGATGCAACTGTTGCATTTGATATTAAAAGAAAAATTTTCTAATTAATACTTTCTACCTTTTACCTGAATGATCCTGTTATCTCAGATTCTTTCTATGGTGAGTTTTATTTCCTTAAGGAACAAATGCTACCACTCCTTGGAATGATTTCCTGACCCATGAAGTTGAATGTGGAAGTAGTATCTGGATTTATCCAATCATTCTAAATGCACTAAGATGTAACTGACCTTCAGTTGGCCTTCTGAGAGTCAGCTACAGATGATGGAAATGAGGGGGAATTAAGAAAATGGATTAAGACTAAGAGAGGGGGGAAAAAAAAGCAAAACAAAAACAAAAATTCTCCAAAGATCTGTGGCAAATAATACAAAAATATTGATAATGCTACATTAAGAAAAGTGCCTTACCAGATTCTTGAAGTCACCAGATGATCCCAGGAATCCAAGCCTAATAAAAATAATAAGGGGGGATATTTTAGTTTTCTTTAAAAAATACATGCAATAAAATTTTATAATTCTACAAAATCATCACAAGTATTACAGACTGATGAGAATACTTTAGAAAACCAGTTTCATAGGTGAAAAAATGTTTTCACTTAAATTAATATGTTTATTTGAAATCTTATTATGCCATTAAAACAAAGAAAAGAAATGCAGTCTTGCTCCTAAAATCAGATTTCCAATTATCCAGTTGACCATAGCAGTTATTCAATTTTATTCTTTAAGTTCTCAAAGGAAGAGTGGAATATCATTATTAAACATACTTGAAATTCTCTATTTATTACTTGCATTCAATTTTCCTGTGGGTGAGGCAAACCAAAGCTTCATTTTTAAAAGCTTTTCCAATTTTTCTGCCTTTGCTAGCTATCAGACAGCAATTAGTTTGGGCTTTGATTCATTTTTGAAAAGTAAATCCATGGAAGATATTACAATGATAAAAATAAAAGAGTTTTAATTTTCAAATTATATTGAAACGCAGCTTCTATTTTTTAAAGGTTTTTGAAGTTCAAATGAAAGACAATATCTGAACACCAGAAATCCCCAAGAGAAGACCCAGCACCTGCCATGGGATGCAGAGGTTTTATAAATGTTGTCTTGTGTAAAGGCAATGGCAAACATTGTGAGGCCTTTTGTAAATATGCCTGCCGTTCTCTGTGTTTGAGCAGAAATATTGAACTTCTAACCATTTTATTATAAAATAAAATTTTTTTTTAAAAACATTTGATGATCACCTTTTCTTTCTGACTTGGGAATCAAGTTTGAAATTACGTTTTGTGCAAGTGTTAAAACACATATCTTCCTTTGAAAAAGAATGGAAAATATAATATATGGAAAAAAAATTGACACTATGTCTAGGGTTTTGTGTGCATATTGGTAAGTGACTTCCCCCTTATTCTCAGAGCATTTATATTAGGTTCTCCGGTCAGAATTATATCTATAATGCTGGATCACTAACTGGTAACAAATGACCCAGAATGAATTTATTAAAAATTCCTTCTCTAGCACCTAGAATCAGTTGAGAGGACTAACACTTCACTTAGGAGGAGCAAATAATTCCACTCTGTTGTCTCATGACAGAGTTCTTTGAATTCCTTAGCATGTCTTCACCGGTGTAAAGTGGATACTGTATTCTAGAAGCCTCTGTTCTAGGATCTTATTCCCAAGCCTAAAAGCCAATTTTCATTCCTTTCCATATTTTAAGTCATTTATTTCTTGTCATTTGAAAACCACACAAGAAATTTTCAAAAGTACTAATGTATAAAGCTCAATAGATTACCAGAAAGTAAACACTTTTGTAATCACCACACAAAGAACAAGAACATGGCTGACACCAGATGTCCCCAGCCTTTGGTCACAGTGTGACTATCTTTACACACATATATACGCAGACATACACACAGCATATATGCCTAGTATATAATCACATACTTATACATACAGCATACACACAAATACATACACATTGTGTACACAGATGCATGTATGTACACAGCATACACACACACACACGGTTTGAACCCACTTGATTATTTCCTGTGGGTTATGTTAAAGCACAGGTTCAAGTGAAAATACAAACCATCTGAGACAACACAGATGCATATGTGGGGATTTGTGGAAGTGCAGCATGGACACCACGTGTTCAGCCTTTGTTTGCAGGATATATGGATTCTGCATTGCCAGAGAGGACTGGCTCTTTGAACAGATCATGTCATGTCCTTGAATGCATTGTGTATTGTCATCTCAATAAATTATGCATTATATATATCTATATACAATAAATTATGTATTATGTATCAATAAATTATGTATTATATATACATATTATATATATACAATATATAATACATATTGCTACTTAATGTTTCCAGAGTTTTTGATCATTCTGTAGTTTTATTTTGTCTTAGCTTTGAATTTTATATAATTGGAATTAAACACTACATTTTCTTCTATGTCTATGTCTAGTTTCTTTCCCTTAGCACCACACTTGTGAAATTCTTGCACCTTGTAGCTGTCATTAATTTGCATTACTCTGTAATATTCTGTTGGACCGGTATTACACCATCTATATTCTCAATCCTCTTTTGGCAGATAAAAAGATTGTTTCTTTTTATTCTTTAGTAATTATGAATTCTTTAGTAATTACAAATTATTTAGTAATTACAATAATTCTACATGTGTATATGTTGGATATTTCATAGGAGTAAATTACTATGTCATAAAATGTGCATATGTTCTACTTTAGAAAATCTTGCCAAATAATGTATGAGAGTTGCTATTGCTTCACACATTCACCCGAAAATGGGTATTCTGCTTGATTTTAGTCATTAGTTTACTGTGTAGAATATAATTTTACATTTCCTTGATTATTGAGTTTTAGTGTATTTTCATGTATTAGTCATGTATGTACATATGTGTTTGTTTATATATACTAAGGAAATATTTTCAATTTTCTCTCCATTTTCTGTGGGTTGTCTTCTCCATATTGATTTGTAGAAGTGTTTTATGTCTTCTAGCTATGAGCCCTTTGCTGGTTACATGTGGTGAAAATACATTTCCCACTCATGGCTCAAACTTCTATTCACTAATTGTGACTTTTGTTGAACATTAATTCTTAATTTTACTACAGTCAAATTTAATAATCTATTTTTATTTATTTTGTGTCCTGTTTATTCTCTACATTCTCCTAAAAGTTTTGTTATGTTATCATCCTTCCGTGTCTCATATTAATAAAAATATATATTTGAAATTAATGGTTTTTTGTGAGTTGGGGAACAATTTCATCATTTTACAAATTGATTCAACAAAATTTATTGAAAATATCTTAACTTTTCTTACTGCTCTACAATGCTAGTTTTGCATAAGTTAAGTGCCCATAGATGGTTGGCTTTGTTCTAGATGTCAATGTATTGCATTTGACTATTTGTCTACATCACACCATCTCACATAATGTAACTTTGTAATATACCTCGGCATCTGATAGGAAGTGTCTTCTACCATTCGTTAAGAGTTTATTAAGCTTTTTAAATATAATTAACATTACATGAAATTCACCATTTTAAATTGTACAATTTAGTAGTTTATGGTACATTCACAGTGTTATAAAAGCATCACCACTAAATCTAGAACATTTCCAGCATCTCAAAAGGAAACCCTATCAATAACCAATCCTAGTTCTCCTTTATCCTCCTTTCCAGGCAGCTTCTAATCTATATCCAGGGATATGACTATTTTAAATATTTCATAGAAATGGAATTATGCAGACATTTTTGTGTAGCTTATTTCAATTAGCATAATGTTTTCAAAGACCAGCTGTCTTGTGGCACATACAGCATTCCTTACCTTTTTATTGCTTAGTAATACTCCACGGAAGGACTATGGCATGTTTTATTATTCATTCATTAACAGAGGGATAGTTTGGCTGTTTTCACTTTCTGGCTGTTATGAGCAATGCTATTATAAACATTTATGTACAAGTTATTGTGTAAAAATATGTTTTCAGTCCTCTTGGGACTCCTATTTAGGAGTGGAATTTTTGGGCCATATGGTAATTTTATGATTAACTGTTTGAGAAACTGTCAAATTATTTTCCACAGTGAGTACACCATTTTACATTCTTACCAGCAATATATGAGGATTATGATTTCTCCATATACTTTTCAACACTTTTTATTTTCCACTAAAAAACAAATTATGGCCATTATAGACAGTGACATTATAGACATTATAATTATAGACAGTAGTGCTATCTCACTGCAGTTGTGATTTGCTTTTCCCTAATGACTAATGATGTTGATGTTGAGTACTTTTTTTATGTGGTCACTATTTGTAGAACTTTGGAGAAATGACTATTCAAATCCTTTGTCCACTTTTCAATTGGACTGCTTGTCTTTTTATTGTTACATTCTCACTACTCTTTAAATTCTGGTCATTAATTCTTTTTTTAAAAGAAATATTTATTTATTTATTTATTTATTTATTTGAGTGAGAAAGAGTGAATGAGAGAGAGAGAGCACACAAGCAGGGGCTGAGTGAGAGGGAGAAGAAGACTCCCCTGCAGAGCAGAGAGCCTGCTGTAGGACTCCTTCCCAAGGCCCTGAGATAATGACCTGAGCTGAAGACAGAAGCTTTACCAACTGAGGAACCCAGGTGCCCCATGAACATTAATTCTTTATTTTTACTTTTATGAGTAAAATCATATGGTATTTGTCCTTTTCTGATTTATTTTGTTTAGCGTAATACTCTCTAGCTCCAATCACATCATTGCAAATGGCAAGATTTCATTCTTTAAGATTTTTATTTATTTATTTATTTTTCAGTGTTTCAGAATTCATTGTTTATGCACCACACCCAGTGCTCCGTGCAATTCATGCCCTCCATAGTACCCACCACCAGACTCCCCCAAACCCGACCATTCTCCCTTCCAAAACCTTTCAGTTTGTTTCTCAGAGTCCATAGTCTCTCATGGTTCATCTCCCCCTCCTCGTTTCTCCTCTCCATCTTCCCATATTCTGTGTTATTCCACAAGTAAGTGAAACCATATGATACTTGACTCTCTCTGCTTGACATATTTCACTCAGCATAATCTCCTCCAGTCTCATCCATAATGATACAAATGTTGGGTATTCATCCTTTCTGATGGAGGCATAATACTCCATTGTATATATGGACTGTATCTTCCCTACCCATTAGTCCGTTGAAGGGCATCTTGGTTCTTTTCATTTTGGCGACTGTGGCCATCACTGTTATGAACATTGGGGTACAGATGGCCCTTCTTTTCACTACATCTGTATCTTTGTATCACATCTTCTTTATCCATTCTTCTCTCACTGGACACTTGGGCTGTTTCCATAATTTGGCTATTGTAGATAATGCTGCTATAAACATCAGGGTGCATGTATCCCTCTAAATTAGTCTTTTTGTGTTTTTTGGGTACATATCTAGTAGTGTAATCGCTGGACCATAGGGTAGTTTTATTTTTAACTTTTTAAGGAAACTCCATACTGTTTTCAGGAGTTACTCCACCAGTTGGCATTCCCACCGACCAAGTGTCTTTACTTTTATTTCTTTGTTTTTTTACTTTTGCTAAATTTTAGTTAATATTGCCTATAACATTAAAGTAATTGAAAAGTATTTAAAATGAAGAGATACATTAAACACTTTAAGTTTCAATATTTTAAATGTGTCAAAAATCAGAATTCATTACAATTTCATTTTACTGGTTTTATCTATTTGATATTTTTATTTTATTAGATGTAGCACTTTTATTTGTTATTTATCATTTGTATATAGAAATGCAATTGATTTTAGTTGACCTGATATTGAGTAACCTTGGTAGAATCATACATTAAAATTGACAATTTATCTGTATCTTATTTCTAATTCACTAGCTGTACTCTCACATCAAATACAAATAATATGTTTCATATGTTTTTTTTAAATCCTTGAACTTTAAAAATGTGTTTATATGTATGCATGCATGTTTGCATGTAGGCACACAGACATGTAGATATGCACATCTGTCTATATTTTGCATTTTTGCACTTCCTAGGACTACCAGGACTAGAAGAGGTGATACTGGGCATCCATTTCTTGATCTCAAGGGGAAAATTTTACTACTAAGTCCAGTATTTGTTATGGATGTTAGGGAGATACACTTTATCATATTAAGAAAGATTCTTTCTATACTAAGAGTTTTAGTGATACAGGTTTTTTATTATTCTTTACATTTCCTTAATAAGCATAAGATTATTTAGATTGTCTTCTTTCTCTTGTCAGTTTTAAATTGTGTTTTACTAAAAATTTACTGCATTCAAAATTCCAATTTTTAAAAGTAATTTTGAACAGCTTCTCAGTGTCTTTTTAATATCTTCAGTACTTATAAAGATTTGACATTTTATTCTGACTCACAGTTACTTTTGACCCCTCTCATTTTTTTTTAACTTGGTCAGTCACGTCAATATCTCTCACTTTTATCAGTTTATTCAAAAAACTAATTTTGGTTTGTTGATCCTTTCTATTGTATGTTTGTACAATGTACATAGTAATATTTTTCATTATATTACCTCTTGATTTTCATTATTTCTCCTCTTCATCTGTATTTGGGTTAAATGTATTATGTTCTTCCAACTCCTGGAGACAGATGTTTATAACTGATTTTCTGCCTTATTCTTTTCTTATACATGTACTTAAAATACACTTTCATCTAACATTGGCTTTACTTTTGTTACATAGCATTTTAACTTTCATTCATTTGTGAATGTCTTCAAGTCGAATTTTTTTCTCAAGAGGTATTCCAAAAACATGCATTTTGATTTTCCTAATATATGAAGATTTTCTAGTTCAAATTAATTTGTACACAATGCACTTAAGCTACATAATATAAATCCTACAAAGTATTGAAACTTGCTTTATAATCCAGCAACTGGTCAACTTTTGCAAATGTTCTTTGTGAGTCTGAAAGCAATATATATTCTGTAATTGTGTGCACAGCTCTGTAGACATAAATTATATGTGTTAATCCTGCTGGAAGATGAATGCTATAATCTCCCACTATAATTTTGAGGGTTTTTTTTCTTTCCTTTTAGATCCATAATTATTTTTGTCTTTGTTAGGTTAACTTAAGAAATACACACAAATTTAAAAATTTTATATCCTTTTGCCGAATAGAAACTTATTAAGTTGTTCCATTTTATCTCTAGTCTTGCTTTTGTTTCTGAATTGATTTTGTTGGAAATTAATAGAAATCTAACAGCATTTACATTGACTTCTCTCAAAATAAAAGCAACTAACATTAGTTTAAAAAAAAAAAACTGGATGTTAGTGAAAGTTGCCAACTCTTCCAGAGAGAGTCAACTGTTTTATATTCACTGGGGTGAATATAAAACATTGTGTCTATAACAACATGGATGGTAATAAGCAATAAATTATGTGTAGCTGGGCCCTGAGATATGTGATGGAAAGACATATGACCAATATTAGAAGATACAATTTTGAACCAAAACTGAGGGGTTTGTTAACAGCAAGACTTTGGTAGTTAACTAAAACTTTGAAGATAAGGCAGTGAAGATTTTGTAGTAGGGTGATGATGCCCTTAACTAAAATGAAGAAATCTGAAGAGGTAGTAAAGGAATAGTAATATAAAATTTTAATGTATTGAGTTTTGAATCCTGTAGCTTCTCTAAGTGGCAGTTTTAGTAACCAACTAGATATATAGATTTGGAGTTCAAAAGAAAGTAATAAACTGGAGATGCACATTTGGAATTTATCAATGTTTTAGTGATAGATGAAACATGGGAGAAAAGAGGGACACAAAAGAATAACCAATAATGGATACTTAGAAGAACCCCAACAGTTATGCAAGAGGCACAAAAAATTCAATAAGAAAAATTGGCTGAGAAACTTAAGAGATGGAGCAAGGTGCTGAGAACAAAGGAACAAAGGGTCAGAAATGTGAAATGTTCTTCAGAGTGTTCCAAGATGATGAAACAGAAATTTGGCCTTCATTATTGCTTTAGTAAGAGTCATTTAAGAAGAGTGTTTAGATTAGAAGTTTAACACTTTAGGTGGTGAATGGTATACAGTTAATTGAATACATATTTTTCTTCTTTGATTTTTGGTTAAAAAAAAGGAAAGAAAAGGGTAGAAACAAAGTGTGTATGTAGTGATGGAGTTAGAGACATGTAACTTTTATTTGTGCATGAGTTTTCTTAAACAGTGTTTTCTTAAACAGTTTAGATCAAAGAACCTCACCCATAGCATTAGTCAGCCTTAAGAACATATGGCAGACATACAAGAACATTGTACCTGTCCCTCCTTTTTTTTCTCACACAAATATGTACCAGGAAGCTTTTCCATTTAGACCCTTAAGTTTCCACTTGGGTATGTCCCTTAAAAGTGTCAAGTCTTGGGGGCACCTGGGTGGCTCAGTGGGTTAAGCCACTGCCTTCGGCTCAGGTCATGATCTCAGGGTCCTGGGATTGAGCCCCGCATCGGGCTCTCTGCTCAGCGAGAAGCCTGCTTCTCTCTCCCTCTATCTCTCTCTCTCTCTCTCCCTGCCTGCCTCTCTGTCTGCTTGTGATCTCTCTCTGTCAAATAAATAAAATTAAAAAAAAAAAAAAGAAGAGTGTCAAGTCTTTTCACCCCTTCAACTCACTTCTCTGGATCAAAATAGGTACTTCAAATAATGTTTATTGGTGCCTGTGGGATTATATTCAACTACATTTGGTAGAATTTCAAGTTCCTTTTTTTATGTTACATATACTCATTATACTGGTATACAGAGACACAAAATCAATTCCATTGTTATTCTTTCTTTAGTTTCTTCCTGATAATTACTGAGCATAATTGTACCTCTGTCTATGTCATCCAATTATTCCAAATTGATGTCCATGTTTATCCTTTTATTTAAATAATTTATCTTTTCCTTTCAGCTAAGCCTTTCAGGACACCGTTCCCACTGATGTTTCTCTCTCCATCTTCTGCAAAGTCTCATGTTCAGAGAACCTCAGAGGGTGTTTGTTAAATGAATAAATAAATATGAATTTAAAAAGTGAATGCATGAATGAATAAAACCGTTTTATGTAAGTGGAAAGTCACCTGCCAAATGCATACTTCTGATCCTTCGGAGGAAAGCAGTTATGTTACAGGCCAGAGTTTGTTTTCTGACCCCGTTGTTCTTGGGTTTTATTAATTTAGATAATTTGTCTAAACTTCAGTTAACTTATCAATAAACAGGAGATCTTTAGACACAGTTTTTTACAGGATTGTTAAAAGAATTAATCAAGTTATTCCTAAAAAGTTACTTAGGACAGTGTACCTTACTGAGGGCTCATAAGTTTAGAGAAACCATGATCTGAGATAGGATATGACCTTCCTAAGAGTCCATTTCTTTGGTGCCATAAACAATAATGTATTCCTTGACACCATCCATGTAGTCAGCTGCTCACAGTCCCCATCCTCTTCCCTTTCCAGAGTTATGACCCTGAACTGAAAGAAGATATTCAGACATCACACGTGTTATTCTACTCCTCAAGTCTTACTCCTTATCACTCAAAACTTCACTCCTATAGAATAAATGTATATTTTGGGATTCCTCTGACTTGGTAAATTGCCCTCATAAAAATTAAGAGTAGGTTTGATTAGTTCTTTTTAGGTTTCAGTTACACCTTGACTTTTTTTCTGAGAAGATAAAACATAGGATAATTGATTATAGAAGTCTATATAATGCAACTAACTACTCTCCTCTTCACATTAATAGCCACATTAACGATCAACATCCCCCAGATTTCTAATGTCTGTGTGCTCCATGTAATTTATCTGCTTCAGCCATATGTCAATTAGGTCCTGCTCTTTTAAACTCTTACGTACATTTCTTTGACTTAATAGATTTTTTTTAAGCTTAAGAATTCTCTTGCACAACTACTGACTTCTACCATTCTCAATTTGAATTTTAACTCAGTTGGGGTAAGTTATTTAATTCAACCTTCCAGATTACTGGGCTCATCAAATGAGTGATAACTTATGATGAATTGTAAAGATGATTCATGAAATTATCTACATGACTCCTGATTGGAGGAACATTTTTACATTTTGTTTGTACTTTTTTGTCTTGTTTTGTTTTGTTTTAGGGAAACCAGATTTGTTCTTAGAAGTGCAAAGCAGGGTAGCAGGATTGATTGCAAAAGATTCAAGTAAAAATAAGCATATTCAATAGATCTTTAATGTAGATGTTGAGGAATATATGTATATATAGAATATATATATATATAAATTCTATGTATATATTATGTGTATTATGTTCTATTATTCTATATCTATTCTAGAGATATTCTATAGATATTCTATTATTCTATATATATTCTAATATATATTCTGTAGATATAAAATAAATTTTATTATTTAAAACTCTACATGACTGAATTTGAAGAATTGCTGGTGGTTCGCACATTTTCTACAATATTATCTCATTTTAGTTTAAATTGCTATAATTCATTAAATATATATTAGCTATTGGTATACACAAAATCTTTGCTATTATAACAATGACCTCAACATAGAAGTTGGCACTTCTTAAATTTTTCTATGAAATGAGTGCCACTTTCACAGATATTTCGTGGGAAAAAAAAACTATTACTGCGCACCTCTCTTAGTATCCAGTATGCACATTAACAAAGAACTATTAGTGTGTATGTAGTGTATTATGTGTATTGGATGGCACATAACAGGTAGAGAGAGATGATTTGTGTTAAGATGTTTTAAACCAAAGTTCATCAAATTTATTTTAACCATGGAAAGACTTTCACGTAAGTCTTCCATTTACAACCCTGTGAATCAGAGCTGCCCATGTTGAAAGTGAATGTGAATGCCTGTGCTAGTAAATGTAGTTTGATGTAGGAATAACTGGCCACAACATATTTCAGTTTGCCTTCTAGTTTTTTCCTGTCTTATCTCATGTTACAATAATCTCTATATAGCCACTCATCCATTCAGTAAGAAATTATGAATCAGAAACAAATGTGACTGATACTCAATTTTGCTTTTAAAAGGTTCATGTTAGCTAGTGAAAACTGAAGTAAATAAATAATTACCAGGCATGGCAAATGCTATAATAAGGGTTTGTACATAGAGCCATGAACTAATTACATGAACTAATTATATAAACATGCTCTGAGATGTTAGTGCTATAGATACAATTTTACAAGTTGTCAACATCATTGCCTTTTTCTGGGCTCAAATGGATCCCACTTGCCTACCCTTTTTACTTGGTGAGATCAGTGATGGCAGCATCTTAATCCGCCCCCATTCCTGACTCTGAATGATCCTAAAAACTAAGTAACTGAGAGGAAAAAGTAAAGGTGTTTTCTGTGGGTACATTTCACAAGGATACTGTGTACTTTTTGTAAGAGTCAGTTTCTGTCTACCACTAGAAAGTCAACTGAATTCACTTTGTCTATCATTATTACTACTTCATACCTAAAATTTTGGTGCCTAGAATTTAGCACTTTGAAGGTACTAAATAAATATTTCTTGAATCAGTTACTTTCAGTTTTTAGTACTGATGGTGCCACTGATGTCTACCAGTGTGAACCCATCACACATAAACTTCAGGCACTCTGTTTCAAAAACTTCCAGATTTATTTACAGCACCATGGAAGAAAGTTAAAGTTCCCCAAATGTGGCTCCTAGAGTTAACAAATATAAAAACCAGATCACTTTTAGTCTAACCTAAGAAGGTGGGTAGAACCCACTAGAAATGTCTCACAAGATCCTTCTCCAATGCACTCAGAAAAAGTCAGTCCCTAAATTCAATAATCTTGCCCCCCAAACCCTGATTTTTGGTTGTTTAAGCTCTGTCAAAGCACTAAGCCTGGAATACCATCTTCTAGGACCTAAATTTGACTCTGACATTTTTAGTTAAATTGGCCACATCCTCATCTTACCAGTTTGTTTCACTGCTACCAACTACTTGTGATTTATCCTGCCTGCCCACCTCTACCCTGCATTTAGTTCCATTTGGTAAAGCTGCCATAGTAAATCCCTCAAAAATTTAACTGAATGCCACGTTTCACTAGGTGATTCCACCTGCTGCAAGCTTTCAGCTGGCCATGCTTTCCCATACCTAACATTGCCTCTTGAGATGTGTTCAAACCTTATATTTGGATGTCTAGAGTGAATTTTCGCCATAACTGAGTCTCATTATCAGAAATCATACTATATAAAAATCTTACAATATGAAATAATACTGTATACATGAAACCATACTATATGAAAAATGTTATGGGGATAAAACTGTGTGTTCATTTGTTTTATATATTTGAAAATACATTTGGGGGGATGAATATCCATTTTTTACCATTCCATGAAGAAGTTTCTTAAAAACAAAATGCCTTTTATTTCAACCGAATAAAGTACAGAGACAGGTGTTTAGAGAAACTAGCTGCATGGAGGAAAAATCGCTGAAGCTCTTAGTGTTCACAGCTAGCCTAGTAGACAGTGTTATACAAACTGATTTATAAATACCTAAATGAGATACAAACAATTTTCAGTTAGTTGGTGTTCATGGTGTCTCAGATAGCAGGTGATGAAGCATGGAAATTTCTTCAAAGAACACTGTACATTTGCAACATTAACCTACTGTTTTCTTGAGTGATTCCTAAGGAGATAATTCTTCTAGTTCCTGTTTTTAACAAGGGGATAGCATGGTAAACAGAATCAGTTCCATTTGTTGTGTTTTCCTTATTCATGGTAGATTAAAAAAGATAATGTGAAAAGATTTCAGATGCATTTGGGGGGGGGAGTATTTTTTGTCTTAGTGTACTTTCTTTCCCTGTGGCTAACTCTGGGAGTTAAGTTGTTTTGGAAAATAATAAGCTTAAAGGAAGGCAATGTAATTCTGATTCTCAAGCTTCAAATGGCTATCACTAGTGTTTTTGAGAAGCGGCTTAAGGAAATAGATTTGATAATAATTGCATCTACAAAAGGAACTTCCATCAGAATGGAGTACATATTTGTTCATTACTTGTCAACTACATAAGGCTCACTGAGTCATTCTGAGAATTAAATGAGGAATGCCTATTCTGATATCCCTGCTTTGTTTTGTTTTTAGAAATGTCTGTAGCTGTCCCTCTGAGCACTTTTAACGATTATGCAATGTTTTATTTAGTTGTAAAGAGATGTGATAAACTTTTGATCTTCCAAGATGATCTAAAATGCTCAAATTGGGCACCTGGGTTGGCTCAGTCAGTTGAGCAACTGACTCTTTGTTTTAGCTCTGGTTACGATCGAGCCCTGTGGTGGGCTTCAAATTCTCTCACTCTGCCCATCCTACTGTTCTTTCTCTCTTCTCTCTAATA
The DNA here is from genome assembly GCF_011764305.1 of Mustela putorius furo. Lineage (NCBI taxonomy): Eukaryota > Metazoa > Chordata > Mammalia > Carnivora > Mustelidae > Mustela > Mustela putorius. Next base: position 2,331,077 of record NW_025422088.1, on the reverse strand, counting down.
AATAAATGAACAAAATATTTTAAAAATAAAAAAATAAAATGTTAAAACAGAGACATTATCATTTTGATTTATCCAGCAACTATAGGTAATTACTAACAAATAGTTGGTCATTAAGCATGTTGAATAAAGGGGTAAAGAAATTAATGAATGAAAGCTTAATGTACTTAATAATTAGTAAGTGCTCAATAAATGGCAGTTAATATTGTAAACTACAATATAATGTAATTCATCATGTAGCTTTTATGTGAGAACGTCAGTAAATTTAATAATACTAAAAATTTGACAAAAATAAAAATATGCATGGAAATTTCATTTGCATGCAGTTATATTGCAATACCAAAATACTATATGTTGATATCAGAAATAAAACCAAATTTCCTTGGAAATGATTTCCATAATAACGAACCAACTAACAGCTATATAGAATAAAGTAATTTTTTGATTAAAACTTTTTTAATGTTCAAAGTAAAGAGGATTGGTAAAGTGCATTTTTAAAATGAAAAATACTTATTTAATTTGCTTATTTTATAATTTTTAAGTGATATTTATGCCCAACACAGGGCCTGAATTCAGGACCCCAGGATCGAGAGCTGCATGTCCTCCCTACTAAGCCAGCCATTAATATAAATGTAAATATAAATTTAAATGTAATATAAATATAAATTAAGCCAATTAATATACTTAATTCTCCAGGACCACATAGCCTTTTATCCAGACATCATCTGGATACAGAAATAAGTTAACCAAAATAACACAGACTCAGACTAAAATTCAAATATTTTGAAAGCACCGAAGTTCATCATGTCTTGTCTTTTGCTTGGACAATTATTTTACTGCACACAGATTGCATGGCTATGCCTTAGATCCAATGTGGGGGGAAAAAAGACAGCTTTACAACTCATGCTATGCTAAATATGACTTTATTTTTGAGGACAAATCTAGTAATTCTGATTACTTTTACTGGTAAACTATTTCCTGGTATTAAAATGAAGGCATTAGTCCTACTTGGAGACAGAAGTAGAAAAAGTATATATTTTTCTTCCATATATATTTTCTACCATAATGCCCATAAAATGAAATCAGAGTTTGTAAAACCTCATCCTTTCAATTTCACTTTCTTAAATCACTATCACTATTCAAATCATATTGGTTGGATCTCAGTTCCTGCACAATATCTGAATAAAAGGCTATGTGGTCCTGGAGAATGCACACAGACACCAAGATGAAGTAAAAGACTCTAATGAAAATAGGTATCCATTAGCAAGGTTTCATTCCTTCAATTTCCCCATCATGGCAGGACAAACTGATGTTTCCTTCAGCAATATATCCCTGATTTTTATTTGTTTACATATCATAATTCTTCTCCTAAGATTTTAGCTGTTTCATTCTCCTGCACGAATTTTCTGAAGATTCTCAACTCAAATTTGCTCATGGTCCTTACCAGAGTCTTTATGAGCTGGTATGACCTTGCCCTTTGCCTGCTTTTTTGGCCTTCATTTCTTCTCCAACTTTATGCTCTAGCCATAATGGACTTTTTTTTTTTTTCCAATTCCTAAATTTCACTGTTCCATCCCCTTCAAAATACTTTTGCATTTGGTGTGGTGAAGTAGCTGAATGTTACAACAATTCTCCAGGTTTTGTTCCTCCAAAATGCATGCATGGAAAGCAACTGTAGAAAGGCAATTTTTAAAAAAAAATTTATGTGAATTATATGTAAGCTCAAATCATTCCATATCACTTATACACAGCCATAAAATGACTTTAGACTTGCTAACTAGAGACTGAGAGGTAACTTCCAGCACAATAATTGACTTTAATAACAAGCAAATAAAAAATGGAAGAACTTTATCATAAAGAAAATAGACCATCATTTTTGGTTGAGACAGAAAAAAAAGGGGCACCTGAGTAGCTAAGTTGGTTAAACATCTGACTCTTGATTTCAGCTCAGGTCATGATCTCAGGGTCCTCATATCAAGACCAGAGCCTGCTTAAGATTCTCATTCTTCCTCTCTCTCTGCCCCTCCCCACCCCCAGCCTTCTGCTCACACTCTGTCTCAGAAAGGAAGAAAGGAAAGAAAGAAAGAAAGAAAGAAAGAAAGAAAGAAAGAAAGAACGAACTCAATGGACTTTGGGAAAAAAAAATTAAGTTTTTGTAAGAATACTCCAAGAAACAGTTTACTCAGAAAAATCTAAAAGAAACTCTGCAGCACTTTTAAAAATGTACATCAGTCAATTTTAACATGGGATTATGAAAGAAAAAAATTTAAAAAAATAGCCTTACCTAGAAGAAGAGAAAGATTGTTCTAAAGAGATAGGTTGTGATCTTAAAGAGTAAAATAAATATATGTAAGTGAAAGTGAATATATGAAATAAATATATGTAAGTAAATATATGTAAGTGAAAGTGAAACACAAACTTTTCTGTAAAAGAGTTTTAGGGGGAAAAATGTTTAATTGTTATTAAATGAGAAAGTTCCTTATACCCCCAAAAATTTGCCTTTCTTTTTTGAAAGGCAAGGTTGCATAAAGAGATCAAACTATCTTCTTGGGAAAAAATAAATATGCATCTCATTGAAAACTGCGAGGAGATCCAAAGGTAGAGTAGCACTGTTGGAAAACTACCTCTTCAAGATGTAGTTTATTAGACCAATTCTCATATGAAAATTTGGGTAGGATTGAGAGGAAAACACCAACCAGGAAGCTTGGCATAGGCATAGAATTCTTCAAACTTCTTAAAGTTAGTTTCATAAATTGGTATTTACTAAGTTGGCATAATTTATAATAGATTGAGATATGTGCTTCTTAGTCATTAGGGTTCTGTTAGAGAAGTTAGATGAGAAGTGGAATAAGAGAAGGCACAGAAAGGATGAAGAATAGCAAATAAGAATCCCCAGGAGGCAAGAATATTTCGAGCCGCTGCCTCAGTTACGCTCTCTGTAGGAGTATATGCCTTGGACAGAGTTATTTAACTTCAGGAGGTAAAGTTGGACAATATATGTTTAAAAACCCGTTCCTTTTGACAGTTACTGTACTCATTTAATTTTTAACTGTCGTAATACCAAGAAACAAATATAGAGAAGTATACAATCAAAGCAAATTCCTGAACCACAAAACAAAGTGTTGAAAAAAGGAAACAGAACATTATGAACCTGCAACCAATATTAGTCCTTTAAGTGTTAGAGAAGTTTTAACAGGTTGAACAGTTAAGCACTCAGCTAACTCTCCCTTGCAAAAATGTGTAAGAGAACAACACAGCAGGAAGTAGAACACTAGCAACACCTCCATTCCCACTGAAAAAGGTATTTTAAAAATAAAGAAGTTTGTAATGTCTGTAAAGGAATAAAAGTTTTTCAAGGTCTGGAAAAGAGCATTCTGGGGAGTAGTTCGTGGCAGTGGTAGTAGGTTTGGCCAGACCGCTGGGGTCACATTCCTCAGGACTAACAACTGTTTCAGATCCAGTTGATTTTCCAGATGGAACACATGGGAGTTAGAAGATGAACCCTTCCCAGAAGGCATGTTTCACAGGTTGAAGCATTTCCATATCTAGTGTTCTTGTTAGCTTTTGCTGCTGCTCAGAACTTAATATGAGTGCTCACATAACATGAGTGCACACACAGAGAGTGTATGAACCATGTCACAAGATGGAATTCACATTCATTACAGCATTGGGACTCCAGAAATCCAGGACTCAAATGAAAAATCCAAATTAAAAGGTTTTGAATATGCCACTTGGGAAAGACAGCACCTCAGCTTATACCTGGTAATTGACTAAACTTTACAAGTTTCTAAATTCAGCAAAATGTCTAGAAAGTTTCAAATGACACTCTGTGAGAAACGAATGTATCAACAGCTGGAGTTCCCTAAAATGTGGTCAGTATGGTATTCACGGTTCAGCTTACGAAAGAAAAAATACTGCATGAGTTCACAGGTCTTGGAAAATAGATAACTGCATTGACTGACTGCATCATAGCAAGGCTATGATCCCATCAAGACATTACTAGACATTTCATCCCTCCTCCATGATTGACCAGACAATCCAATAGGATATTGCATTGGTACATATAAAACATGTGCTGTGGGGTGCCTGGGTGGCTCAGTGGGTTAAAGCCTCTGCCTTCGGCTCAGGTCATGATCCCAGGGTCCTGGGATGGAGCCCTGCATTAGGCTCTCTGCTCAGCAGGGAGCCTGCTTCATCCTCTCTCTCTGCTTGCCTCTCTGCCTACTTGTGATCTCTGTCTGTCCAATAAATAATAAATAAAATCTTTTTTAATAAATAAATAAATAAATAAAACATGTGCTGTAATAATACTGTGTGTCCTATTAATTCACTGTATTTTTAAAAAGTAAGATCCCATACTAAAGGAATTCTTGAATACTTGCATGAATATTGTTAGCAACAATATTGTTATTAACTAATTGTTAATAACAAGAACAATAAAAAGAAGCAATGATCCAAGGAAGAGAAAAATAAAATGTGGCATCTGCTGTCAATGAACTACAGCTACACATATTAAAAGATGTATAGAACGAAGGCTAGGAAAAATACAAGACAGAAGATTATGTCAAGCATTATTCAATTTCCTTAATGTTCAAAAACTGACCAAACTAAGTAATTAATTAGAAGGGATATATACTTAATAAAAACTACAGGGAAAAATCAAGAGTGCTTCTGAAATACTGAAGGAACGACACCTAATTTTATCAAATGGTATCACAAGAGTTACTGGTGGCTGGCTGAGCAAAAATTTTGATTTTGGACTTTAATTCTCTGGACTTAACTAAGCAATTTTGGTTTTTTATTTGGATTTTCACAGAGCACGATGATTCAATTAGGGAAATTTTAATCAAATTCTAGGAATTCAATAATGGAAACATTATACTCTCCATATTTGAGGTTTCTTTTTTTTTTTAAGATTTTATTTATTTATTTGACAGACAGAGATCTCAAGTAGGGTGAGAAGCAGGCAGAGAGAGAGATGAGGAAACGGGCTCCCCACTGAGCAGAGAACCCATGCGGGGCTCAATTCCAGGACCCTGGGATCATGATCTAAACCGAAAGCAGAGGCTTTAACCCACTGACCCACCCAGGTGCCCCTGATGTTTTTTATATCAGAGACATTCTATTATTATTTTTAATAATAATATTTTCCTCATAATATTTTAATCTGTAATGACAACATGAACAGTAATAATTTGTGAAGGAAGAAAAGAGTAGTGTGGGGAAACTCAATAGGTTAAGAGAACCACTAGATAGAGGATGTCAGATAGACTCTTCCCTCTCTCCTTTGTCTCTTGTTTTCATGAGGGCCTGCATTAGAGCAACCCACATGGCCTTCTCCCATCTCCACTGTTTTCAAAGTTCAGCAGAAGGCGCAGAGGACATCTAGTTGAGTACCTTCTGGTGTCTTGCCTCTTCCATTGCTTCTTAGTCCTCCCAAGTCAGTCAATTTCTCTGATGCAACAAACCAAAAGAGGTCAACTTGGCCTTGCTGAGGAGGCATTTGGTTGTTCCTACGTGCCAATGACTAAATTGGAAAGTCGGCTTAACTTAGTGGTGGAGTATTCAGTCAATTTGCCTACACATTTAAAACCACATTTTCTAATCCTGTTTATAAGCAAACTGGCTACTTGACCTCCATTTGTCTGTCTCCTGGGTCTTAATTCTGAATTGATTTTAAACTCAGGAAGGGAATAACAGGGCATTATTTATTGATCCTCTAAACCCTAGCAGCAGTGAGTATAATAAAACACCGGATGACATTACCAAATATTTATTACTATCAGATCAGCCATTGTTTAACAGTCTTAATTCCTTTTAAGACTCCATAACAAGACAATATTCTATATAGAATCTACAGAGTGTATACACCTCACAATCAGTGGATGAGGTATGATTTTTTAAATAATATATCATTTGTGTGTTCTAATATTTTTGGAGGAAGAAAGGCCTCAGGACTGGATTTATATTGAGTCTGACAGCTCATTTGGAAAAGTCCTATGACAAAAGTGGGGAGTAAAGTTATTAGAACTGCTCTTAATTTAGTACTTCTTCCTCCTTCTATTTCTTATCCATTAAGAGGAGGAGAAGAGGAAGATTACGAGTAGGAGGAGAACTAGGAAGAAGAGGAGGAAGAGGAGGGGGACATGGAGGAGGAATCACTTAAAGTTGGATTCAGCTAAAGTCACTTCAGATAACCAGCAACAATTTTTATGACCTATATGAAATAATAAAGGGTATTGATAGGTTGACTACTGTGTATGAAATCACATGTGCAGCACTTCATAAGAAGTAGCTATGGGATTTTGGAAATTAGTATTTTAATTGATAACAACTGTGAAAAATCACCCTTTGTATGATTAATGTAAATCTGTTTTCCTTAACGTTACTCCTGGTTTACCAACCATTACTAAAACAAATTGCAAAGAATTTGCCATTATGTCAACTCCCTCATCCATCTTCCCAATGCATATTCTAAGTGCAATCAAAGATGATAATAATTTAGACATTTAAATTTATTCTAACAATTATGAATTCCATGTATCTAAATTTCACAAATAAAATAATGTTAATAACTCTCACAAAAAATTTTTGCTTTTCTTCAGTTATAAAACAAACCAAAAATAGATTATAAGTCTAGTTTATATAAAGTCAATGTGAAGAGATAGCCATACACAAACCAAAATGCCTCCACCATAAACTCTATTCATTGAGTAAACACGTTCCCTATCTACTTATCTCTTCCTTTTCCCAACTCACGCATCAAAACCTCAACTTATTTCACTGTAACTAATCTCGGTGAGTGTTCTGTAAAGCAAAGGCTAAACATAATAATTCATATTAAATTTTTAATAACTAATTGTCTCTTTAACTTCCCACAGTTTTTCACTTAAAAAAAATAATGTAAGTGGGGGTGCCTGGGTGGCTCAGTGGGTTAAGCCGCTGCCTTCGGCTCAGGTCATGATCTCAGAGTCCTGGGATCGAGCCCCGCATCGGGCTCTCTGCTCAGCGGTGAGTCTGCTTCCTCCCCTCTCTCTGCCTGCCTCTCTGCCCGCTTGTAATCTCTTGTCTGTCAACTAAATAAATAAAATCTTTAAAAAAAATAAAGTGGTAAGACTGGAACCTGTAACTGAAAAAAAAAATAAATAAAAAATAATGAAATTCCCCATATAGCAAAATATCAGTTATACTATCCAAACACTGTGAAGATATTTTAAAGTGAGAGATTATTGTGGTAAACTATTAAAAAATAAGAGTTATTTCTTGCGACAACATGGATGGAACTAGAGCGTATCATGCTTAGCGATATAAGTCAAGCAGAGAAAGACAACTATCATATGATCTCCCTGATATGAGGAAGTGGTGATGCAACATGGGGGCTTAAGTGGGTACGAGAAGAATCAATAAAACAAGATGGGATTGGGAGGGAGACAAACCATAAGTGACTCTTAATCTCACAAAACAAACTGAGCGTTGCTGGGGGGAGGGGGTTTGGGAGAAGGGGGTGGGATTATGGACATTGGGGAGGGTATGTGCTTTGGTGAGTGCTGTGAAGTGTGTAAACCTGGTGATTCACAGACCTGTACCCCTGGGGATAAAAATATATGCTTATAAAAAATAAAAAATTTAAAAAAAAGAAAAGAAAAAGAAGGGTTATTTGTTGGATGAACCTGAGGACTCCCAGAGACTCAAGGAACTAATGGAATCTTTCCTATTCATCCTAATCATTACACTTGTGTAATCCTTTCCCTTTCCTGAAGCCCTCTCCTCCCTTCAATTCCCAAGTTTCTATCTTATCCACTTATGTACAGGATAGTAACTAAAGGCACTCAGGGTAGAGCCAAGTTTCACAAGAACCAAGGTCAATGGGCAGCCAGCCAGTTTCACTAGGGCCAATCTCTTAAGAGCCATAAAGCAAAATGGGGGGAAAAGATAAAAAATGTGATGACAGCTAAATGACCTACAAATGAAACTTCTTATATAAATGCAGAATGTTCATTATCCTTTTCCTGCCATAGGAGAGTGGATCTTAAATGAAATACACACATACACACACACACTCACAATACACAAACACACAAAAGCACACAATAAAACAAAATAATCCTACTAGGTACCATTTACCAATTACTTACTAAGTAATTACTGAATATCTAAAAATATTTTTCTCACTCTCACCACTTTTATTCAACAGGTTATTGGAAATTTCAACCAGAGCAATTAGGAAGGAAAAGGTCTCTAAACTGAAAAGGCAGATGTAAAACTATCAGTATATTCAGATGACATAATTTTATATATAGAAAACCCTAAAGACACCATCAATAAACTTTTAGGAGAAGCAAATTCAATAAATTTGCAGGATACAAAATGAATATACAAGAATCTATTGTATTTTATACACTAAGAACAACTTATCCAAATGAGAAATTAGAAAACAATCCACTTGGGGTGCCTGGGTGGCTCAGTGGGTTAAAGCCTCTGCTTTTGGCTCGGGTCATGGTCCCAGAGTCCTGGGATCAAGCCCCACATCAGGCTCTCTGCTCAGCAGGGAGCTTATTTCCGTCTCTCTCTGCCTACCTCTCTGCCTACTTGTGATCTCTGTCTGTCAAATAAATAAAATCTTTTAAAAAAGAAAAAGAAAGAAAACAATCCCCTTTATAATTGTTCAAAAAAAATACTTAGGAATAAATTTAATCAAGATGGTAAAAACTTGTAATGTAACTGAAAATCATAAGGCATTGATGAAAGAAATTCAATAGCAACAAAAACAATCCAATTAAAAAGTGGGCACAAGATTTAAATAGATATTTTTCCAAAGAAGACATACATGTGGCCAAAAGACAAAAGAAAAGATGCTAAACATCACTAATCACCAGGAATTGCAAATCAAAACAATCAGATACCATGTCACACCTGCCCCAATGACTACTAACAAAAGGACAAGAAATACCAAGTGTTGATGAAGATGTGGAGTATAAGAAACAATTGTGCACTACTGTTAAGAATAAAAATTAGTGCAGTCACTAGGGAAAATAGTGTAGAAGTTCCTAAAAAAATTAAAAATAGAAGTACCCTATGAGGCAGCAATTTTACCTCTGGATATTTACCCAAAGAAAACAAAAACACTAAATCAAAAAGATATGCATTTCCCTATATTCACTGCAGCATTATTTACAATACCAAGATTCAGAAACAACCTAAGTGTCCATTGATGTATGAATGGATAAAGATGATGTGAGATATATATATATATATAGATAGATAGATATAGATATAGATATATCATAATTTAAGATACTAAGATTCAGAAATGACCTAAGTGTCCATTGATGCATGAAAAGATAAAGATGATGTGAAAGATATATATATGTCTATATATATATACACCCACACATACACATATATATAAATAAATAAAATGGAATACTATTCCATTTTATATACTATTTGACTATTCAGTCAAAATAAGAATGAAGTCTTTCCATTTGCAACAACATGGAATCTTTAAGGTATTATGCTAAATGAAGTAAGTCAGACAGGAAAATAAATGCTGTATAATTTTATTTATATGTGGAATTTAAAAAACAAAACAAATGAACAAACAAAACAAAATTCACATAGATACAGAGAATACATTGACAGCTGCCAAGGGGGAGGCGATAAGGAAGTGGGCAAATGGGTTAAGATGATTAAGAAGTACGAATTTTGAAAAGAAAACAGGTCATAAGAATTAATGTATAGTATGTATAGTATGGTAACTATACACACACACACACACACATATATGTATAGTTACCATACTATAATGTATAGCATGGTAACTACAGTCAGTAACATTATATTGTAAATTTGAAAGTTGCTAAGAAAGTAAATCTTAAGTTTTCATCACAAAAAAAATAGTTGTAACTTTGAATGGAGACAGATGATACTAGGCTTACTATGGTGATCATTTTGTAATGTATACAAATGTCAATTATGTTGTACACCAGAAACAATTGTTCTGTGTTAATTATATTTCACTAGAAAATCTTTTTTACAAGGGCCCTCACTTATTAGATTTCTCAAGTTTATTATATACGTGCAATTCAAGATTACTTGGGGTCCAGTACCAACACTGACACGTGCATAGTGAGCCTTGGTGCCGTGAGTGAATCTTGGATGTTGTTCATTGTTGATGAATCCTCTGTAATACCGAAATTATCCAAAAGAATATGTTTAATATTCTTAGCCCTGGGAGACTGACAGAACTTTACAAGTACCAAGATAATTTGCTAAACAATGAATGAAGCCATAAAATCTGGATGTGAAGCCAAGCTCCACCATTGACTGGTTTTGTGGCCTTGGAAAAATTAATTCAACACTGCAACCTTAGCCACTTTATCTACAAAGTAAGCATAATACTTTCCTCTTACAGACTGAGCTCTGTCCCACCATAAAAGTACATATATGTACTTCTAACTCCCAGTACATCCAAATGTAACCTTATTTAGAAATAGGGTCTTTTACAGAAGTAATACAGTTAAAACAAAGTCACATTGGAGTAGGATGAGCCCCTAATCCAATATGAATGGTGTCCTTATGAAAATAACACCATGTGAAAGACAGAGACACAGAGAGACCTCTATGTGAAGATGAAAGCAGAGACCAGAGAGACACATGTACAAGTCAAAGGTGCCAGAAAATTGCCAACAAACAAACAAACAAACACCAGAAGCTGGGAAAGAGGCCTGAAATTGATGCTCCATCACAACCCTTGGAAGAGATCAGTTCTCCTGACACCTTAATTTCAGACTTCTAGTCACCAGAACTGTGAGACAATAAATTCACTGGTGTTTAAGCCACTCAGCTTGTGGAACTTGGTAATGGCAGCCCTAGGAAACTAACGGGCTACCTGACAAAGTGATCGGGCACTATGATTTGTAATACACCTGACATAGGATAAGCCCTTTCTAAACTGTTATTAATAGTAACAGTGTTGGAATATTTTGAACCATAACCGATAAGTAGTCATGCAACAAGCTATACTTGATTTACTCCTCATATATTTTTGGTGGGGCGGTGGGGGGATTTAGGTATCAAAATTTCCTAGTGGTAAGGCAATAGGGAAGGCAGGGAATTTTAAAGGAGACAAATCTCATGCTAGTGTGTGCTAATTATTTGAATCCCCTGTAAATGGTTTGGCAGGAGAAGAGGTTGGAACATTTAGCTAAATTGAAGTTTGGGGATTATCTGTGAATTTAAAGTATCCATGCCATTTTGGCCCCTATTAGCACAAGTAATTGAGAGGAAAATCTTGCCAGTTTTGCTTTTCCATAAGGTATAATGTGGACTTCAATATTTAAAGCAATTCATTAGCATGCTTAAATGGTATTATGGAACAGCATTAAAGGATGCAAAGAGGTAGTCTGTGACCTTCATTTCAGAGATGAGCAAATTAAGGCCCATCAAGGTTATAGTGAACTCAAGGCTATACAGTTCACATTGGAAAAGCTGACACTAGAATCCTTGTCTCCTAATTTCCTGGTGAAAATTGAGTGTGTCTTTCAGGATTATGTGTTATGTTCTGAATTCTGTGGAGTTTTACCCCTTGTCAGAACTCTAACTCTGCACTTGGAATCTTAAGACCAAGGTTGGAAGAATTCATTGAAAGAGAAGAAAGTGACATTATAACGTTTTCAATAAAAAGCCTCAAAAATTGCATATGGGAAGAGAGCAGTATTGGGGACAGTAGACAATTATTTTTACACTAAAATTATAAGCTGTGTAACACATTTAGAGAAATCTTTTTACATTGTTTAGAAGATCCATTAAACGTGGCCTGGCAAGACCTTTCTAGGACAAGACTTTAAAGCCCTAAATGGTATTTGGAAATGTGGATAACTCAGATTGAAGTCATTTGCATTATATTATAAAACACATAGGACACTTAGGCCATCAGGATCACAGGGATGGCTAAACTTTGGTCCGCCACATAATTTTGCAAATACAGAGTATACTCCTAACCTGCTTAACAACCAACCCCACTTAAAACAAGCTGCCCTTTTTCATCTCTGGTGTACTCAGCTTTTAAGTAGACCTTGTGGGAAGAAACATTAGACTTAATACAACAAACTTTGTTTCATTGTTTGTTTTCACTTTGGTTTATTATTTTTATATTTCCCGTCCTCATAGGACATTTCCATGTTGCCAGCCCTAAGGATACCACTACCGTAATTGAGGGGCCCCGTTCAGAAACTATTTCAGAGAGAATCATTCAGTTTCATTTTACAGCTTCATTGCCCAGAACCAGAACTTTTCAAAAGACACTCAATAACACCAATGCAGGGAACCCTCTGGACAACATATCAATTTGTATTATGAAGTGAATTATGGCTGTACCCACCAGAGCTGGTATAGTTAAGTGTCTGTCAGTGTTTCCATTACATTTTGAGGGCTTCTTACTTGGTTGCAAAAATACCCTTCAGGCTGAAGCATACAAGACCAGCCTAGGAAGTTTAGTTTTACCTTTTAAAAACACTAGCTTTCTTTTGTGTTTGCTTGTATACATTGTGTAACAAAGAGAAATCTAGTTTTCTAAGTCAGTATGGCTGCCAGAGAGATAATGTTTTTAATGGGGAAAGCTCATGGTGTTAAGGGTCATTTCTCTGAGTATGATCCACATTGTTCTCCTTGGAAAATGCCAGGTTCCAAAAATGAGGATTCCAATGTGGTGTAAATGCCCTCCAAAAATTATAAATGTATTTATTTTCCCTCTGAATTTTGAATCCAGGAGTCTGCTCTTATATCTTAGATGGGATACAGCTACATTATGTTTCACGTTTTCCCTCTGACCATGCCCCTATTCTCACATTGAATCCATGTAAATTCTTGCCCTTCCTTCAAATCCTAGCTCAAATTTCCAAATTTCTGAGAAGAAAAGGATTCAGAGATTCTTCCCCTAAGTCACTTTGAACATAATACCTAGTTCCAAGAGAGCAACTGTTAAATCATACCATTTGTATGTGTGTCTGTTTCTTTAGTAGACTGCACAAACTCAAGACAACGTCCTGTTTACTTGCAGTGTTAGACACATTACATGTGCTCAGTAAATATCAGTTCCTTGACTGAATGAGTGAGTGAATGAATGAATGAAAGAATGAAGTACTCTGTGAAATAGGAACAGTGGCAAGGACATTCAAGGAATTTTTTTTTTAAGTTATCTTTGAAAAGTAAGGACTTGTCTTCAATATGATTTTCCACTTCCAGGTCTCAACCTTCTAGAGGGTACAAATTCTCATATGTCCATAATGAAGAATTTCTCAGGAAATTGAATGACTTGTAAACTCTTACAGGTAGAGATATACACAACAGGATTAGTTGAGAAAATTACTGATCAAGGAGTTAGGAGATGAAGTGTTTGTTCTGACTTAGTCACTGACTCCATGACCCTCTTCCAGTTACTTAACTCAGTGATTCAATCTCTCTGCAATTGGTGGTAATAGCAGTTCTTATCTGCTTCTCAGGGGTGTTTAGGGGAAAAATGTGTTAGCACATCTGAGACAGTTTAAAGAAAAATCCTAAACTATAGATAGTATATAAATTAAATATTATATTGCTATTTCATACTATGTACTAAATAATTTATTGCAAACAAAACTATTTTGGTGAAATCACATCAATCTAATAACAATATAATTGAAGATTTGATTCTTTCACTTGTCATAAGCAATTGGATTATATTTATTCTATAAAGAAATGAAATGAAAAGTAGATTGTTTGATCGTTTCTGTATTTGGCATTTGGGGACAGTCCACATGATTATTATGATGGATAAGCTGTCATGCTCTACCTGAACCAAACACATTTTCAAGGAGAGGAGCTAAAAAAAACTACCAATGCTTTTAGAAGAAACATTACCGGAAGAAATTTTTTTTTTTAATCACAGTTTTGCAAACTGTTTAGCCATTAAGGGCTATAAAGCTTCCAATGTTTCTCAGAGTGTAACCCAAGCCTCAGTATCATTTTTTTTTAAGATTCTATTTATTTATTGACAGAAAGAGAGAGAGAGAGATCGCAAGTAGGCAGAGAGGCAGGCAGAGAGAGGTGGGGGGTCAGGGAAGCAGGCTCCCCACTGAGCAGAGAGCTCGATGCGGGACTCCATCCCAGCACCCTGAGATCATGACCTGAGCGGAAGGCAGAGGCTTAACCCACTGAACCACCCAGGTGCCCCGCCTCAGTATCATTTTGATTACTGTAAACTAGTCTCAGACCCCGTTCTCAAGAATAAGCAACTCTGGGGTGGGGTCCATTAATTTGCATTTTAATCTCAGAGGATTCCTATGAAGACACTCAAGTTTAAGAACCACTTCAGGAGCTTACATCCTATGTTACCTCCTGTTCAGGAAACAAATGAAGAAAGTACAGACTGAAGATTAGGAATAGAAAATAAATCTTGCCTGTGTAGTGAAGAGTGACAAATTATTCTCTTCCTTTAAAAACCACTGAGTATATTATATTTTGTAGAATTTGTAAAGGAATTATAAATCAATGATATAATTATGTTTTGGGGGAGAAAGGAGTTTCATTTTTTGTTTTATTTTGTTTTAATGTGGACAGACTGAACTAGAAAGAAGGAAAAAAGACATTGAGAGCTCCAGTTTGCTGTAGATTACCAGGGTTTAAGAGTTTAATTTGTCTTGATGGGGGAAAGGAAGACTCCTTTATTCTTTCTTCTGTGGAGACAGAAGAACTGAGCGGAAGTGCATCAGGCACAGAATCATTTTGACACTTAAGGGTTTGTCTTCCAGCAATTATCAAGACAAGTCAGGTAAAAATATCAAACAAGATCTGATTGCAAAGTGTCTCTATTATTAAGTGGATATAGCATTTTGCTTTGTTTCTGTTGCTAAGATAGCATATAGTCATGTAGAAAATTTCAAATTATGGAAAAGATTACAGAGGCAAATGAAAAACACCTGAATTTCTGAAATAGTATGGCAATTACTGCTCTCATTTCAGTGAAAATTCTTCTAGAGCTATACACCTATTGTAGAATATGATTCCATTTATATAAAATTATACCTATAATTAAATTTGCATGAATTTACATAAATATAAATATATGCTTATAGATAATTTTATATTTTTATATGTTGCTTTTCCATGTCAAGGGCACTTTTTAGAAATCTCATAATCATGAATATCCATGGAATCAACAGGAAAATAATTAAACTTTGGTTATTGTTGGTGTCAGCTGTTTCATCTCCTTCATTCATGTCTTAATTCCTGGGGACTTCTGTCCCTCCCTCAACACCTCTCTGCTCTAACTTCTACCTCTAAACCACTTTTGCCATAAACATTATATGCAAAGACAGAGATAAATGTGAGTGTTCATTCTAATTCTAATTCTAATCATATGAGATTCATTAGCACCTAAGGAATCCTTGCTCTAATACTTCTTAGAGGTCTTTCCCTGTTCTATAGACTTCTATTAGCATTTTTTCTAAAGTATTTTCTCAGTTACTCCATGGATGCTAAAGAAGGCCAAATAAGTTGAACTTTTTATCAAACATGTATTTAATACTTAACAGTATTCTAGGTGCTCTGTATAGATTATTTTACTGAAGCCTTACACCTACCATATGCAGTGAAAGCCATTCCTGTCTTTTTAGGAATGCTGAGAAAAACTGAGTCTCAAGGAGTGTAAGTAGATGTTCATAGGATTTCTCATAGTGGAGCAAGGTGGGTTGGAGGAATGGGGAGCAACTACTTAATGAGTGCAGGGTTCCTTTTGGAGTGATAAAAATGTTTTGAAATTAGATAGAGATTGTGAATGTATTGCTAATGTACTAAATAACAATGAATGAGTCACCTTACATAGTTAGTTTTATATTGTGTAAATTTTACCTCGATTTTAAAAAATGGACAATGAAATTAAACCCAGTTTTTGACCCCAGAGACCACACTCTCTTGACTGCTACAAAATACTGCCTCCCACACGGCTATATTGAGTTCAAGTTTTGCTAAAGCAAACAAAATTAATAGCTTTTGCTGCAGAAATATTCATGGTCTTGTGCTGATAAACATGCTAAATCTCTCATAGGATGATTGGGTATATAGGGATGTGGTAAGTAGTGTTTCCCAAATTACTTTTTTCATGGAACCCATTTTACCTGGAGTGTTTGTTTTTACAAGGACATGTTTCATAAAACACCTTTATGGAATAACTGTTTTCTTCAAAGCTCCGAAAATAATGTTTATTATAGAATTATTTTCACTTGGATGGTCTACTTAGTATATCAGCAAAACTTCACAGGAATTCAGGCAATATAATAAAGATGGAACAGTTGCCTGGAATTCCCCTTGCAATCATTTCCTTAGCACTTGTTCATAATAGAAAGAGTAGAAGTGCAAAGGAGCTAAGCAATTACATCTTTTATATTCTATTTGAAACATTTACTATTTACTTTTTAGTTAAGTTTCATGCAAATGATAGCTCTGCTATGTGCACATATAACTATTTAAATTTTATGATAAAACACAAAATGTATAGGGGAGTGTAGATTTGACATTCTGCAATTTTTAGCATAGCAGCTTCTGGGCTTAAATAAGTCTTTCAAAAGCAACTGAGAACACTAACTTCCTGAATTTGAAAAAAGAAGGATGTTTTATATAAATCTTATGAGGGTTTTTTTTTTTTTCAGTTATCTTTCTCAGTAGAGAAAACAAAACAATTTCTAAAACAGAAATTGAGAACAAGGATTTATTATAAAATAATGATTTATTCTTTAATCAAACCCAGTTTATAACCCAATTCTTATATTCCAATAGTCTGTATTAACTATTCTACTATATGTAGAATATATATTTCTACTTCATAGAAAGAATGGGCGATTTGGAATCAGTGCAAATGAATTTTGCCTGTCACATATTTACTTATGTGTTTTGTGACTCAGTTTCCCCAAATAAACATGGATCTTCCTATCTTGCAGAATTTTCAGAAGAACATAAGGTATACCTATATACCTATCCTTTTGAACATGTATATTTTCCTTACTATGCTGCTCATCATAGCCAAGAATTCTGACTCTCCTGTTTTCAGCAAGCCTGCCTTCATTATTTTGGCTTCACTCATCTCCTTACACAGTCTAGAACACATGTAAAACCATTTCCTGGATGTTCTTAATAGTACTGTACCATTGCTGTTCTCTTTGAGATATAATGATTATCAGCTAGGTACGGTTTACATTGGATAATCCCCATTGCCATTTCTGCTGGTGAACCTCTAGCACTTCTGAGGAAAAATTCCTCAAATAACCCTGGTTGGGTGCATTGCAAATGCATTTAGGCTGTATTTGAACTACTCAGCTCTCATTTCAAGAGCAAAGTGGAAAAAATTCAAAAAATAATTTTTACACGCACACCACACATACACTCATGTGTTTATGTCTATTTCACAGTTTCCCACACTAGACTTAATTTTTCCTACTTAAAGAAATACCACCTTTCCGTTCCTTATTAAAAAAAAAAAATCATTCAATGTAGACTCTCTCCTGTTCAATTGATTTCTGTGTGTTTCAATTAATGTTTAGTTTTAGCTTAAGGCAATTCTTATGTCATCAAGAGCAGCAGGGAACCACATATCTTTCCATATGTGAAGTCTGTGATGTGGCCATAATATGGGGCCTGATAGGAGGTAGGTGAGGAGAGGTGGAAAGAGGTTGAATCTCAGTCAGGCCTAGCACACTAGGCAACTATATAGAAGCTAACTATATAGAACTATATAAAGTGTTCTGAAGTACACCAAAAGCATATTTGTGGAGGAAGTGGGCTCCGGATTCATAGGAAACACTCAAAGCCGAAGATAAAGCAGCAGTGACAACAATGGAAAATGGATAGCCACTTGCCTGAGGACAGTTACATGTAAGAATGTTGTGGTCCTTCTACTTCCCCTATTCCAACCCAAACAAATAACAGAAAAGGATGAAGAAATGTGAGGAATCAGGGCATTTGGTACCCTCCTCCTCTTCCTTCACTCCCACTCATCCCCATCACTTACTACCCCGAACATCTTTAGAGCAGCTTGAACATCAAGTCTAGGCTGCACCCAGGCAAGGCGAGAATCTATGAATTAAATATGAGGCTGAAACATTAAAAAAATCAAAATTCTTAACAAGAAATATAAGACCTTGTGACAGCAAAAAGTGGCTGAAAAGCTATGGGATCCCCAAATGTGATGAAGGTAGCAAGCACACTACCCAGTAGGAAGTAGGCTTCTCAAAGCATGGCAGATAGTGTTTAATGAAAAAAGGATCATGTTTTATACCTTCGGTATTTCAGACTCTTCCATCAAGTCAATTTTGATGATCTCCATAGTAAAGTATTTTCAAAAATAACCCTTCTACCAGTTTTTATCTTTGAGCAAGCAAGTTTCTTGCTCCTTTTCTTTAGTCATTTTATTCTTAGCCTGATCTGAAACCCTCTACTAATAGACATGTAGTCAAGGCTGTATTTGGCCAGTCTGTTCTGGTATTGAATGAACTAATTATTAAAATAATAAAGAACTTGGACTGGCAATGACTCAAGCTCCCGCTTTCTCACTTTGCAGGCTTGGGCTCTCCTCCAGAAGCCCCCACAATCCAGCAACTAAAGGCTTAATGCTCATACAGTTGGGGACGTCTTGGTCCCTGTTCAACTGAGTGGACTTATTTCAGTTTACACCAGTATATATTAATTTTCAATTTTGAGTATAAACACTGTCTATTATAAATACAAGCAAATGAAACAGATGTCTTCAAATAGTTACTGTCTCTCTCGAAAGATGAATGGTTACTTTGCCACTGGATGCCCTCAATTAACCAACATTCACTAGTCTTTCTAGACTTTCAGATATTGCTTCCTTTTTTTTTTCTTCTCTCAGCTGGTATTGCACATTTCCTCATGATAAACTCCCAACCTTCCCTGCTCTGCCAGACTGCCATGGATGTATCACCACACATCTCAGATAATGGATTTGCCTTCTGAACTAAACTTTCTTACCAATCTAGAGAAGGAACTCTACAAAATATCTACCCTATTTCTGTAGATAATTTGAGTTCCAGATCTGTTTGACCAAATCAAACATTTCTTCTCTTCCTGTGTCTTTGCCACACACCAAAACTTTAATTTAGTTTCCCACTGGAAAATTTTATATCTTATTGAAAATACTCAAATACTGGTAGTATAAAAGGTCTATGATAAATGAGAACACACATAAAATTTCAAATCCAGGTAATGGAGAAACATTTTATTTATTAACATACAATAAAATTTTTGAGGGTAAGGGACCATTCTGTGCTTCAGGGAAACAAGGGCTTGAAGTTATTGTCCTCCTCAAGATGTGCTCCTACACCATATTGATTATCACAGCCTTATAATCTTCATTACTTTCCCTCAGGGCTTCAGACTAATATGAAAACCTGACTGCTTACCTGTCTAGATTTCCAGCCAATATCTCTTCAACTTCTCCATCATCCAATATGTATATACATTCAATACATTACTCATAAGAGCTCTCAAAATTAACAGTTTAAAAACTATCCAGTTATAAAATAGATAAACTACATGAAGAGACGTTTCATCAGTGAAGATACACGGATGCCACATAAGCACATAAAAATATATTTAAAATCATTAGTCATTAGAAAAATTAAAATTAAAACTACAGTGAGATATCATTATGCACCTATCTGAATTGTAAGCACCTATCAGTGTAACAGAATCAAAGAACTGAAATGCTATCATCTTCATCACATGCTATTGGTTGGAAGCAAGTCAAAGGTTCTGTCCACACTCAAGGTCTGAACTTCAGGAGGCAGGACTCATGGGAGCCACATTAGAGTGTGTTTATCATATAAAATGTAAGACATATTTCAAAGTTTCAAAAGGAAGCAAAAATCACACATATAGCTAAGTATACTTCATAGAGATAATCACTATTAATGAATGCTGAATGCTTTCCTCATAGTCATCTATGTGTTCTTGAAATCTTTACCCTAACAAAAGGACATCGTATATACAATAATTTGAATAGTCTGTTTTTTTAAATAAATATGTACAACAGAATATGTATAAAAGAGGTATGGTACTTATAGCACTATTTTACAATTTGTCTTACTTTTTAAGAATACATCCTCCTTAAATAGTCTTCAAAATTATAAATTTCAGAAACTCCTAAAGTTTATAATTTATTTCAGTTTCCCTATTATTTAATAGTTAATTTGCTTCCTAATGCCATGTTATAAATATCACTATGATAAATCTTAGTTTCATTAAAAAAAAAGCCTCCTAAATATATCTTAAATATATACTTTGAAGAACTAAGTGGGAGAATTTCGCTTCCCAGTTTCAAGTCTAAACTTTTATTACTGTCATCACTGTTACAGTCCTATTCTTGACCACTTCCGTACTCCCACTGCTGTATTTGACTGATACCTGAGCAGTTCCTCAGCATCTTTCAAGATAGTTGAAGTGTCCACTCCTCCAGGTAGCTAGATTAATTGAAATGACTTTTCTAATGGCACTCCATTGGCATCTCTCTTTTGTACTGTTACATCATTTTTTTTAATGATGTTCAACTTGCCAACATATAGTACATCATTAGTTTTTGATGTAGTGTTCAATGATTCATTAGTTGTACATAACACACAGTGCGCATCTCATCACCCAGTTACCCCCATCCACCCACCTTCCTTTCCACAACCCTCAGTTTGTTTCCTCGAGTCAAGTGTCTCTCATGGTTTGTCTCCCTCTCTGATTTCTTCCCATTCAGTTTCTCTTCCCTTCCCCTTTGATCCTCTATGCTGTTTCTTATATTCCACATATGAGTGAAATCAAGTGATAATTGCCTTTATTTCCATTTATTTATTTCACTTAGCATAATACCCTTCAGTTCCATCCATGTCAATGTAAATGATAGATAATCATCCTTTCTGATGGCTGAGT
The DNA here is from genome assembly GCF_011764305.1 of Mustela putorius furo. NCBI lineage: Eukaryota > Metazoa > Chordata > Mammalia > Carnivora > Mustelidae > Mustela > Mustela putorius. The sequence goes on along the minus strand of NW_025422088.1, from coordinate 2,310,119 downwards.
AGTATTCCACTATATAAATGAATCACATCTTCTTTATCCATTCATCTGTTGAAAGACATCTCAGCTCCTTTCACAGTTTGGCTATTGTGGACATTGCTCCTATGAACATTATGGGGCATGTACCCCTTCTTTTTGCTACATCTCTATCGTTAGGGTAAATACTTAGTAATGCGATCGCTGGGTCATAGCCTAGCTCTATTTTTAACATCTTTAGGAACTTCCCAACTGTTTTCCAGAGTGGTTGTACCAGTTTGCATTCCCACCAACAGTGTAAGAGTGTTCCCCTTTCAATGACAGGGGGGGCACCTGAGGGCACAGTATGTTAAGCATCTTCTTTCAGTTCAGGTCATGATCTCAGGGTCCTGGGGTGGAGCCCTGTGTCATTGGTCTTCCTGCTCAGTGGGAAGTCTGCCTCTTCCTGTCCATCTGCCCCTCTCTTCAGCTCACATGCTCTCTCTCAAATAAATAAAAATCCTTTGAAAAATTAATCGATTGATTGATTGATTAAGTGATGTGTTTATGTGTCTTCTCTCTTCCAGGATTGTAATGTCCTTATCAGGCAGAGAACACATCTCTTTCTTCTTCACATATTTAGCACCTAGCACAGTGCATATAATACATACTAACTTCCTAGAAGGAAGTTGAACTGAGCTACTGAACTAAACTAAGATAGTGTGGGTATGCTCTGGAGATACAGTTTTGCTAAGCTATCTACATTTACAGTGTGTTTTTCTATCCTTGAGCACACTAACAAAGCCTAAAATTAAATGAAGGAGATTCAGACACTCTTATGCAACATAAAGGCCCTTTGTATCACATGCAACTCTTTAAAAAAGGAAGCAAATGTAAAAGAAGATCAAGAAATTTGCAATGACTCTTCCTTCACCAGAAAGAATGTCTACCCAAAGACGGAGACAAATATTATTGCACATGCTTAAACACCCTGAAACTTAAAAATGTATATTAGAGTCATCCTCTTGCATTCACAAAATGATCGAGATGATCATTAAAAAGTCTAACACAAAACCCCATCAGAAGAAGTAAAATAGCATTTAATTATGTAATAGGTAGAAGAGGTGCTTTAGGACAATTTTATCATTTTAATATCCTTGCAACCCCTGTGACAAGCATTAGTAAATTCATTTTTTATCAGAAACAGCCTACCCAAGATTTCACAACTAGTCAGTGACAGAGACACACTTCAAAGATAGGAAGGTCCAATTTCAAAGTCATGATCTTCCTATTTCTTTGCATTGTGAAAGCACCAGGAAATACCATAGTTTTCAGTTTATTACTGGAAATGTTCCCTAAAATACCAAGGGAAAGAGTAGTAATGACTAACAGCAGGCTTGAAGTTGGGGCTGCATATCTATGGGAAACCATGATTATTTGCATTGTGCTATGTTTGATTTAGTTCCCTGTCAAATGTCACGCCAAAGCCTTGACACAACAGAGATTTGTGTCTGAAGCCATTCATTCTCTGTCTGGCAGAGCACATTGGCTGGCATATTTTACATAGATATTCAAAAGTCACACTAGTCTCTGAATAGAGCATGAAAGTAACTAAGATTTAAAAATAAAGTGTGTATATACATATGTATACACATATATATGTATATATATGTATATGTATGTATATGAAAAATAGACTCGAGTCATACTAAAAAAAAAAACTAGAAGTATGTTTCAGTTTTTAAATCTCAATTATTCATATATGTATATGTTTTGCTTATAGAAGTTTATTTTTTCATAGAGACGTAACATGGCAGAACACATACAGTATGTTTTGAGCCAAATTTAAAATACAAAGATGAGTATATGTGTATTTCCCCAAGTATTATGTTTGCATAAAATAGGTTATCAATTATTAATGATATCATATATTTACATATCCACATTTTTTCTAAGCACAAACCAACTTTCAACTTTTCTTGAAATATGAAATTACTTTATCACACAAAAAAATCAAAGAACTGCCTCACCCAATTCATTGTGTGGTGGAAAGACTCAAAATAGGGTAAATGATCTAAGAAGTTTTAGAGAAACTATAAGCAAACATTTGTGAACCATTCATTATTTAAGTACCTCCAAAGAAATGACAATCCTTCTTTTAATACCTTAGCCCAGAACTTACATTCCTTATGTGCTACTTTAAGCGATTTTTTCTTGCTACTTCCTCTGTAGAGGACTGGTTTTCATAGCTTCTGTATGTGGGATCAGTTTCCAGTTCCTTCCTTCATCTTTCTCCCTTACAGTCCCTGAGAATCTTAATTCCTTTTGTCTTTACTCCTGGAGTTCCCACTACGTACTTTTAATTCAATGTATACCTTTTCTTTTCAGATCCTTCTCAGGATTCAAGGTTATTATGATTCATGATATTTAAAATGTTCTTTGTCCACACTTGTAAAATAACATTCCATTTTGGAATCAAAAGCATCCTGTACTGGCTTTGCACTCACCATTATGTTTCCCGCAGTGCATTTATTTACTTTTTACCAAGCTCTATTTATTTTGCTGTTTGCATCTTCTTCCGCAATCAACTTGGAATTTTAAAATAATTTCATTCTCTGGTCCCCCAAAACTTAGATATTCTTAGATAGTTCTTAACTAATAGTTAACTTGCTTATATCCTACCTTCAATAATTTAATCATCAGAGTCACTAAAAACTGTGTTAAACAACTTCCCTCAAACAGTTCCATTGTTTTACTGTCAAGGGCATTAGTGATAACTATTCTTTGAATATATGCTGTATGAATTAGGGGTCTCTGTGATAAGGAAATGATAAGTATTTAATTATCAGAATTTTGATTCTAATGTTTTCTCACTAGTATCATGTTCTATCAGATGGAAGAGTGTATCATAAACATGAACATGTACTATACTTCCATATATATAAGCATATTACACTAATAATTTTTATAATATTTTTATTACTATAAAATTTATATTTATATACTTTACTAATGGAAAACAATGGAAATATATTTTAAATGTGCATACCTTTGTCCAAGGCACATTCTGCTGTGGTCTCAGGACAGGAACCTATTGTAAAAAATATATATATATTCTCATTAATATACTTAGTATAAGAAACAGATTGAAAAATACCAACACATAAAATTTTTAAAAAATGGTTTAAACCTCAACCATCGCTTAATACTATTATCTGTCCAGTAACTTCAAAAATATTCTGTTTTTGTCTTTTTTATTTTGCTTTAGTCTATTAAGAAGAACAGGAAAAAGTGTAAATATTCTGATATACTTCTCAATAAAGTTCTCTAAAGGAACTTTATTTTTTTTGTATCTTAAAATAAACATTTTTCTTTCCTAGAAAGAAACATAAAGGCAGATTAAGTTCCTGATACATAAAAGTCAATTTCAGGGAAAAATTCAGAAAACATTTTTCAAAAATGCTAAGCAAATTATTATGTTCCAAATAAGAAGGAGGAAGCAGGTTAAGCAGGTTTTATGATAACAAAAGTCCTATAATATTTGTTCATCAAAAAATGGCAACAGAACAACAGTTAAAGTTAAGAGAATCATTTCACTGTAGTAATATTTCAAATTTTCAGGCAGTTAAGCTAGAATGTATGTGCAGATAATAGATTTAATTTTTTTTTAGATTTTTATTTATTTCAGACAGAGATCACAAGTAGGCAGAGAAGCAGGCAGAGAGAGAGGAAGGGAAACAGACTCCCCGCCAAGCAGAAAGCCCAATGCGGGGCTCTATTCCAGCTGAAGGCAGAGGATTAACCCACTGAGCCACCCAGGCGCCCCCAGATAATAGATTTAGATATGTTCAAATGAACTTGTGTACTTTAAAATCAGAGGAGGAAACTGAATCATGCATTGCTGCATTAAAACCAATATTTCTATCATTTTCTTCTATTTTTTATTGTATTAGACACAGTGTCACATTTCCAAATACATGGACACCCAACTGACATAAAAGCACAGATTTTAATCTTAGAACTCCCATTGCAACTGTGATAATGTTAATTATAAGAACTTCAATTAAATGTAAAATCAAAGAACCACTGGTTTTTTTCATATTTTTTGCATTCTATTTACTTAAAATTTCCAGATATGGGAGGAAAAATCAGAAGAAATTAATTTTATTTTTGATTTCTACCAGTATATTGGAATTAAAGTTCTACATGAATAAATCTTAAAAATTAAAAAAAAATAGCATCCATAAAGTAAACATAAAAGTATGTTTTTCTTTCATGTTTAAAGTTCATAGACCCAAACAACTTTAGCTCTAGAAGGCACCTGAGTGGATAACCAAGTAAACCAAATCCACTATCAGTTAAAGGATTCTCATTGTTATGTGGAAATGCCTCAAGAGTCCCTGGATAATGTAAGGGAACCATTCCTTTGGGTAAGCCAAAATATACCCTCAGCCATTCTTCAAGCACACTAGACATGTGCATAAATTCAAGCATACATATGCATGATGTCTGCATGTGACCCCCGCCCCCAACAATTTTAGGCCATCTTCTTTATTGTATGGCCAAACCTAGAACCTCACTTTTCTTGGATTTGAAACTTGGACCCTGGATTACTAGCCACACTGGACTTTAGACAATTTACATAACCCTCTCTGACCCTCAGTTTTTGTTTTTGTTTTTGTTTTTTACTTACAGTGAAGTTGTTATAAAGACTAAATGGGTTAATACAAATAAATTGCTTAGAAACTTTTCCTAGGACATAATAAATAGCCAATAAATGTTCACTATTGAAAACTACAAAATATTTGAAAGTAAAAATTCTTCAAAAATCTTCAAAAATATGAAGTAATTTGGATATTTAAAAATTATGTCAGTTGGTATTTCTAGTCTACTAATCATCTCTCAAGTGTGAAAATCTCCATTTGTATTTCTTACATTTTAGTATAATTATATTTGCCCAAATATAATTATAAGAAACCATTGAGAAACATAACTATGGAATGCAAATTTTATTCATGAAGGAGTCATAAAAGAAACCAAAGTAAAAGTGGCATTTTTTTTCAATAAGGGATTTTAAGTGGTTAGTAAATAGCTGTAATTCTATGTTCTGTGTTTTACTTGTGGTCTGGCATGACTAGAGGAACAGAAAATCTTCTTAAATGACAGGGAGGTACTTAAAGTTTTCCACAGGTCAAGCAAAAATCCAATTATCTAATATCCATGGGAGCAGACGTATGTGGCAAAGAGAAAGTACAAAACTGGAGACCCATTGTTACTGCCAGGCTATAAGAAATTTATCACAGGAAGACATGGTAGGAACAAAGTCGGAGTTGGACTCACAGAGCAGACAATCTTCAGCTACTAAAATCTCTATTTCCCTGGCCATTAGGGATAGTCAGGGCTTTAAAAGATAGGATTAAGTTTGTTTGCTATGATTTTTCAGATCAGGACCTGCTCTCCTATAAATAGGAATCAATTGCAGAAGGAAAGTGTAGGAACATAATTTTTGAAGTTTGGTTTAACTGAGTATAGGGTAAATTTAGAGAGGGGAGAGAAAAGACTTGATAAGAGAAAATGAACATAATAGGAAAGGGAGAAGAAAAGAACTACAGCCTTAATAAGCAAAGTGGTAAATGCCAAACCTGAAAGGTAGGCAATATATTTGGTAAAGTATGTTTTGATGAGAAGTTATCTTTATAGATCTGGTGGTGGACCTGAAGAAGAGGTAGTGACCTATTTACATCATTTTATTTTTTTAACTCAGGTTTTTTTCAACCAAGGCTGATTTCCTCCTCCCATTCCTATATAACAATTTCTGGAGACATTTTGGGGGTCACAGCTGGGGGTGGGACACTACCAGACGCTACTAGCATCTAGTGGGTAGAGGCCACGGATGCTGTTAAACATTCAGTAGTTCACAGAGCTGCCCCCCACAAAAAAGATTCACGCAGCCCAAAAGATCAGTCAGGTGCTGAAGTTGAGAAATACTGTCTTAACAGAGGAGGTCAAGCCTCCCCCTACCTCAGCGCATCACAAACCCTCCCAAATCATGACATCACATCATTTACATAGAGTGAATCTTCCAGGAAAAAGAGAGCTAACTTTGGCCAAGGTTCTTGACAGAGAATATTTTAGTTGCAAGTAATCTATTTAAACACTGCTGACCTAGCACTTAATGTAGCCATGTATGAAACCCAGATTGATTAGATACTTGTCATCAAGTTTTTTACTATACCAGTCTGAGCCCTGTATGTCACGGTATTTCCACTCCTCTTCTCAAATGTTATTATTTGATTTTACTTTTATACAAAAACACTAATTTCAAACATTCAGACATTATGCCATTTGAAATAATTTAGTTTAAGAGAGCGATTATTTACCTTATTATTATTAGAAATTTGAATTCACAACTCAATAGTTACCCAAAATCATTCTAAAGGAAAATAAGGTGATTTAATATTTTTATTTTATTTTTACTTTACCCCAAAAGAACAACTACTTTAAGCAAAACTAAGGTACATTTCTATTGATTATTAACATAAAGATATAATATACATGGCAACTTGAATAAAAACTAATGTTTGAAACATAATAATTACTACTATTTAATATAAACTAATGTATAATTTTACACTATTCTGATTTTGCTCATTTGAGGATACTTCATTACTATCATGTTGCTCAGAGTATTTAACCTGCAAAGTATAATGTTTCTTTGATATTAATTTAGTGGGACTCCCAATCTAAAAAACAGGTCATGTCTCACTTTGTTGATTTCTTTCAAGGATTGAATAACCAAAACAATTTTGAAAAAGAAAAACAAAACTGGAAGTATCACAATACCAGACTTCAAGTTATATTACAAAACATTAGTAATGAAAGCAGTATGGTATTGACATAAAAACAGATACATGGATTAGTAGAATAGAATAGAAAACCCAGAAATAAACACTTAATTAAATGGTCAGTTGATCTAATCAAAAGCAGAATGAATATACAATAGGAGAAAAACAGTCTTTTCAACCAACGGTGTTAGGGAAACGAGAGAGCTACATACAAAAGAATGAAAGTGGACCACTTTCTTACACCATACACAAAAATAAATTCAAAATGGATTAAAGACCTAAATGTGAGACCTGAAGCTGTGAACATCCTTGAAGAGAGCACAGGCAATAATTTCTCTGACATAAGCCAAAGCAACATTTTTCTAGTTATGTTTCCTAAGGCAAGGAAAGTGAAAGGAAAAATAAACTATTGGGACTACATCAAAATAAGAAGTTTCTGCACAGCAAAGGAAACAATACATCAAACTTAAAAGCAACCTTCTAAAGGGGAGAAGATATTTGCAAATGACATATCTGATAAGGGTTTAGTATTCAAAATACATAAAAAAAAACCCAACCTGATACAACTCAACGCCCTGAAAACAAATAATCTTATTAAAATAGGTAGAAGACATGAACAGACATTTCTCTGAAGAAGACAACCAGATGACCAACAGACACATGAAAAGATGTTCAACATCAGCCATCATCAAGGAAATGCAAATCAATGCTACAATGAGCTATCACCTCACACGTGTAAGAATGGCTAAAATTAGCAACACAAGAAATAGCAGGTGTTGGAGAGAATGTGGAGAAATGGAACCCTCTTGCACTGTTGGTGGGAATGCTAACTAGTGAAGCCACTCTGGAACACAGTATAAAGGTTCCACAAAAAATTAAAAATAGAACTACTCTATCATCCAGTAATCACACTACTGGTTATTTAACCAAAGAATATAAAAATACTAATTTAAAGAGATACATGCACCCCTATGTTTACTGCAGCATCATTTACAATAGCCAAACTATGAAAGCAGCCCAAGTGTCCATCAATAGATGAATGGATAAAGAAGTGTGTGTGTGTGTGAGAAATGGAATATTATTCAGCCATAAAAATGAAATCTTGCCATTTGCAACAACATAAAATGGAAAGTATAATGCCAAGTAAAATAAGTCAATCAGAAAAGACAAATACCATATGATCTGAGTCATATATGGAATTTAATAAACAAATGAGCAAAGGAAAAAGAGAGAGATAAATGAAGAAATAGAATCAACTATAGAGAACAAACTGACAGTTACCAGAGGTGAAGGGGGGTGGGTGAAATAGTTAATGACGATTAAAAAGTACACTTATCATAATGAAAATAAATACAATTTTTAAGATGTCAAAACCAAAAAAAAAAAAAAAGGTCCATATGTACATAGTAATGCAAGACCACAGTAAGAGTTGTTCTTGCAAAACATGTAAGTCAACAACCACTTCACTAAAAGAGAATCACTATTTTACTCCAAAATAAATCATGAGCACAATGACTAATGCTCCTTATGCCCAATATGAATGCTTTAGAATTGGTTGAGTTTCTGTTATTTTCCTTTTATTAAGCATTTATTAGTAGCCAATCAATTTGTTCGTATAGTTTATATAATTTCCAGATATATAAGAAGTCATTAAAATGACTTACCTTCTAAACCTATCTTGAAATTTTATGTCCTTACTGATGTATGATCCAATTTCAAGAACGAGTCCAGTAGATATGCTTTATTTCAATGAAAGATGCTCTATATAGTATGCAAACTGAACTTATGAGACCAAATAGAGTTATTACTAAATCTACTTTTTGTGTATCTACTTGAGTAGCTGACCTGGTGTGCTTGTGGACATAATTCAAAATCAGAATGATCGCAGTGTGTAACATATTTTTTTGTCATAAAAGACGGAAATGCTGTCATAATAATTAGGGGCACCTGGGTGGCTCAGTGGGTTAAAGCCACTGCCTTTGGCTCAGGTCATGATCCCAGGGTCTAAGATAGAGCCCTGTATCAGGCTCTCCGCTCAGCAGGAAGCCTTCTTCCCCCTCTGTCTCTTTGCCTGCCTCTCTGTCTGCTTGTGATCTCTCTCTGTTAAATAAATAAATAGAATCTAAAAAATATATATATATATTTTTAAAAAGATAATAATAATTAGTGAATAAGGGGATTACCATCAAGAATAGTGCATTGTGAATATTTTATAAGGGCAAACCAGAAATTTTAATATATTTATATTATGGGCTGAATTGTGTGCCCTCAAAATTCTTATGGCACCTGGGGGTGCCTGGATGGCTTAGTCCAGGCATGCACTCATGGCTATCCTATATTATATTGGCTTAGTCTATTAAGCATCTGACTCTTGGTTTCCACTCAGGTCATGATCATGGGTCATGTTCGAGCCCTGCACCTGGCTTCGTGCTCAGCAGGGAGTTTGTTTGAAATTCTCTCCCTGCAGTGCTCCCCACACTCTGCTCGCACTCTCTCTCTCTTTCAAATAAGTAAATAAGTTTAAAAGAAGGAAGGAAGGAAGGAAGGAAAGCAGCTAAGCCAGCTTTCATTAAGTCTGAAAGTGATGATATTTGGAGAGAATGTCTTTAAAAAGGTAATTAGATTAAAATGAATCCATTAGGATGAGCCCTAATCCATTGTAAATGGTGTCCTTATAAGAATAGATTAGGGCACAGAGAACCTCAGAGGAAAGATTATGAGCAGACTCAGAGAAAAATGGCCATCTACAAGCTGAGGGGAATAGCCCTCACATAAAGTAACACCTCACCTACAAGTAACACCTTGATTTTGGACATCTGGCCTCCAAAATCATAAGAAAAAAAAAATCTGTTGTGTAATCCCAGTCTGTTGTTTTCTGTTATGATAACCCTTAAAAAACTAATAGAATTTTACTTTCTAGAGTTAGAGTATGCCTCTACTTCAACATGTGACAAGAAGCAAATTTTATCCTCAGTGATGCCCCATTTCCCATGTAATAATTATCTTTCTCTTTCATAGGCTTCTTGCATAAAAAATTTGCAAGGATGTTCCTAGGATATAAGGGCATGTCTATCCATGGACACAACTTCCTGCTCTTTAAATGTATTCTCAAAGTGATCCATTTCTGACCTAAGGAACAGTCTATCATAATGACTCTAATTGCTGAGAACAGCATGACCTATATCTGTATTTGAGGGTATTTCTCTGCAAAAAGCAAATAATATTTTTTTAATAAAGCAAGATTTTTGTGTTATTTGTTTTGTTAGTATTGAGCAGGTATGATGAAATTGTCATCTTCATTCATTGTTAGTGGTAGCATGAATTCGGAAAGCAATTTGCCAGCAGGTATCAAAGACTTAAAAATAGTTGCTCATTTTCACCCAGTTATTTCTCTCCCAGGAATCTCTCAAAAGGACATATCAACAGATCCTGGCAAACATTTATGAATTGATAATCCACTTTACCACTATTTATATTAACTCTTCTCTTTTGAAAAAGGAAGCATGTTATATATCTTCTAACAGATTAGAACAACTGAGTTTCTCCCCTAGATAAGGAACTTTTGTGCTTTTATTTGCAACCATGTTTTCAGTGGCATGAGAATATAAAATGAATTTTATAGTTTTAAGTGACCAGATGAGGATACAATAGGATTCTATCGTGTAAAACTCCCCACAAACAGGAATTCTCTTTACTATCACGTAAAACTCCCCACAAACAGGAATTCTCTTTACTCTTTACTCAGGAATTTCTCTTTACTCTTTACTACCAACCTCCTTTCTCTCTCCCACCCTACACATGGAGAGTAGACTTTATAAATTAATAAAGCACTCTGAATTCTAAGAAGCAGACATGACTCATGACAGTATCTTAGTGGAGTCCTTCATCATCTCAGGAAGATCAGGGAGAAAGAGGTTTCCACAGTTATAATCTGTTAGTACAAGCTGGTAACTACTTCAGTATTCAAGTGACCTGCCTCCTCTATTTTATCCAAAATAATTAGAACTGATTAAATTCAATTCAAACTTTCCTTTCTCATTTGGAGGATCAAGAGGTAGTCTCTTTTTGTTCCTTAACAGAGGTATCACAAAGTATCTCATGACATGACATAAATATTTTTTTTTAAAGTTCTATACTTTGGGGACACCTGGGTGGCTCGGTGGGTTCATCCTCTGCCTTCAGCTCAGGTCATGATCCCAGGGTCCTGGGATCGAGCACCGCATCAGGCTCTCTGCTTTAGCAGGGAGCCTGCTTCCCTCTCTCTCTGCCTGTCTCTCTGCCTACTTGTGATCTCTCTCTGTCAAATAAATAAATTAAAAAAAAAAAGTTCTATACTTTGTTATGTCCACTTGTTACAATGTATCTATGTCATTTTATTGAAACCATCTGAACCTTGTTGTACAATTATTACCAAAGAGTTTAGCAAGTTCATATTTTAAGAAATGAAGAAACATTGTAAATGCCCCATGGTTATAGGTGACAATTCACCTTATTTTTTTAAAGACATTTTTAATTAATTGACAGACAGAGATCACAAGTAGGCAGAGAGGCAGTCAGAGAGGGAGAGAAGGAAGCAGGCTCCCCGCTGAGCAGAGAGCCCTATTAGGGGCTCAATACCAGGACCTTAAGATCATGACCTGAGCTGAAGGCAGGGGCTTTAACCCACTGAGCCACCCAGGCGCCCTACCAATTCACCTTGTTGAGGCAACATTGTCACTGGGGTGCCTGGAACATTCCATCACTTAGTGATTTCTATGAACCATGAGCAGACACATATGGCATCTTTTTGGTGTAGTATGTACATAGAAAAACATGGGAAATATATGTGAAAATATTATTGGTGGTTATCTCTAAGTGGTGATTTTCTTCTCTATATTTTTCTATATTTTCTATTTTTTTCTACAATTGCCATATATCTCCCTAACAAACAAAATCAATGTTTTATTCCAGAGACACACCGTGTTAATCTCTTATCCTACTAATTCTGCAGACAGGTGAAATGGGTTGGACCCCTTAGGGACATTCCCTAAGCTAGGTACCTTAAATCACCATGTACTGCTTAGTCCTCAAATAATCACTGAAACACTTGAAGGTTGACTTTCATTCCACCTTCGCAGAGAACTTCTTTATAAAATTTTATTTCTGAAATTTAGACTCTTTGGAACTGGTACAATATTGATACTTGCATTCCTTTCAGGAAATTAGACCCCTTTAAGAATTATTTCAGTTCTTTTTATAAGATTTTATTTATTTACTTGACAGACAGAGATCACAAGTAGGCAGAGAGGCAGGCAGAGAGAGAGGAAGGGAAGCAGGCTCCCAGCTGAGCAGAGAGCCCGAAGTGGGGCTCGATCCCAGGACCTTGGGATCATGACCCGAGCCCAAAGGCTTTAACCAACCCTCTGAGCCATCCAGGCGCCCCAAGAATTATTTCAGTTCTTAAACAATAGTAAATTAGCCATAGGGCAAGTTCCTTTTGACACCGTGGATATGGGATATCTTGGGTGAGGGTTGTAGAATTCAGGCAATAGTTCCATCATTTATCAACCTGTATTCTTGGGCAAATCACATCCTTACTGTGGTTGATGACTGAGCAATCTCTGTGGATACTCTCAAATTTAACAGCCAACTAAGGCTACCCACCTGAATGAGCATATGGACCTGTAAGGTGTTCTGTTCTTTACATGCATAACTAATTCTGTTTGGGCACTGAAATATTTGGTTGGAAGCAGCCAGTAACAAGTAAGGTGCCAAATTATACTTTTAAATGTGATTTAGGCACTCTGATAGAGGTCTTGAGGGGAATTTTTTTTTTTAAGGTTTTATTTATTTATTTGACAGACAGAGATCACAAGTAGGCAGAGAGGCAGAGAGAGAGAGAGGAGGAAGCAGGCTCCCTGCTGAGCAGAGAGCCCGATGCAGGACTTGATCCTGGGACCCCGAGATCATGACCTGAGCCCAAGGCAGCGGCTTAACCCACTGAGCCACCCAGGCGCCCCTTGAGGGGAATTATTTTAAAATAAATAAATAAAAAGATCCTAGGGTGTTATACCCTTAACATACTTTTGAGTTGTAGGAACATGTGAATCTGACAATCCTCAAGAAGGGTTAATCATAATATTCTTTCCCTGTCCTATTCATGATAGCACTTCGTAAACGCCCAATTTTCAAAACCTCAGACTTTGTAGCAACAGAAAACAAATAGTGGAATTAATGTGCAGCAAGAGCAGCACTGACATTACGCTGGCTTGGCACATCATTATTCGGAACATAGCATTAGCACCTTGCAAGGAGACAGAAGAGAGGAAGCAGGTCCCTCATTATTTCTGAGAGCAGGACTTGAGCACCAGTTTGGAGATTTGAATGCTCCATTATCATCAGTCTATGGCTGGCATTTATGGATCTGTCACCCCACTGGATCATCAACTAATTACATTAATAATCAGATCTCATTTTCCTTTGTCTTTTTAATTTTAACCACAGAGTTTTGTCCATGAAGGTCACTTGTTTTATGGTACTGCTAACAGAGACACATCATCATTAATACTTCAGCTAAAATATTCCTGTGGAGCTAAAGGGCTGGTTCCTTGTGAATTTTAATCCATGCTTTTTAAGAAAGAGGAGATCAGGGTCCTAAATTCCAGTTTTGTCAGAAACTCTCTGGCTTTGGGCAAGTCATTTAACCCATCTAACCTCACTTTCTTCATTGTAGAATGCAATAATTAGAATTGTAATCTCGGATTCACTCATTTTTGAGTATTTATAGTTCTATACCTAAACTTTCTTCTAGAAGAAGAATGGTAAGTGGAAATTTTATGTAGCATCCAGAAGCTACAATTTATTAATCTCCCTGTTTAAAAGATTTTATCTTCATCCAAGTCATCTTCCATTCAATTGTGAATTATTATTCAAGAGAAAATTCTGTTGGGTCCTTTTGCCATTAACGCCCTAAAAGAGATTCCCCATCACTCCAGACAATAAGTAAACTTCTTGTTTTGGTATTTCAGGAAGTAAATAGTTCCTGTCTTGCTTAGCAGTCTCCTCTCCCACCATTAACCTATATCACACTTCCACTCCTAGAAATCAAACAAACAAACAAACAACATAACAACAAAAAACCACTTGCTCCTCCCTGAGTATACCATGTGCATTTTCACGTCTATGTTTGTCATGTTCTGTTCCTTGTTCTTTGAATACTCTTTTTGTATTTCTCCTCCTAAATGAGAACTTAGCTCAGGGTGAGTCCTTCAGAGCGCAGTTTACCCCATCCGCCTTTCCTTTCTTCTCTTGGGCGTAGTTATATGCCCCTAAAAGCTCATATGTCTTGCATATGTCTTATATCCCTGGACTATAATTATTGCTTTCAAGGCATATTTGTTTCAAAACACTGGCCAGTTCCCAAAGAGAAGGGACTTTTCTTCCCCTCTCTCTTTTCTAGCACTTACCATGATGCCTGACACATAATGGTCACTTAGTAAAGATTTATTGAATGAATGGATAGAAAATATGTACATGCAAAAAAAAATCCAAAATATAGTCTACTCCTTGTTATCTCACAACAGAAAACCAAAGATGCTAGTTAAATAACCTAATCAGCCATAACATGTTAAAGATGGTGACTTTCACTAAACTTTTCCTTATCTTTAAAATTACTTCTTTTCAAAACCTTAATTTGAAAACAAAAAAAAATCAATATAGCTTCATAAAGCACCATTTATATCCTCTTTCTAACAACCAGTCACTTCCACTTCATAGCACACCAGACAGCTGAGTTTATTTCTTAACTAGATAATAGCCAGCTAATTTTACGCACACATTTTCCAAATAGTCAGTACATACTTTCCCTATCCTCTGGGTTGAAAGGCAGAAATTCAGAGAATCAATTTTCCCGTCATCCTCTAAAAATACTTTTTAAATTGAGCATCCATGTGAGTATAGTCCGGGCACCACCAAGTAGTTTTATAAATACACACCTTGCCGTATACAAGCTCACATTGTGAAACAGACATGCACTCATGGCTATCCTATATTATATTAAGAGCCTTGGAACTGAATGGAGGAAAACGAGACACATCCTTATCTCTGAGTTTCAGATTGTCTATAAAATGAGATGACCAAAATTTATTTCTTTTTCAAATTTTAAGTTTAGAATTCTTATTTGGGAGGAGAAAAAAAAATAAAAACATGAACTTCTGATACCACTTTTGTCTAATATATCCTCAACACACAAACACACACATTTGTCTTTACACACACACAGCTAGTTGCATAGTTTTCAAAGAATAAATATATCTCCCAAAGATAAATATATAATTTTGGAAACATGTCAATATTTTACAGTAACTTTAAAGAAAAGTTTTACTATTTTTTGTAGAATGTTTTGTAATAAATGAAATTCATAAATTGTACCTATCTACAAAGAGAATTAGAGCACTATTGGAGGACAAAAAGGGAAAAAAACAACAAAATAGTGTTCAACACAATTAGTGAGAGGGGTTTGTACAGGAGACATTGTCTAAAATCCCATCTGCATAATAGAAGGAAGAGGTTAGAAAAGATTGGATAAAGAAGATATTCCAAAGGCAGAAGTACAGGCTAGATGTGATTCATCAGTAAAAGGCAATGGTGAGATTAGAAGATCAAAGCAAGTAGATCAGAAATGACCATTATCAAGTAGTTGCATAGTTGAAGCATTACATGAGGTTCCCTTGGCAATCCAGGGACAAACAACATACCCTGTTAACACAAGTCTAAAACACCAAACATACTGCTTTAGGCACAGTATATTTTCAACAGGTGTTAGTTTCCTTCCACTAAATTAGGTTAAAACTTACAAAGTTGAACTTCAAGCTTACTGAAATTCTAGAATTTTCAAAAGGACTATTCCCTCTGACCAATAATATTTTATGATTCCTTTTTACCAAAACACAACTTCCCTTATTATCTCTCAGCTAACTTCTAATCTTTGTCAGATCTTGACTCAGATATCCTTCTCCTCAAATATTTCCTGACCACAATAGTTGCTTGGATTCTTTCTCTAGAAAGTTTCCTAATAATCTGCACTTTCCCGTCACAGTGCCTGTATGTGTGTGTGTGTGTGAACAGTAAAGAATAAACACATGCTGGATGTCATAAAATGTACTGTCATATATATATCTTAAAGCCATCATTGAGGGTATAATTGAAAAGGCAGATAACATCTAAAAATTCCTAACCCCTTCAAGTCACTGCTGGGAGTGCTCAGATTGATAGCCCATTGACTGAAGGACCACATTTGCATCTTTCATAGATTATTGAAAAACATGGACCTTTCAACACTGAGGTAAGTGACAAATTTATTAATTGTAGCAAATGGAAACAATTTTTTAAACCTTTCATTTAAGAGAGAATAGAACCTGGGCTGAGAGAATTTGAGGGGCTTTGAGAAGTTGAGGAACTTGTTCAGGCTTAGACAGGTAATTAGTAGCAAAACTAAAACTAGATCCCTCTGTTCAGAACTACTTGCCCAGTACATCCTGTTTTTGAGGAATAATTGTAGTAAACATAAATAGCTCTGAGGTTTCATGTGTAGGATGAAAGGAGAGGAAAGATTGCTGCAGGAGTCTTACTTCCTTAATTGCACTATCCTATCAGGACTTCTGAGCTATTATCATAAGAAGGCATTGTTTAATAAATAATTCTCAATTTGAAATCTAAATGCTATTTTGAGTACTCAGAAATCCTCAGAATTAAAGGTCATTTTATTCTTTTGCGGGTAGTGCGCCTGCTTCCTCTGAACTTGCCTAGTTTAATGCTATTCTTCTGGTAAGTAATTTATAAATATCTGTTGACAGACTTAAATAGTATTTGGTTCAAGATATCTGAATAGACAAGCACAAAATATGACATCATGTAATTTAAATACATGAAGATAAGCAACGAAATTACCATGAAATTTATGATTACACCTTTAAATTTATATTCAACTATTTTGTTTCAGTTCTTCCTAGGTTATCATAGATGATTATCATTATTTTAAAATAAAAGGAACAATACTGAAAGCATTCATCCATTCAATAGCAATTCTTTTTTTTTAATTTAAAGATTTTATTTATTTTGACAGAATCACATGAAGGCAGAGAGGCAGGCAGAGAGAGAGGAAAGGAAGCAGGCTCCCCGCTGAGCAGAGAGCACGACACGGGGCTCGATCCAGGACCCTGAGATCATGACCCGAGCCGAAGGCAGAGGCTTCTAAGCCACCCAGGTGCCCTCAATAGCAATTCTTAAAAGTTATTTCTAATAGTGGGATTGTTTGTTTCAGATTCTCTTCATATGTCATATCATTAAATGCTATTTTCTTGCCTATTACAGGAGGTATACATTTTATACATATTTTGGTTTCTTAAGTAAGCATATTATACAATGTAATTAGAAATTGTCAATTCCTCTCTTGCATAATATCTGAGCTAATAATTTGACCTAGAAAAGCAAAATCTTTTCATTAAACTTCTCCTTTCAACAAAAGCTTTGTTAGTCTACTGAGTCATTATAAGTAATGCTTTATATGCTAGAGTACACTGTTCTTCCTGGAGAACTAACAAATTAAAATGTAATGTGAAACGATGACACTGGGAATATTGAGGAATAGCCACTGATATGGGAAGGAATCCATAATTAAACCAAGATGTACCTTTTAATTATAGTTTTGTCAAACTGATAATATAGAATAAAATAGGGTTTGAAAGAGTCGAAGGAAACTATAATTGAGAACACAGGAAAGCCATGCCCTACCCCTTGTTTATACCCTACCTTTTGCTCTAGGACTCTCCTCTCACCTTCCATACCTACAAAGTCTCATTTCATTATATCTTGCCAAGAGTTAGGAAGCAATTAAGTTATTTTTCACCATGTTCATCTCAAACTAAAGTAATTATTCATGTATTTTTTTCCATCCCTGCTTCCTGTTTTTTTTTTTTTTTCCTTAAACTTGGTTTGCTCAAGAGTAAAATGAGCCACAGTACTTATCAGCTCAATGCATACACAGTTGATACCAAAGGCAACTGACAGCAACGGAAGCCAGAGGTTAGCTGCAAATCCATTAGTGATTTTAAGCGGAGTGTGGGGGAGGGGCGGAGACTCTTGGTGAGTTTGTGATAAAGCTGAATAACTACAGAAGGCACAAAATAAGACAATGTAATTTGAATTAATATGTCATCAGACAGATTCACAGAAAGCTTTGAAGAGTGCAAAAGGTTCCGTATAAGGTAATCAAAGCCATATTTGCTGTTCATATGTCTAAAAGTAAAATTTCTTATACTTTGACACATAATGCATGTAATTTAAGGGTCATATTCTAAAAATAGCTGTGCAGAGCAAGAAACTAACGTACTTTAAAAATAGTCTTGCCGACTTTGAAGCACTCTTATATCAAAAAGATTTTTAGAAATTAAAGAATATATTGTAGGAAAATGTTAAAGTGTATACTGTCAGAAAATTTAGGGGCATAATTTTCATGTGAGCTCACAAACTTTGTGTGATTTTTTTGGTGTTAATAAATTTTCAACCATAGTACTCACAATTTATATTTAAGGAAAAAAATTTAACATCTAATCTCACATTCTAGATTACAAATCATTGTACTGTTTGTTCCTCTTTTACAAATTTCCTTCTGAACGTATAGTGAACTTTCCTAAGGGGACTCTCAAGTCATCATGACACCTCTTTTATTTTTATGACCTTACATGGGATTTTTAAAAAGAATTCCAGTATAGTTAACATACGGTGTTACATTAGTTTCAGGTGTACAATACAGTGATTCAACAATTCTATACATTACTCAGTGCTCATCATTGTAAGTGTATCTTAATCCCCATCACTTACTTCACCCATCCGCCCATCCACCTTCCTTCTGGTAACTACCAGTCTATTCTCTGTCATTAAGAGTTCATTTCTTGGTTTGTCTCCTTTTTTCTTTGTTCGTTGCTTTTGTTTGTTAATTTCCACATATGAGTGAAATCAAATGGCATTTGTCTTTCTCTGACTTATTTCTCTAAGCATTATACTCTCTAGATTCATCATGCTGCAGATGGCAAGTTTTTACTTTTTTGTGGCTTTTTTTACTTTTTTGTGGCATATATATATATATATATATATATATGAAGTGACACCACAAAAATATGTTTATATATAATATACATAGATAATGGAATATTATTATGTATATATATAATTTCTACTATGTATCATTTTATATATAATTCCATAGATCTATTTTATAAAATTAGGTAAGTTTATATAATAGATATATAGATAGATTATATAACGTTTTCTTTATTCATTCATCTATTATGAGCACTAGGATTGCTTCCATAATTTGGCTATTATAAATATTGCTGCAATAAACATAAGGCCCATATATCTTTTTGAAGTGGTGTTTTCGTATTCTTCGAGTCAATCCCGGTATTGAAATTACTGGATCATATGGTGGTTCTATTTTTAAGTTTTTGAGATTCCTCGATAATGTTTTCAATGGTGACTGCACCACTTTTCATTCCCATCAACAGTACAGGAGGGTTCCTTCTTCTCTGCATCCTTGCCAATGTTTCTTGTTCCTTGTGTTTTTAATTTTAGTCATTCTCATGTGTGAGGAGATAATTCTCATGGTGGTTTTTATTTGAATTTCCCTTATGATTAATGATGTTGGGCATCTTTCTGTGATAACATTTCTTATTTTAAGATTTTTTTTTTTTTAAAGAGAGAATGAGAGAGAGCAAGGTGGTGGGCATAAGGAGAGGGAGAAAGAAAATCTTAAGCGGCTCCACACCTCAATCTCAGGGCTCAATCTCATGACCTGAGCAAAAATCAAGAGTCAGGGGCTTAATTTGACTAGCCACTCAGACGTCCCTTATTGTAAGAAGTTTTTATGAGCAGATCAGTGACTAAACAGGAACCATACAAATTCATTCAAAGCAATTACAAAGCACTGGTTCTCTAAGGGAGTTGTGCTAGCTTATAAAATCTGAAGAAAATCTCAGTGCCATCCTTTATGCCCACATACATTACTGACATTATATATACACATATATATACACACATTTATGTGTATATATGCATATATAAATATACACACATATATGTATATATACATAAATACACACATAAAAGTTATATATGTGTGTGTGTATGTGTGTGTGTGTGTATATATATAAAATGTGTGTATCTATATTATATATATAATGGTATGGGCAGGGTTTGGGTGAATATACCTATTTGTGTCAGCAAAATTTAGCTAAAAACATGTTTTGGATAGGGAACTCTAATCTAGTTAGGGTCTTTGGAAGTAATGCAAAAAAATCCAAATTAATAAGTCAGAACAAAAATAAGAAAGAGCATGCTTTTGTTGTCTCTCCTTACTACTAATAACAAGTAATAATTAAGTAAGAAAAACTTATTATATAACAATGGAGAAATAATAAGACAACAAAAATACCATTAGGCAAACACCACAATAATAATTTCTTCAGGCAAAATTCAACAAAGGATGTTTAAAATAATTAAATTATTAAATATTTATTTATTTAGTTAGTTTTAAAATACCTATCACATATCTATAGTAATAAGAAATATAACAAAATGATGTTCAAGAAAACATTTTCTATCATCCCTGTAAATATATTTTTTAAAGATTTTATTTATTTATTTATTTGACAGACAGAGATCACAAGTAGGCAGAAAGGCAGGTAGAGAGAGAGAGGAGGAAGTAGGCTCCCCACTGAGCAGAAAGCCCAATGCGGGGCTCTATTCCAGGACTCTGGGATCATGACTTGAGCCAAAGGCAAACTTTAACCCACTGAGCCACTCAGGTGCCCCTAAATGATTATTATTTAATTTTAAAATAAAATTATTTCATTTTTAAAAATATGAAATAATTAAATAATTGGTTAAGGTAGGATATTCACATAATCTCTCCAAAAAGAGTTATAAGTTACAAACGGAAGAATAGTAAATTTATAGTGGAAAGATACAACACACATTATCTTAATCAAATATATCCTGAGAGATAAAATTTATCTTGCACCCCCTGATATGATAGACTGACAAGTGCACAACATCACTTCTGTGATGTTGAAAAAATTGCAAAACTTCGATCTAATCATGTGAAAAAAGACTACATAAACCCAGGATGACAGGCATTCTTGAGAGCAACTGACCAGTACTCATTAAATGTTTCAAGATCATGAAAGATAGGGAAAGACTTAACCAACTGTCATTGATTAGCAGAAACTAAGAAAACAGCCACTAAATGCAATTTGGGATCCCAGGCTGGATTCTGGAACAGGAAAAATATATTTGGAAAAACTGAATAGTCAATATTACTGTACTAATGTTAATCATACAATTATATAAAAAAATGTATGATAGTCATAAGAATGACCATGACTATTTTTATGACTATTAACATGAGGGGAAACTGAATGATGAGTATCCATAAACTCTTTACATCATTTTTTGCAATATTTTTATTGATATAAAATTATTTCAAAAAAAGTTAAAGCTGTTTTAACAGAGCTTCAGGTAGGGAATGACATAGATGAAGCCAATACACTCTAAAACTTTCTTTATAGCTGCTAAATTATTCCAGTGTAACCATTTTACTGAATTATACAATTACTCACTGCCTTAGATCTTTTTCACTCAAATAAATTGAGCATATATTACTCCTCCTTATTTCATTATCAATAATATTAATGAAATTAATTGCTTAAGCCTATGTTTTCTAAAATCAACATTTATCTATCCTCCAAATTATCTTTTCAGTGTATTATTTCATCAAATTCAAGCAAATATTTATTGATTGCTATAGTGTGCCTTGTACTCAAGAAGATAGATGATTACAAAGTATCTCCCTGCATAGTTAACAAATCTAGAAAAAGCTTATGTAATTTATATCTTACATAGCCATTATAATCTAATATGTAAATTAAAATTACTTGAAATGAATTGATACATTTCCATGCATTTAATGATTACATTCTTGGTTTAAAAACGGTTACCATCATTGATAAAAGATCAGGAATCTCAGGAGTTTAGAGAGAGAAAGAGAGAGAGAAACCAGAAGCAAGACTCTTAACTGTAAAGAACAAACAGATGGTTACTAGTGGGGAGATAGGGGAGGGGTATGGGTGAACTAGATGAAGGGGATTAAAAGCATACTAATCTTGATGAGCATTGAGTAATAAATGGAATTGTTGAATCACTATATTGTACATCTGAAATGAATATAGCACTGTACATTAACTACACTGCATTTAAAATTTTAAAAAAGAACTTAAGGAGTTTTGACTCATTAGGTTTATATATAACGGTGTGAGGTTATATAGGCAGCAGGGATAAAATAAGTTGTTATGTAATGACAATTTGTAAAATTTGAAATTTCTGGAAGAGAATGTGAGAGGCACAATAGAATGTTGAAGGTACAAAAGCACAGCAATATCCCTGGCTGGGGGTAGCAGTACCATTTGAACAGTAATTCTTGTTCCTATCTAAAAATAATTTTATTAACTTTGTATTTTTAATCACAAATTTTCTATTTTCTCCATATTTTACTAAAATAAATGCCATAAAAATATTTCATTTGAAAAAGAAGCACAAACACTTGCTGTATAATGATGACACTATCAGTAGTAAATGATTGGGTGGTAGAGAGTACCACTTACCCAAGCTTAAAATGTTTGTTAGGTTCCAGGTTAAAGTCCAAATTTGCTTATGAAATTTGGAATTATGCTGTTGTTGTATAATGACTGACATGTTAGGTTGCTCTCAATTTGAACCTAGTGCATTTTGCCTTTTCTGTATCATGGGTAAACAACTAAAGATGATGGCAAATGAGCATTTATAAATAAATACACATATCTAAGAATTATTTCAACTTAGTAAAAAAGAGTCAAAACGTTTACTAAAATTTAATTGATATATTTAGTTTACTCTGTTAATTTACCTTTCATTTTCTCTCCTGAACACATAAATTTTGTGAAGAAAAGACATCCAGATGGCCAACAGACACATGAAAAAGTGCTCCACATCACTCAGCATCAGGGAAATACAAATCAAAAGCACAATGAGATATCACCTCACACCAGTCAGAATGGCTAAAATCAACAAGTCAGGAAATGACAGATGCTGGCGAGGATGCGGAGAAAGGGGAACCCTCCTACACTGTTGGTGGGAATGCAAGCTGGTGCAATCACTCTGGAAAACAGCATGGAGGTTCCTCAAAATGTTGAAAATAGAACTGCCCTATGACCCAGCAATTACACTATTGGGTATTTACCCTAAAGATACAAACGTAGTGATCCAAAGGGGCACATGGACTTGAATGTTTATAGCAGCAATGTCCACAATAGCCAAACTATGGAAAGAACCTAGATGTCCATCAACAGATGAATGGGTAAGGAAGATGTGGTATATATACACAATGGAATACTATGAGCCATCAAAAGAAATGAAATCTTGCCATTTGTGACAATGTGGATGGAACTAGAGGGTATCATGCTTAGCGAAATAAGTCAAGCGGAGAAAGACAACTATCATATGATCTCCCTGATATTAGGTAGTGGAGATGCAACGTGGGGGGGTTAAGGGGGTAGGAGAAGAATAAGTGAAACAAGATGGGATTGGAAGGGAGACAAACCATAAGTGACTCTTAATGTCACAAAACAGAGGGTTGCTGGGGAGAGGGGGGTTGGGAGAAGGGGGGTGGGGTTATGGACATTGGGGATGGTATGTGCTATGGTGAGTGCTGTGAAGTGTGTAAACCTGGCGATTCACAGACCTGTACCCCTGAGGATAAAAATACATTATATGTTTATAAAAAATAAAAAAAAACTTAAAAAATTCAAAAAAAATTTAAAAATTCAAAAAAAAAAAGAAAAAAAAAAGGACAGAGTTAAAAGTTAAATAAGATTCTGGGGCATGGCGGTAGTTAGGAAAAGGAGATTGAAACAGTATCAGGGAAAAGAGACTTGGGACCTAACAAGGTGAATAAGAGAAAAGAAGGTGAAATAATTGTACAACAGGTCAAAGACCTGGGAAAGAACAAAGTTCCAAAGGAGATCAAATAAAGTAGCAAACATGAAATCTGAGTGATGTATGTATCATATAATTAGCAGAAATTCATAACACCAAGTACAAATAACCATGAAATTACAATTTTTCTAATTTTTTCCCTTTGATTCTTTTCATAATATCACAATGTACAGAGGACTAGTACCTGGTAATATTTTCTCTTATTAAAAGTCATGCCATAAAAAATAATAATGTGAAAAATAGGTATTACATTAAGGAGCAGTAACAGGTTTTTATTTTACTTCCACAGACACAAAATAGAATACTAATTTTATACAATAGGAAAAACAGTTAAAAGGGGAGAGGGAAAAATAAAAGACCAAATAACTACTGGGTAAGTGCCATGTGGTTTATAACATTTTATTTTATTTTTTTTAAAGATTTCATGTATTCATTGGAGAGAGAGAGAGAGGGAGAGAAAGAGCACAAGCAAGGAGGACCGGCAGAGGGAGAAAAAGACTCCCAGGTCAGCAGGGGGCTTGGCACGGCTCCATCCCAGGACCCCAGGACCGGAGCTGAAGGCAGATGCTTAACCAACTGAGACACCCAACACTCCAGTTTATAACACTTTAAAACATTTATAAAATTTTAAAATTTGGCCAAATGTGGTCAAATTTTAATGAAGTGTTACTTCATCCACCTGCGGCTGGCATACAGTAAACATGGGGAGACTCTTAACTCTAGGAAACAAACTGAGGGTTGGTGGAGAAGAGAGGGTGAGTGGATGGGCTAATCATTAAGGAGGGCAGGACATACAATGAGCACTGGTTGTTGTATGCAGCAGATGAATAACTGAACTCTATATCTGAAACTAATGATACACTATATGTTAAACAAAATAAGTTAAAAAATAAATAAATAAACCTAAGGAGCGTTCTGGATATCCTATGAGGTGAAGTTCACAAGATGCAAATAGACTCAAATAATAAATTGTGTGCTCCAGAATGTTTCACCTTATTCATGGGATTGAAGCCTTTTAGTTCAAATTGGAATTTACAAAGACAAGTGAGCATTAAATTGAAGGTGAACAATCCATCGTGAACACTGAAATCTTTCTTTCAGCATTAATTCCCTGGATGAACTTCGGGGCTATTTTTGCCTTCAAACATGGAGTTTAAGCACTTGAGTAGATATTTTGTTTATATTTGTGGAATAACTAAAAGAACACAGATAATTTCTCAGTTCCAAAGGACCAAAGAAGTTCTTCTCAGGCCCAAATCTCTATCTGATCTATCCCCAATTTTCCTCCAATTCTAATGCAGAACAGGGGTCTCTAGTTGGAATCCTGACTCTGTCCTTAGATTTAACTTAACTGAGTCTAAGGCTGCTCAATGTAAAAAGTGACTGATTTCATGGTTTTACCATGAATTTATTTTTTTAGAATGAGGAAAACATATAAAGCATTTTTTCAAATACCTACCATAACCATCACTATCAACCTTTAATTTGTTTTCTTACCCCCCAAATCTCCTTCCTATAATCCCTAACTGAAGATGACATCTGTTTCAGCAGTTGTTTTTTGTTCTGTTCTCCATTGTTCCTGTTTCTTTTAAATCGTAAAATCTTACTAAGGCTTTGCTGCCCACTGCAGGAGAAATGAGGATAAATTTTCTTCCTCCTTCCTGGATTTTTCAGTGACTTTATCTCTAGTGTTCCCTTGGTAATTCTGTAATTTATTACCTGAAGGACATCGCTTACAAATATTCTCATTTTCTGAACATAATACTAGTTTAATACCTATAAAGGTAAGTTTGATTAACTATTATATCCATAACACCAAACTAAGGAAAACTACAATGGCTTAAACATTGGATATTAAGTTATCTTTGTTGTTAATTATAATTTCTATTTAGACATTCACTCAAAATGTTTGGCCTTCTAATTCAGTTATTGTATTTTCTGCTATTTTCCTGCTATATTTGTTTTCTAGATCTGTTCAAAATTTGTAATATCTCCCAGTCACTGTCTAGAATCATACCAAGTATTATAATACATAAGTTTCTTAACAAGTGCAATATCTAGTTCAGTTTAAGCAGATCTTAGCTATTTGGGAGGAAGAATGAGATTTAGTACTTATAATAAATTTATAAGGTGAACAGGAAAATGCAATAGATGAATGTGTTAAGCTTATTTTTAACAGTTCATAGTAGAATGCATTGGGAAGCTTTCCAAAAATTTTGTGCTGTAGTAAAATCTTATTAAAATATTTTCAGGGGGAGTGGCTTGGTGGCTCAGTGAGTTAAGCCTCTACCTTCTGCTCAGGATCCTGGGATCAAGCCCTGCATTGGGCTCTCTGCTCAGTGGGGAGCCTGCTTCCCCCTCTCTCTCTCTCTGCCTGCTTCCATGCCTACTTGTGATCTCTGTCTGTCAAATAAATAAATAAATAAAATATTTAAAAAATATATTTTCAGGGATGATAGAAAATGTTTTCTTGAACTATCATTTTATTATATTCCACATTACTATAGATAGTGGATTCTCCAATGACGTGTAAAAGTTTTATTGCTGTTGTTATACTAAAGTCTTCAGTTAATTGTAAAAATTATAATGGGATTGTACCTTAAAAAAAAAAAAAGAAAATATACTGGTTGAAAACTGTGTACCTATTTGGTCTATGAAAGATTTGTAAGATCATAGAATCATAGGTGTATTTTTTAAAACTGAAATGGACTTGAAAGATGATAAATTTATGGATTTTGTTTTGAACTTGTGCAATTATAATAATGAACTTTAATTCCTTCCTAATGGCCTAGATGGAATCAATTGGTTATTTCAATAACAGGCCTAATCTTGTTTAGAATTTTAAGAGTCTCTTCTTTCCCATTAATGAGCTCTATCAAGCTAATTTGTAATGTTCTGAAAGCATATCTTTAAGAGCCTTGACATTCACCCTGCACCATCTTTCATCTTCCTTCTGCATTATTTGCCATGAAGAAGAACCCATTTTTGTTCCTTTGTAATTCCACTTTGGTCAAGCTATCATTTAGATCTTCCTAACAATCTTTTTTTTTTTTTTAATTATGTTTCCTATACTGATAAGATTTTGTGTTTGTAGATCAGATACTATTTCAAAAATCTGGAATCTGTTTCTCACTTGATACAAGTTAGAAGCTATCAAATATCTAAATAACTGCCATGCTGCCATCTTCTGGTTATCTTGTAAGAGTTTTATTTAATGCTTGCTTATAAGCTTTATTTAAAAAAAAAAAAAATTCTTCTTACACTTTGAAATATTACCAAAATATCTGCATTAAATCAAAGAAAACAGTGTAAATGATTAAATCCAACAAAATAACTATATCATCTTATGCATTTAAGTATGAAATCTGATGAGTCACCAACGACAGGAAAAGTTTTATGCTATGAAACTTTTTATGAAACTCCTGAGAGACTGAAAATGTTTTTTAACATTTTTCTATTATATTACTTTTTTAGTAATTTTTCTCACAGTTTTTCAGTGTGGCAGCAAAATGACCATCGTTCTTTCAATGTCTGTGAAACTTTCCCAAATATATAATTTTTGTTATTTTTAATTAGTGATGCTATTTGAATAGTGCTGAAGGTAGCACTGAACTATTTTGGCAACTTAACTGCCTATTTTAACTTTAAAAATCTGCCAGCACCTATAATAGTAGCACCGGCCAAATGCCCACAAAAGAGTGTGAGGAACAAGTCAGAGTTTCATATTTTTAGGGCTTTTGTGTTTTCTTTTGTTTTGTTTTTAAAGATTTTGTTTATTTATTTGACAGAGAGATAGAGAGCACAAGTAGGCAGAGCGGCAGGCGGAGAGGGAGGGAGAAACAGGCTCTTTTGGCCGATGTAGGACTTGATCCCAGAACCCTGGGATCATGACCTGAACTGAAGGCAGCCTCTGAACTGACTGAGCCACCCAGGCACCCAAGGGCTTTTGTGTTTTAAGGTATCACTGAAATCTATAGTATTCTCTTTCTTATGTGTTAACCTAATCATTTTCAATGTTTTCTATGAAATTCACTCCACCGACATTTTCATTTTAAGTAGCCTTTGAAATAAAGGCAGAATCACTTATATATGAGACAAATTGATATTTCACACTGAACAATAATTTTAAAATGTAAGATAGTACATACATCACTTCTAATTCAAATAAGGAACAGTAACTTCAAGTCCTGTGCTTTTTCAGCCCAGTATGTAAGAGTGTAAATCATAACAGCTCATTGAAAATCAGAATGCAAATGGCCCCAATAAATGTTTAGCAACAGAGAATTTTTTTTCAACTGTTTATTAAGTGCAATCCAAAATCTAAAGCAGCTGAGACAGGTGCTAATTTCATTCCTGTTATTAGTAATTAGTGATGAAATTTAATGGTGTTTGTAAGTAGCTCTCAAGCATTTGCCATATTAAACAGAGTTTAAATATAAGGGGCCATTAAAATGTAGTTTTTAAGCTTAATAGACTTGAGCAAATAGGTATTTTGAATAATCGACACCTCTGAGAGCACGTGCCAAGTTTAAATGGCAAAATTGGCCCATTCATCCACAATAGTGGGCACAGAGATGACCTTTTAACTGCTGGATACAATATGTGTGTTTGAGGATTGAGTCATACCCAGATGGTTGGTGACTATTCTGTCTACTAAACTGTAAGGGTCTGAAATTCCTGTTATTACTTTGGCATGACAAAACTATTTTTTAGTCTCTTATATTCATAAAAGTTGCTTTTATCATGCATTAATAGACAGGTATCAATTGAATGGATGTTCTCGTCACTCCATAGGTTTACTATCTGTGACACAGGCATCTCTATTTATAAAATGTGCTGTTTGATCCATCTGACATTTTTATATAGTTTTTCTTTTTCCCTAATAGTGAAAATAGAGTATTTCTTAATACCCACAATGAAAACTAACACACTTGCCTGACTCAAACCCATGGTTTGTATTTACTAGCAGCAATCTAACTGAACTAAATAAATATAGTGAAACACCTGCAATATGTATACTGTATAAATATAATCAGATAGATATGATTGTCAAATATGCCTCTACTAAATCTCTTATATGCTTTTAAGAGTATCCTTATTAGAAAAATAAAATAAACTATTATACTCAAAAATCCATTCCTCTGACAGACATTCTAAAGCTAAATCTAGAGGAGGGAAAGTAACGTGCTTTTATTCAATGTTTAAAAACTTTCAAATTTTACTCTGGGCAAGTAGTTTTGTTTTGTTTTGTTTTAGAGCCCAATGTGGGGCTCTCAGGACCCTGAGATCATGATCTGCACTGAAGGCAGAAGCTTAGCCCACTGAGCCACCAGGCACTGCATGGACAAATAGTTTTAAAATAACACTGTGTAACAGTAAAATACCTCATTTTTCCTTGTTAGTAGTGCCTACTGGAATTCCATTAGATTAAGTTCCAAATTCCAGCTAATTCCATATTCATAAAATAAATATAAAGAACAAAATAAATATTAAGCTAAAAACTTTCATCACTACAAAATTTAAGAATAAAATTGTCTTTTTAGTTATATAATACTGGAAATGTTTTATGAAATACAACCTACCACTTTCTTAAAGAAGAAGAAGAATCAAGAGAGCTAGAGAATAGTCAAAAGGGGTAAGAAATACAGCAATTTTTTTTTGATTTTTTGGTTTTTTTAGAAATCAGGAATTTAGGTTCACTCCATCAGCATGTATTGATCTCCAGTTCTATGCCAGACAACTATTCTAGGTTCAAAGACACAACTGTGCCTGGCATATTTCCTGTCCTTGAAGTGTTCAGAGTTCATCACAGGAGTGAGGGAAACATCAAACTATTAAAATAATGTGATAAATATTTGAGTGCTGTGTTCTTAAAAGTACATATTAGGGACCATTAACTATGCCTGTGATGACCAAGAAATTATGTATGGACTGGGCTTTAAAGGATACTTAAATATTGGCTAGATAAGGGAGTGCGTATCTGAAAAAACAAGAATGACATGGTTAAGTGTGGAGTCTTTAGAGTCGATGTATCTGGTGGGCAGGCGATAGGGACAGTGAGCTTGACGAGGAAGCTATTGCAGCGAAGACCTGTGGGACAATGTAGAAAAACAGAAACAGGAAGGGTAGTGAAGGACCTTGGGTGCTATGCTAATCAAACAACACAGAAAATTAAAACTTTAAGGAGAGGATGTGTCTTAATGATAATAAATAACATTACTCAATAGCTGTTTTACACGTGAAATCTAATCTGATCTTCACAGCAGTCCTAACAAATAAGAAGTACTACATTCTTCCTTTTTCAGAGAATAAAGCCAAGGCTTACAGAAGATAAATATTTTGTCTGAAATCCAATAGCTAATAAGTGACTTAACCTGGATTTCTCTCTAGAGGTCATACTCACAGACTCTGCTTAACTGTCAATTTGACCAGACTGGTGTCTTTCAGAGAGAACTTTATTGGCTGTTTTAAGTGACAATAAATTAGACAGAAGAGACTCTTAAAGCCAAAGAAAACAGTTAAGAGGATGTTACAATAATCTAGAACAGAAATATCATGTGTCTAAGCAAAGGCAGGGAGTGCCTGCAGGGGAGGAAGCTTTGCCTTGAAGCCAAAAACCTTGAACTTCAGGGTTCTCACTGGTACAATTGTTGCTGCCAAGACCCTGGGGAAAAGGCTTCTCATGGTTTTATACCTTTGTAATATTTGAAATGCATTACCCACAAACAGTTAAGGCTGCTGTCTCTGAGCTCTGCCTTTCAGTCTGTCACATTTTTGCTTTTATCCTTATAGTGTTGGAAAGCCCCCATGTATTTGACTATTTGGCTTAAAAAATATGTTGGACATTTATTTATCTTGGAAATAGTGGGATCTAGTTGAGCAGTTTTCAATAATGTCCTTCTATAAGTAAGCTATGGAAAACTGTCCCATTGTAGGAAACATTATCAGAAATATATACAGTTGTAGGGCCAGAGGTCTGATCACAATATGAAGGTTCATTGGCACTCAGCACAGGAAGTATGTGGATAGTGGAGAAGAAACAAGTGGAGCCGGAAAGAAACCTGAGGAAAATTCCGAGTCAGACAAGCAAGCAAGTAAAGTATCACATTCTCATTGGTACTTAAAACAGGATATTGAAGAAGAATATACAATACTAGGTAGAATGGATCATATACAATTATAAACATACCATCACCTCTTTAAAAGAATTTTGGGGGCACCTGGGTGGCTCAGTGGGTTAAAGCCTCTGCTTTCGGCTCAGGTCATGATCCCAGGGTCCTGGGATCGAGCCCCGCATCGGGCTTTCTGCTCAGCAGGGAGCCTGCTTCCTCCTCTCTCTCTACCTGCCTCTCTGCATACTGGTGATCTCTGTCTGTCAAATGAATAAATAAAATCTTTAAAAAAAAAAAAGATTTTTGGTGGGGGGTGTGTGGGTGGCACAGTCAGTTGAGCATTGGGCTATTGGTTTCAGCTCAGGTCATGATCTCAGGTTCTTGGGATCAAGCCCTGAGTCAGGCTCCTTGTGCAGAGTCTGCTTGAGATTTTCTCTCCCTCTGCATCCTCCCCTAAAATAAATAAATCTTTAAAGAATTTTTTGGTGAGAATCAAATGAAATTGGTTGATCAGTATTTCTGTGTTGTGAGGAATAAACCTACAGCAGTACTTCAAATAACAAATCCGTGTGTGGGTGAAGTTGCATGCTTTATATTTCTCATTATATCAGATGTCCTAATACAACTGATACCTCTTCTGACAATGTCTGATGATTCCAGCCAAAACAGCAAGTAAAACTGCCACTGACACAGCAAAATGATCAAACCATATTAAAGATGATTATATTTTCATTTTCTTAAAAAAAACGATATTACATGACTATTGTCATGAAGAAGTATTGATAAGTATGCAACAACAAAAAATAGACAAAATTCTAAGTATATAGCAACAACAAAAAATAGACAAAAATTCTTTTAGATCCACATCACTGGAATTTACATAGTGTAAGAGCATAATAAAGACACCATGAATTACTACAGAAATGAAATTTATGTATCTTATTTACAATTTTTCAAAGCCGTTGACCACAAACTTCCTTTCACTGTATGTATCTTCATAATAAAAACAACTAATATTCATTTAAAAAACACATGAGGAAGGATTGTGGCCAGGTTGAAGTGCTTGTTAAATACCTATAGATTATACTGAGAATTCAAATGCGTTCCGGACAAAAGTTAAACTTAGAAATTAAATATATTATATAGAAAACCATTATAGAATGTGGTTCTCTATGTGAATTAATCAAAGGCTAGATATAAAGACCACTGGAATTTGAGAGTCCTAAACACAGAATACCACACAGAGGATACTGAAGTTGCCCACAGTCTTCTGAAGGCATGAGGTTCTACATAATACAGTGAAAGTCCAGTACCAAAGACCTCCAAAAATAAAAACAACCACACAAAAATCAGTAAGTTCTGAAAGAATGAACACTAGATTCTTTATGCTGCAAAAAGAAAGAGTTGTAGGATAAACATTGTCAATCAATGTTCTATAAACATTAAGAAGATCAAGAAAAAGACAACAATTGCTCGGGTCATATTCATAAGAAAACAAAAAGTTCTAGTCAAAAAAAAAACAAAAACAAAAACAAAAAACACAAAAGAGAAAACAGGGTTATTAGAGGAAGTCTAGGCTTAGGTAAAACAACAAGTTTTAGTAATTGAGGAAAAAATGAGATTTTAATAAACACAAAAAGTTAAACATAAGAAGAAAATTGGGGGTTTTAACAAGAGGATAAACCAAGGAAGAATAAGGAACTACTATATAGGGAGTTGAACCCATAAAAGCAATTGTTTGGCTGGGAGGCTTTCATTTTGAACTGTC
The DNA here is from genome assembly GCF_011764305.1 of Mustela putorius furo. Lineage (NCBI taxonomy): Eukaryota > Metazoa > Chordata > Mammalia > Carnivora > Mustelidae > Mustela > Mustela putorius. The sequence continues at coordinate 2,277,378 of NW_025422088.1, read as the reverse complement.
ATATTCACAAAAACAAAAGAAAAACAGATTAAAACACAGAGAGAACTGACACAGATTAAACCTACTTTATAGCACAAATAGAAACCTCTTATAGTCTTCAAATTCCCTTTCTTGACTGGTCCTAAAAGGTATGAACCATTTGAAATTCACCACTTATACATATCAAGAAAAAACAATTCCAGAGATTTTGGTCAAAATAAGCAGAATAAAAATTTTATGTGCTGTGGTGAGTGCCGTGAAATGTGTAAGCCTGATGATTTGCAGATCTGTACCCCTGGGGCAAATAAAACATTTATGTTAATAAAGAAAAAAATAAATAGAAATAAAAAAAAATAAACTGAAACTAAAAAAAAATACATTTGGGAAATTGAACATATTATATCTCTTTTAGATGATCTCAATGCCCATTTGTGTTATAAAATATCCAAGATATCTGATGGGCCGGCTAGGAAACCGGGGCTCCAAAATGGCGGACCTTCCCGCCTACCCTCTCCAAGATGGCGAACTTTCCCGCCACCCTCACTGCAGCCTCCACATCACCGCCAGGAAATTGAAACTCCACCCAGGAACTTCCCAATTCAGAGCTGTCCATCACAGACTTCCCCCACCCCATACCCTCTAATCACTCCATACCTTGCCTTATAGGGATGCAAGGCTATGCTCTACCTCAAACCCATAAAAGGACCTCGCCAACTCCCTCCCAGTGCAACTTCCCGGACTCACTCACTCTCCCTCTCTCTTTCTGTGAGTCGTGGAACCTCCCCTGAGGGTGCCCACCTCCTCCCAGCCGACTTTCATGGCTCCCCTTCTCCTGAGCCCTAAAACTTCACTGGAGAGTGCCTTTAATAAATCTTGCCCTGCGCCTACCTCGCCTGGTGTCATGTTTGCCTCGTCTGCTAAACGTTACAATATCCTCTAGTTTAAGAAAAGAGAATTAACTTGTTAGTTTTATTTAACATTCCTGAAACTTATATGAAGTCAGAGCCATTTGGAAAAAAAAGAAACTAGAGTGACCTTGAATTCTAGATTCCTTGAGTGAAAATACCAACAGCAAAGGGTCCCTTGAATAAATGATTGCAAGCACCTTGAAATGCTTTGTTACTATGAAATACCGACCTATGAAGAAACAGATGGTCTGAAACTAGATGGCTGAATGGAGGACCACTGTCTAGACAGGGTAAGTTTCTGAAACATAGAAACCACTTGTTTAGGGAGGCCTGGATGGCTCAGTGGGTTAAGCCTCTGCCTTTGGCTCAGGTCATGATCTCAGGGTCCTGGAATCAAACCCCACATCAGGCTTTCTGCTCAGCAGGGAGCCTGCTTTCCCCTCTCTCTTTGCCTGCCTCTCTGCCTACTTATGATCTCTCTCTCTCTGTCAAATAAATAAAATATTTTTTTTTCTTTTTTAAAGATTTTATTTATTTGACAGAGATCACAAGTAGGCAGAGAGGCAGGCAGAAGAGAGGAAGGGAAGCAGGCTCCCTGCTGAACAGAGAGCCCGAAGTGGGGCTTGATCCCAGGACCCTGGGATCACAACCTGACCTGAAGGCAGAGGCCTTAACCCACTGAGCCACCCAGGTGCCCTAAATAAAATATTTTTAAGAAACCACTTGTTTAATCTTTGTAGCTTAGTCCAGCACAGAGCAGATAATAAATGTATTTTGGCTGACTGAGTGGTTAGCTGTTGGTATTAAGTGCTTAATTATACTTTGCCCAGTTTATGTAAAGTCAAAGGGCCATGGATAGATCTTAAAGACCATGATCACTGATTGTCAATAAATATACTCATTCACATTTCTGGATGATGCTGATACATACGCCAATCAATTTAAAGCTTGCAAAATGATAGTCACTTGAAAATTTAATGAACATTTCTTAAGAGATGTGCAACACAGCATTTATATCTCTAATGCAAGAAGATAAATGATAAGTAGAGCTTTTTGACAACTGCTCAGGCGTAATCTCTTGGTTCTATACTAAGAGTTTAGAATGCATTTAAATAAGAAAGACTTATAAATGAAAGAACCACTTGACTGATTCTTTTTTTTTTTTTTTTTTACATTTGAGAAGGAAGAAAGAATCAGACACTTATTTAAAAGACCTTTTCTATCAAGAGTAAATATTAGGCACTTCCATCATCTAACAGTTTTGAATTTTATAGGTCTTTTAGTGAGAAATATAAATGGAAATTTTTTTAAGTGGTGAGTTCCCAGAACACATTCATAGAAAAGAAAACGCTTTCATATATAGTAAGTCCTCTCTGAGGAAGTAAAGCTACCAGCATTCTTTTCTCTATGCTGCATCAAGTCTAAGCAAGCTAAAGGTGAAAGGATGAAAAAAAAAATCTTCTAATACAAAAGAAGAGTGAAAATGTACTGTACCTAAACTCCAAAGGGATTTTTTTTTTTTTTGTCAAAGGCTGCCTTGTATAATCTATGCTGTTTAAAAATCACGCTAATCTCACTGAAGTTGTTATTGCAGTCTTTTGGTTGTTAATTTTAAATAATTTGTGGAAAGGAGAGTTTCTCTAAATAAAGGAAGCATCTTTGTGGCCTTTGGAGAGGATGTCAAGTCAACGAAACTTGTTGGATTAAGAAAAGTAGTTTCATCTGGGATTCTGAAAATTCAGTTCCATTTTATTGACCGATTTGTCAAAAAATCATTTTAAGTTTACAATGTTTAAAGGTTAAACTCACAAAACAGAGAAAAACTAATTGCCTCTCGTGGAATTAGCCAGGCCATTGCATGACTTGTCATAGAATTTCCTATAAATCAGAAGGATGCTCTTTATGCAATTTCATCAGAATACTTTTTGGTACAAATCTCAAGCACATCGTATGCTCATCAAAAGTTCATGATGACAAGAGAGGTTATCATTCTATTTACATAAAAATTGAGTCAGCTGGGGTAATTTTCAAAATATAAAGACACAGAACAGTAAGTTGGTTATGGGGGGGCACTGTTTCCACTTTAGAATCTAAAGAATACCTCTTTTTAAAAAGTTTTAATTTTGTTAGGATAGTCACCATAAAGAGTACATCATAGTTTCTGATGTAGTGTTCCAAGAGTCATTGTTTATGTATAACACCGAGTTATCCATGCAATACATGCCCTCCTTAATACCCATCCCCGGGTCAACCCATCCCCCCCTTTAAAACTCTCGGTTTGTTTCTTGGAGTCCACAGTCTCTCATGGTTCATTTAGTCCTTTGATTCCCCCCTGCCCCCGGCTTCATTTTTCCCTTCCTTCTCCCAATGTCCTTCATGTTATTCCTTATGTTCCACAAATAAGTGAAACCATATGATAACTGACTGTCTGCTTGACTTATCTCACTCAGCATAATCTCCTCCAGTCCCATTAATGTTGATGCAAAAGTTGGGTATTCATCCTTTCTGATGGCTGAGTTAATGTTTCATTGTATATATGGACCACATCTTCTTTATCCATTCATCTGTTGAAGGACATATCAACTCTTTCCACAGTTTGGCTATTATGGACATTGCTGCTATGAACATTGGGCCTTCTTTTCACTACATCTGTATGTTCAGGGTAAAAACCCAATAGTACAACTGCTTCTTTCAAGACTACCTCTTATAAGGCAATAATCTGCTCCTCAGTTTGTCATATAATCTAAACTTAATGTCTGGTGTCCAGCAGCCAATAGCTTGTTGTTCTAATATTTCATCCAGTTCTACTTATGTAGACCACAGTTCTAAAGCCTTCATGTGTATGTTTAGGGACTATTTTTGTGGGTAAGCCTAGTCATATATTAATTCATTTTACTGAAAGACACAGCCTTGGAGATTAGGAATTGATTCCTTTATTTAACTGTGCATCCCCAACATCTACAACAGGGTCTAGCTTATACTTGGTAGTCAATCAAAATTTATTTTGTATCATGTTACATAATTTAGAACACTTTTAAGAGTATATCAAATGTTACAGTGATTGCATCAATCATTATAAACATGGTTAAATTATCAAATATACTATCAGTTATACAACATGGATTTACTTAGAAAACTAGCTCCATACAGTATTTTAATACAATCATGCAAAATATTTCTAAAACATGACTTTCTTCATATCCATTTGTTTGATTATTATAAATTCCAGAATCTCCCAATCCCATCTTCCTTCATTTATTCTTCTCGTACCCACTTAAGCCCCCATGTTGCAACACCACTTCCTCATATCAGGGAGATCATATGATACCATAAGTGACTCTTAATCTCACAAAACAAACTGAGGGTTGCTGGGGGGAGGGGGTTTGGGAGAAGGGGGTGGTATTATGGACATTGGGGAGGGTATGTGCTTTGGTGAGTGCTGTGAAGTGTGTAAACCTGGTGATTCACAGACCTGTACCACTGGGGATAAAAATACATGTTTATAAAAAATAAAAAATTATATTAAAAAAAATAAAAAAAATAATAAATTCCAGAATCTATCACTAAGTAAATATGTTGCCAGACATCTAAGGATTATGCAAGTGGAAAAGATATGCCAAGTTACTTGAAATGACAGAAAGAATATTAAGAATATTAAAGGAATGATTTGGGGAAAATACTAATGTTACTGTAGTCCTCACTTAAATGGGGTCTATGATAAACAAGGTAAGTAAGTAAAATGTTCAGTGATAATCCACACTGGTTGTAAAAAAAAAAAAAATCAAGCTCATATAAGAAACACAAATTTTTTCATCATTCTCAGTATAATTGCAAACAGAAAAACCTGTATTTTTTTTTCTTTAATAGTACATTACCTCCAACAAAATCTAGCACCTTTTTCCAAGATCTTTTTATTTCAGTTACAGTGGTGAAATTTTCACTCATTGTAATGACCTTTTGGAATAGAAGAAAACACTTAAATAGCCAGGTTTAATTAGGCACTTTACATTTAAACATAACTGGTGCCTTCATAATTTCTAGGATCTCTGCCCGGTACACCAATGATGACTCCAGGTAGGAGCAGGTTGGGGGGTGAGTAGGAAGAGAATATTTAACTCTCTGCAGTTTTTTTATTGTTGTTGTTTGGCTGTCAGGGAAGGGAATTTTTTCCCCTTTTATTAATACTTGCTATTTTTTTTTTTAAGACTTTATTTATTTATTTATTTATTTGACAGAGATCACAAGTAGGCAGAGACAGGCGGAGAGAAAGACGGGGAAGGAGGCTCCCTGCTGAGCAGAGAGCCTGATATGGGACTCGATCCCAGGGTCCTGGGATCATGACCTGAGCTGAAGGCAGAGGCTTTAACCCACAGAGACACCCAGGCACCCCAATACTTGCTATTATTAAAGATGAAATCATATAGCAAGTCAGAAAAAAAAGAACTTATTATTTAAAGGGAAGCTCATGGATATTCTGATAGCAGGCTTGAAGTATTCTAATGTGATATGAGAAACAGCCTGAGAGTAATTTTACAAGAAACCAATGAATACAGGAGATTTGGGGTTTATTTAGTTTTGCACCATCTCAGAAGAGGTTTTCAGGCACCTATCTTCACGAAGTTCTTTTACCTAAGCATGGGAAGGACACCCACAAGTGCCACAAGACCCACTCCAAGGTTAAAATTTACATCAGAAACACACTGATGAGTTTGTTTGTTTGTTTGTTTTAGTGTATAAAAGTTATCTTATCTGGAAGTTGCTTCTAATCAGCTTTTGAGACCTGGGAGAACTGTTTTCCCTTAGAATTCAGTTTCACACTCTATGTTCCCTCCCGCCCCTCTACAGTCTTCTCTCTCACTCTCATAAAGCCATTTTAGCTGAAAGACACTTCATCTCTGGGACACAGTGAGATAGCTATATAATGAAGCAATACTTCATAATATGGCAATGCACTGCACTGCCTCACCTGCCTCCAAAACCCACCTGTGGGAATGAGGATCAACATCCCAAAACCCATTAGTGTGTCTGTGTGTATGTGGGTGTATACATACATACATACATACATACATACATACATGTATATACAGCACAAGTATTTGATTTTATAAAATGCTTTTTAAAATAGTAAATTGCATGTTAACTGATATTGTGGATTCATGAAGATTCTAAAATTAGTATAATACTCATATGGCTTTTACTTTATTTTTTTAAGATTTATTTATTTATTTGAGAGAGAGAGATAGAGAGAGAGCAAGCATGAATTGGAGGGGCAGAGGGAGAGGGAGAGAGAATCTGAAGCAGACTCCACAATGAGTGCAGAGCATGACTTAGGGCTTAATCTCATGACCATAGATCATGACCTAAGTAGAAACCAAGAGGCAGACTCTTAACCAACTATGTCACTCAGGTGCCTCTCATGTGGCTTTTAAATGACATCACAAATTTTCAATCATAAAAGTATAATCACCCTGTCTTGACTCTCTTTTGAGGAAGAGTCTTTCAGTTTTTATTCCAATCAGTGCTTGGCACAATATAGGCATTCAATAAATATTTGATAAATACATAAAATTTTAAATGATTTGGGGTGATTACATCAAGAAATTTGTGAATAAAATAATATATAATCTTAACAAAATTTAAGATAACAAGAAGCTTTCTTCTTAAAAAAAGAAGCTTTCTTCTTTAGCATGTCATGCACTTGAAAGAGGTAAGTGAGGTAAATTACTTATATGTGAATTTTTTATAACAATTTGGTGATCGTTGGAGTGCCTGGTGGCTGGCTAAGTGGGTTAAGCCTCTGCCTTCAACTCAGGTCATGAACTCAGGGTCTTGGGATCAAGCTCCACATCGGTCTTTCTGCTCAGCGGGATGCCTGCTTGCCCCCTCTCTCTGCCTTCCTCTCTGCCTACTTGTGATCTCTCTATCAAATAAATAAATAAAATCTTAAAAAAAAATAATTTGGTGACCCACAATAAAATTTTAATCTTTTATTTTATCTACATTATATATATACACATGATGTATTTATTTACCACATAGAAGAAATTTTGTGATAATTATCATAATTTTATATTTCTGTCCTAAAGTTTAAATAATGATTATGCAGAAATTTCTAAATTAGTAATGGTAACACATTTGTAATATATTGTGTAGTTTAATTAGTGCCATAATGTAATATCTAAATTGACTCCAACAAAGATTTTGGAGTTGAGTATGATCACCCCCCATTTGAACCAAAAACAATAAATACCATAGTGGTTTAGAGTGCAGGTTCTAGGGCCAAGCTTACCTGGGTCAGCATCGTAATTCTGCCATTTACTCTGTGACTTTGAGCAAATGTCTCAACATCTCCAAGCCCCAAGTGAGTGATGTCAACAATCTTATGATTTCCATTTACTATTGGAAGGGATAATGCAGAAAGTACTCAGCCTAAATGCTCTGCATTCAGCAAATATACAATAATGATTTAATTAATAGCAGTAGTCTTAAAGTGGAATTGCTATTTTTTTAAAAGATTTTATTTATTTATTTGACAGAGAGAGATCACAAGTAGGCAGAGAGGCAGGCAGAGAGAGAGAGAGGGGAGGAAGCAGGCTCCCTGCTGAGCAGAGAGCCCGATGCGGGACTCGATCCCAAGACCCTGAGATCATGACCTGAGCCGAAGGCAGCAGCTTAACCCACTGAGCCACCCAGGCGCCCTGGAATTGCTATTAATAAGAGATTAGACTGATAGTAAAGTTACAGCTTAGGAAACAATAGTGGTGAAAAGTTTGAGTTCAAGGCAGTCTGACTTCACAAATTTTGTTCTTCAAACCAATATTGCAGTAGCACATTTAAGTGAAAAATGAAAAGTAAAAATTTGCTACCTGAAGGAACACTTTTGGATTAACTTTCACAAAGTAAAAACATGTAATTTGAATATTTAAAATCCTTTTCATCTATTATAACTCAGGGTTTATGCATATTGAGATTTCTTAAAGTGTACTCTTATGCATTATTTGTGCTAGAAAAGCTATTCATCAGTGAAAACAAGATACTAACTTTTTCAGCTTAGAAAGGATATTTGGTAAAATGATACCTAATTACTCTATTCACAAAGGAAGAATGGCCTTTCATATATGTATTTGTCAGTCTCTTTCTTCTGAACATTAATGTTTCTTTTGAACTAAAAAAAATACTATTTTATTCAATGGAAAATAGAGTTTAGGAGCGTGATCATAAACGGACTTTTGTAGAGGAAAAAAGGAAAAAGGAAAGCCAAAATAGGAAAAAAAAAAAAAAAGAAAGAAAGAAAAAGATAAACCTTAAAGTGACCCAAATTAAAATATTCACTCAACAAATAGTGTAGTAAATTGGACAGAAGTAGCTCTTAGGGGAGACTGTGATCCTTACTCTAAAAATGGTTCATAATGCAACAGCCATTAGATTTTAAAAATCACTGGGGAACAGACTAAAAGTAGATGGGGATAAATTCATAACAGCAGCAAGAATGATGGAATGTATGATGTTATTTAAAAGGCTATTGGCAGGAATAAACACATCTCAGTGGCATCGTGGCGAACATCTTATACACATCCTCACAAAATATGCAATCCTTATTCCCTATCCTTTTGTTACTACACATCCCCACTTTTGTTCAGATAAGGACTGAAAATCCTCTGACTTCAAAAAACAGGTGGACAATCAAACACAATGAGAAGTCCACTGAGAAACTTATGTGAAGATCTGAGAGAAAAGCCAAGAGTAGTGTGAGGAGAATCCTTGCTCTGACCTCTGCCCCCATTTCACACCCAGCTAAACCAATACTGGCAACCATCTAGCTTTATTTTTCATGATCACATATAGGTTCTTGGTTAAGCTACTCTGAATCAGATTCCTTATTTTTTATGTTTAAAATTGTTCACAACTATCCCATACTCCATAACTATTATGGACTAGAGGGTATAGAGATTAAAGTTTGATTGAAAAAATGGATATGAAGTTAACTCTGATGTGTCTGACCAAGAAATCTGCCATTCCAAAAAAAAATCAGCAGGAAAATGGTGATTCTGATGTAGAATACACATTTGAGGTTGTAATGGAATCTTCATAAAATTGGAAATTATAAAATATATGTAACTAGAGGCAGATAAATAATGAGGTTATTTATATAGAATTCAGCAGTAGATTTGAAATATCAATTTTTTATGTTTAAAATTGTTCACAACTATCCCATACTCCATAACTATTATGGACTAGAGGGTATAGAGATTAAAGTTTGATTGAAAAAATGGATATGAAGTTAACTCTGATGTGTCTGACCAAGAAATCTGCCATTCCAAAAAAAAATCAGCAGGAAAATGGTGATTCTGATGTAGAATACACATTTGAGGTTGTAATGGAATCTTCATAAAATTGGAAATTATAAAATATATGTAACTAGAGGCAGATAAATAATGAGGTTATTTATATAGAATTCAGCAGTAGATTTGAAATATCAACTGTGGAAATGGATAGAATAGAGAGGCGAAAGAGGATGGAAGGGAGAATTCACCATTTGGAGGCTGAATGGAGAAATTAGCTACACAAGTAGAAAAATAGATTTAACAATGGACCATAGCTGCCACATTAACAAATGCAGTCATATTTTGTGGAGACCAAATCATCAAAAGTCATTTGCAACAGATGTACCATTCAATCTTTAAGAAACCAGTGGAAAAAAGTAATGATGCTAAGGATTGATGTCAAAAGCATTTCTAGAGCCCTAGGAAAGTCATGTTGTCCACATCTAAAACATCCTCCATTCTCTTTTATTTTCACTTTCACTTGGAACCCCAGCTACTAATGCCTCAACTCATTCTTCAGATATTAGCTTAGAAAGTTTATTCATAATCTATCCCTTCCCAACACATGATTATACTTTCAGTATTTATAGTACATTAGTATATGTTTACTTATCTGTTTATCCAATGGATATATGGACTCCTTAATGAAACATGTGGGTCTTGCTCATTATTGTATTCCTGGAAGGAATGGTTTGAATGAAATAGTTCTGATTAAGGAAGATCATAACTTTGGAATTACCACCACCTCCCTCCCCAACTTGTCTGTTCTCTTTGGGCTGGAGTAGTTTATAACACTGACATGGAAGTGAGCATGGGATTATACAGAAAGACCAGACTTTGAAGAAAAACAAATAACTTTATGATCCTGGTGTTCTACTCATTAGGTTTTAGCCTTAGAAAGACTACATACATATTTTAACCTCCTGGTTATTAAAATAGAGATGGTAGCTTCCCTCCTCTATTCTCTAGGATTATAATAGAAAATATCTATCTATCTATCTATCTATCTATCTATCTATCTATCATCTATCTATGGCCAATGATAATTGGCCAAAAGGATAAGTAGAAGCTGTGGTGGCATATAGATCTTAACTTATGCATCTTTATGTTGTCTAAATAATTTCTACCTCTTGAGGTAAAACTACTAGAACTAAGATAATTTATTTTAAGAATCATCTTTGTTGTAGAAGCATCATTATAGTGCTAATAAAAAGAATTAAAATATATGTTTCCTCAGCTACTATGAAAGAAGCTAACAAATTTCATGTCTAATAATCAAACACATTTTATGCTAAACAAATTTTCCATTAAAAAATCTAAATCAATACATTTAAATTTAGGAAATTGGTTTTCATAAAGGCTTGTTAATGGATATTGCTGCATTAAAACAAACAAAATTCATTTTTTATTGGAAACATCTTCATTCAAATCAACCACTTTACATATTTAATAAATAGTCTTGTGTTTTACCACAAATGAGCTACCTAATGCATCATAATTGCTAAAGTGCTTTCATACATTTATATAAATCTCACTATTTGGACGATATAATGTATTCCTGTGAACATATTTAAAGGACTACTTCTGCCCAAAATGCCTTATAGATAAAAAAAATAAAAAGAACAGAAATAAAATAATTTTTGCATATTCTGAAGCAGCTAAATATGTTGCCTACAGTTTTCTAGGATGTCCCATCCCAAGATATCACTATTGGCTTAAACACCATCATTATTGCAATAATGCCTAAGGTGCATACCTGTAGTAAAAACTACTGAACTGGAAAAGAATCCTGCAATAAAAGGTGGATCTCCATTATCCTATGCATAAAATCACAATCATGGTTACATTAAGATGAGAAAAGTCACAAGATATTAATGATAGTAATGAAGGAAAAAAGTTAAAGTTTGTTTTCTTAGTGGGACAATTAATGGGGAATAAAGATTCTTTGACTGCAGATTATTAGTTTATATGAGTAACTGCAACATTTGAAGACCTAATCAGGAAGCTGTAAATAAGCAAATTACCAGCTGTCAAAAAAATTATCACTATCAAATTAAATGAGCTTCCCTCAGGCAAACTAACATTGCTTTTGCCTGAAGGCCAACTCAAAAATGAATCATGAGGGAAACAAATCATATAAATAAAACAGATTTTAAATTAGTTCCCTGTGTAGACTAACTTGAAAAATAAACCTTAAAACTCATTTCTAAATTTTGCAACAACAAAGTAACTGCAGTGATGGCTGACTACTGTAGGCCAGATTAAGTATTTCCTAATGACCTCTGATTTCTTATTTTACATTAACATAAATATGATTACATAATCAACTCAGCTAATAACCATGGTGATTCCATAGATCAGACCAAAAAGTGATTTTTAAACATGAAAAGCGGTAGATAAAAGCAATAGGATTTATAGTATTCTCTGATGCAGAAGTCAACTGTTTAATACTACCTGTTTAGTGCTATTTCCAAAAAAAAAAAAAAAAAAAAATTGATTCAAGACTATCTTTAAAAGCCAGGTATATAAGTTATACATATTTTCTCACCCTGTCAAGTTTATGTGGGCTGGTATTTATACAGATACAACCGTATCAAAATTGAAACTAAAATGTTGGAAATCGTTTGTTTTCCTTTCATCTAATTGCGATGATATTTAAGCCACCGATTATCGATAGAAAGTAAAACAAATGGGCTGGAGAGTGAGGGGAACTTCTGTGACGACTATGAAAAGAAAAGAAAAAGTGCCTCTACAGAAGGGTGTCTTGAAAACACATAGTTTACTGTGTCAGTTAAAAAATCAAGAGTTCGGGGCACCTGGGTGGCTCAGTGCATTAAAGCCTCTGCCTTTGGCTCAGGTCATGATCCTAGGGTCCTAGGATCGAGCCCCACATTGGGCTCTCTGCTCAGTAGGGAGCCTGCTTCCTCCTCTCTCTCTCTCGGCCTGCCTCTCTGCCTACTTGTGATCTCTGTCTGTCAAATAAATAAATAAAATCTTTAAAAAAAATATCAAGAGTTCTACCTAAAAGTTAAAGAAATTTAAAGTTAGTCATCTGTGTCTCAGGGAAACCAAGAAATCTGTGTCTGCCATTGTGGAGCTAGTTAACATAATCAATATGAAGAGTAATCTATAATTTTCAGGAATCCTTTGGGCACTTTTGGTGTAGAGTTAAAATTCTGATCTCCTATGAGATCTTCTAATTATAGGAGCTGACCTTGGGGATAAAAGTTAGTATTTACATTTAACTCTGGTCTTTTTACAATGTGTCATTGACTCGTCTTTGAACTCTGCTTGTCAAATTACCCCCTTAGTTGTTAATTGCATTGAGCTGCCCTCTGAGTCTCATGGGAGTAGTAAATAACAAATAATTAAGAATATAAATATAAATATAAATTTTTTAATGGAGAACCACACCAACATTTAGTGTCATGTAGACCTAAAAAATGAGTCTTTAAATGGTGGGATGCCCAGTATTGTGGTAGATAGTGTACACTGTTCTATATCCCCCAGAAATGTGGCAGAACTATCAACAAGTAAAGCAGCTTTCTCTAAAGCTTGGTAAAAGAGCTCAGTCCTCTTGTCAGGTAAGTTTTTAAGCCACGTGTTTCATCTCTTTATTAATCAAACTGGTGTAGCATGTCAGAGAACACAAGTCCTAAATGGTCAATTTTCCCCCCTTAAATACAGATATTTAAAGAATATTATTTTCTCAAATATCAAATTATCCAGGAAATATATATATATATATATATATATATATATATATATATATATATACACTTGCTGATAATGAACAAGGAAGGGAAGGAAAAAAAAAACATTTTGGGAGATGACATTATTATTGTAATGGTCTTACTAACAGGCAGAAGAAAGAGAAATCAAAGGATCTATCTTATTTACAATTGTACCAAAAACTATATGATACCTATGGATAAACCTACCCAAAGAGGTAAAGGATTTATACTCTGAAAATTATAGGACGTTTATGAAAGAAATTGAAGAATACACAAAGAAGTGGAAAAAGTAAAACAATATTCCATGCTCATGGACTGGAAGAAAAAATATGTTAAAATGTCTATGCTACCCAGAGCAATCTACACATTCAATGCAATCCCTATTAACATACCATCAGCATGTTTCAAAGGGCTGAAGTAAATAATCCTAAAATTTTTATGGAACCAGAAAAGATGCCAAATAGCCAAAGGAATGTTGAAATAAAAAAAACAAAGGTAGAAGCATCGCAATTCTAGACTTCAAGGTGTTTCACAAAGCTGTAATCAACAAGACCGTATATTGGCAAAAAATAACACAAAGATCAATGGAACAGAAGACAGAACCCAGAAATGGACCCTCAAAACTATGGTCAGCTTATCTTTGACAAAGCAAGAAAGACTATCCAATGAGGCAAACAAACATACAAACAAACAAACAAAAACAAACAAACAGAAAAACAGTCTTTTCAACAAATGGTGTTGGGAAAATTGGACAACTACATGAAGAAGAATGAAACTGGACCACTTTCTTATACCACACACTATAATAAATTCAAATGAATTAAAGACCTAAATGTGAGATAGTAATCCATCAAAATCCTAGAGGACTTTGTGTTCTTCTAGAAGAGAACACAGGCAGCAACCTCTAACCTCAGAAACAACAACTTCTTGCTGGACACATCTTCAAAGACAATGGAAACAAAAGCAAAAATGAATTATTGAGATCTCATCAAGGTAAAAAAGCTTTTGCACAGCAAAGAAAACAGTTGACAAAACCAAAATAAAACTTACAGAATGGGAGAGGATATTTGTAAATGTCTTATCATATAAATGGCTAGTATCCAAAATCTATAAAGCACTTACCAAATTCAATACCCCAAAAAACAAAAAATCAAGTCAAGAAATTATATATATATATAATTATATATTATATATAATTTACATATTATATGTACTTACATATTATATATATGTATAGATATACATATAAACTGAGTATTACTTAGCCATCAAAAAGAATGAAATCTTGCCATTTGAAATGACATGGATGGAACTAGACGGTATTATACTAAGCAAAAATAAGTCAGTCAGAGAAAGACATATATCATATGATTTCACTCATACATGGAATTTAAGAAGCAAGAGATAAACATAGAGGAAGGGAAGGAAAAATAAGATGAAAACAGAGAAGGAGACAAACCATAGAAACTCTTAACTATAGGAAACAAACTGAGGTTTGCTATGGGGAGGTGGGTGGTGGGAATGGGCTAACTAGGTGATGGGTATTAAGGTTTATTACTTGAAGTAATGAGTGTTGTATGCAACTTATAAATCACTAAATTCTATTTTTGAAACTAATAAAACACTATATGTTAATTAAATTGAATTTAAATTAAAAGAAAAAAAATAATCGTGATGGTTTTGAGGACAATAATTGCAAATAATATTATTCCAGAAATGAGAACACAAATAGCTGGCAGTTGTGCCTTTGGCATATTTGCTTGTAGTAACTGACAAACGTTTATTATTGTGTATTCATTTCACTTCAAAACTCTTCATCATCATTTATTACCTAATTTTCTCATCACAATCTTAAAATAATGCCAGAATATTCCTGGATGGGTAACCTATATTTGGATAATATAGCTCCCCATAATAATCAAAGGGCCTTCTGAGGCTTTGGGAGGCTGGAAACAGAGTATTGATAAAGGACACCTGGACGCTGGTTCTGCCTCTTCCTACTCTGCTTGTGTTCTCCACAATGTGAGAAATATATTTATTGATGTTTATTTTGGCTAGAGGATTGGAAGGAATCAGATCTCTGTAACTATTTTTTTTGAAGGCCTACATAGTGTAAATTCCTCCAGATGAGTGAGGAAATGCCATGTGAACTTAGATTAAAGTTCAACAAGAATTGCATTTTGCAGAATCTATATGATTCTACCCTTAGGTAGAGGACTTAGGCCTAATAATCACAAACTGCTACTACATGTATATACCACTGTTACAGATGTTGTGTCTTAAACTTCTGTCAAGTCTTTTTTTTTTTTTAAATCAATTAAATCCCAAATGTAATCTGATTTTATTGTGTGAGTGGTATACATGAAGATAGCAACATGAATGGCTACGGTAGGGAACTGCTCATACATAAGTGTGAATTTCTTTCTAGTCAATTCATAGTATACCTGAACCAGCATGACCATTGCATTTGGGAGGATTTGGAACTTCTCTGAATTTTTCTTAGAGATATGGCTGTATAGAGATTATCATGCTTAATATTTATAATCAGAGAAGTTGGAGAAAATATTACCCAAAATAGTTGTAGAGAGACTCTGCTTGTAGTATGTTTTCTTTGGGGGCATAAAAATTAGCGATATTAGTAAACATATGCATTTTTCAGCATTTTACTCCCATTATTGACTATGTCTTACCAAAATTCTTTAAAATAGATTTCCATTATTGTCATTGTAATGACTGTGAGAGGTAATTACAGAGACTAGAAAACATAGTTGGGAAGCAGTGAGGCAGGGATTTCAATTTAAATACAACCATGTTTTTATTCATATTACTTCCAAAAATAAAGGGTACATATATGGATTCATGTGTGCATGTGTATGCAAGTCTTGAAATAAGGCAAAGTGATGAAAGTGGGCTCTGGGGCCTGACGATCTGTATTTGAATCCTTACTCTGCTAGCTTACTACGTACTAGCTTTGAGATCTTGTAAAGTTTAATTAAACATTCTGAAATTCAGTTTCCTTATTTGTTAGCAGCTATGGCTGCTCAGTTCCTAAATCCATTAGTAATTTATACTTGCAAAATGTAATAATCAAATCCTGCCCTTTGTATTGTATTTATTTGCTGGGATACTTTTATAACAAGACATACCCCCTATTCTACTATTTTGTTAACTAGTCGTGGGCAGAGCCCATATAGGAAATGGAAGGTAGATGGTTGATTCTTTTATTTCACTTACTAGGTTTCAAGATGTTTTAATTGTTTCTCATCCTCTGAAGATCAATTTTAAAAATGTCACTTTGAACTCACAGGTTTATATATGTTTGGTAAATTTCAGTTAATTGCAATGACTGTATTAGTATTTATTAACTACAAATTAACCCAGTAGAGGAATCTTCAAGTTGTTTTCTAAATCATTTTGACATACATCTCTAGAGTCTTTAATAGCTTGCTTGCTACCTAAGTTGAAAAGACATTCTAGGTTCATTCTGTCCTAGACCTGTCATTTCTCCAAGAAGCCTCATTTCAAAAAGCCATTTCAAAATTATAATCTGGGTGCTTATAGATATTTATTGCTACTGGGTTTGTCATTGCTTCTTGGTCTTTATAGTGGCAGAACTAGGATACACATACACAAACTTGTACGCATATATTCATATATATAAGCATATTTTTCAAGAAAACAAGCCTCAAAATACTGATGTTTCCAATGCAAATTCAAGACTACAGAGTTTTTAGTAAATCTCCTTTGTGTTGCATCATTCTCCCCTTATCCATATAAATAATCCTAATTTTTGAACATACAGAAGAGAATTAAAATATTCAATCACTATTGCTCATTTTCTTTATTTACTTCACAGAAAGCCTCAGAATATCAATAACACTGCCACCATAAATATGACTAATAAAAATTCTTAAAATCTGAGTATACTTTCCTACAATTTCTTATTTCTATAGTTATACTACACAAACACACATATATACATATTTGAGTGTATCTACACCATCTACATAATTTACATCAATCACCTGTATCAATGCGTATATCATCTCTCCATCTATGATCAAGGTATAGAGCGATTGTATGCTATATGCTTTAACTTGTTTTATGAGTAACTGTATTTTAAGTACTCACACCAATCTTTGTATGTACATCTACTCACATAGCTGTCAGAAACTGACTCTATAGAAGATTCTCAAGGACTCAAGGAAACAATGGAGTTTCTAAATGACAATAATAAGTTATCTTTCATCTTTATAAATCAAAGTTAGTTTTTCTAAAGATATCATTGGCTTGCGTGGTTCTCATTTCTTTCCTTATGTATTAGTTTCCTCTAGAATTAAGTTTCTGTTGTCTGATAACTTATTTTCTTCACCTTATTAGTCATTTTCTTTATAGTCCAGCATTTTACTAGAACATTCCTTGCTTTTGGTAATTCCAGGTTAATATCCTTAGGTACTGAGATTATCTTTCAAAATGCATTTTCAAATAACAGTAGGAGAGCTTTCCTGATTATAATTTATTTTAAAATTTATTTTATTTATTTAATTTAATTCAATTAATTAAAATATAGTGTATTGTTGTTTTCAGAGGTACAGGTCTGTGATTCAACAGTCTTATATAATACCCAGTACTCATTATATCACATGCCCTCCTTAATGGCTCTCTCCCAATTATCTCAATCCTCCACCCCTCTCTCTTCCAGCAATCCTCATTTTGTTTTCTATGATTAAGAGTCTCTTATGGTTTGTCTCCCTCTCTGGTTTTGTCTTGTTTTACTTTTTCCTCTCTTCCCCTATGATCCTCTGTCTTGTTTCTTAAATTCCACAAGTCAGTGAGATCGTAAGATAATTGTCTTTCTCTGATTAACTTATTTTGCTTAGTATAATAACCTCTAGTTCCAGCCACATTATTGCAAATGGCAATATTTCAATTTTTGATGGTTATGTAATATCCCATTTTGTGTGTGTGTTGGGGGGGTGGGGGGTGGGGGGTGCATGTACATACCACATCTTCTTTATCCATTCATCTGTCAATGTTCATCTGGGCTCTTTCTGTAGTTTAGCTACTGTGGACACTACTGCTATAAAGATGGGTGTGTAGGTGCCCGTTCAGGTCTACATTTGTAACTTTTGATTAAATACCCAGTAGTGCAATTGCTGGGTTATAGGGTAACTCTATTTTCAACATTTTGGGGAACCACTGTACTGTTTTCCAGAGTGTAAGAGAGTTCCCCTTTCTCTTCATCCTCGCCAACATCTGTCATTTCCTGACTTGTTGATTTAAACCATTCTGACTGGTGTAAGGTGATATCTCATTGTGGTTTTGAGTTGTATTTCCATGATTTCAAGTGATGTTGAGCATTTTTTCATTGTGGTTTTGATTTGTATTTCCCTGATGTCAAGTGATGTGGAGCATTTTTCATGTGTCTGTTGGCCACATGAATGTCTTCTTTGGAGAAATGTCTGTTCATGTCTTCTGCCCATTTCTTAATTGATTATAACTTTGAATATTTGTTCTTTTCCTTTGGTTTTCTTCAGGGACTTCTGTTGTTTGTATGTGGGACTTCATGTATCTTCAACATTTAGTAATTTGACTCAAATCTTTTTCAGTTTTTTAATATTTTCTAAAATAAGCCTTCTATTAACCATTTTTTTTCCCTTAATGTTAAGTATATTTGCTTCCATGTTCCTCCTGGTTCAGTCTTCACATCTGAAGTGATTATTTCTTTTATTTTTAATACTTCGCTGAACTTTATTATCTCACTTTTGAGATTTTTCTAATTCTGATATATGTTGTTTTTTGCTGTCTTTTTTACTGTTCCTAATTTCTTGTACAATATTTTTAAATAATATAGCATAGTTTTGAAGCATTTTGTGGGCAAGTTTTTCTGTCATGATTTTTTTTTCTGTCATGATTTTAATTTTTGTATTAGAGTTATCTGATTATTCAATTAGCTAATCCAGGGAAAATGTGAATCACAAAGTAATTTCTCAGAATTAATGGACAAAAATGTTTAGTCAATATTCAATAGTCAATTATTAATTTGTCATTTGACCAATAGTCAATTATTGAGTATTGGTCTATTGCGTCAATAGACCAATTGTTCAAACTATTGACCAATAGTCATTTATTGATTATAAAATAACACAAAACATATGTATACATGTCCTAGTACTTGGTACTTCCAGGATCCACTGTGTTCTTAGTAGTGTTATTCTATTCTAAAAGTTTAGATAAAATGTGTAATTTGTAAACCCTTTTAAAAAGATATTTTGTGGCCTGGGCAAGATGGCGGAGAAGTAAGAGACCCTATTTCAACTGGTCCCATAAAGTGAGCTAATTATTTATCAGAACACTCTGAACACCCATGAAATCAGCCTGAGATGTAGGATTAAACACTTCTGGATCTCTATGGGGGCAGAAGACAGCAGTCTAGAGGTAAAACAAGTGGAAATCAGACTGATATCAGAGAATAAACAGTAGGGGGAGGGAGCCACGGGAAGCAACCCATTGGGAAGTACTACCCATTGCAATACAAGAATGCCTTATGATCAGGAATCAGCCTTAACTTGGTGTCTGGTTAAAACCACTCAAAAAGAGCAAAAGGTCTTAAGGGGAAACTGGTAGAATTGGGTGGTCACAGGCACGGGCCTAAGCCCACGGACCCAGAATGGCCAGCACTGGAGACCACCTTTGCCAGAGAGAGTGCAACAAGGCCTCCATGCCCTGATCCTAAGCTTTTCTTGGCTTGCACCAGCGCTGGGCCAGGTGCCCTCCAAGCATGAGGGAGTCTGATGTGTGCACCAGCCAGAGTTCACTAGAACCTAGCCTTTTGCATTCTGCACGTGCACTGCACGACCAGGGACTGAACCATGCATGTTCCTTGCCCATGCCTGAGAGTCCCTTGTGTGGATGCTAGCCTGTGGGCGATAGGACCAGCTGAGTCTGAACACTCCCAGCCTGGGCTTGAAAATCTCAGCACACTATCTCTGGTCTACTGTAGTCCTGGCAAAGGCAGCCGCTGGAAGCAGGCTCCCTGGACCAATATCACTTGCAGTTTAGTTACACAGGGGTACAGAGACAAGCGGGGGGTAATTTGCATGATCCCTGATGGTGGCCAGGGGCTCATGCTGCCTGTGGTTGACAGCTCAGTGGATTTTGAAGAGGGAGATTCTGTGTGTTTGGGACCACCCAGAGGGGAGCAGACTGAGGCTTCTCTCCCAGACAGAGGTCTGGGCAATTTGCTTTCCACTAAGCCTCCGAAAATCTGCAAAAAGCCACCAAAGAACAAAAACCTCCAGAGAACAGAAGCCTGAAAAACCAGTTTCAACAGAGCTCAGCCCCTTGATAGGGAGCATGAAGACTCAACCCAAGCAAGACTAACTGAAAATCAAAGCTGCAAGCCCCTCCCCCAGAAGGCCAGCTGAAAGAACGAGAAGACAACCACCACAGGGTCCCTATAAAATAGTAAAACTCCAATATCAGGGGAAAAGAAGATATTAAGCTACTGGTGTTTCCCTAAAACCTGTATATTTCACAGATGCAACTTTATTTTTAAATTCATTCTCACTATTCTCATTTTTTTTAAATTTTTTAAACCTATTTACCATTACAATGAGAGGTTCAATACAACAAATTCCATTAATAACCTATTTTTTATAATAACCTTTTAACTTGAACTTTTTTCATACACATACCTGTGTTTTTCTTTGGCTTTTCTATTTTTCAATATATATATAGATATAAGATTCAAGGTAATCTTCTTTCCCTAATCAATACTACCCCTTATATTTAAACCAGTTTTAATCTCCCTTTATCTCTGGAAAGTTGAGTCCTTTAACAAAGATATCAAAATACACCCAGGAAGAATCAAAATAACCTTTCTTACCTACATTGAGGATTTATAACCACCCTCCCATCTTTTTCTGTGTATTTGTGTTTCTGTATATTTGTTTCTGTTCTGGTATTATATAGATCTTATACTTGGGCTTCATTTTGGCTGAATTCTTTTTTTTTTTCTTGTCATTTATTTCTGTCAGTCTTTTCATTTGTCCATTTTTGATTGTATACATTAAAACCTTATTTTGGGGGCCCATTCTGGTTGGGTCTTCTCTTTCTCTCTCTCTCTCTCTTTTTTTTTTTTTTCTTTCTTTTTGGTGGTAACTTCCGATTACTCAGAAGTGTTCCAGGGTGCACCATGACTGGATCACGGTTGATATATTCAGCTACACATCCCCTCAAACACCTCTCACCAAAATGACTAGGAGGAGGAATGTTCAACAGAGGAAAAATTCAGAGACTGTGCTCGCTCCATCAGAGCTTTTGGATATGAACATAAACAATATGTCAGAAAGGGAATTCAGGGTAACAATTATCCAGGCAATAGCTATTTGGAGAAAACCATTAATGACAACATTGAATCTATTAGGGCAGAAGTGAAAGCTACTCAGGAAGAAGTTAAAATGCTATCAATGAGATCCAATCTAATCTAAATTCTCTAACAGCTAGGGTAACTGAGGCAGAAGATAGAAATAGTGATCTAGAGGACAAAAGGATAGAGAAAAAGGATCAAGAAGAGGCGTGGAACAAAGAGCTTGGAAGCCATGAAAACAGAACTAGGGAATAATGACGCCATGAAACATTCCAAAATCAGAATTATTGGGATCCCTGAAGGGAAGGGGAAAGAAAGAAAACTAAAAGATATAGTTTAACAAATTATCCATGAAATTTTTTCAACTGGGACCAGCATTCATGTCCTAGAGGCAGAAAGATTGTCCCCCAAGATCATAGAATCTAGAAAGACTTCGAGACACCTCATTGTGAAACTGATGAATCATCCAAACAGAAAATCAATAAAGAAACAGGAGCATTGAATGACACATTGGACCAGATGGACCTCATAGATATATACAGAACATTCCACCCTAAAACAACAGAATACTCATTCTTCTTGAGAGCACATGAAACTTTCTCCAGAAGAGACCACATACTGGGTCACAAATCAGGGCTCAATTGATACCGAAAGATTGAGATTATTTTCTGCATATTCTCAGACCACAATGCTTTGAAACTGGAACTCAACCACAAGAACAAGGTTGGAAGGAATTCAAACACTTGGAAACTAAAGACCATCCTGCTCAAGAATGTTTGAATCAACCAGGAAATCAAAGAAGAACTTAAAACAATTCATGGAAACCAATGATAATGAAGACAATTCGGTCCAAAAACCTATGGGATATGGCAAAGGCAGTCCCAAGGTAAATACATAGCCATCCAAGCCTCCCTCAAAAAAATTGAAAAATCCAAAATGCACCAGCTCTCTTTACACCCCCAAAGAATTGGAGAATCAATAACAAATTAAGCCAACCCCACACACAAAAAGGGAAATAATCAAGAGAGAACAGAGATCAAGGGGATAGAAACTGGAGATACAGTATAACACATCAATGAAACTAGA
The DNA here is from genome assembly GCF_011764305.1 of Mustela putorius furo. Lineage (NCBI taxonomy): Eukaryota > Metazoa > Chordata > Mammalia > Carnivora > Mustelidae > Mustela > Mustela putorius. Next base: position 2,254,976 of record NW_025422088.1, on the reverse strand, counting down.
AGGTGGATTTTTGAGAGTCAATAAGACTGATAAACCATTGGCCAAATTAATCCAAAAGAAAAGAGAAAGAACCCAAATTAATAAAATTATGAATGAAAAGGGAGAGATCACAACTAACACCAAGGAAATAGAAACAATCATCAGAAATTATTACCAACAGGTATATGCTAATAACTTAAGTATCCTAGAGAAATGGATGCATTCATGGAAACCTATAAACTTCCAAAACTCAATCAGGAAGAAATTGACAACTTGAATAGACCAATATCTAGTAATGAGATTGAAGCAGTGATCAAAAACCTCCCAAAAAACAAGAGCCCAGGACCCCACAGATTCCCTGGAGAATTCTGCCAAACATTCAAATAAGAAATAATACCTACTGTGCTGAAGCTGTTTCAAAAAATAGAAATAGGAGAACTTCCAGGCTCTTTTTATGAAGCCAGTATTACCCTGATCCCTAAAAGAGGCAAAGACCCCACCAAAAAGGAGAATTTCAGACCAATATCCCTGATGAATATGGATGCTAAGATTCTCAAAAAGATTCTAGTTAATAGAATCCAACAGTACATTAAAAAAATTATCCACTATGACCAGGTAGGATTTATCCATGGGATGCAAGAGTGGTTCAACATTTGCAAATCAATCAATGTGATAGAACAAATCAGTAAGAGAAAAGAGAAGAACCACATGGTCCTCTCAACTGATGCAGAAAAAGCATTTGACAAGATACAGCATGCGTTTTTGATTAAAACGATTCAAAATATAGGGATAGAGGAAACATTTCTCAACTTCATAAAACCTATCTATGGAAGACCCACAGTAAGTATCATCCTCAATGGAGAAAAGCTTACAGCCTTCCCTTTGAGATCAGGAACATGACAAGGATGTCCACTCTTGCCAGTCTTGTTCAACATAGTACTAGAAGTCCTAGCAACAGCAATCAGGTAACAAAAATAAATAAAAGATATTAAATTGGCAATGAAGAAGTCAACTCTCTCTCTTCGCAGATGACATGATACTTTATATGGAAAACCCAAAGACTCCACCTCCAAACTACTAGAACTCATACAGCAATTTAGTAATGTGGCAGGATACAAAATCAATGTACAGAAATCAGTTCCTTTCTTATACACTAACAATGAAAATATAGAAAGGGAAATTAGAGAATCGATTCCATTTACTATAGCACCAAGAACCATAAGATACCTGGGAATAAACCTACTAAAGAAGCAAATGATCTGTACTCAAGGAACTACAGAACACTTATGAAAGAAATTGAAGAAGAACCAAAAAGATGAAAGATCATTTCATGCTTATGGATCAGAAGAATAAACATTGTTAAAATGTCTATACTTCCTAGAGCAATCTATACTTTCAAGGCCATCCTGATTAAAATTCCACTAGCATTTTTCAAAGAGCTGAAACAAACAATCCTAAAATTTGTATGGAATCAGAATAGACCCCGCATTGCTAAAGAAATGTTGAAAAAGAAAAACAAAACTGGGGGTATCACGTTGCCTGGTTTCAAGCCTTACTACAAAGCTGTGACCACCAAGACAGCTGGTACTGGCACAAGAACAGACACATAGACCAGTGGAACAGAGTAGAGAGCCCAGATATTGACCCTCAACTCTCTGGTCAAATAATCTTCAACAAAGCAGGAAAAAATATACAGTGGAAAAAAGACAGTCTCTTCAATATATGGTTCTGGGAAAATTGGACAGCTACATGTAGAAGAATGAAACTTGACCATTCTCTAACACAATACACAAAGATAAACTTGAAATAGATAAAAGACCTCAATGTGAGGTAAAAATCTATCAAGATCCTAGAGGAGAACATAGGCAATAACCTCTTAGACATCAGCCACAGCAGCTTCTTTCAAAATGTGTCTACAAAGGCAAAGGAAACAAAAGCGAAAAATGAACTTTTGGGACTTCATCAAGATGAAAAGCTTCTGCACAGCAAAGGAAACAGTCAACAAAACAAAGAGGCAACCCACAGAATGGGAGAAGATATTCGCAAATGACACTACAGACAAAGGGCTGATATGCAAGGTCTATAAAGAACTCCTCAAACTCAACACACACAAAACAGATAGTAATGTCAAAAAATGAGCAGAAGACGTGAACAGACACTTTTCCAAAGAAGACATACAAATGGGTAACATACCCATGAAAAAATGTTAATAATCATTAGCCAGCAGGGAGATTCAAGTCAAAACCACATTGAGGGGCGCCTGGGTGGCTCAGTGGGTTAAAGCCTCTACCTTCAGCTCGGGTCAAGATCCCAGGATTTTGGGATCGAGCCCCGCATCAGGCTCTCTGCTCAGCGGGGAGTCTGCTTCCCTTCCTCTCTCTCTGCCTGCCTCTCTGCTTACTTGTGATCTCTCTCTCTGTCAAATAAATAAATAAAATTAAAAAAAAATCATCACATTGAGATATCACCTTATACCAGTTAGAATGGCCAAAATCAACAAGACAGTAAACAACAAATGTTGGAGAGGATGTGGAGAAAGGGGAAACCCTCTACCACTGCTGGTGGGAATGCAAGTTGGTGCAGCCAATTGGAAAACAGTGTGGAGATTCCTTAAGAAATTAAAAATGTAGCTTCCCTATGACCCTGCAGTTACACTAGTGGGTATTTACCCCCAACGACTACTGATATAGTGAAAAGAAGGGCCATCTGTAACCCAATGTTCATAGCAGCAATGGCCACAGTTGTCAAAATGTGGAAAGAACCAAGATGTCCTTCAATGGCCTAATGGATAAAGAAGATAGGGTCCGTATATATAATGAAGTATTATGCCTCCATAAGAAAGGATGAATACCCAACTTTTGTATCAACATGGATGAGACTGGAAGAGATTATGCTGAGTGAAATAAGTTAAACAGAGAGAGTCAAGTATCATATGGCTTTACATACTTGTGGAGCATAAGGAATAACATGGAGGACATTGGGAGATGGAGAGAAGTGAGTTGGGGGAAATTGGAGGGGGAGACAAACCATGAGAGACTGTGGACTCTGAGAAACAAACTGAGGGTTTTGGAGGGATGAGGGGTGGGGGGTTGGGTGAGCCTGGTGGTGGGTATTATGGAGGGCATGTGTTGCATGGAGCATTAGGAGTGGTGCATAAATATGAATGCTGGAACACTGAAAAGAAATAAAATAAAATAAAATGGGAAAAAAAGGATATTTTGCTATTTGACCTACTAATCAAAGTCTTAAGAAATTAGGCAAGGGTTTTTAATTTTTTTGAAACCTTTCTTGTATTTACCCTATTTCTTAGCAACCAATATACCAATTATTCAAAGTAGCATTTAAAGCATTATCTAATTATTGATAACTAAAGATGTTTAGATTCTGAAAGGCACATAATGCCAAATTTTTTGATGATGCTCACTTCCAAATATTTTAACTGTTTTTATAAATAATATGATGGAATCGACAGTTTTGCTCTAAAATATAATGTGTTTAGGGGCACCTGGGTGGCTCAGTGGGTTAAGCCACTGCCTTCAACTCAGGTCATGATCTCAGGGTCCTGGGATCGAGTCCCGCTTCAGGCTCCCTGCTCGGCAGGGAGCCTGCTTCCTTCTCTCTCTCTGCCTGCCTCTCTGCCCACTTGTGATCTCTCTCTGTCAAATAAATAAATAAAATCTTTAAAAAATTAAAAAATAAAAAATAATAAAATATAATGTGTTTATATAATAATAAAGTTATAAAAAATATGTTGTAGAATTATTACATTTACTATTTGTAACATATCTTAAATAAGTCAATAACACATATTGGAGTATTTTACTACTGGTGCATTCTGTAGTTTAAAGGGATGAGGTATAGTGGGAAATAAAATTTAAAAATATTTTGCATTCATCCAGGATATTGTTCTTCATTTTAAGGAGGCACACAAAAAAATATCATATGGAGCATTGTATTAAAAATTAGAGAAATTAATTCAAATTGGAGTTGACATTTTCTACACTGTATATATGTTTATAAACTGATGGCATTTATTTACATAAAAATATCCATAATGATGTTCAATTTCAGAATATTTAAAGCTAATACAATCAATCCTTTTATTTCTATTATGAATAATAACTGATATATACTAAATATAAGAAATAAATAAAAGAAGCCTATGTTTCCCAGTGGATAGTAAGCATTGACAATAAAATCTGTGGAATTCAAGGGCTGTGGAATTCCTCTTGCTCTACCTTTAAAGTATTATTTCCTCTGGTTTGATGTGGCCAAGTGATGTTTTTAGAGAAAATCTCAAATGATTTATAAACTACATCTCAAACATATGATTTTTAATATAGAGAGGGCTGTGTAGTGCTATGTTAGCTAATGATTGATGGTAAATCAGCCATCACATTTATATGGATCTTTCTTCACATACACAATAACATTCAACAAACCCACTACATTAAATGAGGCACTAAGATTGAGCAATTAAGTATTTAACTATGAGCCTGGTGCAATTTTAATTTTTTTTAACTCAGGAATTATGCCTGGCTTAGAAATTAATTTTAACTCTAGAACTCTCCAATATCATCATTATAATTATTTCTATTGTCATTATCACCTTGAAGAAACTAATTGCTTTAAAACATTAAAAAACTATTCTGTTATCAGATACTTGTTACTATTTCCATTACATCTATAAAAATTAAGAGTGCCTAAAAGTAACAATTAATAAAACTCATAATTATTCAATAAAGTTTATTAAGCACCTTAAGTTTATTAAGTAAATTTTATTTCATTTGTGTAATTATCTAATAAAATATGGTGCTTAGGGGCATCTGGGTTGTTCAGTGGGTTAAGCCTCTGTTTTTGGCTCAGGTCATGATCTCAGGGTCCTGGGATCAAGCCCCTCATTGGGCTCTCTGCTTAGCAGGAGGCCTGCTTCCCCCTTTCTGCCTGCCAGCCTCTCTGCCTACTTGTGATCTCTGTCTGTGAAATAAATTTAAAAAAAATATGGTGTTTAGTTAATAGTCTCATATAGCATGAGCTAAGAACCTCTAATGTGTTTTTTTTTAAACTTTAATCCATATCTCTTAGCATTGTGCATAAAAATAAAATTCAGTTTTACGTTTTTGTTTTTAAAAACCCACATACAGGACGGAGGAGTCAAGATGGCGGAGAAGTAGCAGGCTGAGACTACTTAAGCTAGCAGGAGATCAGCTAGATAGCTTATCTAAAGATTGCAAACACTTGCAAATCCATTGGCAGATCGAAAAGAAGAACAGCAATTCTGGAAACAGAAAAACAACCACTTTCTGAAAGGTAGGATCGGCGAAGAAGTGAATCCAAAGCGACGGGAAGATAGACCCCGGGGAGAGGGGCTGGCTCCCGGCAAGGGCCGGAGCAATGGAGCACAAAATCAGGACATTTAAAAGTCTCTTCCACTGAGGGACATGATTCCAGAGGCTAAATCAGGGCAAAGCCCACGTGGGGTCAGCGTGGCCTCAGGTCCCGCAGGGTCACAGAAGGATCGGGGGTGTCTGATTGTCACAGAACTTGCGGGTATTAGAACGGGAAAGCCGTCTACAGAGACAGAGCCAACAGTAAGATCACAGCTCAGGGTTACCTTGAACCGGTCGCAGGCTCAGTGGGCTCCGAACGCGGCCGGAGGTCAGGAAGACGGGAGTAACTGGGCGCTGTTCTCTGGGGCGCACTGAGGAGAGGGGCCCCGGGCTCTCAGCTCCTCCGGGCCAGAGACCAGGAGGCCGCCATTTGTATTCCCGTCATCCGGAACTCTACAGAAAGCGCTCAGGAAACAAAAGCTTCTGAAAGCAAACCCGAGCGGAATACTCAGCCCCTGGTAAGGGCGGTGCAATTCCGCATGGGGTGAAGACACTTGAGAATCACTACAGCAGGCCCCTCCCCCAGAAGATCAACAAGAAATCCAGCCAAGACCAAGTTCACCTACCAAGGAGTGCGGTTTCAATACCAAGGAAAGCAGCAGAAATCCAGAGGAGGAGAAAGCAAAGCATGAAACTCATGGCATTCTCCCTGTGATTTTTTTAGTCTTGCAGTTAATTTAATTTTTTTCTTATTCATTTTCTTTCTCTTCTTCTGCTAAAATTTTATTAACTTTTTCCCTTTTCTTTTTTAACGTTTTTTAACTAGTTTATCTAATATATATATTTTTTCTTTTTTATATTTTTCTTTATTCGTTTTCTTTTTTTTAAATTCTTTTCTTTTCTTTTTTTTCTTTCCTTTTGAACCTATTTTTATCCCGTTTCTCCCCCCTCACGATTTGGGATCTCTTCTGATTTGGTTAAAGCATATTTTCCTGGGGTTGTTGCCACCCTTTTAGTATTTTACTTGCTCCTTCATATACTCTTATCTGGACAAAATGACAAGGCAGAAAAATTCACCACAAAAAAAAGAACAAGAGGCAGTACCGAAGGCTAGGGACCTAATCAATACAGACATTGGTAATATGTCAGATCTAGAGTTCAGAATGACAATTCTCAAGGTTCTAGCCGGGCTCAAAAAGGCATGGAAGATATTAGAGAAACCCTCTCGAGAGATATAAAAGCCCTTTCTGAAGAAATAAAAGAACTAAAATCTAACCAAGTTGAAATCAAAAAAGCTATTAATGAGGTGCAATCAAAAATGGAGGCTCTCACTGCTAGGATAAATGAGGCAGAAGAAAGAATTAGTGATATAGAAGACCAAATGACAGAGAATAAAGAAGCTGAGCAAAAGAGGGACAAACAGCTACTGGACCACAAGGGGAGAATTCGAGAGATGAGTGACACCATAAGATGAAACAACATTAGAATAATTGGGATTCCAGAAGAAGAAGAAAGAGAAAGGGGAGCAGAAGGTATACTGGAGAGAATTATTGGGGAGAATTTCCCCAATATGGCAAAGGGAACGAGCATCAAAATTCAGGAGATTCAGAGAACGCCCCTCAAAATCAATAAGAATAGGCCCACACCCCGTCACCTAATTGTACAATTTACAAGCCTTAGTGACAAAGAGAAAATCCTGAAAGAAGCCCGGGAAAAGAAGTCTGTAACATAAAATGGTAAAAATATTAGATTGGCAGCTGACTTATCCACAGAGACCTGGCAGGCCAGAAAGAGCTGGCATGATATTTTCAGAGCACTAAACGAGAAAAACGTGCAGTCAAGAATACTTTATCTGGCTAGGCTATCATTGAAAATAGAAGGAGAGATTAAAAGCTTCCAGGACAAACAAAAACTGAAAGAATTTGCAAACACCAAACCAGCTCTACAGGAAATATTGAAAGCGGTCCTCTAAGCAAAGAGAGAGCCTACAAGTGCTAGATCAGTAAGGAACAGAGACCATATACAGTAACAGTCACCTTACAGGTAATACAATGGCACTAAATTCATATCTGTCAATAGTTACCCTGAATGTTAATGGGCTAAATGCCCCTGTCAAAAGACACAGGGTATCAGAATGGATAAAAACACAAAACCCATCTATATGTTGCCTTCAAGAAACTCATCTTAAGCGTGAAGACACCTCCAGATTTAAAGTGAGGGGGTGGAAAAGAATTTACCATGCTAATGGACATCAGAAGAAAGCAGGAGTGGCAATCCTTATATCAGATCAATTAGATTTTAAGCCAAAGACTGTAATAAGAGATGAGGAAGGACATTATATCATACTCAAAGGGTCTGTCCAACAAGAAGATCTAACAATTTTAAATATCTATGCCCCCAGTGTGGGAGCAGCCAACTATATAAACCAATTAATAACAAAATCAAAGAAACACATAAACAATAATACAATAATAGTAGGGGACTTTAACACTCCCCTCACTGAAATGGACAGATCATCCAAGCAAAAGATCAGCAAGGAAATAAAGCCTTAAACGACACACTGAACCAGATGGACATCACAGATATATTCAGAACATTTCATCCCAAAGCAACAGAATACACATTATTCTCTAGTGCACATGGAACTTTCTCTAGAATAGATCAAATCGTCAGTCCTAAATCAGGACTCAACCGGTATCAAAAGATTGGGATCATTCCTGGCATATTTTTAGACCACAATGCTCTGAAGCTAGAACTCAACCACAAGAGGAAGTTTGGAAAGAAGCCAAATAACATGGAGACTAAACAGCATCCTTCTAAAGAATGAATGGGTCAACCGGGAAATTAAAGAAGAATTGAAAAAAAATCATGGAAACAAATGATAATGAAAATACAACGGTTCAAAATCTGTGGGACACAACAAAGGCAGTCCTGAGAGGAAAATATATAGTGGTAGAAGCCTTCCTCAAGAAACAAGAAAGGTCTCAGGTACACAACGTAACCCTACACCTAAAGGAGGTGGAGAAAGAACAAGAAAGAAACCCTAAGTCCAGCAGGAGAAGAGAAATCATAAAGATCAGAGCAGAAATCAATGAAATAGACCAAAAAAAAAAAAAAAATAGAACAAATCAACGAAACTAGGAGTTGGTTCTTTGAAAGAATTAATAAAATTGATAAACCCCTGGGCAGACTCTTCAAAAAGAAAAGAGAAAGGACCCAAATAAATAAAATCATGAATGAAAGGGGAGAGATAACAACTAACACCAAAGAAATACAAACTATTATAAGAACATACTATGAGCAACTCTATGCCAACAAATTTGACAATCTGGAAGAAATGGATGCATTCCTAGAAACATATAAACTCCCACAACTGAACCAGGAAGAAATAGAAAGTCTGAACAGACCCATAACCAGTAAGGAGATTGAAACAGTCATTAAAAATCTCTAAACAAACAAAAAGCCCAGGGCCAGACGGCTTCCTGGGAGAATTCTACCAAACATTTAAAGAAGAACTAATTCCTATTCTCCTGAAACTGTTCCAAAAGATAGAAATGGAAGGAATATTTCCAAACTAATTTTATGAGGCCAGCATCACCTTGATCCCAAAACCAGACAAGGATCCCACCAAAAAAGAGAGCTATAGACCAATAACCTTGATGAACACAGATGCGAAAATTCTCACCAAAATACTAGCCAATAGGATTCAACAGTACATGAAAAGGATTATTCACCACGACCAAGTGGGATTTATTCCAGGGCTGCAAGGTTGGTTCAACATCCGCAAATCAGTAAATGTGATACAACACATCAATAAAAGAAAGAACAAGAACCACATGATACTCTCAATAGATGCTGAAAAAGCATTTGACAAAGTACAGCATCCCTTCCTGATCAAAACTCTTCCAAGTGTAGGGATAGAGGGCACATACCTCAATATCATCAAAGCCATCTATGAAAAACCCACCGCAAATATCATTCTCAATGGAGAAAAACTGAAAGCTTTTCCGCTAAGGTCAGGAACACGACAGGGATGTCCATTATCACCACTGCTATTCAACATAGTACTAGAAGTCCTAGCCTCAGCAATCAGACAACAAAAGGAAATTAAAGGCATCCAAATCGGCAAAGAAGAAGTCAAATTATCACTCTTCGCAGATGATAGGATACTATATGTGGAAAACCCAAAAGACTCCACTCCAAAACTGCTAGAACTTATACAGGAATTCAGTAAAGTGTCAGGATATAAAATCAATGCACAGAAATCAGTTGCATTTCTCTACACCAATGGCAAGCCAGAAGAAAGAGAAATTAAGGAGTCAATCCCATTTACAATTGCACCCAAAACCATAAGATACCTAGGAATAAACTAACCAAAGAGACACAGAATCTATACTCAGAAAACTATAAAGTACTCATGAAAGAAATTGAGGAAGACACAAAGAAATGGAAAAATGTTCCATGCTCCTGGATTGGAAGAATAATATTGTGAAAATGTCTATGCTACCTAAAGCACTCTACACATTTAATGCAATTCCTATCAAAGTACCATCCATCTTTTTCAAAGAAATGGAACAAATAATTCTAAAATTTATATGGAACCAGAAAAGATCTCGAATAGCCAAAGGGATATTGAAAAAGAAAGCCAAAGTTGGTCCATCACAATTCCAGACTTCAAGCTCTATTACAAAGCTGTCATCATCAAGACAGCATGGTACTGGCACAAAAACAAACACATAGATCAATGGAACAGAATAGAGAGTCCAGAAATAAACCCTCAACTCTATGGTTAACTCATCTTCGACAAAGCAGGAAAGAATGTCCAATGGAAAAATGACAGCCTCTTCAATAAATGGTGTTGGGAAAATTGGACAGCCACATGCAGAAAAATGAAATTGGATCATTTCCTTACACCACACACAAAAATAGACTCAAAATGGATGAAGGACCTCAATGTGCGAAAGGAATCCATCAAAATCCTTGAGGAGAACACAGGCAGCAACCTCTTCGACCTCAGCCGCAGCAACATCTTCCTAGGAACATTGCCAAAGGCAAGGGAAGCAAGGGCAAAAATGAACTATTGGGATTTCATCAAGATCAAAAGCTTTTGCACAGCAAAGGAAACAGTTAACAAAATCAAAAGACAACTGACAGAATGGGAGAAGATATTTGCAAACGACATATCAGATAAAGGACTAGTGTCCAGAATCTAACTCAACACCCAAAGAACAAATAATCCAATCAAGAAATGGGCAGAGGACATGAACAGACATTTCTGCAAAGAAGACATCCAGATGGCCAACAGACACATGAAAAAGTGCTCCATATCACTCGGCATCAGGGAAATACAAATCAAAACCACAATGCGATATCACCTCACACCAGTCAGAATGGCTAAAATCAACAAGTCAGGAAATGACAGATACTGGCCAGGGTGCAGAGAAAGGGGACCCCCCTACACTGTTGGTGGGAATGCAAGCTGGTGCAATCGCTCTGGAAAACAGCATAGAGTTTCCTCAAAATGTTGAAAATAGAACTGCCCTATGACCTCGCAATTGCACTACTGGGTATTTACCCTAAAGATACAAACGTAGTGATCCGAAGGGGCATGTGCACCCGAATGTTTATAGCAGCAATGTCCACAATAGCCAAACTATGGAAAGAACCTAGATGTCCATCAACAGATGAATGGGTAAGGAAGATGTGGTATATATACACAATGGAATACTATGCAGCCATCAAAAGAAATGAAATCTTGCCATTTGCGACAATGTGAATGGAACTAGAGCGTATCATGCTTAGCGAAATAAGTCAAGTGGAGAAAGACAACTATCATATGATCTCCCTAATATGAGGAAGTGGTGATGCAACATGGGGACTTAAGTGGGTTGGAGAAGAATCAATGAAACAAGATGGGATTGGGAGGGAGACAAACCATAAGTGACTCTTAATCTCACAAAACAAACTGAGGGTTGCTGGGGAGAGTGGGGTTGGGAGAAGGGGGGTGGGGTTATGGACATTGGCGAGGGTATGTGCTTTGGTGAGTGCTGTGAAGTGTGTAAACCTGGCGATTCACAGACCTGTACCCCTGGGGATAAAAATATATGTTTATAAAAAGTAAAGAATTTTTTTAAAAAAACCCACATACACCTCTTTACTTCCAAGCTTTGGAAATATTTCTGTGGCTTTTGTGAATTCACAGTAAAAAAATAAGAATCAAAGTTTAAAATATGTTTCATTATTTCTGATAAAGAGTATCTCTTATAAGTAAATTTGAATATATTGGTTTTTATTTGTCATGTTCTTTGAACATTTCACTTTTTGTTCTATTTCTTAGTTTATTTATTATTTCAGATCATTATTTATCAGTAGAGAAAATGTGACTAACATTTGTTAAGTGTGGAAGAGAGGGGAAGAAGCTTATAAAATATGTTAAGTTATGACCCTGTTATTTTTTAAAATTTTTGCTTAAATTCCAGTTAGTTAACACACAGTGAAATATTGGCTTCAGCTGCACGACAAGCAGTTCAATACTTCCATACGATAAATATAAACACAAAAAGTCCTGGTGCTCATCTCAAGTGCACTCCTTAATCCCCATCATCCATTTGACCAACCCAACTGACCTCCCCTCTGGTCACCATCACTTTGTTCTCTAGAGTTAAGAGCCTGTTTCTTGGTTTATCCCTCTCTTTTTTCCCTTTGCACATTTGTTTTGCCTCTTAAATTCCACAATGGGTGAAATCATATGATGGTTGTCTTTCTCTAAAATATAACCCTATTTTTGACGAACATATCTACACTTCCTTTTATAGCTGTTAGCATTCTAACACCTTTATATTTCTTAATCTTCTTAATCCATTGGAAAGTAGAGTAGAGTTACTTTCCATCTTTGGAAGCCAAAGGGACCGAACTTTCTTCTTCTGCATACTGACAGCTAGAACATAAGCATATTCAGGTTTTCCTCTACAAACTTTGAAAGTGTTGACAGACTGACATGAAAAAACTCGGACCATATGAAAATGCAATTTTGAAAGTCTGGTAGTGGAAATTTTGTGAATTCCAGTGGTGTGGTATCAGCCATGCAGCCTTACTAAAACTTTTGAGGCATGGCTTTAGCTGTGTTTTTATTACCGACTCTTTCAGTTGTACCCTTCATGTACCTTTCATGTGAAAATCTGTCCAATGCATTCCTTTTCTTTTAAATGCTTTCTTTTGTACTGTTGCTGGCAACCAAAACATCAGAACAGAAAATGGATTGTAGCAGAGTTATTAGTCGCTCAAGAAAATATAAGGATTCTGGGGTTGTTTAGCTGACTGCATTAGGGCTGACAACAGGAAAATTTAATTAGCATTTTGAGAAAGAACCTTAAATGGCATGGATTTTAGCACGAGACCTAAATGTTTTATTCATCATAGTCTGTAGTCACCCATTGGAGGCAAAGCTTCAGGGTATAGTCCAGATGCAGTCATTAAGTACTAGGAATGAAGGTTAAGAGACATTCAATGACTGCACAGTTAGAAACCTACTTTAAAATGCATTGGATAGCCTAAAGAAAGTGAATTTCATACCCATATTTCTCAATTTTCAGCTAAAGGAATAAAGTAGTCCCCTCTTATCCATGGAGGATAAGTTCTAAGATCCCTATGAATGCCTAAAAATGGAGATAGTACCAAACTAAACATACAGTCTTTTATACGCAAACACACACACACACACACACACACACACACACATACACACAACTATGTTAAAGTCTAACTTATAAATTAGGCTCAGTAAGATATTAATAGCAATTAATGAAATAGAACAATTATAACAATTAACTACAGTAAAAGTTATGTGAATGTGGTCTCTCTCTCAAATCATCTTACTACACCCCATGAGGCCTTTCTATGATGAAGTGAGATGATAAAGTGTCTATGTGAGAGAAGTAAGGTGAGTGACACAGATATTATGATGTAGAGTTAGGTTACAACTGGCCTTCAGACACTACATCAGAAGAAGGATCATCTACTTCTGGACTGTGGTTGACCAGGGGTAACTAAAACCACAGAAAGCAAAACTGAGGTAAGAAAGAATCACTGTAGACTGAATCCCAGTGTCCCCTATCTCTAACAGCCTCAGGCCGAGATAACCAAAATAACAAAAGCAAAATAATTCTATGACTGATTATTTCCAATATTAGTTCAACTCACAGGATTACACCTATGAGATTAATTAAGTACTGGTCTGGAAAAAGTTATACCCAGAAATCTGAATGGGAATACCCTAAACATCTAAAGCTGCTGATCCTTCTTGCCTGGCAAGTAACTTTTCATAACTTGCCTGATAGGATTGTTCATGCCTAGATTGAAGATTCTTTTACTCTTTTTCCTAAAGGAGTTAACTTTCAATAAAAAGCCAATTATAACACACTTTCCACCCAGCACCTCTCATTGTGTTCTATACATACACTGAAATTCTATCACCACTGGAAGGACTGATTGCAGAATGAAACATTATATTCCCAGAAAACCTTCAAAATTTTCCTTATTAATAAGTAATTAGAAAATTAGTAAATCAGTAGCTATTGATTTTGTTTCAGCAAGATGAGGAGGAAAAAAATTAGATCAGGCTGAAATTATAAATATGAATAAATTTGTCAGATTTTCTATATTCATTATGCTAACCTGGACCTCTGGGTGATTGCAATAGTTCTCTAGGCTGGTTTAGAAAAATGTGGACCCAGCCATCACCCTCACCAAATGCCATTACAATGCCAGAAATACCTTGGTATATTACAGAGTGAGAATCCAAAACATTGAATAAATGGAACTATTAGCAGTGATTTTTTTAAATTGTGAAACTTCCCTAATTACCCATTGTAAAAACCCTCTTTTGCGTGAAGGTAATCAGGTAACCAAAAATCTTGAGACATGCACAGGTGAATAGTGTCAGTTTCGTGACATGAGCTATTGTGTTTTGTTGTTGTTGTTTTTAAGATTTATTTATTTATTTTAGAAAGAAAAAGAGAGAGCTCATGCATGCATGAATGAGGTCAGGGCAGAGGGAGAGAGACTTCAGACAGACTCCCCAAGGAGAACGGAGCCAGCCTTGCACTTGATTTCAAGACCCATGGGATCACAACCTGAGCTGAAACCAAAAGTCAGATGTTTAATCAACTGAGCCACTCAGGCACGCTGACATGTAGTGTTCCGTAGACTAACATGGCAGTGAAATGCTCTGGTTGAAAAAAGACCCATGAGGGAAGCTGGGTGGCTCAGTAATTTGGATGTCTGCCTTTGGCTCAAATAAGAATCCCGGAGTCCCTGAGCGAGCACCACGTCTGGCTCTCCATTCAGCAGCGAGTCTGCTTCTCCCTCTACCTCTTCCCCTGCTCATGTTCTGTCTCATTCTTTCTCAAATACATAAATACAATTTTTTAAAAAAGACCCTTGATTTCAATATCACTGGGTAGATCTTGGGGTAGTAGAGAAAAGAAACAACAACAAACCATCAGAAACAAAGTAGACATGTTATCATGACAGGAGACATTGTCTACTAAGATATGACTACTTCTGCAGGATATATATGATGCTATTTGTGTCTTCTTCACAATGAAAATAAATATGTAAACATTTAAAACCTAAATAGTAGATATTATAGCAGATACGATACTAGATGATTCTATGTTCTAGGTCATTATACTATTTTACTATACTATATTATACATTATGTAATTATATAATATACATTATACCAGGTCATTATAATATACCCTATACTAGGTCATTATATATTCCCTGTTAATAAAACCTGATTTTGTTCAGTGGCATCATGAAACATGATTTCTATGTTCATACATTCTGATATCTAAGTAAATTATGATTATTTTGTTTATATTGCTAATGATTGATTTAGGCCGGGAGGACTGTAATAAAAATTATAAAACATGAAGGGAAGATTTCTAAGGACTGCCTGGAAAGGAGTCTGCTTATTTTTAAGAATTTGTTTATTTGCCAGAGAGAGAAAGCACAAGCAGGGGGAGGAGAAGGCAGATGGAGAAGAAGCAAGCTCCCCACAGAGCAAGGAGTCCCATGGAGGACTTAATCCATGACCTGAGCCAAAGGCAGACACTTAACCAACTAAGCCATCCAGGTGTCTCAAGGAGTCTGCTTTTAAAAGGAAGCACAGGAAGAGATAGGTGCTCTTCTATCACTGCACTGTAACATGTCTGGATGGTGCCTGGAATTATAACAACCATACTGAGTTGACTAGACTATTAGCCTGTGGATCAAGCTGGCATGCTAAAAATAGCAGAGCAAAAAAAATATAAAGGATCCTTGGTAGGTCTAGAGAGAGTTGAAATAACCAATTGTGAAGACTCCTATCTTTGGATTCCTTCTTATATGAGAGAGAGAAAAGTTACTGTTTAAGACAGTTTAATTGATACTGCCTTTTACTTCTGGAAAAAATTATTCCAGGTCCGAGAGCAATGCATGTTTTATTGGAGTCAGGAGGATATTCATGGCTCCTCACATAATCTCCGACAAACACAGAACCTCTCCAAAGAAGAGAAGGCAAAGCCATGTAGTAGTAATACAGATAAGTAATGCAAATCATTCTTTTAGGTTTCCACTAAAGGACATGCAGGGAATTATCACAGCCTCTGGGCTGTGAGAAGACACAGAGCTGCCTACCTACCATGAGTTATTAGACAGTGGCTCTGAATGACCATACAATAATTGTTGAGGACCCGAAGGACCACAGATTCACCAATCAGTGTGAAGGCTTCTAGGGTAGAGTAATAAGGAGTATCCTTGCCCCAAATTTGCTTCATAATCAACTCAGTGAAGTCCCTAAACCATCCTGTGTTTTTTTTATCAGTTCTCACATATGCATTTGGGAAAGATAACTCGGCAAGGAGAAGAAAACTTTCATTACCCCATTGGTTTAGGAAATAAGCACTATTTTGGCAGAAAGAGCCAACTAAAAGCCTTTAAGGCCATTCCTTCCTATCCAAAGAATTAATAAAAATCAATATAATTTCTCTGGGCAAAGCACACAATTCATATAGCCATTTAAGACTATACACATAGAGGGTGAGAATTATGACTGCATCCTCATGTACTTTTCCAGTTCCATCAGTGAAGAAATGGGCATATCTCAAAGAAGGACAATGGATTAGCAGATATCTACTTGATTCATAATTCCAATTACAGTTAGGGTTCCAGATGTGGTTTCCTTCCTTGAGCTAAAACTATCTTCTGGCTTATAGTCTATAGCTATTAATCTAATAAATATTTTAAGTATTTTGTTTTTCTCCAGCTCAAAAAAGACCAAGATATAATTTTACCTGTTAGTAAAAGAATGCCATATTTCTACCTTCCTTTATTATTATACCAACCTTTCATTGCTGTGTCATAATAATAGATAGGGTCCTTAGTTACATAGTCATCTGACAGAATCTAGGCTATTCTATGACTTAATGACATCATATTATTATGACCAAGTTACTAAGGAGTAGAAGGTATTCCTGATAACTCAGTTTAACACACATATTAATATAAAATATCAGTACCTGCAATTTTAGTGAAATTTCTAGTAATCCACTGATATTGGGTCAGGTAGAAGAATGCTTTCCTAAGAAGACAGTTGTAGCTCCTACCATTATCCAAGAGGTGCAATACTTGAACTTTATATTTCAGAAGCAATAAACAGCATATTTAGTTAAGGTGCTGTGGCCCATTATTGTTATCTGAAATGATGCCACTTTTGAATAAAACTCAGAGCAAAAGTAGGCCCTCCAATCTGTGACAGTGGCAGTGTGAGGATCTCTGCTACTGTGCAGACGTAACAGTGTAACTAGTGTCTTTGACACCTTGGGACAGAGCATGCAGAGGGAAGCAGGTCCTGGAATGAGAGTTACACTGGGGACCACTGAGGTTTTGAAACAAATTTATGCTTTCATTAGCAACTAAATCTCCTTTGATAAACAGCTCTTGGCCTGTACTAGAATTTGATTAAGTCCAATTATCTAAGCATAGGATGGCAGATGACGCTGTAACCTTACTGAACTAGGTATTATCTATTTTGATCAAAAATACAGAGTAAATCAACACAGGAGTCCATTATCATGCAGAAGTGGAGTCAACGGAACCAACTGTATAAGCCATCTGTGCGCATACTCCCTACCACCCTCCTGCCATACTGTCATTCCTTGTTCAATACTCAACTCTGAGGTCATGGAAAGTAGACCGTGACTATCACATGAGAGTAGTCAGTTAATGAGGGAAATGCTGGTATATGTTTGAGAGAGAGAGAAAGAAAGAAAGAAAGAAAGACAAACAGGAAGGAAGAAAGGAAGGAAGGAGAAAAGAAAGAAAGAGAGAGGGGGGGCAGGGGAGGGAGGGAGAGGAAGGAAGAGAGGGAGGGAGAGAGAAAGAAGAAGGAAGGAAGGAGAAAGCAAGAAAGAAAGAGAAAGAAAGGAAGGCTGTTTTAAATTCTAATACTAGCTAGAACTAATGGCTAGAGAATTATTCTTATTCCAGTTACTCTTGAAAGACTGTGCAGGAGGCTAATCCTTCTAGTAGGAAGAACTTTCAGTTGTGTATTTCACTGTCCACATCTTTCTGAAAGGGACTTTGGCCTGAAGTAAAAATTTTACAGTAATTGATGGACAGTTGGTTTTGACAGATGTCTGGGGTAATGGGTAAAACAAGACTCAGGATGGGCGGTTTGGGGAAGAAGGAATGTGGAAGGACATCCTGGAGTAGCCCCCAGAATATAAGGTCATAAATGTTACATCTGAATGCAGATTTTTAAAGGGCATTTGAATGCTAACAGAATGGAAGAAAACTCTTATCAGGTTGACAAGACGCTCTTCTTTGTATATGTCAGTCATCTTCATGCTTTAGTCTGTGTGGGACTCATTGACCATGTGGCCAGGGAAGGGGTTATAGAGGGTATGCAGATCCTTGGTATAAGGTTTCTTCCACCAATACTCACATGACTACTGCCACTGATGAATGCCAAACTGGTCAAGTAAAGTTCCCAACATTAAGATCACATTTCAGGGGGATAAACTAGTTAACCCAACAGTAGTGATTCAGTTCTTTTTGTCACTTCGTATAAAGGAAAGGGTGTAGTTTTGGGGTAATTAAACATATTAAAGGGAAATATTCTTGGTCCTCTTCAAGAGTATAGAGAGTAATACAGATAAAACACAGATAATTCTGTGGGCTGCCTGGGTTAACATAATTTTTTAATTACGGTTTTAATACCTACTAGCCATGTGAATTTGGGCAAGTCATGTAGACCTAATTTCTTCAACTACAAAATAAGGGGGAAATCCAATCTATGTTCCAGGATTGTTATGAAAATTAAATGACTTAATACATATAAGACACAGGACAGTAACTGACATCATAGTAAGTACCATATAAGAAAGAGTGAAATAGAATAGAATACTAAAATATCCAGAGGTAGAAAAACTAATGGAAGACTACGATAAATGATTATGAAATCTGTTTCTAGATTGAATATTTGGGCCATTCCAGTTGTTAAAAAGGCTCAAATGTGTGGTATTAGCTGAAGATAAAACATAGTAACTAGTGGGTGGAAGAATTAATAAGCACCAATTATATCCTCATAATCAGTCACAGAAATGAAGTATATAATACTTCTACTATGTTCTTTTCCCTAAATACATTGTGTGTATAAAATTAAATGCTAGTTAGCATTACTATTTTTCTTACTTTCTCCCATATTTATCTTATTTTTTTTTATGTTATGTAGGTGAGGGTTAACTTTTCACTGTAGTCCACAATTTACAATATAATGAGATGGGCCAATACAAAAAGAAATAAACATCAACCAGCAATATTATACTTGATACCGGGTAAGTGACAAAAATCTGGGCTATTTCTTTCTGGGGCAAATGGTTTAACAGGAGGTAGTTTTAAGTATTTAAACTCAGGATCACTGTTAAGAACAGTGAATGTAGCTATTGTATGGCGAAAGTACTAGATCATAGTAGACATAGTCAATACCCATCTTCTGAGACTCCCTTTTCCTTTTAGAATTGTCTCCCCATTGTGCGAATCCTGGAGAGAGGTAGGTCCAATGTTCCGTTAATTCCCAAGGCAAAGGGATAATACAGCTAAGGATATAGTCTTACCTTTCAGGTTTAGGTAATCAATCTCCAGCTCAAGTTTTTTAATTTTGAGGAAATAAAGCAAATATCCAGTTTCTTTGGAAAACCAGTCAAGGCAGCTGTGAAAATGGGAAAGATCCTGCAGTGTCAGTGACACAAGGGGAGCGACTGGGATATCAGAGAAACAGCCTAACCAGTCTGGTGTGGCTTTAGGCTGTGTTCTCTGTTCCCCATCACTACTGCCTTTTTTCTCATCTGGATCTCCAGTTCTTTCAGTGGACTTCCTTTTGTTGCTAGCAGTCAAGACACCTATTACAAATTTAGATATATATTGACATGTAGCTGTCAACATACACATAAAACAACACAAGAAAAATACTTGCATAAAATTTCTAGAAAATTGTGAAAATTTATAAACCCAAACACTAATCAGGGATATAGAATTTTGTGGTTGACTTACTAATTTGTAATTTTAATTTTCTGTATTTTCCTACGATTCAAGTGAATACTTTTATATTTGGGGGGAGGCACAAAATACGTTAAATTTAAAAAAATAGATCTTGTTTTTTTCCTAATTGTAATTTTATCCTTCAATCCTCAAGTTTAATTTTCTCAGAGGATATAAAACAACAAAGAGGGAAAAAAGTAAATATGATACACCTGATGATAGTGTGCCTTGAGTTTGTTTTGGCATTACAAGTTAGTTCAGTTCACTGCAGTGGGGAGCCAAATAGACCAAATTGTGAGATTATGGGTATTAGGAAAAATACTGTGAGCTGGAAAGAGAGATGAGGGGATATACATACAGTGGAAGGTAAAAGAGTTTTAAATTATGTTTCTTCCAGTTTGGTTGTGTGGGAAATAAAAGGAGATAAATTTAAACTCAGCAGAACCTGGCAACTGCCTGTTCTTAGAAAGAGAAGGTCAAGTAGCTATGAGTAACGGTGAATGAAGGAACAGAGCTGGATCCAAATGCCATGCTCTGCAGGAACTTTTGGTGAATTCAATCTACAACTTTCCAAAGGTATCTCAGTACACCAGAGAATATTTTTGTCTATTTTTATTTGTTTTTTTTTTTTCTGTTTAATTTCAGCTACATGTATTTTAAAGGATTGCCTAGTGGTTACTAGCAAAAACATCTGAACTATTTTGCATCTCAGAAATCATAATTGGAGCTAAGTAGGAATGGCAGTGGTGGCTTTAACAGCAGTGATTATGATGCATTGTGTGTGTGGGTGTGCGCATGTTGTGTTGAGTGTTCCGAGATGAACTGACTTCACAAGTCTACTGACTTTTGAATCACAGGGCCTGGGGTTTAATTTTTAGTCATTTATCTTACTAGCTACAAAAGTTGTGCTTAGTGACATTTTTTTTTTAATATCTGCATCTATAATTCATGCTGTTAAAATGAGCAAAAATAATGATATAACTCTAAATTAAAATAAACAGTAGATAATCTATGAAGAGCATATATTTACTGGCACAAAGTAGGTGATCAATCAATTTTAGCTAATGTTATTTTTATATAATGCTGCCACTATTAAAATATATGTTTTATCATGGACTCAGTGACAGAATGGACTCAGAGAACATTTGTTTTATACTCCCAACCCTATAAATTGTAGGGGCCAAAAGCAGTCTGCCCTAAAATGTGCCACTTTGGGGTATCGATTATTTTAAATAAAAGTTACAAGGGACATCTTATCTAAGGAGAATATTCAGATCCTCTTTTCCTAAAGGCAGGAAATGAATCTCTCATGAGAAAGGCACCCACCCTGTATCAGGAGATAGACTTTCTTATCATCAGAGATGGGAGATTTAAAGCCCAGGAGGCTATATAAACAATCCTTGTTAGTTTTTATGAATTTACTGCCCCAGCCCAAATTCTGTTGAGAATTCCTTACTGACTGAAGTTCCCACAGTTAAGTTTCCTTTGTCCTGTCAATTTCTCCCACATTTATTGGCTCTTTGTCTAAAATGAAACTGCCTGCTTCAGTCATTTCTTCGGGTCTCAATTTCATTATTTCACATCTGTGTTTACATTATAAGACCTTGTTCTGTTTTGTTTTGTTTTTCTCTCCTGTTAATCTGTTTCAATTAAATATAACTCTTAGTCCAACTGGAAGACATTCAGGGTAGAGAAGATTTTTTCCTTCCCTTTAATATGAAGAAGGTGGGACTGGGAGAGAGTAAATATTTACTTAATTAAGATCACATATAACCTTGGTGGAAAAAACTAAAAATAAAATCTAACTTTCATGAAACTTAACTAATTCTTTTCTCTATCCGATATACCTCATAGCTTCTCAGATCTACACACAAATACATACTCAACACACATTTGCCAAAAAGATATGCATATATCTTAGATTAGGTTCTAATAAGTATTCAGATATATTCATAAAATCTAAACAGATACGTTGCACTTTGCTTTTGACAGTTTGGTTTCTTAAGTATATTGGAAAATACATGTAAGTACTCATGTAAAAAATCAATTTTTGTATTTGCTTGGACAAGGAATTGAAATAAATATTTAATATGAAAAACTATAAATTTTTAATATTAGAAAAATTCTGCTTGTTTTTCTTCTAAAATAGCTAAGGGAAAATAATATTTTTAGATGCATATATACATATTTATGTACTCATGTATATTTTAAATCATGAATGAAAATAAAGCAGAATATTGAGAGAATTTATGCTTAAAAGAATTTTGAGTAAGAAGGCTTTTATATAATCTGCTATTTCTTTTGAACCAACATACCTATGGTTGTCTGCTTGGAATAATTTTATTTCATTTAAAGATTTTATTTGTTTATTTGTCAGAGAGAGAGAGCTCAAGCAGGCAGAATGGCAGGCAGAGGCAGAGAGTGAAGCAGACTCCCTGCCGAGCAAGGAGCCGGATTCAGGACTTGAACCCAGGACCCTGGGATCATGACCTGAGCTGAAGGCAGTTGCTTAACCAACTGAGCCATCCAGGTGTCCCTGCTTGGAGTAATTTTAAATGGCAGTAACTCAAAACACAGAAATTTGAAGCACAAACTCAACTGAAGTAGAGCACTTTTGTTTTTGCAAAGTAGCAAGACTCGAGTAGAGTGTTCTACAGAAATACCTGAAGACAGCTATTAACAAAAGCTGATAACTCAGGTGGATTTAAAGGAAGGAAGGAGACAAAGAAGGGTGGGAGGGAGGAAGAAAGCAAAGAGGATTTAAGAGCAAATATAAGAGACCAGACATCAGTTTAATTTTAAAAGTAGTATGGTTGCTGTAATCTGACATTCCTGTTGTGAAGGAGAAACGTATGCTTAAGTAAAATACTAACTAAACTTAACCAACTGTAAGTATATATATATACACCACATATGTGTGTGTGCATATATATGTATGATTTTATATTTATATTTATATTTATATTTATATTTATATATTCTCTCTATGATTGTTTTACTGGCTATATCCAGGGCAGGGTTCTTTAGTGTAGTGCTTCTCACACCAGGTGGTGGGTAGGACATTCCACATGATGTGAAATGAAATTGACTTTCTAGTTACATATTTAATCTTTATTCTGTTTTCATGCATGTCTCTTACTGAGCAAAATACATTAGAATGATAGTTCTTGTGAATTCCTTTACATTAGTAAAATCACCTCTCAGTGTATGTGCAGTGTATGTTCATGGAACTATGTCAATAATAATTCAGTAATTCAATAATAAATCAATAATAAATTCAATAATAAATATATAAATTCAATAAATAAATAATAAATTCAATAATAAATAATTCAGTAATTCAATAATAAATAAATTAAAATAAAGTAAATTTACAGAAAATGTTTACCATCCTTTTTGCTAGAGAAAACTGACAAGAATTCAGGTCACAATTATTTGTGGGCAAGAAGGGAAACTTATTATCTCTTAGGGACATCTTTTCAGAGCTTATAAATACAGAGAGGCTCATTCAGTTAAGCCTCCAATTGTTGTTTTAGGCTCAGGTTATGATCTCATGGGTCAGGGGATGAGGTCTGCTGTGGGGCTCCTCAGTGGGGAGTCTTGCTTGTAGATTCTCTCCCTCTGCCCCTCCCCTGACTCATGCACATGTGTGCTCTTGTTCTCTCTCTAAAATAAATAAATAGGTTTAAAAAAATTTTTTTAAAAATGCAAGCTAGGGTTAGCAAACTAACTAGCGGGCCAAATGTTGTCTAACACCTATATTTTTAAGTCCACTTTTATTGGAATACAGCCATAGCTACATAGTGTCTATAAATGCTTTTCACTAAAACAGAAGGTTTAAGCTGTTAGAACAGAAACCTTATGGTTTCCAAAGTTGTGTCCCCCGCCCCCCAACCATTTACAGAAAATGTTTACCAATCTCTTTGCTGGAGAACACTGACAAAAATTCAGGTCACAATTATTTGTAGACAAGAAGAGAAACCTAATATCTCTTAAGGACATCTTTCCAGAGCTTATAAATAGTTGTTACACTTCAGAATTTTCTCAGTTGATAGAAAAAGGTGCCACTGTATCACTTTTTTTTTTTAAAGCATAAATGCTAAAATACACTTTATATCTGTTTCCTCAAATTGGGCCTTTTTTCATTTTTAAAGAAGGTGAATGACCTTGGCAAAGTCACTTACACTCTTAGACTTGGCTTACTTATACCAAAATAACTAAAATTAAGACTAGAATATCTTATATAGTTCTGTGTTATGCCTGCATATGTTCCATATTTGGGAAATGACCCTCAGTGAGTGATAATTGCTTCTCTTCGCACATATTGTGGCAGGATATATCTTGCATAAGTTTGACTCTATAAAGTAACTCCAATACACAAGTATTTATTGGTTTTTGCAAATACACACACACACACACACACACACACACAAGTACATAAGCATGTGTACGTGTATGCTTATACAAACATATATCTAAAAAACAATAGTATAAATATAAATATAAGGAAGATATAAACAATTACTGGCTTAATATCAAATGAGAGCAAAAATAAAAATGAAGGTGTAGACAAACTGTGGCTGATATGTAAGGGGTGCTAAATGATTGATAGAATTTAGACAGGATTGTGGCCAGTGATCTCATTGTTAGACCATGGCAGCTAGGTTCAAGAGTGTGGGCTTAAGATCCAAGTGGGGAAGAGCTTTACTGTATTACATGGTTCAAGAAACCTAAACCTCTTTGGATATCTTTAAATATGAATGTTCTAGTGCTCTAGCCTTCATTTTAACCATGCCCTTTTGATCCTTTAAATATTATGAACTCTGTTCATAAAAATCTATGTTCTTCATGGGAAGACCATGGATTTCTATTTTTATATTCCTAATATCTAGCCATGTATTTAGCAAATATTAAATTCATATTTATAGGATAAACAAAAAATAAGAAGAATTGAAATTACATGGTAATGGGAAGGAATAGATGAGAATTAACAAAATGGATCCCTTGTAATTACTACAAATTGCTGGAATCATTATGCTGTATTGACAGCTTTATGTAATATTTATCATTTAGTTTTGAATGTTATACAAATAAATCTCAGTGACTAGAATTTATTCAAAATACAAGTTCCTGGTAGGGAAATTAAAAAAAAAAAATCTATTATTTTTAGAATACTCAAGATTTGTCCTTGAAGTGAGTATCTACAATATTCAATATTTTTTTAAAAAAATCAGAATTTGTGAGATTTTGATCTATATATTTAAGGGGAAAAAAAGAAAATAAGGGGAATCAGTCTTGTTACCATAGAAAATCTATAGTACAGGTATTATGTTATGGCTGAAAAAGTAATTTTATATAGTTACATGTTATTAAATTTTAGTATAGTTTTTACTAAGTCATTAAAATATTATCTTTCCCCATGATAGAGAGAAATGGTAATTGTGACTATTCTATTTACCATATTTCATTATTTTCAAAGTAAAAAAAAAAAGAGAGAGAAAGATTATAAAATGAAAAACACTTATCTGCCATTACTTGAACAATCTTGTCCATGAGAAAGTTCAGTGGTGGACCCGGGCCAAAGATGTGGAGGCAAGAACCAGAAAAGAGATAGACATTCTGACCTATAGACTGGGCCACTCAGGGCAAATTACAGGATTTTATGAGTGTGTGAGGTAAAAGAGTAGATTTAAGTTAAAATCAGGCTCTTTTCAACACCAAAACTTCTCATATAGCTGAAGGGCCCAAACAGTAGGGTCCTTCAGTCAGTTGTGATATTCAGAGTCCTATCCAGTTTTCTGTCATGTTGGATTCATTCAGGCCCCAGTAATGAACACTGAGGTAAAAAGACAGAAGCTATCAGTGCTTAGTAGAAAGTTCTCAGCAATAGGACATGAAGTCAATTATAGGAAAGGAAATCTAGAATCTTAACAAAGGCATAAAGCCAATCTTAAAGCCTGGGTTGGCTATTCCAACCTGGCAATGTTGAGCAGACAGCTGTAATTAAGTCACTAACCAGACTGCCGTCTATACGAATTCTTTCAGCTCCACCTCTGTGGGGGTAGGATACCTCAGTAAGGGTAGGGTAAGGCAGGGGAGGGTGAGGCAGAGGTACAGTCTGAAAATGGAGGGAAGAGGATTAGCAAAATATTAATCAACTTGTGTCTTGAGGAAGCTAGGCATGGAAATTAACTCCCTATTTTTATTATTTGCTATTTGGAAATTACCTTATTAGTGTTAACAGAGAGTATAATACACCCCTCAGGCAAGATACTTAGTTTCTCAATTTAACAACACTTTGTTCTTACCCAAGCCATCGCCAAATTTTCAGTCTTTACACCTATACATAAAGTACAGCAAAAAGGGATCACAGCATTGGCATCCAGAATCATTTATAACCAAAACTGCTCTCAAATGCCCTCTCCAACACTAAATTTTCACAGACTGGATCCAGAGTTTAAGGTAAGGAATTCGACCCTAGATATGCATTCTAACAACTTTAGTAAATGATGTTATAGAAGATACACTATGTTCTACTGAAACTGCATTACAGAAATTAAGCCCTTGAAACTACACTACATAATTTGTTAACATTTCAGTGGGAGTTTTTATAAAATAAACTATTTCAGGTGATGTGGCTTTTGAGAGCAGTAACACTTGAACATATAGAACATACGAGCCTCACAACACAGTGTACTTGAATTACCAGGGGTTTTACAGATTTCTGGACTCCATGTCAAAGGGTTCTGATTTGCAGTTTGAAGACAGAGCTTGGAAACTTATTTTTAAACAAGCCACCTCAATCATTACTCTGCTGAACACCAAACAAACCAGAGATGAAAGAAAAATGCCACTGAAAGTGCTTAGGGCTGACACGGCTTGGACAGAAGAGTTGGAATATGGAGGGTCAGAGGTAGGAAGAGTCCCTTTTGATTGAGTAAAAACTGCCAAAATCATTTTTGAAGGAAGCCACATGTTGTACCCACAGGAGAATTAAAGAGAGTGGGAGATCATGATAGAGCTTTTATCTTGGGCAAAACTGATGAGGTAACAGAGCAGTGATGAGTGAAACTAGCAGAGAGAACATGCCATAAAATAGAAAATTACCCAAGTATGCCAGAAAAAAAAATATTCAGACACTCAACTAATTATTCTTCTAGAGACTTTTGGTTTTAAAATGTTATCAAATTGTCCCAGAAAATTACCTTTAACTTGGCTCTTAAGTAGAAAGAATATACTCTAAATGTAATCCTAAATGTCCTCCCAGCATAGTTGAAAGTAAGCCCTATTGGGGGTACCTGGGTGGCTTAGTCAGTTCATCTGCCTTTAGCTCAGGTTATGATTGCGCTCCCTGCTTGCCAGGGGAGTCTGCTTGTCCCTTTCCCTCTGGCCCTCCCCTCAACACATTTTTTCTCTCTATCATAAATAAATAAAATCTTTTAAAAAGAGCACACCTTATTTTTCTGCCCCCATGCATGATTTAAAATAATAAATAAATTAAACAACAAAGCCCCATTTGACTCCACACCCAAAAACTGATTACTTCATCATTTTCCCTGTGATGGGACACATATGCCATCCACAACAAATTACTAATGTGCTCTATGATATTTGCAAATAAATACAATGTATTTTTACTTGTGAGTACCATCTGCAGGATTTCAAGCATGCAAAATATTTTGATGCTTCGGGGAATTTTATATAATTGATGTTCCATTTTTCTCAGAATGGTTCAAATGACTGATTATGAAATGTCTGTCCAGTTTCCCTTACATTAAGTCTTGAAAGTAATATCCCCACTCTCTGACCTTAATTTGGGCAGGCAACCCACTTCTTCACCAGTGCCCTCTGACTTCCCCAAATTCCTGTCATTTCATAGAAAAACAGAACTCCCTAAGTTATCTAGGTAAAGGAATAGAGTTTCCTTCCAGAAGTATATGGTTGTTTTCATTAACCACAGAAACAGAGAGATAGGAGCTTTCCTTCACAGAGAAGCTAATACCTATCATCACCACCGTTCCCTTCCTTCTGTTGTCCTGAGAACTCTCTAGGCAAAGCCAGATCCTCCTGCCAGGCTGCTGCTTTTGAACAGGAAGCCTCCTAATCATCCCAGACTTACCAGAACCATCTGGTGCTTGTGAAGTTATCTTGGAGCATTAAAAGAAAAGCTTGTAGGGCTCTCTCTGTGGAGCTGAGGCCTCAGGCCGGGAAATGAAACTGCTTTGCTTTTTCACTGAACCAGCTGAGATACCTGCCTGTAGGTGATGTACATCACACTTTTTAAAAGAGGCAGCTCCACGTGATGAAGCCACATCCTGTGACAGCAGCCCCCAGCAAGAAGTGCCAGAAAACGAAATCACACAAGGGTAGCAGCAGCCCACGTGATTCACAACCAGCATTGAGGACTTTTCTCATATGGAAGAACTTGTGAACAAGTCAGATGAGCTGGGATGCCAAATTGAGAGCAGTGGAATGGGGGAAATTTTTAAAGGGCCTCTGATGAGCTACACCCTACCTCAAAGTCTTGTCTCTATTTTCAGTTTGATCCCTATACTAACCTCAAAAGTTAATTTTTGGATTTTACAGTATACTTTTCAGAAACAAAGCTGCAGAGCCAAAAATTCTTCAATACATTTTCTCTTATGCTCATAAATACCAACACATTTAGCAGCCAGAAACCATTAATTCCATATGTTGGCTTGGGTTGTCATTGAATACAAAGACATATGACCACTAGACCATAAGCTTCCTGAGGGCAAGAAATACATTTCAAAATCAGAATCCAAATTATGTAAGATATGATGGCAAATGCTCAGATGTATACAGAACAATAAAGATGTTTGTTGTTTTTATGAGCATTTACGTGTTTTATCTTGTTTAATCATTTTGACTACTCAGGAAATAAATCATGGGAAGATGTTTAGAAAAGTAAATCTCTTATCCAGGATGACACAGCCTCTAGTGGCAGATCCAAGCTTTGAAATTTGGCAATCTGATCCCAGGAGCTATGACCTCAACCAATAGTTGTGCCTTTTCAGTAATATATATTAAAGAAATTAAGAAAAAAATCAATCACACAAAACAGATACCAAGTATATCTTTATATCTTTGTCTATTTCAGTAGAGCAATCTTTTTCAAAATGGCGCTCATGTAAACAGAACTTACATGTGTGTGTGCTTCTTTTTCTTGTAAGAAATCATGTTATAACTGATTGTTCTTCAAGGTTCCCAAGTACTGAAAATAAATGAATTGCCTTGATAACCTACTGAATAGGTCTCTAAAAATCAATAAACAATGCATGCTTTGGTAATTTCTGATCAATATTTTTTTTATCAGAGAATCCAAGATATTTTCTAATTTGAGATAAAGATATGCCTGGACATATCCAAAATACATGCTATGTTTGTGTATTAGGAGGGTGGTCACTTACAGAGAGGAGTTATTGATGAACTTCTGGAAAAATCTGCAATGGGGAATCACCTGTGTTTATTGGAGAAAATGGCCCCCTAGACTACTCACAGTGACTTCCACCAGATCCCAAAGCATCAACTTGTAAAGGTGCAATCTACCACAGCTATTTTCATAAAGAGGGATTCAGAAAAAAGAACAAAACAAAACATATACTTGGATTGTAATAAAAAAAAAAAAACAGATAGCAAGAAAAGCAAATGAAGCAATGAACCCAGGCACCAAATTAAAAAAAAAAAATCAAACTGGGAAGATTATGATCAGAAGTGTTCCCTTTTAAAGTTTTCGCATAAAATCTTATGATTAACTTTACATGCACTGGTTTGGTTAAACTAGAACAAAAACTCAAAATATTGTTAGCTTCAGCTTATTTATGCAAGTGAAGCTGTACTGCTATTGTTTATTCTGATTTATGAAAAAGAAGAACAATAACAACAACAAGAGGAGGAGGGGGAGGTAGAGAGAGGGGGGGAGGAGAAGAAGAAGAGGAGGAGCTGGGGAGAAGTGAAGGTAAGAGGGAGAGAGAGAAGGATAAGAAGGAGGAGAAAAAAAGATAAGGCAAAAAGGGAAAAAAATTCCTAGGCTTAACATTATCAATTGCTGTGTATTATTCCAGATTTCAAGGAGAAGCACATTTAACTCAGGTATTATTGCTAAGCTCTTGATGAGCATTTTGATATTTCAGTTCATGATCTTCAGATATCAGTCTCACAGTGAAAGAAATATTAGTTGCATGCTAATTTAAGAGCTGCCTCTTGTACCCTGTTGATGCTTTACCCCAAATTAGCAAGTTTCTTATAATCAAATAAAAATCTTTAGATACTTTTTCTGAACACAATAATACATTAAAAGTGTAGGTAGTTACCTTTTCAAGCTTAATGCAGTAAAGTCAGAGAAGAGCATGGTTTCCCCAAGGAATAAAATCTCTCCGGCACCCAACTCAGCTTCTTCTTCTTTTTTTTTTTTTTTAAGATTTTATTTATTTATTTGACAGAGAGAGGTCACAAGCAGGCAGAGAGGCAGGCAGAGAGAGAGGAGGAAGCAGCCTCCCCGCTGAGCAAAGACCCCGATGCGGGGCTCGATCCCAGGACCCTGAGATCATGACCCGAGCCGAAAGCAGTGGCTTAACCCACTGAGCCACCCAGGTGCCCCCCAACTCAGCTTCTAATCAAGATCAGCCATCAAGGGGCACCTGGGTGGCTCAGTGGGTTAAAGCCTCTGCCTTTGGCTCGGGTCATGATCTCAGGGTCCTGGAATTGAGACCTGCATCAGGCTCTCTGCTCAGGGGGAGCCTGCTTTCCCCTCTCTCTGCTTACCTCTCTACCTACTTGTGATCTCTCTCTCTCTGTCAAATAAATAAATAAAATCTTTAAAAAAAAAAGATCAGCCATCAATATAACATGAAAATAAATGCATAAACAGATGGTGTCAATAAACAAGCCCTAGAGCCAGAGCATGGTAGAGTAGGTTGTCAACTCAAACACACTTGGTTACCCAGATAATCCAAACCAACAAACACCAGCCTGTCATTTCCCATTCTTACCCCCCAAATGACTTAAATTTAACTCTGGAACATAAAGATATCATTGAGATATATTTAATTCTTCAAGGATGTTAAAAACCTGTTTCTTACTCTGTCTTGTAGATACCCAAATTTGAGGCTTCCCAGTGAATCTTTGTAGAAATCAGATGCAACATAAGTCTTGAGACTTAGAAGTCGTGCTGGGAGCAGGAAAGAATCCTGGCTCCCAGTTCAGATAAAGAAGTGAAGCTCACATGGAACTGGAAATTATTGTTGTTCTCATTGTTGATACTATGATTCCTGGAAGTGCTATTATCCTAGCTTGCCACTCAGTTTACCACTAAATAATGGCTGAAACATCAAACAGGCAAGGGCTTGACAATGTTTTCCAGAACATTTGGTACATTTCAGATAACTCATAACTAAAATAATAATTAAATGAGTGAAGGAAGGGAAGATTTAATTTAAGCAAAATACTTTGGAGAAAATTTACATATACAAGGCACAATATTTGAAAGATGTGTCTTTGGAATCAAGGAGACCTTATATGCACTTGATAGCTTTGTGATTCTAGGCAAAATTAGTTAACATGCCTAACTTCAGGAATTCATCTGTAAGTTGACCTCATAATACCTACCTCATAAGCTTATTTTAAGATAAAATAAAATGGTGTAATTACACAATTTAGCATGTAATAATCACCGCAGTATTGGTCTCCATTATTATTTTACTAGAAATAAGATGAGCAAAATTGGGGTCAGTATACCAGATCACTCACTTTTGGGCATCTTTGAGCAAAATTCATTTTTCTTGCATTATTGCAGAATCATACTGCTGACTAGGAGAGTAAAAGGTTAAAATGAAATTTTCTTACCAGACAAGCACTAGCATGGCTGCTTCTATTTGGGAACAGAGCTAGATCTGTTCCACAGAGTCAATGAGGATCAAACATGAATGTATACAATAAAGAATTAAACATTGTCCCTTTTTGGTTCAATTGAAGTTAAAGCATGTACTGCAGAGCCTAAGGATTTCTATTTTCAAGCAATTATCTTTGTGATGTTATTTTATGAAATTTAATTAGATTCATTTTTTTAATTAACCTATAATGTATTATTTGCTTCAGGGGTACAGACCTGTGAATCATCAGTCTTATACAACTCACAGAACTCACCATGAAAATATAAGGAAAAGGTGCAAGTACTTTTCTGATATATATATTAAAATTATATATATAATTATATATATATATCCATTTACAATTTTTTAAAAGATTTTATATTAGGCAGAGAGGCAGGTAGAGAGAGAAGGAGAAGCAGGCTCTCCCTGGAGCAGGGAGCCTGACGGGGCACTGGATCCCAGGACTCCAGGATCATGACAGGAGCTGAAGGCAGTCACCCAACACATTGACCCACCTGGGTGCCCATCCATTTACAATTTTAATGGGCATGTACATTTGTGTTGCTTATTGCAAATCACTGTCATAAGAAGAAACACATTACATTACTGACAATTTTGGCTACACCACTGTCATAAAATAGTTAAATAATCAAGTCTATGAGTTACCTTATCTAGTTAAAATGTTAATAAATTGGCAAATAAATTTCCATAACATTCTTAAATTTCATATTCATTCTGAGAATTTCTGTTACTGATAAATGGAATAGGATACCAACTCTTCTTCACAAAGCAATGATCACAGATAAATACACAATGAGGGCAGATGGAAGCGTTTTCAAATTCTCAGAAAGCTCTAAAGCCAAACAAATTGAATAAATTTTTTCGAATAAATAACACTCCTGTATAAGTTAAATTTATAAATGAAAGTAAAAAATCTTCTTGAAGAAAGAGTTTATAAGGACTATATATCTAAAATTGGTATTTTGAATAACTATAGGCCAAGATGCTGAAAGAATTTTTGGTAGCTAATACTTTCACCAATGAGGAAACCACACAAGCATAAAAGTGTTTAGAACTAGGATAAATGGCAGAAGCAGGCAAAGATTTATTAGATACTAAGAAAAAAATGAAAATTGAGACTAAACTGATTTTTTTTCTCTTTGTAACAGATCCAAGGTGAAAATAATTAAAAGTTAAAATCAGAAATTTGGTATAATGTATAATTTGGTGTAATATAAAGCTATATACAAATATACTTTAACTGTATAAAAGCTACACATGATTATCACTTTGTCTGGATTTGAAAATTTTCACGTAATCCTTTTCTCATTTTCATAAATTTGTAAGTTAAAGATCCTATATATGTGTTTATATTTGTCTATAATTTTCTTTAAAAATTGCAATTATCAAGTTTTTGAGCATTTACTATGAATCAGACATGGTACAAAATAAAAATAAGATTTTATTTATTCCTTTTAAAAAAAGAAAAGATTATTTATCCATCTGAGGCAGGGAAGGGGAGAGTGAGAGGGAGAAAGATTCTTAAGCAGACTCTTTGCTGAGCATGGAGTCCCACATGTGGCTCAATCCCATGACCCTGAGATCATGACCTGAACTGAAACCAAGAGTTGGATGCTCAACTGAGTGCACCACCCAGGTGCCCTAAGATTTTATTTATTCTTAATGATAATCCTAGGAGATTAATACTACAATGTTCATATCTTCGGATGATATAATGAAAACTTTGGAGAAGGTTGGCTATTTTTCCCATCACATAGGTCATGACTGAATCTTACCTAAATACAACAAATGGATATCTACTGGAGTCTTACGGACAATGTTTTAGTGCCAAGAAGTGAGCACACTAAATAAGCATTATCCTTAGAGCATTAAGTACACCACTTTATTTATATGTCCTAATTTTATATATGTATGGGTGTACCACATATTACCAAGTCACATATAATTTCAATGTAATCTTTGTTAAAGAAGACCTCTAGTGTTTATAGCACAAATTGGCAAATTTTATTGTGAGGGACTAGGTATTATAAAATATTCTTCTTGTAATTTTGTCTCAGTGATTTAAAAATATAAAAAACATTCTAAGCTCTGGGAAGATACAAAAGCAGATGGTAGACCCAATTTAGCACACAAGCTAGTTTACTGGCCCTCTGCCCTATAGTGTCTAAAGTTCTCAGTGGTAGTAGTTTAGGCCCTAGAGTATTCATAAAATCTGGTACAACTCTACCCCGCTCTTTACATGAAAGATAAGTCTTAATTTACCACTTTTAATGTATGATATGGCTTTGAAGTGATATATTAATTAAACCCATAAAACAAAAGTTATATAATCCCTGGTCATATTATAAAGAACAAGGTATAAAGCTTATTTGATATTTGAAAATAAGTAGTATTTTCCAGATTAGAATTTAAATATAACATCTGAAATTTTTATTTTAGTAAATCTTAGAAAGTTTATCAAGGACATAGTTTTCAAGACTCCTAAGAAATAAAATGTTAAGTATCTTTTCTCAGAAGGATTCCACTGGTACTTACAAACTTAGCTATCAAATAATTTTTATTTGTATATTTTTCTTATACTTTGTTTGTTTTAGAAATGATATCTCCAAAATATTTTTACTTGGTTTTGGTCACTCTTCTAAAAAACAAAAAAGGAACTATATAATCTAGTTTCAAAATTCCTTTTTAACTCCATTATTTCTGGAAAGTTAATATACCTCAAAACAAACTGAAAATTAAGCAGAGTATCTTCTTACCTATTGCCCATTTTGACAGACAAGTCCCCAAAACAAGCATTCTTGCATGCAATTCTACCTCTTGACATATCTAGGGATGATATTCAAAAAGTACCTAAGCTCCCCGTGTTATCAGCCTTCTTTTCTGCTAATTTGTACTCTCAAATTGAGCATGTTAGGGTACTTTTGCACTAAACTTTACAATTAATGAAAGAAACAACAGTATATTTCTTCCTTTTGTTTGTCAAATAGCTACATATCAAGTAAAATAAAAAAAAATATATTTGCCAGACTTTCCCATTGCAAATAATTTCTCTAAAGGGATTTAATTGATTCAATATTTGAGTGGCCTTGATCATAATGTCATCACTTTGACTTTGATTCATGCCATAATGACCTTGAGGTCAAGTCAAAGCAGGCTTTTTTTTTTCTTTTACAGAAGAAAAAGCTATACAATATTTGATTATAAACATTAGAACAACTACAGTGAATTTTTATAGGAAAGCCATTTTTGTGTTTTTGTTTTTGTTTTTTAAGCTAGGCAAACTATGACTTTCATTTTTACAAATTGTTATAGCAGTCAGTATTTCTCACATACTTCTCAGTTGATTGTCCCAGCAATGCCCGGTCAAATAAAAGGGAGACCACTAACCTTTGCCAAATCATGGCTGATCATGGAAAACAAAAAGGAGAAGCTAGAATTGCATATGGCAAACATTCCTTAAAATATTAGGAGACAATACCTACTTAAGAAGTCCAGTAACAGGGTCACCTGGGTGGCTCAGTGGGTTAAGCCTCTGCCTTCAGCTCAGCTCATGATCTCAGGGTCCTGGGATTGAGCCCCGCATTGGGCTCTCTGCTCAGTGGGGAGCCTGCTCCCCCCCCCCACCTGCCTCTTTGCCTCCTTGTGATCTGTCAAATAAATAAATAAAATCTTAAAAAAAAAGAAGAAGAAGAAGAAGAAGTTCAGTAACAAAAAGAAATGCATCCTATGTATAATGCAAAGAAATGGAATCTTCGTTTATGGAGACTAGCAAGATGGATGGGAAAGGAAATAAGATGGTGAGACGGAAGAGTCTCAAAGGATGAAATAGAATAAGTGACAATCCCAGGAATCACAGGTGTAATGAATAGGAATAGGAGATTTTAAAGAAAAAGAGAAGTTTATTTTCAAAACTCAGTGGGAAAATGGTTATAGAATCTGTTAGACTGTCCCAGTTTTCTTTATTTTTTTTAATTTTTTCAATTTATTTATTTTCAGAAAAACAGTATTATTTTTGCACCACACCCAGTGCTCCATGCAATCCGTGCCCTCTATAATACCCACCACCTGGTACCCCAACCTCCCCGCCACTTCAAACTCCTCAGATTGTTTTTCAGAGTCCATAGTCTCTCGTGGTTCACCTCCCCTTCCAATTTACCCCAACTCCCTTCTCCTCTCTAACACCCCTTGTCCTCCATGATATTTGTTATGCTTCACAAATAAGTGAAACCATATGATAATTGACTCTCTCTGCTTGACTTATTTCACTCAGTATAATCTCCTCCAGTCCCATTCATGTCCCAGTTTCCTGATGGTCCCTGCTGCTGTAGAGACACCCAGCTCAGCAAACCTTCACTCTCCTCTTCATTCACCTTGTTCCATAGTTCCCATCCCTTCTTCCACAGATACTCACTATGGCAAACCGCATTTGCTCAGTAGACTGAAAGAGCTCTACTGATCAGTGAACAATGAAGGAGAAAGGAATGATCCAGGGCTGAAAAGCAGAAGGAAGGAGAAATGAAGGGAAATAAACCATAATAAAATGTGAAATGGGTCCAAAGGATTGGGAAATGGAAGTGGTGGTAACTGTGCAAAGACCCATATATTCTTCTTCTTCTTTATCCCTCAACACTGGTTATAAGCTTTGAAAGTAAGAACTGTGGTTGCACCCTTTAAACCATCAGCATGTTAATTATCGGGTTTTTTGACACTGGACTTAGCTCCAAGCCATCTGTGCCGTGGCGACTGCAATTGGTTATGGCACAATTTCAAACCCTTTGTCCTCCGTGTCCAGCACTAGATACAGAATGAGGGACACCATCGTAGTTTTGTCTTTTCCCTAATGGCAGCTTTCTCAAGTCCTCGGATTTCTGACACCTTATTGCTAGAGTGTGAAACATCATTCTGTTTCTTCCCATTTGACTTGCATTATATTAGAGAGACAGAAAAGGGAACAACCGTCATTGGAATGGAGCCCTGAGTAAGTTAAATGCTTCCTGAATAAATGTGCAGTATCTCTTTCCCAGGCCTAGGTAATTGCTTTTTTATTTATCTCAAACCATTTTCATCCTCTTCCAGAACCTAATAGAGTCACTCAGCACACACAGTGGATTTCCATCACAGGAGCTTGCAGGATGCAGGCTTTGCTGATAAAATAAATAAATAAATGTAATCATGGAGTCCATATTACAGCAAGTGGAAGCTGAAGTTTTACATTTATATATTAAATTAAAATTGCTTTCTGCCTATATTATACAAAATGTAAATTGTAGTTCAGTCAGGCAGCAGACAGTTTGGTTGCTTTTTGAGCAGAGCTGTCTGAAAGTTCTATTTCAGGGCAAACACCCCTCATGAGCCATGGGAACGTTTATTATTAAGTTAATATGGCAGTATTCATTCTAATCACATTTAGTATCTGTCTTGTGTTGAGAATAAAAGTATGCATGAAGGAAGAGAACGTTAATATCTTTTAAATGAGCATGGCTGATGAATCCTCTCCTTAAAGTAAATGAAAAAATTCAAATGGAAAGAAATTTTAAGTGAACAAAAAGAAATCAAAGATAGGAAGAATAGGAAGAATGCATTATCACTTTACACTGAACCATTGTCTCTGTCAAAAGAGTCACTCTTTAACACCAATCAGAACTTTGTATTTTTCCCCTTAACCAGACACTCCGGGAACTGTGATCTATAGTCTATGCAATTGTTTTAGAGAATAGAGAACCACAGGCCCTGAATTATAAAAA
Organism: Mustela putorius furo; assembly: GCF_011764305.1. NCBI lineage: Eukaryota > Metazoa > Chordata > Mammalia > Carnivora > Mustelidae > Mustela > Mustela putorius. The sequence goes on along the minus strand of NW_025422088.1, from coordinate 2,217,425 downwards.
GAACACATTCTGCTAATGAGATATCTTTTCATCATTAAAAGATGTACTATTTCATGATACTCTGGAGGCTCTAAAACTAAAAGACATTTACTACTAGTAGACACATATGGACTATAAATATGATAACAAAACACGCTTTGTCTGTATTCGGTAAGTATAACAGAAATATCCCTGATTTTATAGACAAAAACACTTATCCAGGAAATAGTACATGTGACTTCCAACTTGCTTCAGTTGTCTCTGCTCCCAGACTTCACAGATAATGACTGAAACAATAATCTAAAAACTATGCAAGAATGGCAAACACCTGGCAAGTGTGCCAACACTCCCACATTATGCTCTCGGGACAGACTAATTCACTATGGCATTCTTCCGACAACTCAGTATTCAGATACAGATGACTCAGAAAAGCATACATGGCAATGTCTAGCAATTGATCTATGTCTCAGTTTCTTAGTTATTAGCATGGATAGACAAAACTCTGACTTACACACACATATATACACACACACACATTTATATATATATATATATATGGATATACATATATATATATTAACCTTCTCATTTTAAAAGATGCAAGAATTAAGACCAACCACAGTGAAATGATTTGCTCAAACCAGCAGAGGTATTTGCAGGACAGAATAGGACCTAGAAGGAAAAGAAAATGAGTCCAACCCTTAAATCTCACAGATAAGGAAACTGAGCATAGAACAGAAAGATTTGCCCAAGACCAGGTGTTAAATCTTGTGCCAATCCAATCAACTGAAGTGGCTTCCTGGATCAATGTGTTGAAAGTGATGCCAAAGCTTACTGTGAGCCTAATGGATCAGTTGACTAATTGACAATGATCAATTAGCAATGTCTCTGAGGTTTGAGGGTAAGAAAGGGCAGAAACAAAACGCTAATTTTGGAGGAGCTATTTGAGATGACGTGACCACCAGCTGACCTGAGAACTGCACCTCAGCAAATGGAGTTTCCTCACTCCCTCCCCTGTTCTTGGAACATATCTTTCCCACCATTCTGCAGTGGGAGCCATTTCCAAGGAAACCACCTTTAGAGAGTAAGGTACTGTAGAGACCCTCTGGACTGAGTACGTGAATGAACCCAGTTAAGGCCTCTACGACAACTTGTGAGATTTAACAGGGGTGTGCAAGGATCTAAACACCTTGCAGCTGCCCCAGAGAGGCTCATCCATAACTACTCTTGCTTTTTAAGCCTGCCAGCTCCCAATTCTGGAGTTGTCAGCCTCTTTCTTAGGCCATTTCCTAGCCTCTAAAGGGCCAGTTTCAGATTACCTGGGAAAGACAAAAGGCTGTGAACTAACAATATATAATATCCCTTATTCAACCTCCGTATTCTGAGCCTGGTCACACCAAAATGACTTTAAGGAATGATTTGGATTCCCAAACAGCGCCCTCCACCTTCAAGGAAAGAAAGCTTTTGTCATGTTTGCATAACTATTCGAGTTCATATGAAAGCAATATTTTTCAATAGTTATAATTAAGTTGGTATCCTGATTTAATAAAACAGTTCTGTTAACTTAGTCAATGCTCCTGAGATCTAGCCTTACAATGCTGACAAATTCAAATTTCTCAGCCTGCAAGCATCAAGGTCAGGCTCTGGAATATGGTAGCAACGCAAAAATAATGTGAAGCCATTTGGGGAGAAGCCAGCTGGCTCTTTACTTTTAACAACCTTCTGCTTCTTCATGTGCCACACACCGTTTCCTTCAAAGTTTCATCCAGTATATTTGCACCTAATTTTAGATAACGGTATAGAAAAAAAATCACAACTTAGAAAATAAATTAGAATATTTCACTTTAAAGAAGTGTTTATCATAAGGTTCCTAATAATAACACACTCCCTTGGTACATTTAAAATAAGATTTGATTCACCCAAATTATTTAAAAATAACTATTCAGTAACATATATCTACTGCATAAAATAAAATTCACATGCCTATGAATAATATCTACTGGGGGGAAAAAAGCCAAATAATTGATAATAAATGCATATAGCACTTCATAAGATCTGCTTTAGAAAGAGTCTTGATTATTATTCCACTGTGGAATCACTAAAGGCAAAACAGATGCAGGAAAGGGATTACAAAGTCATCTAGGAAAGGCTTCACTGTTAACTTATTTTTGAAAATTCAATTCAAGAACAGATTGAGCCAAGTTTGAAAGAATGCTATTTATTTCCTGGACAAGAATTTAATTATCTGTATTTAAGGGGACATATATGCCTTATTTGGGTTAAGGAAAGGTACAATATAGTATTTCATTATTTTTTCTTATTTCTTTCCTTAAGCCCAGAAGAATCCTAGTTTAAGATTAGGACAAATACACTCAAATTTTTCAACCTGAAGAGAGAGGCAGAAGCATAGATTAAAACATGGAGCAGACTATATTGATGGCACTTCGGCTATCCCATTTTGGAAATATATTTGTGAAGCTTCCCTAGTACTAGTAGCAATTATAGTATATTGTTCATCCATACCAAAATGGTTTTTTCTCCAGTGATATTCTTGGTCAAGTTTTTTTGTTTGTATGTTTTTATCCCATATAGCAGAAAATAGAGTTGTTAGTTTTGCTGTAGTTTTCTTTTTTTCATTTTTTCTTCTTTCTTATAGTTTTGTTGAGCTAACATAACAAAATAGGTAAGTTTGTAGTATGGATCTGAAATTTGGCATTTCTTCTTCAAGAAAAATGCAGTGTTGGGGAAAACTAAAATTATGCATTGCATTTTTGAGATATAACAGAACTGTAGGCAAAATAGATATTATGATTAAAGTTCTTATTTTTATAATCAGACAATTTTTTAAATATTTGTCCTATTTCTTCAAAAGTAAAAGGAATCTCAGTTGACTTTTTGCCATCCTTTGCTAACATACATAATGAATCAATGTTATCCTTACAACCATTTTTAAATCACATAATTGCACATCTCAGCAGTTAGGGAAGGGATGGGAATGGGAAAAAGGAAGAGGAAGGAAAGGAGGGAAAGATAGAGAGGGAGAAATATGAGGAATTTTTGTTAGGGAATTCTATCTAATTGTAAATATATGGGGAGAAATCATTTTCTATTTTCCCAGTAAGATTCTAATATTCACTCCAATTAGACTCCCATGGTGTGAGAGTAATTAATTCTCAAAATATCCTTTTTTTTTTTTTTTTTTTTTTTGGTAGAGAGAGAGGAAGAAAAAGAGAGATGAGAGGGAGAGACAACATTAAGAAGGCTCTACACCCAGATCAGCTCCAGATCGAGCTCATGTTGGCTGGCTCTGCGATCAAGACCTGAGTCAAAATCAAAAGTTGGAGTCTTAACCAACTACACCAGCCAGGCAACTCAGCCATTTTTTTTTTTATTATAACTCATGGAAAGTTTAGATTGTTTTTGAATTACTCATCTACATGATAATGTTTTGTTCATAGTGATGATATCATTCACATATTTGTAAAAAAAATTAAGAGACATATTGAAGTTATAAACAGAAACCCTAGTTAAAATAAAGTAAAATAATTCATAAGCTTACTTGCAAAAGACTAAGTTGATAATGACAATCTGTAATAACCGATGAGTTGGAATCTTCATAAATAAGTATATATGTGTGTATGTGTTCCCTTGATCCCCGCCTTGTGTTATATTAATTTGCCAAAATACCTCATGGAATTCAAGCAGACTGTTTCTGCACTAGATTACCAGTTTATTATGAAAGGACAGAGGGCAGAAGTAAAAGACTCTTCAGGAAGGTATGGGCAACTTCCTTGCCTTCTCTGGGCACACCACTTTCTCAGCACCATCTCATTCTCACCAGCCCAGAAGCTCCTCAAATCCTGTACTTTCTGGATTTTTAAGGAACAGCAAAATACACCTTTATCCCCTTTATGGCTTTCATCACTTAGGTAATTCCAAGGATTTGAGAAGCACTGGGATGAAGATCAAATGTGTAATTATTACAAATCACAATGTCATGTCATCTTTGTCTTGATCATTTAAAAATAAATTCACTAAATCTAGGGGTGCCTGGATGCCTCAGAAGACTATGCATCTGACTCTTGATTTTGGCTCAGGTCATGATCTCAGGGTCATGAGATTAAGCCCCATATCCAGCTCCTCCTTGAGCCTAGAGCCTGCTTAAGATTCTCTCTCTCTCTTCCCCTTTCCCTCCGCCCCTTCCCCTGCTCACACGTGCTCTCTCTCCTTCTTAAAAAAATAATAATATAAAATTAAAACAGATAAAATAAAAATAAATAAAAATTTAAAAATAATTTCACTAATTCTTGCTTAAGAATATATTCCTAAAGATTATAAGCCAAATATTCCATACAATTGTAAACTCTTTCTATTCATTATAAAATTGTTTCCTCAGAAGTATTTTCCGGGGCACCTGGGCGGCTCAGTGGGTTAAAGCCGCTGCTCAGGTCATGATCTAAGGGTCCTGGGATGGAGGCCAGCATCGGGCTCTCTGCTCAGCAGGGAGCCTGCTTCCTCCTCTCTCTCTGCCTACTTGTGATCTCTGCCTATCAAATAAATAAATAAAATCTTAAAAAAAAGTATTTTCCAATCAGTTTAACTTTGCTAGCAGTATATGAAGGAATCTTGTGACAAACCTGTTCCTACTGAGTACCATTCTTGAAAAAAAGTTAAATCTGCCATTTCTAAAAACAAAAGACACATTCAGATAAAAATAAATTGCTGTGTCCATTTAAACAAACAATATATATATATTGCATTCTCTAAAAAGGGGACAAAATAAATTAGGTAAGCGCAAAATCCATCCCTGTTTATGCAAACATGAGTATTACCTATAATTGCCGCACAGTGCCACATACCCAAATCAGTCTGGTTAGTGTTGCTACTTCTTCAAAATATGAAGTAAAAAACAAGCAAACAAACAAAAACAAACAAACAAACAAACAAAAAACCCACTCTCTGGTCTCAGTAAGAGATCTCTCAAAAGCCTTTATTATGCCTTCCTATTGCCGTTTTAATTCTCTCACATGGGAGGGGCTACAGGAACTGGGAATCAATACCTTCTTGGGATGGAAAGTCAAAAGCAAGGAATCCCCACCACAGGTGTAATGTAATCATTTGTGTTTGGAAATATTTGTTGTGATCCACTGAGCTGAGCTCCTCAAGTTCTCTGAAGACATGCTATGTTAAGAATAATACAAACAGCTACCACTAAAACTAGTTTGCTTCTACAAATACCAACCCTAACCCTTAGCCAACATCTGTTTTTGTTTTGTTTTGTTTTTGTTTTGTTTTTTTGAAAAGTGTGTATTTTTTAATGCTACAACTTAAGTCTTTTTACATACTTTGCAGATGTCCTAGTGCCTTTTCAATTATTTTTTCAGTAGAAACAAAAATATTTATGATATTAAAACTTATCTGATTTTCTTACAGTATAACTCCATAAAATAATTTGTAAACTTTTCAACAGCAATTATTTCTTCATTGATATGAGGGATTTAAAAGAAGTTGACAATAACAGAAAATTTTATCGTAATTTTATAAAATGGTATTGGATTTGAGTGGCACCTGGATGGCTCAGTCAGTTAAGTGTCTGCCTTTGACTCAGGGACCTAGCCCAGTGTCAGGCTCCCTGCTCAGTAGGGAGTCTGCTTCTCCCTCTCCCACTGTCCCTCCGCACCCCTGCTCATGTTCTCTCTGTCTTTCAAATAAGTAACTAAAATCTTTAAAAAAATGATTTTTGGATTTCATTCATTCAACAAAAACATTTATAAGGGGCCGAACTAAAATCTTAGTGCATGGATTGTTGCTGAATTTGGGGAGATAGAAGGATAAATTAGGCAAACTCTGTCCCCTTGGAAAGTTCACAACAGCACAAAGAAGAGATGAGATAGGATGCCACTATTAAAGTCTAAAATAGACTAATGGTGCACAGACCAAAACAAAGACAGAATGGATGGAGACTGGGATGAGGGGAGGTTGGATTAATAACAGTTTCTGAGTTATATTCTAGAGACTCTAGTACTCGCTTAGGTAAAGGCAGTAGTCAAAGGTGAATCCAAGTTTTCCAGCTTGATATACTCACTGGTCAGTCATGTTACTCCATACAAAATCAGGATATAAGAAAACATGTTTAGAGATAAGGGGGTGCGTAGTGAGCTTTAAGTTTGCCTGATCGATTGCTATCTCATCTTTCCTCCATTGTGTAGTATCCATCCTTAATTTTGAGTTTTATGTCATTTGAGTTGATTAATCTTACTTGCCAAAAACATCCTGATTAATCTAAAGATCTATTCTCTGTGGGGCCTAGGGAGTTTGAAGTGCTTATGGGATATCCAGATATAGCTATGAAACAAGGAGTTGGGAATAGATGTCAGAACTGAAGAAAATAATAAGAATGTGTGAAACAGCATGCTCTGCAATGTGTAAGTGGAAATACAGATAGCACTAATACACAGTCTCTATGCATTTCATAGTATTTTTCAAATTAAAATTTATCAATTATACTTGCATAAGATTTAGCTTTGTAAAAATTAAGGTATCTTAAAGAAGATTATAAAATACTTTCATGTATTCTGATATTAAGATACATTAGAGATATATTAGATTCTACTAGATACATAAGATTATCTCTGATACATAAAAATACATACTAAAATTCTTGTTTATTTATTGTATCTCCTTTTCCACATGGTATTTAAAAAAATTAAAATGTGCCTCAGGCAGAATGACCAAAAAGTATTTATATTTCAAGGCTGTATGTTACAGACAATAAATTTATCTACATTTGAAAACTCAGGTTAGTTATATAATTTAAGAAAAGGAGCAAGGTTTTTTTTGCAATTACCAGTGATACCATTAGCTGTTATTTTGGTCAACATTTTTTTTTTTAATTTTATTTATTTGACCGAAAGAGATACAGTGAGAGAGGGAATACAAGCAGGGGGAGTGGGAGAGGGAGAAACAAGCTCCCCACTGAGCAGGGAGCCCAATGTAGGGCTCCATCCCAGGACCCTGGGATTATGACCTGAACTAAAGACAGATGCTAATGACTGAGCCACTCAGATGTCCCTATATTCTGTTGATATTCTTTTACCAAAAGAATATACTTTCTTTACCATAAAATCTCAGCTATTTAGAGTATTTATTGTAAGTAGGTGATAATAAAAGTAACATTTCATATTAGCAGATTTTAGGTAACTTAGTTTTCCCAGCAGGCCTCATATCGATTATACTATGTTGATTTCTTTTTTTTTTTTTAAGATTTTATTTATTTATTTGACAGACAGAGATCACAAGTAGGTAGAGAGGCAGGCAGAGAGAGAGAGGAGGAAACAGGCGCCCTGCTGAGCAGAGAGCCTGATGTGGGGCTTGATCCCAGGACCCTGGGATCATGACCTGAGCTGAAAGCAGCGGCTTTAGCCCACTGACCCACCCAGGCGCCCCTACTATGTTGATTTCTTGTGTAAGAACACATACCAGGGGGCAACTGGGTGGCTCAGTGGGTTAAGCCTCTGCCTTTGGCTCAGGTCATGATCCCAGGATCCTGGGATCGAGCCCCGCATTGGGCTCTCTGCTCTGCGGGGAGCCTGCTTCCTCCTCTCTCTCTGCCTGCCTCTCTGCCTACTTGTGATCTCTGTCAGATAAATAAAGAATAAATCTAAAAAAAAAAAAAGAACACATCCCTCACCTGAACAATCTGCTAGTAGTCCCAACACAACTCTCTTTTGGCCTTATCTTTGATCCCTCCTCATGTCATTATCACACATCTTTCCTTTGTACATATGTATGCACATAATATGCTCATGATTCTAGAATGTGTCTAAGTTGATTTTTACTCCTCAGATTATTTATAATGTTAACAATTTGTACCATATACTTTAGAATGATCAGCCCAGGTCTGTTCATTGCATTTTCTGGAAATGCATCATATATTTGGGACAAATATGTTCTATAGCACTTACTACAGTATTCTATTTGTAGGAATAATTTAATAAAATTAAAATGACTTTTATTTTAATTAAGCAGACACAGATAATCAAGACATATAATCTGGTAGCATAAATATGTCTTCCAATGTTGTGACCAAAAATTTTGATCTCTCAAGCAAATGCTCTAGATAATGTTTTTATCTAGCTTACAAATTTTAGGGCCTGTTTTGGTAGTATTCACACACAAGGAGAAAGAAAAAGAGAAATGGGCATCGAGAGTATTTGTAAGAATAATTATGCCCTCAAATATCACTATTAAGTGGAGCATAATAGTGAAAAAAAGGGGGGAAATTAAAGATGAGAAGAGGGAAGATTTTAGAGGATTCTTGGCTGTTAGGTTTTCTTTATTACATTAACAAAGACTTCTATGTGATTTCTGGGTTGATTTCTAGGGTTCTTAGATATTTATGACTATGCTCTCTTGGAAAATATCTTTTATAATATCATCACAAGTGTCCAATATCACTATAAAGTAGAATAAGCATTTCAGTATCCTCTAAGTTTAATGCCTAAATAGAACACTAGCATAGATGCTCAGCATAACTAGAAAATAATGTTTTACATTTATGTAAAACAACACAGTTTCTATTCCATAGCAAAGGTTTTTACTTTGGTTGTTTTTGGGTTGGGGGCTAAGTACAGCTTATACCAAAAGTTCGTTCTTTCTTTTTTTTTTTTTTTTTGCATTTTATTTATTTATTTATTTATTTGTTTATTTATTTTATTAATTTTTTATTTTTTATAGACATATATTTTTATCCCCAGGGGTACAGGTCTGTGAATCACCAGGTTTACACACTTCAAAAGTTCGTTCTTATATACTACATTGAGGACAAGCATGATGATTCTTTTCTTCATAATTTTCTACCTCAGTCCTCAGACTCAGTGGTATGTTTATAGTGTCTCAGAAAACTAAGAAACAACAAACAAAAAATCTAAGTTTTCATCTACTGTATTGCTCCATTTAATAGATGAGAAGCTGATTTTCTCCCTAAGTTCACACAGATAACTGCTAACATCACATTAGAATCCAAATCTCCTAATAAATCAAACTATTTGTTTTCCTGATCATATATTTGGCTTAATCAAAATATTTTTAATTCTACTATTTTTGAAATGGGAATATTTTGAGGCAGATATTAATGATCAAATTCTTTATATAATCTTAAATTATCTTCCCATTCAGTTGGGATTAAAATTTCCCTTATTTATTTACATACTTACTTCCAAAAGAATTCAAGATATTCTGCATAATTAAATATGATACATAATAAGCATATTTCTTCAACTTATTGCTTCTATAAATAAGGTGATAATAATAAAGAAGGAATCTCAGAGGATTTGAGATTCAAAATAATTTTCACCTAAATGTGACCAGGTTCTATTTCACAGGCAAATGGAACATTAACTTTCAGCTTACATGAGGAAGAAAGCTAATTGATACCTTAAGAAATATAACCTTCCAAAGCCTCAGTAGAGAAAAGCATACGTATTGCCTTCAATTCTCAATGCAAAGTCATTCTCTTCTCTGAGGCCAAAAAATTACTGGGTCTAACAGGTAAGTGGGTTTAAGATGAAGGGTTAACAAGGATCTTCCCCTCTCTCATCCATATGACAGCATAGGAACCATGAAAGAGATTTAGAGTATGACAGATTGTGAGGAGATCCTAGCATTGGAGGGAATGGTTTTCTTGCTCTACCAATAAATCAACTAAATATGTAAAGCCAAAACTGTTAAACATGTAAGAGATTCATCATTGAGGGTAACATGAGGACAATTAGCTATTACTCTGCAAATTAATAAAGAGTATCAAGCATTTATCCTGCCTTTTCTGAACAGAACAAATAGGCTTCAAATATTCATATAATCAAATAGGTCTTCATTTGATGAGTAAAGGTCTTCATAGAAGAAGTCAGACTAACAAATGCAGAAATAATGCTACACTTAGAAAATCACCATTTTGCAACTCCTAATGAAATAATGGAAGTAGGGAATGATCACTAATTAATTCTAAAACACTAGGTGAGAAGTTAATGGGAATCATTATAAAGAGTGGCTCAGACTGACACTACCTGAACACAGACATCAATCATAGTTTCTCTGAAAGCAGAACAACCAGATAAGGTATGCCTCCTGCTGTGAGGCAAGAGCAGGTACATAGTCTCCCAGTGAAGTATTCTTGGGAAAATAAGATCTAACCAAACCTCCAGATATAATTATCAGTAAACAGAAAATCTGGGTGAATTAGGAAGGGTTTAAACATCCTCAAGGGAGGGCACCTGGGTGGCTCAGTTGGTTAAGCGACTGCCTTTGGCTCAGGTCATGATCCTGGAGTCACAGGATCGGGTCCCACATCGGGCTCCCTGCTCAGCAGGGAGTCTGCTTCTCCCACTGACCTCTCTCCTCATGCTCATTCTCTCTCTTTCTCTCTCAAATAAATAAATAAAATCTTTTAAAAAAATAAATAAACATCCTCAAAGGCAAGTCTGCAGGCAAATAGAGAATGTGGGGCACTCTACAAATAAATGACAAAAATGATTTCCAAGAAGTAAATGACAAGATACAAATGTGAATAGACCTTTTTGCAAGGTATGGACCTTGTTTGGATCTGATTTGAAAACTAAAAAAAAAAAAAAAAAAAAAAAAATTAAAAATACATTTCTTTGGCAATTAGAATAGTGATTAGAGCCTTGATAATATGTTTGGTGATAGCACTATTGTATGTGTTTATGTACGTGTATGTATATATGCACACATATATCCTATTTCTGAGGCATTTATATTGAAGTATCTACAGATAAAATGATGTGATATGACATTTGTTTAAAATGCTATTCACACAAAAAATTAGAACAGAAGATGTGAAAGACTGATAAACAGTTGATAATCATTGAAGATGGGGGAATGGGTACATGGAGATTTATTATACTACATGCTCTATTTGGGGGTATGTTTGAAAATTTCTAAATAGAAAAATCTTCACTCAAATAACCTTTATATAAAAACAATTATAGTGGCATATTTCAATATATCATCTGTCTTTAAAATCTAGATATATCTGTTAGACAAAGAAGGAAAAACATAGTGAAATTGACAAAGGCAGTTTACATTCAACATTTACTGCATATATAGAAAACTTCAAAATAAATTATGAAGTTCTTAATAATCTTTAATATTTTCAAACAGTTGAGACTTTACAACATTTTTGGTCACTTGTATTTTATTCAAAAATTTAAAAAAACACATAAATTACTTCAGAGATAATTACAGAAACTTGAATAAGAACTGCATATTCACTGAGATTTCTATTTCACTGATATTAAATTTCTTGGACATGATGATGTTATAAGGTTATGAACAAGAAAGCTTTAGTTCTTAAAAGATTCCTCCTGAAAAATTTGAGAATGAGGTGTATTTATTACTACAATTTAATTTGAAATAATTCAGCCAAAACACACCACACATACGTACACATATACATACACGCACATAGATGAAGAAAGAAATGTGAGGAGGAATTCAGATTTTGTAAAATGTTAAAAAATTGGTAAGTCTGGATGAAGCATGCACATGTCTTATATTATTCTTTCAATTTTTTTGTAGGTCTGAAGTTTATCATTGTAGAGGGTTGGGGAGAAAATTAAAATTAAGAAAATAAAAGTTGGGGGAAATTGGAAGGTGAGGTGAATCATGAGAGACTATGGACTCTGAAAAATAATCTGAGGGGTTTGAAGTGGCGGAGGGGTGGGAGGTTGGGGTACCAGGTGGTGGGTATTATAGAGGGCACAGATTGCATGGAGCACTGGGTGTGGTGCAAAAATAATGAATACTGTTATGCTGAAAATAAATAAACTTAATTTAATTTAAAAAAAAAGAAAAGTTGAATAAACAAAACTTTACAAGTTTAAAAGTTAAATGCATTAATTTATCTCTTGGATCAAATAAAAAATAAAACATTAAATAACATTTACAAGTCCAGAGACTATTTCATACAAATATCATCAGCAGGAATTGACTTTAAGGTCTTTTATAACAACAAGAATACGTGAGTATAAAGATCCCAAAACAACCATCATTAAAATAAAAGCTGATGTTTAATGGTCATTTATGATTGCCAGGCAATGAACTACACAGTCTATGTATAGTATCTTATTTAATTTTATCATGACAAACTCATGAGAAATTACCATTATCCTCTAAATTTCCAGTGGTCCCACAGACTGGAGAGTGGTGGGGTCGAGTTTGTTTCCCTTTATTACTACACACAGCATAACTGCTACTCACTTTCTTCTTGCCCTGACACATCAGAGCTGGAAGTCACCATGCTTCCATAAAGGAAATGTCTATTTCAGCATAATGATACAACAAGTATAAAAAATAAATTAAAATTATTAAAGATCTAAATCTGAGATCTGAAACTGTAAAAACCCTAGAAGAGGACATGGGTAGTAACCTCTTTGATATTGGCCATAGCAACTTCTTTCTAAATATGTTCCTGAGGCCAGGGAAATGAAATAAAAATAAACTCTCGGGACTACTTCAAAATAAAAAGCTTCTGCATGGGGAAAGAAACTATCAACAAAACTAAATGGCAACCTATGGGTTGAGAGAATATATTTGCAAATGACATATCTGACAAAAGGTTACTATCCAAAATATATAAAGAATTTATAAAACTCTATACCTCCAAAACAGATAATCCAATTAAAAATGATCAGATGACATGAGTAGACATTTTTCCAAAGAAGATATACAGATGCCCAAAAAGTATACTTGGAAAGATGCTCAACCTCACTTATATCAGGGAAATACAAATTAAAACCCCAATGAGATATCACTTCATGTCTGTCAGAATGGCTAAAATCAACAACACAAGAAACAGCAGGTATTGGTGAGGATGTGGACAAAGGGGAACACTCTCACACTGTCAGTGGGAATGCAAACTGGTGCAGCCACTCTGGAATACAGTATGGAGTTTCCTCAAAAAGTTAAAAATAGAACTATTCTATGATCCAGCAGTATACTACTAGGTATTTACCAAAAAAAAAAAAAAAAAAAAAAAAAACAACCACAAAAATACTAATCAAAGGTATATATGCATTCTGATGTTTATAGCAGCACTAAGCACAATGGCCAAGTTATGGAAACAGCCAAATCATCCATTGCCTGATAAATGCATAAAGAAGAAGTAGCCTATTACTCAGCCATAAAAAAGAATGAAATCTTACTGTTTGCAAGGACATGGATGGACTAGAAAGTATTATACTAAGCAAAATAAGTCAGAGAAAGACAAATACCATATTATTTCATTTATATGTGAAATTTAAGAACCAAAACAAGTGAGAAAGGGAAAAAGAGAGAGAGAGAGAAAGAGACAAACCAAGAAACAGATTCTTAATTATAGAGAACAAATGGATGGTTACCAGAAGGGAAGCAGGATGGGGTGATGGGGGTGATGGAAATAGGTAGAAATAGGTCATGGGGATGAAGGAGTGCCCTTGGGATGAGCACTGGGTTTTATATGGAAGTGTTGAAATCACTATATTATACACCTGAAACTAATATCACACTGTATGTTAACTAACTGGAATTTAAATAAAGCTTAAAAAAATAAAAAGAATGTAGACTCTGAGGTAGTCAGCCTACAAATTAAATTCCTGTTCCAATATTTTCTAGTTGTGTTACCTTGGTCAAGTGATTTGCTCTCATTCTTCTTCATTTTCCTCAACTATAATTAAATGATGAGAAAATTATGTGAGGTAAGTGCATTTAAAGAATGTAGTACAGAGCCCAGTACATAGAAAGGACAGTAATCCCCCCTTAACTGCAGGTAGTACCAAACCTTATTTATACTTTTTTTTCCTACATATATATACCTATTATAGTTTAATTTATAAATTAGGCATAGTAAGAGATTAACAAATAATAAAATACAAAAATTATAATAATATACTGTAATAAAGGTTATATAAATGTGGTCTCTTTCTTCTTCAAAGTATCTTATTTTACTGTACTCATACTTCCTGTGATCATGTGAGATGATAAAATGCTTATGGATGAGATGAAACAGGTCAACGACATAGGCATGGCAAGAGTTAGAGTTAGGCTACTACAAACCTTCTGATGAGTTATTGGGAAAGGAGAACCATTGGATTCTGGACTGCAGTTGACATCAAAGAACTGAAACTGTGGAGACTACTCTATCCAGTAAATGTTAGATATCATTACATGGAAGGACATTCTTTACTGCAGCAGCTTCAGAGGATTTTGAAAAAAAGCAACAATATTTCAAAATAAAAAGCTTGAAGCACAAATAGGGGACAGGAAGATACTGAAAGTAGCCATATTTAACAATTAAGTAGCAGGCAGTCTGAATTTAATTATATCCCCAAGCAAAGTGCCTGCTTAGTATGAAGTATAAGCTTATTAAATTCAGTTATTGGACAAATGTTTAACAATGAACACCTAAGTGTCTTACAATAAAGATTGAGATTGATGTTTTACTCATTTAAAAAATAAAAGTAAAATAAGCACAGAGTATTTAAACTTAAACTTGAATTCACTATTAAAAAAAAAGAAAATCGGGGGGAGGGGGTCTGGAAGAAGGGGGTGGGATTATGGACATTGGGGAGGGTATATGCTTTGGTGAGTGCTGTGAAGCGTGTAAACCTGGTGATTCACAGACCTGTACCCCTGGGGATAAAAATATATGTTTATAAAAAATAAAAAAATTTAAAAAAAAAGAAAATCCAAGATCATTCCATGAAGTGAGCACATCACCCCAAATCTCCTACCATACCAAAGGAAGATAAGCAGAAGAAATATTATTAAAGAAAAATTCATCATGGTTATCTTGGCAGCATTCACCATTGTATTTAACATGGAAAGATAAACTGTTCTAACCTGTCATGTCAAGAAAAACACCAGTTCTCTTCTGAGCTTTCTGCCATCTACATTGCCAGCATCAGCTTTGGATGGCTTATCTATACCTTTCCTTCCTATTTTATCAAAAGAGTAATTAAGAAATGAAATAATCCTTAAAGCACAAAGTATAGTCAATATATTTCCCATCCACTTACAAAACAGAAAAAAAAAAAGCAATTATCCAGAAAGTCATAAGCCCTAGCTAAAACCTGGGTCTTACTATCTTCTTTTCTTTTTTTCTTCAAAAGGAAAGTTAATCAGAGGTAGAGTAACAAAGACTTTCTGGGTAATTTACCACAGATTCTAAAGAAGAGGGCACAGATTGAAGTTAACAGAAATACTATTCACCTCCTGAATTCTACATCTGCATTAAAGCCATGCCTAAGGTTATATAAGAATCTAAAATATAAAAGCAAATTAGAATATAGTCTTGTAAAGAAAATATATGTAAATACTGAAAACTGGGTGAATAAACAATCATTCTTAATTCTTTTTAACTATAATATTTCCTCTGCAGCCTTAGGCTCATCTTTCTGAGTACCCCTTTGGTAAAATAATTTATAGAAGCAAAGCCTATAAGCCCATGGGGAAATAGAGTTATGGGAACAAAACCATGCTTGAACATAGTATTTTAATAGGTTTATTATTCACCAAAGTAAAACAACATCTAGGATGTATTAAAGATGTAATGACATTATTACACATAAGAGAAAAAATATGAACAAGATATAGACTTTTTAGGAAACATGAATTTTTAAATAGGAAAAAAAATGTCTTAAAGGACCTTGCTCTTATGAATTCATAGGGAGTAGTCTGGTTAAGCAAGTGTAAAACAGAAAGAGAGATAAATTACTGTGCATAATGAATGAATAGGAATCTAGCAAGTGGGACTACCAGTGGGCTGTGAGGGTGAGAAAGGAGGTTGCAGATGTGGGAGGGGGCTGGAGTTAATACAGAAAAGAGGATGGGTTGAATATTTTATCTAGGAGGAGGCATGGATGAGGTTTTATTAGGACAGCTATTCATTATGCATTTTAAAATTATTACTCATCAATTTTCTAATCCCAAGTCAAAACATTCAAATCTTCACTAAAATTCTCTTAAAAACAGCCAAACACCTTGCCTGAAGGGTGTTTTATGAGACATCAATATTACATAAATTTGGGTCAGAAAAAAAGACCAACCGAAAGAGATGAAATGCAAAATTGTTAAAAACAGGAATCACTACCAGAAGTGAAAGGTGAGCATCTCCTTCACCAAACACCTAAAGATATTGAACAGAGTGCTGGACTTAAAACAAAGTTACTTGAATTCACAAGGAAGGATGAAGAGCCTTGACACCTCCCATGTCCTCAAATTCTCCATTCTGGTTAATTTAAAGAATAAGCTTCTGACTACATTTCACTTCTTTCAATTACTATTCAAAACATCTTACATCACATACAAAAATCAACTCAAAATGGATTAAAGATTTGAACATAAGTCTGGAAACCATAAAACTCCAAGGGAAAAAAACACAAAGGGAAAGGTCTTGGCAATTATTTTTTGGATTTGACACCAAGAACAAAGGCTAAAAAAAGCAAAATAAGTGGGATTACATCAACCTGAAAAGCTTCTACATAGCAAAGAAAGCCATAAACAAAATAAAAATGGGAACCTATAGAATGGGATAAAATATTTGCCAGATATATATGATAAGGAGTTAATATCCAAAATATATAAAGAGCTCAAAACTATGTAACAAATATATATGTATATGCATTTGTGTGTGTGTGTGTGTGTATAATTTTAAAAAATGTTCAGAGAAACTGAAGAGGCATTTCTCCATAAAAGACTACAAATGGCCAACAGGTATATGAAAAGTTGCTCAACATCACTAATCATCAGGGAAATGCAAAACAAAACCATGAGAAATCAGTTCACACATGTTAAAACAACTAACATGAAAAAGACAAGAGATAACAAATGTTGGTGAGTGTGTTGAGAAAAAAGTATCCTTGTATATTGTTGAGTGGGGATATAAATTAGTGCAGCAACTGTGGAAATAGTATAGAGGTTCCTCAAAAAATTAAAAAAAAAGAATTTTTGTATTTTCTAAGGTTTCTACTTCTGGGTATAGATCCAAAGGAAATTAATTTTAAAAGGATATCAAAGAGGTATCTGCATGCCCATGTTCATTGCATCATTATTTACAATAGCCAAGATATGGAATTAACCTAAGCATCCACCAACAGATGAATGGGTAAAGAGGAGGGGACAAACACACACACACACACACACACACACACACACACACACTCAACTATAAGAAAGAAGGAAATCTTGCCCCCTGTGACAAACAAATGGACCTCAGAGGCATTTTGCTAAGTGAAGCCAGAGGAAAACAAATATTGCATGGTGTCTCTTATATGTGAAATCTTCAAAAAAAAAAAAAAAAGAAAAAAAGAAGTCAAATTCACAGAAGCGTAGAGTAGAAAAGTGGTTGCCAATTGCCAGGAGCCTGAAGTAAGGGAAATAGGGAGAGTTTGATAAAAGGGTGTAAACTTTCAACTATAAAATGAATATGATCTAAGGTTGTAACATCAGAAATGGTGACTACAGTTGACACTGTGTCGTAGAAATGAAATTTTCTAAAGGAGTAAAACTTAAGTGTTCTCACCAAAGTACAACAACAAAGCAAAAAAGGAAAAGGTAAATATGTGCAGTGATAAATGTGTTAATTACACGGGGGAATCTTTTCACAATATATACGTGCTTCGAATTTCATGATTTATAATTTCAGTATCTAATAATTTTACTTGTCAATGATGCATCCATAAAACTGGAAAAAAAAAAGGGAGATGGCAGTATGTTCACAGCCCTTCAGTCAAACATTAAATCAGGTTTTTTTTTAATTATTAAGAGCAAAATCAAACAGTTTCCCTAAGCCATAGAATTGATGCTCAAGCCACATATACTTGTGAAATTCTTTTAAATCTGTAAAGATATGGAAGGTAATTCTTATCCTTAATATCTGTTCCAACAAATGTGTAATTAGTGAAAAATTATCCTGTAGTACACTTCATCACATAGAAATCTAAAATATTTCAGCTATAAAATTTTATGATTCCAAGTTTTATAATATACAGATGACCTTAAACTTTCTGAGTTTCTGTGAAATCATTTGATAAAGAACAGATCTGTTTTCTGCTACAAAAGTTTCTGAGAATCATTGCATAAGTTAAGGGCACACAATTGGTAAAATACCAACCTATGAACCAATAAGGTTTTTTTATTGCTATCAAAAATCCTGCACTCTCAGGCCCTTTTTTCCATATTCTTTAAATTTTAGTCTCAAATACTATTAATTTGGGGCCCTAGAAAATTTCTTAAAATTCTATAGCTTTTGAGATTTCATTACTTTATTTTATATAAAAGGGAAATCAAGAGCCACAAATAAGATAGAATATGTATATCTTAAATTGCTGAGAAAAAAAAATGAATTTTTAAAAAGGCTGGATAACTTCATCAAGGTTGATTATTTGCTTGTGATTTAAGTATGATTCAACCCTAGGAATATCTGACTAATCTTTATCACCTTCTTATATTTGCACATGGTCTACACCCAGAACCCTGAAATCAGGTAACCATTATTAGTAAACACGCCTTGAAATCTAATGATCAGTAGTAACATAGATTCTACGGATCCACCCTGTAGACAGCTGATTTAGAGATAGGATTTTGTAATATTAGTCATTTATAAGGTGTAAAGTTCCAAGTTTAAGACAGAATAATAATTCACAGTATCGGCTAATCATATGTCTTTTAATCAAATGTGACAGATACAAATTAATTTATAAAAGTGGAATACAAATAAAATTACCAAAGAAAGATCCAGGAAATGAAGAATACAGGACCCAAGATAGTGGCTTTCTCTAGTAAAAAGTGGCAGGAAGACTGGACAAGAAGGACAGATTATTAAATGTATAATCTGGAGATCCTAGCTTTGTTTTCCTTGGTAAATTTGCTGGTACTCATTCCATTATTAAAAGAAAAGGAAGGAAGGAAGGGAGGGAGGAAAATTAGCTATGCATAGAGCAATGATTGTTTTTTGAACCAAGGATTATGATTAATATAATTCTGGGCACTAGAGATCCAAAGGTAGGTGAAGGGGCTTTTAGAATTCACCTTAGCTGTAAACATTTAAGAAATACAGTCTTACAAAATCTGATTTTTTTTTGCTTTATTAAAATGATGAATGTTTTTTCTTTCTAATGAAGAAACCTATTAAATGAAACAGAATCACTGTAAAGGTCTTGGGAGAATACTTTGAAATCTCTTTTTAAACAGGACTTCAGAAGCAAGCATACATTTAGAAATTTTGCTAACATCTGTGATATTTCACTTATATTTAAACAGAACTGTGAATGTCTCCCCAGGGCACCTACCATTCTATTTTAATTATGCTACTTAAAAAAAAAAAAAAAAAGAAAAAAAAAAAGCCCTGAAAAAACTGTTTTAACATCTAACAAAGCACACATGATGCGAAAACACTTGTTAAACCACCTCTGCAGTTTTAACAATAAGACAAATATGAGATCATTGCATTTCTTAAGGCTCATTAGATGAGAATTAGAGCAGTGGCCTTATTTTTGGAAAACATATGCCCTTGATGATATCTTCTTTTCATATATATATTTGCCCTTGGGGGGGGGGGCTTTTTCAAGTTTGCTTTCCACAAATTTAATATTAGACTTGCAAGATATCATAAAATGTTATAATGGTAGCACAAAACTACTCGTCTACAAATTCAAAATAAATGACATGCCAACCATTAAGAATGACTTTGAGTCATGTTTTTGTATCAAGCTGTCAGTTTAAAAAACAAATTATAGGTGTTTTGCTCATTTGTTTCATATCAAAGACATTTAAATATGCTAACTTTAAGATGGCAGAAAATATAGGTCACAAGTGTGAATAAGTAGAATTAGTCTCTGGGAGTAATTCTCTCTAGGAGAAGTTTAAATTTAAAGTTACATACATCAAGCCACTTATTTAAGCTTTATTCTACTACAGACAGAAAACTACAGAATTCAAGCACAGTTCTAGGTACCCAAGAAGTTTAATTATATTTAAGAGACACTCTGACTTTTATTTGGAATTTATTGTGGCAATTCTCAAGTTATAGTGGTGCAATTCAATAAGATCTTGGTTAACTAGTAAGATATGCATCTTCTAAGTGACAGGTAATTCAGGTAATTTCATATTTCTTTTGCAAAACAGACACAGATCCAAGAGCAACTCCCTTGGGGAAAATATAAGCTTTATAAATACACTCTTCTCTTCTACAAGCTTACCTCTTATATAATATACTGTGACCACTATACTAATGTAGATACTTTTTTCTTCCTCTGTATGACTTACTCATACGGTCAAAGTGAGAGTGAAGCCCAAAGCAAACCTTGGCTTCAGGTTTTGTAGTAGAAGCTAGAGTTATTGACTGTTCTACTGGGAACCTTCAAGATCACCAAGACAGGAAAACAGATCTAGACTAACAACAAAGCTTTTGAAGGAATTGGTGGTTGCCTTTCTTACCGTTCCCATGCAATATTCTCCAGAATTCAAGCATAACCTCATTGGTGGTTATGGTGGTTAGATAAGATAAAGGATCCTATATGTAGAGGATATACCTATACCTCATAGGTAGAGACGGAAGACCTCAATCCCTTCTTAGGACATCTAGATAAAGAAGAGCGATGGCTGTATGAGCAGGATTGCTTTGCGCTGTTTTGTTTTTACTGTGTGTACAACTTTGTAAAATATTTTGGTGTACTCTTCAAAATACCTGGGAAGATCTCATACATTTAGTCATACTGTAGTATATATTATATGCCAGGTACTATACTAATTACCAAGAGTTTGAGTGAGAAGGAGAGCCTAGAAGCTTATGTCCTAGAAGAGTGAGTAGACACAGGTCATTCAGGACACTGAGATATTTGCCATGCTTAGAGAAGTTTTAGCACACTGAAAACATGCTTTGTTCAGACTTGCAGGAAAAAGTTACAGGAAAGAGTCATCCAGATGGAGACATGAAGAAAGAATAACATTATTCTAAGTAATTGAAGGTGAGGTGGGTGGAAGTGTAACTGCAGACAAATAACCTGAATATAAGAGACCTGAATAGTTTGAGCTTAGAAATGGAAAGGCAGTCTTTTTTTTTTTTTTAGACCAACATCTATCAACCTAAGCCCTGCCTACCTCTCTGGATGACTTACAGAGCTCCTTTTGGCTTATTTCCTCATTTTCAAAAAGCATTACTAGGAAAATGCAATGACATTAATGTAACCTACCAAATACAGCACAGTAGTTTGCTCAAAATTGTTAATTTTTTCCTGCCTTTACTTTTCCCATCCACATTCCTCTATTTCCATGGCTTTTATCACATTTATTTATCATTAACATTTGCACAACTCAAAAAACAAGGAAAGGAAGAGGTGTTTTTTTTTCTTTCTCTTCAATCAATAAAATGCTATTGACACTGGATCGGTAGGCACTGCACCTAGGTGATTCTCTTTGCATCCATCCCTCCCATCCCCATCATTCTGGACCCTATTACGTGCTCCCTATACATGGTACGTAGTAAATAAAAGAATAGATACGTTACTCTATCTTCCCTCATATTACAGATTATTTTACCCATCCCAACATTTTCCATTCAGATATTTTCTATGCCCTTCTGTATTTCCATGACATTATCAATCCTTTTTTCTAAATGTATGATTTATTTTTAAGCTCCATTCGATCTAGGGATAGAGGGCAAAGGATTTGAGAAATTGAGGTCAGCAGTATTTTTTTGTTTGTTTGTTTATATCGGAATTTCTCAGCCTAAGCACCATTAACAATTTTAAATGATAATTCTGTGTTGTGAGGGTCTGTCCTGTGCCTTATAGGTTGCTTAGTAGCACCCCTGGCTTCTATCCACTGCATGTCTGTGTTACTTCATTCCTAGTCATGACAACAAAAAATGTCTCCACATATAGCCAAGTATGTATGTGCCCTAGGAGGCCAACCCTTTATCTATTGAGAAACAAACCTATACTATAGAGAGCATTCAACTTAAAAGAACTTCTGTCATGGAAGAAACTTTTTTTTTCCATTAACAAGGATTGGGTAAATTTTGAAGTTTGAAGAGAACCAAAATTAAACTTAAGGTATTTAATGCTACAACAATTACAAATTTTGCCAACATAACCAATTTCCTACCCACATACACCAAAATAGGAACATATCGACTGAATTGGTGGGCCACCTGAGTAAAAATGTAAGGTTTTTTGATTTAGAATACTGAAATCTCAAGATCAAGAGACAAGATATCTTTAGATAAGATCATCTCATAAGATAAGAGCTTAAAATTCCTTTCTTCTTGGTTTTCTATGATCAGGTTAATATTGAAGAATAGCTTGAATTTCCAGTTCATCTTACTTCAGACAGCCTGAAGATCAAGAATAATCACTGACAGTTGGGTCAATATTGACAAGGGGAGCTTGAAGTCATCTATATATTTTATGCTTGAAGTCAGAAAATACTTAGTTTCTTTCCTAGGATTCCTGGAAAGATGACTATAGGGCTAACTGCTAGCATTGAAGTAAAATGTTGTGTGCTCCTCAGATGTTAATTGGTTTACTTCTCAGAATTTCACAAACCAAAGTTACCATTGAGTATATGTACTACTAAATAAAATTCTAAACAGAGCAGGAGTGGGTATTCAAATTGAAGTTAGCAT
This sequence comes from Mustela putorius furo, assembly GCF_011764305.1. Taxonomy (NCBI): domain Eukaryota; kingdom Metazoa; phylum Chordata; class Mammalia; order Carnivora; family Mustelidae; genus Mustela; species Mustela putorius. The sequence goes on along the minus strand of NW_025422088.1, from coordinate 2,194,768 downwards.
TTATATGATAGCTCTGTTAGTTACCTGTTTCTTCTAATAGATGTTGAGTCCCAGGTACACTTTGTTTCAATGTCATAGAGAAGGATTTAATTCATTTCTTTGGAACTCTGTATTTATGTGTGTGTGTACAGTTGTGTGCTTAACTGAGATAAGCAGTGTTTACTATACAGTGGCACGGCTATTTTTTATTACTATTTTTTTTTTTTTGGTCTTTTAGTAAGTACAGAAGACTGTTATAGGCAAATGCTATTTAGGGCTGAGACTATTAAGGTAAACCACACATGTATTTCTGTCTATTAACTCTACTGAGTTCCTAGACTAACACTGCTTTAATCTTTCCTGGTTTTTGTATTGTTGTTCTTGTGTTGTGTTGTTTGTTTTGTTTTCCTTTTCTTTTTTTGATGTCCCAATGGATCTTCAGATAGCTCTGTTTTAGAAAATAATCAAGTTTCTATGTACTCTAAATACTTTAAAAAAACAATTCTTCCTTCACACTAGTACCTTTGTGCAGTCTAAAACTATTTACTACATTTGGAGACTCTGCATTGAAAGATTTTTCGAGTTGAAGTAGAAGAATGTTCAGCAAAATTCTCTTTAGCCATTTTTGAGGGGAGCATGGGAATCCTTGAGCAGTGAAGTGAAACTGTATTCACCAATGTTTTTGTTCCGGGTGTCTGGGTGGCTTAGTCTGTTAAGTGTCTGCGTTAGCTCAAGTCATGACCCAGGGTCCTGGGATAGAGTCCTGCATTGGGCTCCTGGCTCAGCTGGGAGCCTGCTTCTCCCTCTCCCTCTGCCACTCCTTCCTGCTCATGCACACATACTCTCTCTCTCTCTCTAAATAAGATCTTAAAACAAAAACAAAAACAAAAAAAACCAAAGCCACAGTATTTTCCTTTTTAACTCATTCTCTATTAGAAAGAATAAAGCATTGGGCATTTTACTACAGAATTTAGACATTCAAAGAAAAGTCAAACAAGAACAGTTACTTTTGGATATTCAATCATCTTTTCAATTCACCAAAACAACCAACACTTGGGGGTCAACTATTTCAACACTAGTCTGTATTATCAACCTGATTCCTTAACTATTGATAATTCTATCATCATTGTTGTGCCTATCCCCAACTAGAAGTAATTCCCACTTCCCTAATTCTCTGCTGTTGAGGGCGGACTTGGGTTTGAGTCCAAGCTCATGGAGCCCAGCATTGTCATCTATTGCGAACAGAATATATCTACCTAAAGATTATTCTGAAAATAAGATGGGATGGTTTTAAGACCCTTTGATGATACCTGTATCTTTTGGATTCATCATCAAGCTTTGGGACCACAGAGCCTGGCTGGAGGGATTTATACGATGATTAGACAGGTTGTATTGAGGGCATTACTTTCACTATTGCTTCCATACCTCGCTCTGTAAGAATACAGAGCCCTTCTACTGAACTCTCATAGGGGCCATGCAGCCTATTTTAGCCAATGACATGTTGGCAAAAGTACAAAAACAGAAACTTGAAATAAGCCTGAATGACTGGGTTTGCATGCTCTTACACCTCTGTATTCACTGTAGGAACATGTTTGGGCTAATCTGCCCGAGAAATGAAAATTCATGAGAGCAGAGTCTAGTCACCCTAAACACCCCCTGGACTTGTGAGCCCATCCAACAACTATCGGCCCACAGCCCACTCCACCATGGACTTCGCCGTGTCTTAAACAAAGATCATTTGCAAGTCCTTTAACATATCAGAGTTGAAAGAATAGAGACAAACTAATAGAAAGTAAATAATGCCTAATAGCTCTATATTTAATAGTACATTCATACAGACTTTGTATCCACTTATATTACATGGATATTCACATATATTGGAAACTTACTTAGATCCTGCTCTTCCCATGTGCCTCTCCACCAGCTGTATTTCTCCTCACTTCTCTTCTCATTTTGATCCAATCGCTCATTTCTCTCAACAGTCTTCAAAAAGGCTTGAATTGGATGTTTTCTAAAATCTTGGTAAGCACGAACTGAACTGACCCTGAAGAAATTGTTTGAAAGGTTTTCCCCTACCATTTTTGCATGTGTCTATTTGCTTCATTCAGTTTATATTTGGTCAATGCTTGGTGAAGCCAGTGTTCCAAAGGGCAAAATTCGTTTCTTCTGTTGAGAAATTAATATTCCCACCTTTCTAGGATTGAAGGAGGAAACTTCCGACACATAATTTTCCCTTCCTGGAGGATTTTAATTCAGAAGTTCTGGGTATAGAATTGATAGCTAATTTAAGTAACTTTTATGGATACCTATTGATACCTAACCTAAGTAACTTTTATGAAGAAGAAAATGAGGATTTTGTTGGTGGCATTTCAGATTTTGAGTATCATCATAGAGCCCCTTATAGTATATCTCTGCTTAAATTGTGCATAAATGCCTTTATGTTCCTGTTGTTAAGCAGGGGACTTTGCACCCATGTTTGCACATACCACGGCCTCACCCCACTCTACACACACCAAGAGTCAAAGCCTTGTCCTTCAAGTGCTTATACTTTAACAGGAAGTACACAAGAGAGATAGACCCATAGGTTTATTTTTAAAGCTTCCTTTTTGCTGATAAACACCTAAACAAAAATTTAATTATTTTCTACTGTTTGATAGACACATTTCCTTATTCTAAGGGAAAAGTTAGAGTTTGTTTGTTTGTTTGTTTGTTTTTTAATATATGCAGAACAGGCTTTAGGGGAAAAAATTCTGGTAATTGACAGTCAAAAATAGAGGAAAGAATCTGAAGAGGAGGTCAACCAGAAGAACAAGAAAGTATAGAAAATGTCTGACAATCAGAGGACACTAAATGTGCCACAATGCTTCAGATACTTTCTGATGTTTATTCTCAAAGCTACCTAGTTAACTCAAATCACTGAATTGTAAAGCAAGGACTCAGACCTGTCTGAAAACGCCAGCAAAATGTTCTCTAGTACGAAAGGGCCAACATGAGATTATAAATATCTTTGTTAACACCTAGCAAAGATCTAAGGTGGTTTTTAAAAGATGGGGAAGCAAAGGTGAAGTGTCCTCCAGACTGAGAAGAACTTTGAGACCGAAAAAAACAAAGCAAGCTTCTCCATACCTTTTATGGAGTTTTATTCAGGTTAACTTACTGACTGAGCCCGGTGGCTGGGGGAGATCAGAAAGACAAACAATCCAGGCAGCTGTTCACAGCTCTTTTCTGGACCTGAAACTACAGCTTTTTTTTTTTTTTTAAGATTTTATTTATTTATTTGAAAGAGAGAGTGAGAGGATGAAGCAGGAGAAGGACAGAGAAGCAGACTCCCCACTGACCAGGAAGTCCAGCGTGGGACTCCATCCCAGACTCTGGGATCATGACCTGAGCCAAAGACAGACACTTAACCAACTGAGCCACCCAGACACCCAACCCACAGCTTTTATAGAGTAAGGGGATCATTGTGGTGAGGTCAAAGGGTAGTTATCTAAAGTGGAGGCTTCCATGCACCAGTCCCCTGGACTAGTGAACTAAACCAGTGCCACCTGTGTTCCAGTTGTGTCTATTAGTTATGTAAAGTGGTGCCACCTGTGTGGCAGTTACATCTACTAGTTATCTAAAGCTGCACTTTCTCTGCACCAGTTTAGGGAGGATCAGAACGGACCTTACCGAATTCTGGTCAGGGCATATATCAAGCTCCAAGAGGCTGGAACAGGTAGCCTCAAGGGAGGTCATTGCATGGGCATGAACAAGATGGAGGACCCAAAATGGAGTCAGTGTTGTTAGCACTCCTACAGCGGTGCCTCACAGAACCGTTTGTACAGACAAAAAAAAAAAAAAAAAAAAAAAAACCCTGAAGAGTCTTAACCCTAAATTTATTACATTTTTAGAAAAAGTTGCCACATTACTTAAAAACAAACAAAAAACAACTTTACACTTTTAGAGAAGTTTCAGGATGATAGCAAAATTGAGGAGAAGGCACAGTGATTTCCCATAGACCCACAGACCTCACGTGTGTACAGCCTCCTCCATTACCAACCTCCCTCACCAGGGTGGCATATTTGTTTCAGCTGATGAAACTACATTGACAGGTCATAATCACCAAAGTCCAACCTCTGAGAATTTTAAAAGCATTTGCCACAGATGCCCTCCATTACATGGTAGGGCTTCTAAGGGAATTTTTCCCTCAGCAGCCTCACAGGGGGCTTTGTGGCTATGTTACCTACAGGAGAAAGGGATTTTGTAGATTTGATTAAGTTATAGATCTTGAGATGGGGAGATCATCCTGTATTATTTGGGTGAGCCCAAGGAAATCATAGTTCTTGTAAGTGGAAAAGAAGGCAGGGGAGTCAGAGAGAGCAAAGGAAGCAAAGGTTGCCTTGATCTGGGACCATAAGCAAAAGTCTGTAGACAGCGTCTTGAAGAGGCAAGGCAGTGGATGATCCCCCTAGAGCCTCCAGAAGGAGTAAGGCTCTGCCAAACCATTTTATATTATTGACCTTCACAATTATAAGATCATATCTTTGCATTATTTTAAGCCACTAAGTTTGCACCTAATTTGTTTTAGCTGCAATAGGAAATAATTGCACCGCCCAAGTTAAAGGCCTACCTCAAAGATATTTATGGATGTGATTTTTGTCTAATGTAGTGGGTTACAGTGGATATATTATTAAAATATACATTTTAAGAAGAATGATTTCAAGCTGAAATGAAAAGGACACACTGCAAAGTGAAAAGAGGCCTTTGGACTTCTAAACGTCTAAACTGCCTGTAGGCAGGAAACAGGCTGAGGAATTTCTTCACTTACATACACCAGCAACTTCTTAGGGAAAAATAATGATGCTCAAGGGATGTAGCCAAGAGATGCCAGAGGACAACTCCAGAGATCAAGATTGAACAGTAATCAAGGAGTTGGCAAACTGTGCCCAGGATGTCAGAATGCTGTATACAGCAGGGACTCCTGCAAGTACCAGTGTTCCCTAAATCAGAATGTCTGTGTCGATTTTCTTAGGTCTCCTTAATTCACAGGTGTTCCATGGAGCTGCATCTTAAGAACTGCATGCAAATAGCTTTATCCACACATGGACATGATTTAAATAAAAGTTCTTAGACCTTGAGCCTGAGACTCTTGCCATAATTAAGTGGGGTGGGGGAAAAGAGTCCTGGAGAAGGTGATGTACTTTGCCCATAGGAGGGATAAAAATTGTGACCAGAGGGCCCACGGGGCATAGTCTATTTTCCAAAATTGTTGCAACAATGTCCTCTTGTCACAGAAATGATTTTCTAATATGACCTTGACAGCTCTCTTATTGAAAAGAGTGGCCTATCTTCCCTGCCTTTGGGGCAGGCTTATGACTATCTTTTACTAATAAAATTAAGAAAAAGAGACAGTATGATTTTTCTGCTTGCTTAGAAAAGGAGATGCACTTTGATTGCTGGAACATTTGCTGGAACCTGAATCACTATATAAGTTGTCCAGAGGCCCTGAGGCTACCAGGTTTTGAGGAAGCCCAAATTAGTTCATGTGGGGAGACGACCTGGGAATGCCTGTAGACTACATCAACAGAGGCAGATCTGACCAGCACCCAGCTTCCCCTTGCTCGAACTACTCTGGCTTGCATTCCTACCACCATCCTATCCACATCCCAAATTCCTGACCCACAAAAACCATTAAACATAATAAAATTATGGAAAAATGTATTATGCAATGAAGTCCCTTCTCCTGTACCCTCAAAACAAGAAAGCACAAGTTTTAGTTATTTCAATTTCACACATTGGTGGTGACTTACTTCTTCTCACAGTGTCACCTGTACTAAAGCATTCCCTGAATATCACAGCAGAGCTGGTTGTTCATTTCACCTATTTTCACCGCTAAACCATGACAGTTTTCCTTGAGACTGTGCTTACCATACTGAGTATTATTTATATACCTCAGTAGAAAAAACTGGTATGTTTTTTCTACTGAGATAGAAAATCCTCAAGGGAATGCCCCAAGTCATTTAAGTTTATATCTCCTATAATGAAAAACATAAGGGATACTAGGTGTTGACTGTAAGTTTGTTGAATGAATTAATGGATGAATAAATGAATGACATTTGTCAGAAAAATCTTTTCATTGCTGTTATGGGTAAAAGGCTTTGTTACACTTAAAGGGATCTCACACCCTTACAACATAAATAGAAGAGGATTTGTTTAACATTATTGGAGGTTTAAGGTAATCTTTAGTTCTGAAGAATGGACAAGGCAGTCTTCTTTTTTTTAAGATTTTATTTATTTATTTGATAGAGAGAGATCACAAGCAGGCAGAGAGGCAGGCAGAGAGGGGAGGAAGCAAGCCCCCCACTGAACAGAGAGCCCAATGAGGGGCTCGATCCCAGGACCATGAGATCATGACCTGAGCTGAAGGCAGAGGCTTAACCCACTGAGCCACCGGATGCCCCTACTCTTCTTCTTCTTCTTCTTCTTCTTTTTAAAGATTTTATTTATTTACTTTGACATACAGAGAGATAAATAGAGCACGAGCAGGGGGAACAGCAGGCAGAGGGAGAAGCAGACTTCCCACTGAACAGGGAGCCAGATGCAAGGCTTGATTCCAGGATCCTGGGATCATGACCTGAGCCAAAGGCAGACACTTAACTGACTGAGCCACTCAGGCATCCCAGAAGGTGGCCTTCTTACCAATTTATCAAGACTTTCCTGAGAGGATGAAATACATATAAGAAAGCAAAATATTATTTGTAATTTTTGTGTATGGCCACACACTTAAAAAGAGCAAGAAGCTGATCTAATGATAAACCCTATAGTCTAGGGGCAGAACAAGTTTAAAGGTTCACCTTCATGTAGGTTCACGTTAGGGCCTTTGAGTTAGAGCATTACTGATCACTAAATACTCAGCCAAAGTTGGAGACCCAACTAGTGGTATGCTGGGTAGTACTAAATTAGTTTCTGGAGAGAGACCCAGCATCCACCTCCTTAAAAGTATTTCCTGGGAAGTGAAAAAAAAAAAAATGAGAGAAGGACAAATGCTCTTTGAAGGAGTAGTAAGAGTACAAAGAAGGGATAATCCTTTTGAAATGACCCTAAGTACAATCACTAAGTCAACAGTTTTATGGAACATCCTATTGTCTGAGAAAGCGGGAATATAGGGGAAAATATGACAGATATGTCCCAGGATTCATGAGGTTGAATTCTAATGGAGGGAGACAAACTCACAAAAAGCTAACAAAATAGGATAAATTCAGAAAACACATATGTTCAGAAGGAAAATGATACCTGACAAAGGGAGAGACAATGGGCAGGGGAAACTAGTACCTTAGCTAAGATGGCTCAGAGGGTGGAGTAAGCCCTGGTATTTGCCACCCAAAGAGCATTTCCTTCCTCAGTCCTGAGAGAAGAACCCACTTCTTGCCTGTCACTTACTTTCCCATCCTCTACATAGCAAGAGGTGGAGAATATGAGATGTTATGGAGAAATCCATAAGGCAGTAGAGGTGAAGACTGATGTCTCCAAGAAAGATCCTCCTCCTTGAAGAAGAGAGTCTCAAAGGACAGTCCCTTCTTCACATTGAATGTCACTCCCACTACTGCTGTGTGAGGACGAGACCCGCAGCTGTTGCAGTCATCTCGTGATATGATGAGGAAGGCAATGCATACTGCAGAGAAGTCAAACCAAGGCCTTAATTTCATTGAGCCAGAACCAGACCTTGGATCACCTACTTCAGTACTTCTATTGTATGAGAAAAACTAACACTGAACGATGAAGCCAAAATTATAGTTGTAACCCAAGACATGCTAATGTGTAATTTTCCAGGGGCTCCCATGGCAAAGTATCACAAATGGTGTAGTTTGAAAAATGTAAATATATTGTCTCATATTCTGAAGGCTAGAAATCTGAAATCGAGGTGTCTTAAAAGATTGGCTCCTTCTGAGGGCTGTGAGGGAAGGATCTACTCCAGCCCTCTCTTGGATATCAGACAGCTATTTCACAGCTTCCTTCTATGTGTGTCTCTGTGTCTAAACCTTCCTTTTTTTTATAAGAACACCTGGATGAGGAGCCACTCTTAGTGACTTCATTTTAACTTGATTATCTCTATAAAGGTCTGTCTTCAACGTCACATTCTGAGGTACTAGAAATTAGGAATTCAACATATGAATTGTGAAGAGACACAATTCAATTCATAAAATAAATACATAACTTCTCAATGAGGAGCTAATCCTGAACAAAAAGTGAGTAAAAGACCACATTTTTAACACAGATTTGGGTGAAGAATATTGTTAGGCCAAGAGCTACATGTGCCAAGGGTCTGAGTCTGTGATTTATCAGAATTCAGATACATGTGTGTGCTAGTGATTGGTTTATTACCTCCCAGCCCCAAATGCACATTTCATTGCCTATTCTGTGATAAGATTCTAAATATTTCTCCTTTGCCAACTAACCTGATGCTAATTTTGCTTTGTCAGTGGAGGGTGCTAGAGACACATGGCAGGAGTCAGGGCTTTTCTTCCTGGTTCTAGCGTGCTCCTCCTCCTCCTCTTCTTCTTCTTCTTCTTCTTTTTGGTTTTGTTTTGTTTTCCTTTCTTCCTTTTACTTTCTTCTTTTTTTTAATATTTTATTTATTTATTTGACAGAGAGAGTCACAATGGGAGAGGGTACAGAAGCAGGGGGAGTGGGAGAAGCAAGCTCCCCACTGAGCAGGAAGCCCAATGCAGGGCTCAGCCCTAGGATCCTGGGATCAAGGCAGACGCTTAATGACTGGGCCACCCAGGGGCCCTTCAGTGTACTCTTCTTAACACATTCCTACATTGTATAGGGTCTTTGCAGGGCCAGGTCCCTGATTGTGTGTAGCTTCTGCAGTGACAGTGGCCAGCAACTCAAGGGACCCACCTGCGGTTAGTTTCCAAAGGAAAACAAGAGAATGCATTACCAGTAAGTCTGGCTAGCATGGCAGTTTAATAAAAAACATCCAGTGAACTATGACCACACCCTTTTAGTGAGACCTGGATCTTTTTTTTTCTCTTTCTCTTTTTTTCTTTCTTTAACTTAATTTAATTTTATTTTTTTTCATTTGAGGCCTGGATCTTAATCCCAAGGACATTCTTCTTTTAGACAGATTCCTTTCTTGGGTGTTCTATACTAGCTCTAAGGGTTGTGACTATGTTTATATAGTCCCGAATTCTTCACATAACTCTTTATTAGGCAGTCACCATTATTATGATACCCTGTTATAATTAATAATTCTTTGTATTAGGGGCACCTGTGTAGGCTGACCCTTGGTTTCAGCTCAGGTTGTGACATCAAGGTCCTGAAATTGAGTCTTGGATCAGTGTGGAGTCTGCTTACAGTTTCTCTCTCCCTCTCATTCTGCCACTTCCCCCTGTGGCGTGGACTCTCTCTCTCTCTTAAACTCTCTTGGATAAATGAATACATACATAAATAAATAAATCATTAAACAAATAATTCTTTATATTAAATTTTTGCTGTTGTAATTTCTCTCTCATCATGGGGCCCTGACTTACTTATTATGCCAGAAGTTATTTACAACACCAGCTGGCAGATTGGAAAAGCAGGCTCTACGATGGGACTCAAGGAATGACTCTCAGTACAGTACTGTGAACTAGCCAACAGAATGTTACTATTTCTGCCAAAAATGGGGGAAATCCAGAAGCTACTGATGCCTTTTCCAGGAACACATCTATCTATTTAGCTTCAATTCAAGGAAGGAAAAGCAGGTGACAAGTTCAAAAACATACTATGGCTTCTAGGTTACCATACAAAACACCACACCCTTCAAGCACTGCTGATTCTCTTCTCTCTTGTTCCATTTAATATCAAATTTCCACCTTATCTGAGACCATCAGAGTAGTTGAATCTAAATTACACTGGAACTGGAGTATCATTATCTATATTCCAGAAATGTAAAAAGTAGAAAGAAAAAAAAAAGATAGAGTGAAAACGCCAACTGATTTTGGGTTTTCCGAAAAACTCCCATGGAAACCAATGACTTTACTCCTATGTAATCAATTAGAGTTGGGTCACGCAACCATGTCTTACACAACTATTGGAAAATGGCTGGGAAAAAGGAAAGTGTGGAAGGGAGTGGAGTCAGTCAACCAACAGTATGTGCCCACTTATGTCTTCTATATCATGCTTTCTTCTCCAAAACAACCCTAATTGACCTTTCCCAGTGGTGTGGAGATACGAAAGATAGGAGGTTTGTATAAAATAGGTTGTAAACTCCTTGTAATGTTAGACTTCTGGATTTTTAAAAATTAAAGAACATCGAAAAGACAATACTTAGGTTTAAAGTAATAAATGCCATCAGGAAACATTTAACTTTTTAAGCACAGGCTTATTATCCTGTAAAGACTATTAGTAATTTGTCATTTGTCACATAGAGAAAGTCTTTACAAATTATTGTTTCTTCTTTCATATGAGAACTATTTATTTGTTCTATATGTTTTTATTTATTTGAATATGTATGTGTATATATATATATATATATATATGAACTTATTTTCTTGACAACACTTTCAGATTAACCTGTTTTTAAAGGCTGATTCAGATTTATTCCATTTAACCAATTAGACATTGATGATCATTTAGAGAAAGATGATTTTCTCTTGAGATTTTTAAACCATTTTATCACTGATCAAATATACAATATTTTTTATAATTTAAGAAAATAAATAAGATTTTTCAAGAAATAAGATAGGATGTTGTATATACTGGCAAACAAAACTCACACAAAAGGCTAAGCAGGAAGTACTTATGACTAGAGTTCAGAGATTTTATCTCATAATATGTAAACTTTCATCAATGTATATTATATATAACTCCATTCTTTTTTTCCAGTTAGAATTTGAGCCTAAAAATTTATTTAAATATTAAAAAATTTACCTCACAGTTTTATTACCACTATGTTCTAAAATTGAACATAGAAAACAGAAATGATGTCTCCACTCAGATAAAATAGGTTGAGAGGGGACTAAGTTGAAATTTACTTTTGACTGCTTCTATTGATACACTTATTCATGTAGTGAGCACTTACGGAGTGGCTACCATGTGCCACACCCTATAAATAACAAGTAAATAAGTAAAATATATTTTAGGTCATTGATAAGCTCTATGAAGAAAAATGAATTAGCAAAAGAGACCTGAGAAAGGGAGATGAGAGAAATGGATATTTAAATAGTGATGGAAGGCCTTCCTGAGATGGCCTTTGACTTAGCAGAGGAGATCATACTGGCATTTGGAAGAACAATTCATGCCTAGTGAGGAGATGACACTGGAGATCAGAAAATGTAAAAATCCTAGGGGTGTGTGTGTGTGTGTGTGTGTGTGTGTTCTTTCTCTGCTCAGGAAGAGTAAGCAAGCACAGGGAGCCAGAGGGCAAGTAGATATAGAGGAAATCAAAATTCTAAAGTCAAAGCATCCAGAACACTGTGGGCACTTGTAATGTTGTTGGATTTTACTCTGAGTGACATGGAAAGATCTTGAAACACTCTGAGCAAAGCTCTAATCATTTTGGGGTCTGCTAGTCAGACAGAGACTTTGGTGGGGACAAGAACAAGTAATGAGGTCCACTAGTTAGGAGGCCATTATTATAACCAGGTTAAAAACAATAGTAGCTTGTCCATAGAAATAGTAACAAAGGTATTGGGAAAGGGTATAATATTGGATATAATTTAAAGGTAATTCTAATAAGATTTTCTAAGGTATTAATCTGGGTGCAGAAAGAGATAAAAGGAGTCAAAGATAAATCACTCCAAATTTTTCAGTCAGAGCAAATAATAGGAAGATCCATCATTGCTTATACTGGGAAAAATTGGATTAAGGGTATTAAATCAGAAATTCAGTTGTGGACATGATAAACTTAAAGTGCTCATCAGACATCCAAGTATGTTTTGAATAGGCAATTGGAGGTAAGAGCATGAAGTTTGGATTAGAGATAGAGATAAGCATTTGGGAAATATCAATATACAGATGTTATTTAGAGCTATGTGACTAGATGAGTCCCTGTAGCTAATGTTGATAATGCCTGGGTTGTGTCATTCTGTTAGGTCCTTCCACATGTAATGCACACAGCAAGTTTGTAATGAAATGGAGCCTGAGAGAGATTACATAAATTCCCATGGTCACATAACTAGAAAATAGAAGATACAATATTCAATCCAAGGTGTACGTGAAAGTTAAATCTTTTCTTCCATGAAAGTACACACATTGCATTCCTTGCTCCAAATGCATTGAATGTTATTTCCCACCTGGCTGTAGAAAGGTCACTAATGTTTAGATCTAAAAATCACCAACCAGTCATTGTTGATTTCCCTACTATTAAAGAAACAACAGATCCAAAATGGAGTCACTACTGCTAAGCCACACGCCAGCAAATCAAAAATTAATAGCAACCTCAGTGCAATTTTCAGCCTTGCCCAAGAAGGTGACTTTTAACCAGTCAGTCTGGAATTTCCTGGCCAGCATTTGACTGGTAATCAACCTAATCGGCTCCTGCCTTCCCTGCAAAGAGCAAGTGGCCTTGGTGGAAAGGATCTTTTGTTTTTGACTTCCTTGTCCCTCCCCTATTCGTTTTCTCTCTTTAGAAACCTTCCATTTTACACAGTTCCTCAGAGCTCTTTTTCATTTGCTAGATGGGATGCTGCCCAATTCATGAATAATTGAATAAAGCCAGTTAAATCTTCAAATTTACTCGGTTGAATTTTTTTTTTTAACACTATATTCTGCTATTTCCACTCACCGAACTTTCTTCCATTTCAGGAAACGTTAGCATCCTGTCCTTCTGATTTCCTCCAAATCTAGTATTCATGTTGAGAGATAATTTGAAATTATTATGTATTGCTTCACTGAGGTAATCTAGATATAAATCTCAATGCATAGGCAGCATTTTTGGAAATTTATTGGAGTGAATAACAATTTAAAACAGACTTACGCTCATTGCAATGCACAATTTCAGTACTTTTTTAGAGTTTATGCATATTATTAGAGATCGGGGCAACAAAGAAGTTTGTTCCTATGTATGTGTTACTTGTGTCTGTTGTATATATAAATATAAATGTTGATGTATACTTTCTTAATAAGTGCACTTATGAAGTGTATTGTTACTTTGAAATGTTATCATTTCTCCAAGTCTATAAGCTTTCGAGACTCTTACAATTCCTTGTACATACAATAAAATTATCTTGGTGATAGAAAGTTATAAAAATGATCATAAGCTTTTAGAAATTTAATTTTATAAGAATAAATGGAAATATTAGGAAAATGTTTACTGGTAATGAATCTCTGGCTTTAAGTATGATTTTAAATACAAACTTGTTTCAAAAGTGCCATCTAATCATTGTGTTCTTTTCTATTTCAATGAAGAAAAGAAATTATACACCATTGTAATTACATCTCCCAAACTGCAGTAGTTTAGTACATGCTAATATTGGGTTTTGCCATGGTAATGTGTTCTTAGTCAAAGTTCTCCAGGGTCAGACATCTTAAAGGAAAGCTGAATAAATGAGGAAAAGTTATAGAATAACTAAGGCGTCAAAGTAAACATTAAAGATAATTTAAAATAAGTTTGTCTTCATAAAAATAATCATAACTTAAGTTCTAATTTTATGTATTACTTTTTTAAAAAATAATTTATTTATTTATTTGAGAGATAGAGGGAGAGAGCACAAGCAGGGGGAGTGGCAGAGAAGAGGGAGAACTCGGCTCCCAGTTGAGCAAGGAGACCCACGTCGGGCTCAGTCCGAGGACCCTGGGATCATGACCTGAGCTGAAAGCAGACACAACCAACAGAGCCACTCAGGCGGCCCCACCTTTTTTTTTTTTTTTTTTAAGATTTTATTTATTTATTTGAGATCAGGGATTTTTTTTTTCTTTAACACAAAAATAATTTTTAAAAACTGGTGATTCAGAAAATGGCGCAGTGAAATAACATAATATGAAGTGTAGTTGTCAATTAGAGTTGCTTATCTAATATCCTTAACAGCCTCTAATTTTGTAAGGGATAATAGCATACCTATGTCAGTATGTTCAGATTCTCACATTTCTTTGCAGATGTCAGATGTGCCACAGTTTAAGCCAGTGAGGTGCAAAGAGGAGTTGAGTGGAGGTTTCTTTAAGGCTTATTAAAGGTAGAAAACATGAATGAATGAATGAAGACACAAGCTGAAGGAAAGGCAGTAATTTTGCAACCGTGAGGCAGGAGCATATGGACACAAGCCACAGGCTAAGAATAACTGAATTAACAGGGCAAAAATAGCCTGGTCCCTGATGGTGTTATGGATCTGCCCTATCAGCCCAAGACTACCTATCTCCAGACTTTTCAGATGGGAAAAATAAAACCTTTGGGGTTGTTTTGATCACTGTTAGTTTGGCTTATTATTAAAATATACATACTTCTAGCTGATAAAGTACATATAAGAAAATAATTTCCTTCCATTCTGCAAGAGAATTAAACAAAGGAAATTTTAACGTGATTATATTCTCTAGATCAAACCTCCCTGAGGACACATGCCTTGCTTTGTCTCAGTAGATAGTAGCTCTTTAATAATTGTTTGGGAGATAAAGTGATAAATGAATAAATTAATGAATAGTTGTTAATATCATAACATAAGGTTTTTAAGTAAAACTATTTTAATGTCAGAAAAATTACTCTGAAATTCTTCTAACTTAGAATTATTTTTGCTCTTAGTAATGAGATATGTCAAGTTCCTAAAATATCTATAAGAAAAATTTTAATTTATATATAACCAATCCACTGCTTAGCAATTTCTCTCAATGTGAGCTGTTATGTAATTACTCAAGACAGTTGAAAAATATATGACTGCATTACATTGTAGAGAACTTTTAATGATTACCTATAAGTAATGCAAAACTGATCAAAAGTAAATAAACTGCAATGAGTTGTCTTAGCAGATGATATGGCAATACTTTAATAATAATAAAAACAGCAGAAGGGAAATAACATGTTCTGAGGCTTTTCTTCTACCTTCAGAGACGCCTGAGGATTTGGAATTTGGTGAATCCTACTCCAACATTACCTCAAAGAATAGAAGGAGTTTACCTTTACCAGATCCCAAATAAATGAAAATCTGGCCAAGGTAGATATACTGAACCATGCAGCTATTAATCAAGTCATGAGGTAATGATTTGATGAGATGCGGCTGCCCTAGAGGAGTGCAGTCATCTTGCCTATGGAGGCTACCTGGCTAGCTGGTCACATACACTTGAGAAGTCCCCCACAGTTACCTGCACACATTCAGCTTAGCTCTTGTGACAATACACATTGTTAAGTGCAAAATGGCTAGGGCACTGGAAGCTGTTGGGGAAGGTGTAAGACTCGTGCTATGCTGTTACTGTGTGTGTGATGTTGTTTTTTGCCCTATATCCCGTATGAAAGGTAAGTATACTTGGTGTCAGGCAAAGCCTATTGTTCTTTGTGAGTTTGATAGTCTCTCTGAATCCAAGACAACGACTTCTAGTAGAGGAAAGTGGGCGATACAGTTGACTAATTTCGAATATGAACCACATAAGTACATATTCCAACACGAAGTACTTAACCCAGGTTATTTGTAAAGTATAACAGCATACCGCAAGTGTAATTAGCTGTATAAAACAATGTTTTCGTACAACAATGCATTCTGTACTTTTCCTAAAAAAAAAAAAAAAGAATACATAGCCTTGCACCAAGTTCTTGCTACCACAACTGTTTCAATTACTTCTCTCATGTTAGAGACACTTGTGCCTCCTAAATCCTGGGGTGGAGACCCAGCAATATGGAGAAAAGTGAAGGAGGAAGAGAGAATCGGGGAACATCCTTCCTCAGAATTTACATTTATCTTCCCTGCTTGTGCTTTCTGTTTTCTGATATTTTAAACTCCCCTTTTTCTTTTACCTGGATCCTTCTCAATGACTTTTAATCTTGTTCAATTCTCTCACATTAAAAACAACCAAACA
This sequence comes from Mustela putorius furo, assembly GCF_011764305.1. Lineage (NCBI taxonomy): Eukaryota > Metazoa > Chordata > Mammalia > Carnivora > Mustelidae > Mustela > Mustela putorius. The sequence goes on along the minus strand of NW_025422088.1, from coordinate 2,178,826 downwards.
GGCGGCGCCTGGGTGGCTTAGTGGGCTAAGCCACTATCTTCGGCTCAGGTCATGATCTCAGGGTCCTGGGATGGAGCCCCACATCGGGCTCTCTGCTCAGCAGGGAGCCTGCTTCCTCCTCTCTCTCTGCCTGCCTCTCTGCCTGCTTGTCATTTCTCTCTGTCAAATAAATAAATAAAATCTTAAAACAAACAAACAAGCAAACAAACAAAAAACAACCAAACAAGCTGGATTAGGCGATAGAGCTTCCTCCTCCAGCTACTATCCTGGCCTTTTTTAGCCTGCTCCCTTTACCTTTCTATCATTCAGCATAGCCCATCACAGCTCTCCAACTCCCAGCTAACACCTATCATCTCTCTTCTCGACTCCTATAACAGTCTCCTGGCTGGTTTATCTGCTTCTCTTATGATTCCCCTCAAATCTATTCACTCTGCCGAACACATCTTTGGGGAAATCAATTCAGATTATGTTAACTCCTCACACTAAAAACCTTTCCATGGCTCTTTTTCCATTTGTACATTTAGACCAACACTCTTTAAAAGCTCCTTGCGAGGCCCTGCGTGATCTCTCTTGCTCTTTCTTTCTCTAGCCTTATCTCCCTGACTGCCCTTAGCAAACTGAGTTTCAATCAGACAAGCTTTTTATTTCTAATTTCTTTTACTTATAGTCCAATATATTCTTTCTTGCCATAGTTTTCCTTTCTGTTACACTTCTCCTTTTCCTATATTTGTTTAACCAATTTCCACTTGTTTTTTACATCGCAACCCAGCACCATTTTTTCCCCATGAGATTCTTCACGGAGTTCACTAAACTCCCTCTGTTCTCCAGTATCACACTGCATACATCTCTTCCTAAGAACAGTCAATAGTTTTCATTTCATATGTATTTTGGGAATGAATTAAAGAATATCTACCTTTTCTATTCGACTATAAATATTCCACAAGTTCTTAGACTTAAGTTTTGTCTTATCTTGTAACCCTACTGCCAGTGCCTGGTCTGTACATAAAATAAATACTTGTTGACGAAAGTTGTCTCCATGCTTTTCTCCAATTTTGCTGTTTCTTTTTGAGATATTTCTGTGCTTTCAATTCAAAGGGGTGGAAGGGGAGAAAGTACCAAAGGTGCTGCAAGTTTTTCTCAGCCTTTAATCTTTTTTTTTTTTTACTTATTTTTCTCTTTAAAACCTTGCAAAGTTGAGTATCCAGGTACATAATGGGTTGAAAACAAAAGTACTTTTTTTTTTTTTTGAGGGACAGAGATCACAAGTAGGCAGAGTCAGGTAGAGAGAGATGGGGGTGGGGTGGGGAAGCAGGCTCCCTGCTGAGCAGAGAGCCGGATGTAATGAGGGGCTCAATCCCAGGACCCTGGGATCATCACCTGAGCCAAAGGCAGAGGCTTTAACCCACTGAACCACCCAGGTGCCCCAAAAGTACATATTTCTACATTTCATTCAGATGAAAGATATGGCCTAAGATGCAACTTGCGAGTGTTTCTGTCCCAAAAGGTTAATTTGGTCCAAAATTCGAGAGGGATAAAAAAGATAACCAATAAACAGTTACAATTCCAGATGTTGGAAAAACTATGTATGGAAAAGGAAGGAGTAATGGAAAAAAAAAACAACAACAACATTTTTCCAGTAATAGCCAGTGAGAAGGCAGAAGATTTCTATCAGGACTCCTAAAATGGGAGGGATGGGTGAAGGCATAACAGGCACACCTCACCCAGGACCTTATATTTACTTGAATATATCAGTTGAATGAATGGTATTTTTCATTTTTGCAAATTATAAAATGAAGGACCGGTAGCAGCTAAATTTCAATTTAGCACTCATGACATGTAGTTCCTTAAAATCCCATTGATTTATACACTTGCTCTCCTTTTTTTTTTATGGTTATGATAAATAACTTAAAAATTGAGTCTATCACAATGGTGATAAATAAGGTCATTTTTCATTTATAATGGAAAGCTTGTCTTTCTTGAGGTTATATGGTGCATAGGTAGAAGTGAAACTTACTCATAACATGAATGATGGGTAGCTAAAGGGTCCGTTTGTCACAGTTTGTCTGGTGCAAACGAGATGGCTACAAAGCTTAGAGCCCATCCATTTATTTACAGAGACAGATTAATTTTTCCATCTTTTATTTTCTCTTTGGAACCTTAGTTTGCAATGAAAGGTCCTAGAGTCTTCCCTAAAACTCAAATGCACACAGAATGTGACAACTTTCATGATCTCCTAGTCTCAACTATTTTGTTAAGAAAAAAAAAAAAGATTTGGAGAAGTTTTAAAGACAAAGAAAAAATAGAACTGAGGGAGGGGAAAAGATTTAAGAAGACAGAATGTGAATGTGAAACCTTGGAAATTATCTTTTTCAGCATAAAATAATATTTTCAGGTGAGGAAGTTTCCACCAGTGCAATGTTTTAAGCACCTGAACTAGGAGCAGTCCTCTCTGGTTCACTCTTAGATAGAGCTTCAAATTATATTACCATTACTATGGGGAAACATTCTAATGCATTTAGCTTGCTAAACATTTTTTTTTTCCAAAAAAGAAGGAATATCTACAATGATTGGCAACAGAACAACACAAAAATTATCAGATCATTTATATTTCTTATATAAAAGAATATCCATTAAAGAATTCGGTCTAAGGAATTCATTTTGCAGAGGAGCAGCTTAAGGAGTTAATTGACTTTTGGTACAAAAGAATATTCTAAATGACGCATCAGAAAATATAGTTGCTTTGGGCATCAGTTGAAATATTAGCAATTATCATAATTGAATACATGTTCAAATATAAATATTTTGCAAATCTGACATCAGATGCTATTTGTTTGGATAATAATGGTAAATACCTCTAATGTTACATTAGAAAAGACATTAACTGGAGACTCATTTAATAATTGATAATAATAAAAATTGATGTGTCAACATGAGCAGATTTATATTTGCAATCTCAAATCTGTCCATAATTTCTCATAAATAAGGTTTACAGTGTTTTTCAGTGGGGACATTTATGGTACTTTAAGAAAAATTCTTCCCTCTTTGGGACCGACTATAATACTGCAAGACTTTTGACACTGGGTACTGAAATCTCCCCAATCATTTGACAAAAATTTCTCTTACACACACACATACACACACACACACACACACACACACACACAACTTCCAAATGTTTCCAGAGATTGGTGATGGTAACATCTATCTCCTTCAGAATCATTGCTAAAACCTAGATGTAGAGAAATAAACTTCCCATCGAAAAGTCCACAGCCATCTTTAAATATACTATATCCAAATGATGTAATTTAAACCAGAGAATATATAGACTAGAGACTCCATATCATAAACATAAATGCAATAAGAATTTTTAGAAAGGAAATAAGACATTCATTAGTATATTTTAAAAGTAAAATATATTAAGATGCTTTAGGGAAAGTTGAACTCTACAATAAATCTTTTTTTTTTTTAAGATTTTATTTATTTATTTGACAGAGAAAGACACAGTGAGAGAGGGAACACGAACAGAGGGAGTGGGAGAGGGAGAAGGAGGCTTCCTGCAGAGCAGGGAGTCCAATGCAGGGCTCAATTCCAGGACCCTGGGATCATGACCCAAGTGAAGGCAGATGCTTAAAGACTAAACCACCCAGGCTCCCCTATACAACGAATCTTTAAGAAAACCGAGAAAATATGTTTGAAATGTGGTGATGATTTTATATTTGTCATTTTTATTATTATTTTATATTTGTCATTTTAAGATATATGTATAACTTATTTGAAAATATCAAAGTGGTGTTTTTGGTTTATGTTAAGAATATTTACATATAGTATTTCTAACAGAAATAAGCACAATTGAAATTACAGCTGTTGATTTACCCATTTATTGAGATTTTATCAACCTGAAAAACATCACTATAATGTTATATATGATATTTATTCTGTTATAAATCAGCATATTAAAACAATCAAATACTTAATATTTTATTTTAAATATGGCTTTATAATGTAAGTTGCATATATTGGACTATTGTTCTAACTCTCAGTTGTCTCAATTAAGCATTAGTAAAAGGCTCTTTTCTCTAAAGAGCCTAACAGTATATATTCTAGGCTTTGCAGATCAAGTGGTCTCTATTGCCACTATTCAGTTCTGCCATGATAGTGCAAAACCTCCATAGAGAAGAGATGAACAAGTGGGCATGGCTGTCTTTCAATAAAACATTATTTACAGGGGCATCTGGGTGGCTCCGTCATTAAGCATCTGCCTTCGGCTCAGGTCATGATCCCAAGGTTCTGGGATCGAGCCCCTGCATTGTGCTCCCTGCTCAGTGGGAATCCGGTTTCTCCCTCTCCCACTCCCCCTGCTTGTGTACCCACTCTCATTGTGTGTCTCCCTGTCAAATAAATAAATAAAATCTTTAAAAAAAAAAAGAGTTTGCAATAACAGGTGACTTTAGCACACAGGTGTACTTTGTCAAACCCTGGTGTCAATCAAAAATAATAATGTCTTCAATAACATTTATCTGTTATCTATTTATACTATTATTATTTGAATAGTCAAGAATGACTCTTTTGCATTGATTTGTATTTTTTAAGAAAATGTAAAATCTCTACAATCTTAAAAGTCTTTTAAGTATAAATTAAGTTATATTAATAATAGAGAATAACACACAAATACAGAAGTGTATGCCAACATAATTTTTAAAATCAGTAAGTGAAAAAAATAACAATTTCAATTTGGGGCTGGTGGTAGTAAATTCCTAATCCAATGGTATTGTATTATAGCATAATGAAAAGAACGTATTTTTTAACAGATTTTACATATTTATATCAGAGAGAGAGAGAGCATAAGCAGGGGGAGGGTCAGAGAGAGAAGGAGAAGCAGGGTCCCCACTAAGCAGGAAGCCAGATATGGGACTCAATCCCAGGACCCTGGGATGATGACCTGAGCGGAAGGCAGACACTGGCTGAACCACACAGGCACCTGAAAGGAACATATTTTAATTAACTGCCTAGATATATGATGATGATGATGATGATGATGATATCTTTATTTAATACTATTTGAATACCAATAAAAGCAGTACTCACACATCCCTTTAAAAAAAAAAATCAGGCCATTGAAGGTATTATATTGGTGTTTTATTTAGCAGGGAAAGAACACACCAAGGACTACCTTCTGTGACTTCATGTGAATCTCTAGGTATCTAGATTCGAGTTCCAATTCAACTTAAGGAGTTCCTAGATCATAAAGAAGGCAAATTGTATCAAGGATCTTGTGTGTGTTTAGTGCCCTGAAGTTCATATGTCATATACTCTCTATAAGAGAGTGTCATATACTCTCTATAAGAACTCCAGAAATGGATTAAGATATATGACACCGATATACTTAAACCCAAATTCTTAAATGTATGTTAGAAAAACATGTACTTTAGGGGCACCTGGGTGGATTGGTGGGTTGGGCCTCCACCTTTCGCTTGGGTCGTGGTCTGGGGGTCCTGGGATGGAGCCTCGCATCGAGCTGTCTGCTCAGCGGGGCGCCTGCTTCCCCCACCTCTCTCTGCCTGCCTCTCTGCCCACTTGTGATCTCTGTCAAATAAATAAATAAATAAAATCTTTAAAAGAAAATCATGTACTTTAATGCATTCCACTAGACTAGTGTGCTCCTCTGATCTGCTTTACTACAAAGTTAAAGAGACATACCAGCCCCCATTCTAACCACCTTGGGTTAAAATCTCTGTATATAGTGATGAGTTTATATATTCATGGATATATATTCAGGATTTTCTGATATTATCCTAACCACATTTCTCTGACTAGCTTCTGGAGGTCAATGTTTTGGGGAAATTTATGATATTGTTAAATTGTGGACATAGCATTATTACAAAACCATTTCAGGATCCTTCATTAATGTTTTCTGTAAAGTTATAGGACTGTAAGTGTTCATCTTCCCTGAGTGGTGCTTAAAGACTAGAGGACAATTCACATAACAAATCATCTTCATCACAGATAAAGTCAAACCTTGATAAATGCATTGCAAAGATGATTCACCCATTATTGTTTTATTAAAAGATGATGCTACATTGAATAGAATAATTAGTGAATTACATTAAATATTTGAGAATTAAAAATTTGTAATTATATTAAATACTTTTCATATTGATAACCACAGCTTAAAGTGCCTCAGACTACTCAAATTAATTCTTTTTTTTTCATTTTTTTAAAATGAATTCTTAATAAAAGAGACAAGGGATGGGGCACCTGAGTGGCTCAGACAGTTAAGCATCTGCCTTTGGCTCAGGTCATGATCCTAGGGTCCTGGGATCGAGCCCCAGTATAGGCTCTCTGCTTGGTGGGAGTCTGCTTCTCCCTCTCGTCTGCTCTTCCCCTCCAGTCACACTCTCATTCTTTCTCTTTCTCTCTCTTGCTCAAATAAATAAATAATTTTTAAAAGTTTTTTAAAAAAGAAAAAAAGAGACAAGAGAAATCTGACTTCTTTGTCTGAAACTCTAAGGATAAGTTTACAAAGTACTTATGTGTGGAGTGCTATAAGCATTCCAGACCACAATCTTAATCAGATTTAGATTCATTGAGCCTGTAATATTTTCAGGCACACAGTTGTTAAACAATTCAAGACGAATGAACTGAAAGTAGGTTATGAAAACTTATCTTAAAGAGTATAAAGTCTATGATGACTTAATGTTAAAGCGCATTAACTGAATTTAATAACAATAATGTCTTCACTATTCAAACACAATTTAATACCAGTCAGTGTTACACTGTTCAGGACAATTTAGAGTTTGAGAATATGCACTGACAGTGTCTATCAAACAAATACAGCAACTTTTACCAGAGTAGTAATGTCTTACTTACCTTTACATCTAAAGAACTTAAAAATAGTCAAATTTATTATCATGTAAAATATCAGGGTTGCAGGGTAGAACAAATAGGAACCACTAGACAGGAAAAACACTATTAGAAAACATGCAGATTTAAATTGCAAGGGAGCATACAGTGAATCATATGCATCATTCATATGCATGCAATCTGTGCTATGTAAGATATGTAATCAGGGGGAAATGATTTGATTCAACAAATTGGGTTGTTTCTTTCTAATTTGATGACTTATTTTATGTCACAAAAGGTTAAATAGGTATATACATCTTTAACTCAAATGCATATGTGCATATGTAAAAACCTCTTTTTTGACTGGAAACTTATACGCTCTACACTCCAGCAAAACTCCGTTAAACTATATTGTTTATGTGGCAAATGTAGGTTGCAATAAACTTTCCTTGGGGAAGAAAACCAGCATTAGACATTGTCCTAATTCTGGGAAACACACACACACACACACACACACACACACCCCACACACAAAAAAACACAAAAAACAAAAAAACAAACTAAAGCAAAACATAGGATATTTTCCCAGAATTAGAGAGAGCTACAGTTTTATTTTCACTAGCAGTCAGTCATACTTCGGATATGTACACATGCTAAGGGATTTTGAAAATGTTGCCCTGTGTGTTGTGAAAACCCTATTACCTAAGACATCTAAAAGTATTTTACACTCACTGCAGTGTGCTTGGGAAGAAGTTTGTAAGAAAAAAAAAATGGCTATAATTGATCATCGTATTTCCAAGTACACCTGAACTCATCAAGTTACCTCACTATTTTGAATATATTATCAAAAATAACTTTCAGGGGCTCCTGGGTGGCTCAGTCATTAAACATCCGCCTTCAGCTCAGGTCATGATCCCAGAGTCCTGGAATCAAGCCCCACATCAGGCTCTCTGCTCAGCAGGGAGCCTGCTTCTCCTTCCCCTGCTCCCACCGCCTGTGTTCCCTCTCTTGCTGTGTATCTCTCTGTCAAATAAATAATAAACAAAATCTTTAAAAGAAAAAAAATGGAAAAACTTCAAAAGCCAGCATGCAGAGGTGTCTGGGTGGCTCAGTGGGTTAAAGCCTCTGCCTTCAGCTCAGGTCATGATCCCGGGGTCCTGGGATCGAGCCCTTCATCGGGCTCTCTGCTCAGTGGGGAGCCTGCTTCCTCCTCTCTCTCTGTCTGCCTCTCTGCCTCCTTGTGATCTCTGTCTGTCAAATAAATAAATAAAATAAAATAAAATAAAAAAGCCAACATGTAAACAAGTAGATAAATGCCTCTTCTAGTCAGGTGACTGAACTTGAATGGTATCTTTCCAAATACACCAGTTTATTTTTTATTTACATATAAAATTAATTAGCTCAATACTGTGGTCTCCTTAAGATGAAATTTCTACACTGTGATATTAACATGATATTAACATGCAAAACCCTTGAATTTAATAAGTGACTGATCTATGATTACTGAGTTAATATTAAGTTGCTCCTAGAAAAAGCAGTTAGCTTAGGAATTGAAAACAATTTCATTTATTGTATAGGAAATCAAAATCTCTCATTGTTTATATCCTACCTCGTTCCTAAAATGACTTAAGAAATTTACCAAGTTACATAAATTAGAATGTAATAAGAAAACTGTAAATTAAAATTAGATGAGAAAGAGAGGATTAACACACACACACACATGCACACACACAGACACTTAGGGCTGTAAAAGGGAACCAGGAAAAAGGTTGATGCAGAATAAATATCATAGTACTGTGAAAATTAATAAAAGAAAACTTTACTAAAGTAGACTCAAGGAGCTGTGTAAGGGTAGGCTGGAAGAGGGAGCCAAGTACACTTAGTGTCAATTACAGGAAGAGTTGTTAATTGCCAACTCCAACAGAAGAATCCTTAACAGTAAAGAATCTTCAATTACAGACCCCAACAAGGAAAGATATGCATTGCTTCTCCTGCAAGAAATCAACTACCTCTGTAACTCAGCCAATGAAAAACCATCTTCACCCTGACTTCTTGCTTTTTTCCAATAGACTTTTGCTCAAAACACTTTCAAATTTCTTTTCCTTCTCCCTGAAATAATGTTCCTCTCTTTTGTTTCTAAGACTTGCTTATGGTTTTATGTTTATGCTTGAATGTCCTAGATTGTAATTCTTATTATTCCCTAATAAACCCATTTTGCTGGCAAAATAGCTGAAAATTTGTGTTTTCTTTTTGCTTTGTTTAAGTTTAACAGGATCTTAGGGAACATTAGGGGAAAGAACCTATTTGGTAACATTACAAGAAACAACCAGCAAATGTTCACTAAACTTATAAGCTAAACTTTAAGAAAGCTGATTGCAAAAAATTCTTATGATATAATGTCGGGATTAGAGAATTTAATATAAAAATTACTAACCACACAACCCTAATGGCTCCATGTAAGCAAAAAGAGAAAGCAAATTAATAATTGATTGAACAAAATGGAGAGGAAAACACACCAGATTTGGGGTTTGAATACAGACTCCTTCAAACTTAACACAAGTTTATCATGAAGTTAATGTAGCAATAAAAATAATAGCCATTATTTATTAAGGATTTATTTTATATACAACAACATTGTCCGTCCTTTATCATTTCTCATAACAATGCTGCAAGGTGCTTATTATACCTATTCTTAAGAAATTTGAGTTTGGGGGTTTCTGTAACTTGTTCAAGTCACTTTCAGATCATCAACAAATCATGGGATCAGTCCTGGCATAGCTCAGTCTTCCAGATGCACTGCCTGTAATGCAAGCCCATCTCCCAAAGTCCAGTCTGTTCTGTTTCATCATCCCACTCTTTATGCTCAGCAAGAACAGCTCCATGTCAGACAGAGGTGGGTAAACCAGTGTGTCTGGGTCTAAAGTTTGAAATTTTCTTCTTTTCTAAATCTTGAATATGTTTTAGGACTAAACCTTTGATAAGCTACAAAAGACAAGATCACTTTTCAGAAGTTAAATTCTCATTGAGATAAGGCAGTTCGCTGTAAAATTATCATTCACTGGCTACTTAAAATATGACTGATTATTTTGAGAAGTGGGAAAAGACACAGAATTGGAAGGTTGGGGGAAAAAATACATATTCTAGGGTGGCTGGGTGGTTCAGTAGGTTAAGCCTCTGCCTTTGGCTCAGGTCATGATCTCAGGGTCCTGGGATGGAGCCCCACATCAGGCTCTCTGCTCAGCGGGGAGCCTGCTTCCCTCTCTCTCTCTCTCTCTGCCTGCCTCTCTGCCTACTTGTGATCTCTGTCAAATAAATAAATAAAATCTTTTAAAAAATACCTTTTCCTCACTTGTTTTACATCTTAAGTATTTGTACTATTATTTTAGTTAAGTAATCCACTTTTCATTTATTATTCTGAATCCTCAGTCAGAATGTAATAATCTCAAAGGCAAAAAATCACAATCTATGGGTTCTGCTCTCATCTGCGCCACAATGTATAGCCATAAATAAGTCATTTAATTTCCCTATCTACAAAATGAATATGATCTCTTTCCTTAATTATCTCAAAGGGATTAAATTCAATAATGTGTATAAAAATGCTCTGAAAAAACAAACTACTAAATAAACAAAAGCATAGAATATGTATAAAAAAATAAAAATAATAAAGTCCAACCACTTTTTTCACTGAGAAAATTTAATGATACATCCAAATTTACTTGGAAAATACATAAAGCAAAAGAAGTTCAAAGTTTTCTTCACCTAAGATCAAGCTCAGACAAATCATAGGTGGGAAATGATTTACCTGGGTGAAATCAACCAGAGCTTTTAAGTTTTCATGCTGAAAGTGCCTTTAATCTGTCACATATTCTTATTCAGTTCATTAAAGAACATGCATAAACATGGATTTTTAGTGTGTTTAAATTACCATCTTAAAGATTCAAATCAGTGAGGCATATATTATGTGTCCTCTTTAATATTCATTGTGATCTACTCAGTGGATTTCTTTTCTAATGAGAGCATATCATCTGAATAACTCACCTTCTTGTGCCCAAACTTAACAAATTTAGTCTGTACTTGAACAGCACATTAAAAAAAAAAAAACTTACTAAACTATTGTGTGTGTTTATAGCTACATATCCTAAATATCCTCTGATCTACTCTGTACACATCTAATTCACCATGAATTCAGGTTTATTTTTAATTTAAAATCCATGACTATTTTTTAACCAGAATTGTATTTTAGATAGAGTCATAAATTATCAGCTCCAGTGATATTAACAACTAACAAATGAATACTACACGATCAAGAATATATTTTAAGCCTAACACGTCAAACAACTATATTCTCAAATGTCATCATTACCTGCAATAGCAAAGCTTACAGTTACATGTAAAAATATGGCACCATTATTTATATTCTAGTTATTATCAAATCAGTCAAGTATTTATTTCAAAATGTTTATTTGTTCAATGGTGCAGAATAAATATTAGTATATATACCTATGTTCATAAAATTAAGGGACAGATCCCTCTTCTTAGAGATCTTACAAGTGACATAACATAATGGGGACAAAACACAAGATAAGATGTAATTACATTTTCAAATGCATAATTCTTATAATATATACAATAGAAGGCTAATAGTGGGCTAGAAGAATTCAAGGTGCTAAGGGATAGAAGTGAACCAAAACTAGAAAAATGAATAAAGAAGCAGACAAAGAACACAGATGTTACTATAGTCAAGGGAAAGAATATAAGGAAGGACAAATTTGAGAACTAAACAAAACACACAGGTCTGGGGAAGAAATGCACATTCCTCAGGAGTCTGCCCTGACTGGAATGGACAGTGTGTTGGGAGTTAATGGGCTATAAACATAAACTAAAACTAAATTAGGACAGGTTTGATTGCCAGAAAATTCTAAAGCAGAAACAGCGGAGACAATAGAAGTCCTCATAAATCCAAGTACAGGAGACAAACATGATGTAAAAATCATTAGAAAAACACAGGAGAGAAATATGCAGAATGGGTAGGAAAAGAAATTATAAAAGTAATCCTGTCGTAGAAGAGGAAGAGAGTGCTGGGGAAGGAAAAGAAAGGATGAGAATCTTTTCAAAGTACAAGACAGACTTACAAAATGTGAAGGCAGGAGAAGAATTCTCTCAAAGTTCACAGCCATGGAGATGGTGAGAAGGTGTGTTTATGCACTTTTGAGATACAGCTCTAGAGTTCTCTAAAAGGACTAATTCCACTTTGTACCTGCTATCATTGGTTTTATACAGATTATGCAACACAAATTATCATTGTTTTTATCTTACCTTTTACTGATTAATCTGAATTTGTGCCTATGTAGGCAATATATTGATGGTTAAGCTTTTCATTTCTCTTATTTTCTATTATATAATAATGGTGGCTACATCGTTTATGCCAACCCAAAGCTTAGTGAAAAATTAAGCAGCAGGTAGACATTTCTGTGAGACATCTAAGTCAAATCTTACACTTAAATAATTCCACAGAGAATTCATTTGTGATGTTCCAACTCACATTCATGGAGTCAGCAGTTTCAAGGGCTAGGGTGCATCTTATATAGATAATTCAGAGGCAGAGAAAACCAGACCTTTTAATTAAACTGGAATCCACTTTTCAAAAGAACATGTGGGAAACTTTCCTTTGTTATATCGTACTACCAGTTTTCAGCTGAAAAAGAGATTCATCAAAATTCTTCTCTGTCAAGTATCTCAAAGGAAATCTTGTATCTTATAAGAGACACTTTCAGATTCAAAAATTTGCTTGATAGGTTAATACAAGGCCTGTCTTACAGAGCTTGTTCTGACTTCCCTGCGTTTGTGGCCCTCCAAGATTTCAGCCATGCTGACTCACGTGAAAAAGCACCACTGTCAAGAGTAAAATGAACGTAAGGGCTACTTGGGAAAAATTACCTAATTTAAATTCAGTATGATGACTTTTCATGCAAGGATAACTTCTTGTTTTTAGGCCCCCGTTTCCTCCCTGCCCCCCACAGACCGAGTACTTATGTGGTCAGTTTATAAAAAGGAAAGGGTTCAGGTAGCTTTTTCCAGGCAGGAGTTCTGTGTTCTAACTTGTCTACACCCAAAGCTCTGGGGTTGTCTTTTTTTCTGCAGTGGCAAATGCAGTCTAATTAGGTCAAGTACAATCATCCCATAGGTGATGATTACTAGGAGGTTTTAGAGTCTTGTACTACTCATTATGAGTTCTCATATAATCATAATTGCTGAAATAATCCATAATGATTTTATTAGTCTTCCAGAGCTGTTGTAACAAAGTATCACAGATTGGATGGCTTAAACAACAGAAACTTATTTCTCACCATTCTGCAGGCTGGTGTGGTGTCTCTTTCTCTTATAAGAACACCAGTCAGAATGGATAAGCCCCCAATATTATGACCCCCATTTAAACTTAACTAAACTTAAACTCCTTAAAGGCCTTACCTACAAATACAGTTACATTGGGGGATAGAGCTTCAACAGACATGTTTTAGAGGGCACAATTCTGTCCATATCAATGATAAGTCATCAATTTCATAAATTTTTTTCATCTCTACTAATACAGCTTATTGATTTGCTTCCACAAATTACCATGAAATGCTGTTAACCATAAGTTCTTTATAATCAAAATGCTCTGATTTGGTCATGAAAACCAGAAATCATGTAACAGCACACATTTCCTTCCCCCACACCAGGAACATTTAACATCTGTTTAGAATTATAATCATACTATCAAGTTTAATGGGCAATAGTCATAACCACCCCTCTAACTCTTCCAGTTGTGATTATTAAAGTCTAATTAACTGATGCATAATGCTTTTAACATATTACATCTCATACATTTTGAGGGCCACATAGTATGCAATAAAATTATAACATAAGCATATATACATTGAGTTTAGGGTAAAAGGAACATGGGTGGGGATAAGGGAGACTCTCAGAAAGCGGATGGCACAGAAATGAAAAAATTAAATTAAATTAGAAAAAAAATAAAAATCAGCTGTGCCCCGTTGAGATAAGGAAAAGTCAACAGAAGGCAAGAGAAAGAAGATGGACAATGTCAAGGGAAAAAAATAAGTTCAGCATCTTCCTTGTATTTAACACACAGAGCACTCCTATGATACGTGCTTTACAGCTGCAGTGTATCCCTGGTGCTGGGAATCATCCTGTTTAGGGGGACATTAGTCTACAGGATCTCTCAGAGGACAGTCTAGGAAGGAAATGAAATGTCAAAGTTGTAGTTGGGGGAAATTATTTTTTTTTAATATTTTTAAAAGATTTTATTTATTGACAGAAGGAGATCATAAGTAGGCAGAGAGGCAGGCAGAGAGAGAGGGGGAAGCAGGCCTCCCTGCTGAGCAAGGAGCAGAATGCAGGTTTTGATCTCAGGACCTGAGACCATGACCCAAGCCAACGGCAGAGTCACCCAGGCACCTCCAGAAAATGGGTTTTAAAGGTGTAGTTGTTCAGGCAGTATTTAAAATTGTATACTTTGTGTCTGTTGGCTACCTCATAAGTGTTTTCTGTTAATTATATTCTGTGTTCCTCTCTGTTGACTTTTTCACTGATACACCAGATATATCTAGGAGCAATGGACAAAGAAAATATGCCAATTTACCCTAATCTAGGTCATTTACCCTTCGGAAGTTTATGTAAATATGCACTGATACAAAAGTTAGGTCTAAGAGAAAAAAAACTCTCTATATAATAATCATTAGTGTAAAGGTCAAATATTAACATAAAGAGTTAAAATATAAAGAGAAGATAACATACATCACCCTTGGTTTAACTAAAAATATTGTATAATAAGTTTTAAGATTGACATGACTATACAGCATTATATTCTACTAGTATCAAGTGAATAAAAGGTTGTTGTATTTTTTTCACATATTTCCTAGGATTAAAAAGCAAATCCAAACTACAGAGTGCAAGTTCTCCTTTTTGTTCTGGAGGCAGGGGTGGGTCTAATTATTTTTTTTATTGCTGATATAGACATTTTGTTCATCAAAAAATAAATGAAGCAGCACATTTCTACCTGAAATAGCATATTTGTCAATTGTGTGCTTAGTATGTATATTTTCCCTCTCATATACTGTTGCTATGGATGAATAACATGCTGATGAATAAGATTTTAGATTGTTTTTAATCTGAAAGATTCATAAGGCTCTTCCTACTAATTTAACTACCAAAGTTGATGGGGGCTGGAAAGAAGTATTGAAAGGGTTTTTAGATTGCTTACATATATGAATAAATGCCAGTTTATTAAAAATGACAACTGGAAAAAGCAGTGTAATATTAAGTTAAATATTATAAATGTTTATAAATGTTTTATAAGTGATATATATGTGAAATATATATAAATTATATACATATAAAATGATTATGAATGTTTTATAAAATGCAAAGTGGTTTAATTGGGAGATGTCCAAATATAAAATTACTTGCATAATTTCTCAATTTGATATTGTCAGCCTTGTCTTTATAGTCCTTTTATATCTTAATGAGCTAATTAAGAAATTGACTAAGTTGACTTGAACATACAGAAATGTAAGCCTTTGGGACATTATTATTTACCAATCCTGTATTGTTTCCTGGGCATTCAGTATTCACTAGACCTGCCTCAACATCTGTCTTTTCCCTGTAAATGCCATTATTGTTTCCCCTAACATGTGGTTAGCTTCATAATTTGTTCTTAATAGAAAAATAATACATATGTAGAATACATTTAGAGAATATAGAAAGTATGCATAAAAATGACAAAATCATCCTATTATCAGAGAAGAGTTCTAATAAGTTTGCATATATATTTTTAGATATAAAAATATCTAAGGAGTCAGCATGCCTAAGTTCACATCCTGTCTTTGCTGTTTACTGCTCTCAGCATCTTCACAAGTGACTTAATCTGTTTCCCCTCAGCTTTCACATCCATAAATGTAGATAGTGATAGTATTTTTCTTCTAGAATGATCAGGTTTGAAGGACTTATGTATAAAGTACTTAGAGGAGTTCCTGGTACAGAATAAACATAGTGCTGATGAGAAGTATACTATTTTATGGTTTCCTATGAACCCACACATTTTTACAAAAAACAAAACAACACATCACATTACATGTATGTGTTGGTATTTTTCTATCCCTCATCTCTCACTCTCACTATATAGATATATATTTACAGTGTAATCTTTTGAAAAAAATCTGCACAATGATTTAAAATGAACATCTGTATACATGTATGTCTAAACATCTGTTTAACTCCTAGAAGTAAAGAAACCAAGTCGAAAGATACACATTGTTTTGAAGGATGTCCTCCTCCAAACAGTGCAGAAATTTGACCATTTCCCTTCACATTTACCAGCACAAAATACTGCCATTAATTCTTCTTTTCAATTTTATTATTTTTATTTTTTTAAGTTGTATTTATTTATTTTAGAAGGAGAGAGAGAGAGATCAGGGGAAAGGCAGAAGAGGGACAGGAGAGAAAGAATCTGAAACAGACTCCCACTGAGTTCAGAGTCCCACACAGGGCTTAATCTCAGGACTCTGAGGTCATGACCTGTGCCAAAAACCAAGAGTCAGATGCTCAACCAACTGAGCCACCCTGGCACCCCTCTTCTTTTCAATTTTAATAAAAATGTTTTGTTTCGATATACATTTTTTTTATTTTGTTTAAGATTTATTTATTTATTTGAGAGAGAGAGAAAAAAAACACTAATGTGGGAGGGGCAGAAGGAGAGGGAGAGAGAGAATCTCAAGCAAACTCCCTGCTGAATGGGAACCCGTGCAGGGTTTGATCTCATGACCCTGAGATCAGGACCTGAGCAGAAATCAAGAGTCAGACACTTAACTGAGTCATTCTGGTGCCCCCAGTTTACATTTCTTTAACAACCTGTGCAATTAGGCATCATTTTACATGTTTATTATTCATCTTTTGTTCATCCTATTTAGATGTTTTATCTTTTTCTCACTAACTTCTAGGAGATTGTTTTATAGAAAATAATTTCTTTAAAATTATCAAATAGATATCTATTTTCCAAACACTAAAGTACATCATGAGACCTTTAATGGTTTGAACAAAGCTTGGAAAGTCGAAAAATTATAATAAGTTTAAGAGCTCCAGTAGAGATTTCAATGCATTTTAATGCAACAAAGAATACATAATGGGTTGAACTTAAGAGATTCTCATTCCTGTGGGAATCCTTCTCTTTGGGACACACTTGCTTTGGTTTGGGGTCTCTGGTTTCCATTTCATTGTGTGAAACTGAGTAAAAGAAACTTTATTTAAAATGTAGTCAAGAGTGTCGTTTAAGGCCTTTATTTCCTTGCTGATCTTTTGCTTGGATGATCTGTCCATTTCAGTGAGGGGAGTGTTAAAGTCCCCTACTATTATTGTATTATTGTTTATGTGTTTCTTTGATTTTGTTATTAATTGGTTTATATAGTTAACTGCTCCCACATTGGGGGCATAGATATTTAAAATTGTTAAATCTTGTTGGACAGACCCTTTGAGTATGATATAGTGTCCTTCCTCATCTCTTATTATAGTCTTTGGCTTAAAATCTAATTCCTGTGATATAAGGATTGCCACTCCTGCTTTCTTCTGATGTCCATTAGCATGGTAAATTCTTTTCCACCCCCTCACTTTAAATCTGGAGGTGTCTTCGGCTTAAAATGAGTTTCTTGGAGGCAACATATAGATGGGTTTTGTTTTTTTATCCATTCTGATAGCCTGTGTCTTTTGACAGGGGCATTTAGCCCATTAACATTCAGGGTAACTATTGAGAGATATGAATTTAGTGCCATTGTATTGCCTGTAAGGTGACTGTTACTGTATATGGTCTCTGTTCCTTTCTGATCTACCACTTGTAGGCTCTCTCTTTGCTTAGAGGACCCCTTTCAAGATTTCCTGTAGAGCTGGTTTGGTGTTTGCAAATTCTTTCAATTTTTGTTTGTCCTGGAAGCTTTTAATCTCTCCTTCTATTTTCAATGATAGCCTAGCTGGATATAGTATTCTTGGCTGCATGTTTTTCTCGTTTAGTGCTCTGAAAATATCATGCCAGCTCTTTCTGGCCTGCCAGGTCTCTGTGGATAAGTCAGCTGCCAGTCTAATATTTTTACCATTGTATGTTACAGACTTCTTTTCCCGGGCTGCTGGACCACCCAGGTAGCTCAGTCAGTTAAGTGTTCACCTTAAGCCCCAGTCATGATCCTAGGGTCCTGGGATCCAGCCCCAAGTCAGGCTCCCTGCTTCTCCCTTACCTGTGCCTCCCCCTGCGCATGTGCTCTCTCTCAAATAAATAAATAAAATATTTTCAAAAATACATAAATACATAAATACATAAATAAATAAATACATAAATAGATAAATACATAAGTAAATAAAATGCAATCAGGAGGCTGAGGGAGCACTACCCCCTCATAACCTACGGACCCTACCAGGAAAAAAGTTACCTAGGAGAGCCTACTTTAGTAGCCCAGTGGAAGGAAGGAATATCTCCTAGAACAGCAACAGTCCAGGCAATGAAATACTGTCATGTGTCAGCCGATGAAAAGCTACTACTCTTCCAACTCCCACTTTACTCCAGGGGACTTTTTATCATAGCTCCTTCCAGCTCTGCCCTCTGTTCCTCTCCTTTGTGCTCCAAACTTGCCTATGGCTTTTTCTATAGCTGGCTTGTTTGGAATTGCAATTCTTCTGATATTTCCAAATAAAGCCATTTTGCTGGTAAAATAACTGGCTGCAGTACTTTCAAGGTCAACAACAGTTTCATCCCTAGATTTGCCTGGTGGCAACTCCTTTTTGTTGACATTTTGTTCTTCTCTTTCCTATCTACTTGGCTGTTAATCCTGTCTTTGCTCCTGACTGGTCTTTGCTTCAGTGTGTATGGATCATAGAGATCAACCCCATCTGTTCCTCCAACCACACCCGAACTTTCTCAACGTATTTGATATGGAAAGGTAATTAGATAGCTATAACAGCTATTGTTATCTTGGTCAGGAAAAGAATTTCAAGGCTGGGTGAATCACTGGTCTGATCAATATTGCACTGAGATATTTCTTATAGTTGAATGCAAGATCTCTCACTCATTAGAACATTTGCTATCTCACTAAAAAGAACTGTTCCTTGCTTGCTTGAATACAAATGCATATGAAAATGAACATTCTCTACACAGTAAACTATGGCATTTATTTTTCTTAAAGATTTAAGTATTTATTGGAGAGAGAGAGAGAAGGGAGAAGAGGGGCAGAGGGAGAAGGAGAGATTGAATCCAGAAGCAGACTCCCTGCTGAATCTAGAGCCTGATGCAGGGCTAGATCCTAGGATCCTGAGATCACGACCTGAGCCAAAATCAAGCGTCAGGGGGCACCTGGGTGGGTCAGTGGGTTAAGCCTCTGCCTTCGGCTCGGGTCATGGTCTCAGGGTCCTGGGATCGAGCCCCGCATCAGGCTCTCTGCTTGGCAGGGAGCCTGCTTCCCTCTCCCCTCTCTGCCTGCTTCCCTCTCCCCTCTCTGCCTGCCTCTCTGCCTACTTGTGATCTCTCCCTCTCTCTGTCAAATAAATAAGTAGAATCTTTGAAAAAAATAAGTCAAGAGTCAGAAGCTCAACTGACTGAGCCACATAGAAATCCCATAACGATATTTAGAAACACACACACATGCACATGCACATACACACAAACCTCAAGTCAGACCTTCCTCTCATACCCCAACACACCACAAGCAAATTACTAAACAAGTAGTTAATTAAAATAAAATGCAAGGTAAAAACTAATGATAATCTTAATGAAGCTAACCTTCTAGGGGAAAAAAAAACCACTTTTGTTTTCATAATAATTTGTACTTCACCAGACTTCAAGACGTATTGCTTTTATATGTCTATTTAGTTGAAAACTTTCATGATATCCAAATAACCAAGTAACCAAGCTAAATCACAGTGGGGTACAGGGGGAAAATGATTGAACTTTGCATTTCAACTTTTAAGTAAAATTACCATGTTAATAAATAAGACAATGTTAATAAGTGAATACATTTTTTAAGATTTTCCTATGGCATTGTTTAATAAAAGCCCATTTAGAAAGCTATTCTTCAGAAATAACTAGGCTGTTTTACTTAACATACAACAGATCATCAGTTTCTTCTTGACAATTTTATGGAGCTGGTACATACTACCATAATTTACTAGACTTTAAAATAAAAGTTTTTAATGCTCTTGTATGAATTTAATAATGTCAAGCAAGAGAAGTAAGAAAAATGATGTTAATAATCTACAGCCTCGCTGATATTTCTGTAATATATATTACAGTTAGGGGGAAAACTTAAAAAATCCCTCAAATTCAGTAAGTTCCTATCAACTATATTTACAAATAAAAAGATAATTAATTCTTCTCAATCTTCAATTTATTTTTATCTTTTAATTTAAATTTAAGCAGGTCAGCCGCTCTAAAAAACCTGCCACTTAAACTAAAAAACAAGGCACTTGTGGTTGTTTGTGGAGTTAAAATATGCAAACTACAACATTCAGATAAGACATTTGTCTAAAATTGAGAGAGTCAACTCATTTATTATGAGGTAGAGGCCCCCTTTGCCAAGCATCAGCTTTGACTATGTCATAAATTTGACTATTTCTCTGGGGTTATCATGGACTCTATTGCATAAAATAATGGTCTTCTTGTCATATGAATTTAAGCTTGAGATCACAGCACACACCGATAGCAATATACTTTGCCTTATCATTGCTAGAAATAATTTGATAATGAAGGTCCCTGAAGACAGCTGAATAATACTACGTGTTTTCATTGGCAATCAATGCTGGGTCCAAACATATGAATGTTTATCTCCCTCTGGTGGCAGAGAGAAAAAGGGAGCCAACGGGTACTATATCTCACACCAATGTACAAAATAAAAGGACACAAAAAGCCATTAGTAGCAGTTTGAGAATAAATTCACAGATCCAAGACTTTCCTGACTTAAAGATTTTTTTTCCTTTTTATAAGTTAACATTAATACAACCACACTCCAAACGTGGCAGGAATATTTAAATCTCACTAGTATTCTAACTTCTTAATGGTAGAGAGCATAAAATACGGTACAACTAATGTGCTTTACATGTGATGAGCACTGGGTGTTATATGGAACTAATGGATCACTGATCACTACATCAAATACTGATGATGTGCTCTACAGTGGCTAACTGAACAAAAGAAAAAAAGAAAAAAACAACTAACTTTTTATAATCGATTAAATATTGACATCTCCTTTCATCCTTCCCCTCTTTTCCTTTCTCTTTCTATTCCTCCTTCCCTTCCTAAAGTCAAGATAAGCACCTCGGATAACATTCACACTTGCTGTAGAAATAAAATTTATAACTTTATATTCTTAACAAAATATCTTTCTTGCCTCGTTTTGCAAAATCACACAAACACGTGATCAGTTACAGATTTTCTGGATCATTAGCAGAAGAGGTGACACTATAGCTCTAGTGAAGTAGAACTCCAAGTTAAGTTCTGATTGTGATAAACTCCTTAGGAAAAAAGAAAAGTTTGATGTGGATAGTATTTGATTCTTAATGTGGTTAGTCATAGAGCAAAACAGAATATGAGTTTCCTTAAATAATCATTCGTAAAGAGTCTTGGTTTCACTCAAGAGCAATTTTGATAATCTTGATAATCTTGATGAATCTTATTCAGCATCATATTCCCCTAAATGAAATAATGCTGATAAATTGTTATATGCACTACAGGGCTGGCGGGGGAGTATTTTAAAGTCAAAAAGTTGGATAGTGAAAGATTAAACAATTCTGACAAATTTGCTCCCATGGTCCCCTCAGAGCGTTTACCAGAAGTGTGCACTGTGAAACTGTAGAGGGGCAAAGGGTACCAGAAAATGCCCCAGATCAAGTTACCAACTGGAATCAAAGTACAAACAGCCATTTCGCCACAGGACACTTATTAACATTTGTTTGCATTCTGTGGCACGGATTTTGAGAAATACTATTACAACTTTTCTTTCATAGAAATAGTTGTTTTTAAAATTCAACATTTAGAGTTAAAGACCAGAATATTATATTTCTCTTATCTTATCAGACTCATACATATTGAAAGACAGTTATATAAGAAAAGCAGCAGCTTTGTTCCTAAATTCAGGACATATTTTAAAATAGTACTTAACTTGTTCACAACATATTCTCTCATTGTTAATGTCAGACTGCCCCTTTAATTTGAAAGCAGTTATATTTATCATCTTAAGCATTTCTTCATTAACATCATTTGCAGACCTAAGATGCGCTAGTTTTACCAGATATACTTGAACATTTACATTATTGTCCATCCTGAGAACCTCACTAAATTGTGGTTTCAGCCTGAAATGTGGTAGAAATAACAGGGACTTTATATAACCTTAGACAGGATTGCCTACTTGTTTGAGCCCAAGTATTTCCATTTATAAAATAGGGATATTGCTACACATATCAAAGACTTTCTGCAAAGATCAAAGGAAATAAGATATGTAAAACTGTTTAGAACGATACTAGCAATTAAATGCTATTTTCTTTTTACTTTGTCTCTCTCATCAACTCTCAAAATGTGACCCTGCCTGGGACTGAATTACTAAGAAATTCTCCTCCAAAATATTGAATCTCTCAAATTCTCCTTTGAAAAGCTCTGTTAAATCTGCTGCCTTTCTCATGCCTGCGAACCGTCATTGTCAGTGTCATAACAGTCTGTCCATGTTTAAATACATCAGTCCATTCTAGTTTCACTTGTTTCTTGGCCCTGTCTGAACTCCATATCCAATCCTTCCAAGGAGGTATCTTATAGTATTCTGGAGTCCCTCACTCATGATTGTTTTCAACCCTCCCAAACATGGATAGGGTGCTGCATCACCTTTGATCCGTTCTTCTGTTTATAAGGCATTGAACGTGGTCTAGATATTTATATTTATAAGTAAGTTCCTGGATTTTTTTATTACTTCTCTTTAAAATTCATGTTACATATTTCACACAGGAAATTAAAAATTAAACAAAAGATGATGTTAGTCATATCCCCAAGGCACTGGAAAAATAATATACAACCAGGCTTTGCTCTATTTGACTCTCCTTTTACCCCATAATATTTCTACTTATGAAAACATTTGCCTTATAAGAAAAGTGTCCAGAGCAATCCATCCCTCTTAAAAGCTGGAATTCAGATAGGTCACGGGTACCAACAGCCACTAGTAGAATATTGGGAAATCCCACCATCACTAATCTCCACTTGCACTGCCCTACTTATTCACAGTCTTTGCCATTGTTCCATTACTGTGTAAGTTTGCTTTGAAAATCACATCCTTTTACAGAGATTGGGGACAGTTAATGCCTGAAATTACAGTAGAGGCCACCAGATGGCACCATGGGACTGGCTACTTAGGTCAAAAGGTTAGAATTCTTCAGTTGCGACTTCCAAGAGGGCAGAGAGAAACTTATTTTATGTTCTAAGAATTTTGGCTAGGAAGAGGGAAGATGGCGGAAGAGTAAGGGACTCTCGTTTCATCTGGTCCCTTGAATTCAGCTAGATAGCTGCTATCAAATCATTCTGAACACCTGTGAATTCAACCTGAGAGCTAAGAAAAAAATTGCTGCAATTTTACAAATAGAAAATCAAACACTTTTTGTAAGGTAGGAGGTGCAAACAAGTGAATCTGAGGGGATATATGGGAAGATAAACCACAGGGGGAGAGAGCCTCCATACGCCAGCTACTGGAAAATGATATAGCAGATGAGCACAAAATTGGAACTTGTAGAAGTCTGCTCCAGTGAGGGATGTTCCTGCCAGAAAGGTGCTCATGTGGTGGGGGTCGGGGAGCAGAATCCTATGGTCTCGGGATCCCCTGGGTCACAGAAAGAACAGGGGTGTCTGCGTGTGGCAGAGTTCCCAAGCATTGGAGCAGGGAAGCTGGCTTCAATCACCAAGTCCAGGAGTGGATTTTCAGCTCCGTGTTGACAGAAACCATGAACTGGGGCATAATTGGGTGACTGGTCTCAAAGGAGGGCTCAGCAAGAGGAAGAACCACAGCAAGATGCTCCTTCCTCTCCCAGGGGTAGCCAAGTGGGAGCACAACTCAGGAGTCTGCAGAGTTTTGAGACTCATAAGGGGGTCACATGCCTCAGATAAAAATGTTTGGTCACAGGTTGGGTGAACACAGAGTGTGGAGGGAAACCAGGGAGACAAAAGTGATTGACTGCTTTACCCTGAGGGCACACTGGAAAGTGAGAGACCCTTCTTTCAAGTGAAGATCTGGAAAATGGGACAGCACCATTTTTATTTTCACCCTCTAAAGTAGTGTGGAAAGTCTTCAGGCAACAAAAGTCACATACAACAACCCGAAGCAGCTCACATGAGCCAAGCCCCCTGGCAAGGGCAGTGCAAGTCTGCTCAGGGCAAAGACTCCTGAGAATCATTCCAACAGGCCCTTCCCCCAGAAGATCAGCAGGAATATCTGGCTAATACCAAGTTGACTGATCACACAGAACTTCAAAACTCCAGAGCTAGAGGAAAATAGCATATAGAATTCAAGGGTTTTTTTCTCATGATTCTTAGTCTTTCAGTTTAAAATTTCCTTTTTTTTTTCTTTTTTTCCTTTTCAACTAGTGTACTATTTTAACAACTTTTTAAAGACTTCTTTAAAATTTTCATTTTACATTACATTATATATATTTTCATCTTTGGTTTCCTTTCATTATATTAAGTTTCATTTTTGTACACACAAACACACACACACATTTGATAGATAGATATGTTCTTCTTTACAGTTTTGGGATCTGGTGTGTCATATATATATATATATCACACAGAGAGAAAGCAAAGTAGGTGGAAGGACAAGCAGAGGGTGATGAAAAAGCTTGCTTCCCACTGAACAGAGAGCCCAACGCAAGGCTCAATCCCAGGACCTTGGGATCATGACCTAAACTGAAGGCAAATACTTAAACCACTGAATCGTCCATGTGCCCTGGGATATAGTGTCTTCTAACAAGCAGATCAATATACACACAGGACCTGGTGTATTTGTTACATTATATTTTCCCTTTTTTTTTTCTTTCTTTTTTTCTTTCATTCTTTCTTCCTTTGTTGTTGTTGTTGTTGTTCCTTTTTGGGAGAATGGTTGATATTTTTGTATGTTGTTCTCTCATTCATCTGAACTTCTCTGGACAAAATGACAAGGCAGAAAAATTCCCAGAAAAAAGAACAAGAGGCAACACTAACTGCCAGAGACTTAGTAAATATGGCTAATAGTAAAATGCTGGATCTAGAATTCAGAATAATGATTACAAAGATACTAGCTGGGCTTGAGGAAAGCATAGAAGACACTAGAGAATCCCTTTCTGGATAAGTAAAAGGACTAAAATCTAATCAAATCAAGATTAAAAAGGCTATCAGTAAGATACAATAAAAAATGGAGACTTACTGCTAGGGAAAAAAAATGAGTCACAAGAGAGAATCAGTGATATAAAAGATAAAATTATGGAGAATAAAGAAACTGAGGAACAGAGAGTTAAATAACAACTGGATCATAAGCGGAGGATTCAAGAGATCATTGATATTATATAGCAAAATAATATTAGAATGATTGGTGTCTGAGAGGAAAAGGGAAGAAGGGAGGGGACAAAAGTATATTTGAGCAAATTATAGCAGAGAAATCCCCTAATCTGGGGAAAGAAACAGGCATTTAAGTCCAGGAGGCACAAAGAACCCCCTTCAAAATCAATAAAAATAGAACACCCCAGCATATAATAGTGAAGCTGGCAAACTTCAGAGATAAAGGGAAAATCCTGAAAGTAGCTTAGAACAAGAGGTCCATAACCTACAAGGGTAGAAACCTAAGGCTGGCAGCAGACCTATCCACAGAGACCTGGCAGGCCAGAAAAGACTGGCATGATATATTCATGAAAAAAATATGTAGCCAAGAATACTTTATTCACCGAGGCTCCCATTCAGAATAGAAGGAAAGATAAAGAACTTCCAAGACAGACAGAAACTAAAAGAATTTGTGATCACTAAACCAGCCCTGCAAGAAATATTAAAAGGGATCCTTTAAGTGAAGAAAGAGCCCCAAAATATCATAGACCAGAAAGAAATAGAGACAACACTAACTTTTTGTTATGCAATGGCACTAAATTCTTATCTTTCAATAGTTATTGTGAATGTAAATAGGCTAAATGCTCCAATCAAAGGACACAGGGTTTCAGAATGGATAAGAAAACACCTATCAATATGCAGTCTACAAGAGACTCATTTTAGACCAAAGAACACCTCCAGTTGTAAAGAGAGAGGGCAGAGAACCATTTATCATGCTAATGGACATCAAAAGAAAGCTGGGATAGCAGTCCTTATACCAGATAAATTAAATTTTAAACCAAAGACTATAATAAGAGATGGACACTATATCATATTTAAGAGGTCTATCCAACAAGATCTATCAATTCTAAATATTTATGATCCTAGCATGGGAGCAGCCAATGATATAAACCAATTAATAGCAAAATTAAAGAAACACATTGATAATAATACAATAATAGCAGAGGACTTTAACACCTCACTTACAGCAATGGATAGATCATCTAAACAGAAGATCAACAAGGAAACAAGGGCTTTGAATGGCACACTGGAGCAGATGGGCTTCACAGATATATTCAGAACATTCCATCCTAAAGCAACAGATTATGCATTCTTGAGTGCACATGGAACATTCTCCAGAATGAGCAAGGAGCCTGATATGGAGTCCCAGGACTCTAGGATCATGACCAGAGCCAAAGGGAGATGCTTAACCGACTGAGCTCCCCAGGTACCCCTACAGTATGCTATCTTGATTAAAACTCTCCACAGTATAGGGATAGGGGGAGCATACCTCAATACCCTGAAAACCACATGCAACAGCCCACAGTGAATCTGACTCTCAATGGGGAAAAACTGAAAGCTTTACCCCTAAGGTCAGGAACATGACAAGGATGTCCACTCTCATTATTGTTGTTTAACATAGTACTTGAAGTCCTAGACTCAGGAATCAGACAACAAAAAGAAATAAAAGGCATTCAAACTGGCAAAGAAGAAGAAGTCAAACTCAGTTTTCACAGATGACTTGATACTTTACATGGAAAACCCAAATGTCTCCACCCCAAAATTGCTAGGACTCATACAGGAATTCAGCAACATAGGAAGATATAAAATCAACACACAGAAATTAGTTGCATTTCTATATACTAACAATGAGAAGAAGAAATAGAAATTAAGCAATTGGTCCCATTTACAACTGGACCAAAAACCCTAAGAGAGACATAGGAATAAACCTAATCAAAAGGCAAAGGATCTGTACTCTAAACACTACAGAACTTTTTTGAGGAAGACACAAAGAAAGGAATCTATGCTCATGGATTGGAAGAACAAATAGTGTTAAATATCTATGATACACAGAGCAATCTATACATTCAGTGAATTCTCTATCAAAAGACATTGGAGCGCCTGGCTGTTTCAATGGGTTAAAGCCTCTGCCTTCAGCTCAGATCATGATTCCAGGGTCCTGGGATGAGGCCCACATCAGGCTCTCTGCTCAGCAGGGTGCCTGCTTCCTCCTTTTTCTCTGCCTGCCTCTCTGCCTACTTGTGATCTCTGTCTGTCAAATAAATAAATAAAAATCTTTTTAAAAAATACCATGAACATTTTTCACAGAGCTAGAACAAATAATTCTAAAATTTGTATGGAACAGAAAAGACCCCAAATAGCCAGAGGAATGTTGAAAAAGAAAGCCAAAGTTAGTGGTATTACAATTCTATACTTCAAGTTCTATTTCAAAGCTATAATCATCAGGACAGTATGGTGCTGGCATAAAAACAGGCACACAGATCAATGGAACAGAATAGAGAACCCAGAAATGGATCCTCAAATCTACAGTAGACTAATCTTTGACAAATTAGGAAAGAACATCCAATGGAGAAAAGGCAGTCTCTTCAAGAAATGGTGTTGGGAAAATTGGGCAGCCACATGTGGAAGAATGAAACTGGACCATTTTCTTACACCATACACAAAGAGAAACTCGAAATGGGTGAAAGACCTAAATGTGAGAGAGTAATCCATCAAAATCCTAGAGAGGAACACAGGCAACAACCTCCTTAACCTCGTATGCAGCAGCTTCTTGCTAGATATGTCTCCAAAGGAAAGGTAAACAAAGACAAAAATGAACTTTGGGGACTTCAACAAGATAAAAAAGCTTTTGTACAGCAAAGGAAACAGTCAACAAAACTAAAAGGCAACATAGGGGATAGGAGAATATAATTGCAAATGACATCAGATAAAGGGCTAGTATCTAATATCTATAAATCAAACTCAACACCCAAAAACCAAACCAAACCAAAACCCAGTCAAGAAAAGGGCAGAGGACATGAACGAACATTCCTCCAAAGAAGACATACAAATGGCCAACAGACATCAGAAAAAATTATCGACATCAGTTGTTATAAGGAAAATACAAATCAAAACCATAATGAGATGCCACTTCACACCAGTTAGAATGGCTAAAATTAACAAGTCAGGAAACAACAAATGCTGGGTGAGGATGTGGATGAAGGAGAACCCTCTTACATTGTTGGTGGGAATGAAAGCTGGTACAGTCACTCTGGGAAACAGTATGGAGGTTCCTCAGGAAGTTAAAAATAGAGCTATCCTAAGACCCAGCAATTGTATACTAGGTATTTACCCCAGAGATACAAAGGTAGTGATCAGAAGGGGCACCTCCACTCTAATGTTTATAGCAGCAATATCCACAATAGCCAAACTATGGAAAGAGTGAGAAGATATGATACACACACACACACATACATATTTGGAATGTTGGAATTTTGGAACGGAATATTACTCCGCCATCAGAAAGAATGAAATATTATCATTTACATCGATGTGGATGGAACTGGAGGGTAGTATATTGAGTGAAATAAGTCAGTCAGAGAAAGACAACTGTCATGTGGTTTCACTCACATGTGGAATATAAGAAACAGTGCAGAAGATCATAGGGGAAGGGAGAGAAAATGGAATAAGGAGAAATCAGAGGGGGTTGCAAACCATAGGAGACTCTTTATAGAAAGACAAACTGAGGGTTTATAGAAGGGAGGTACATAGGGGCATGGGGTAATTGGGTGACAGGCATTAAGGAGGGCACATGACATGATAAGTACTAGGTGTTATATGCAAGTGATGAATTACTGAACTCTGCATCTAAAACTAATGATATATGTTGGCTAATAGAATGTGAATTAAAAATAATTTTAAAATTTTTGATATAGCAAAGATTTCTAAATTTCTCCTAAGATCTATGATAAACATTTGGAGGAGAGAGCTGGATTCTTGATTTTCTGTATTTTGACAATTTATATTCAGTAGCTAATTGTTGTCTTTTCTGCTGCACTGTATTTTCTCTTCCCTGAACTGATTCTCTGCTTTGTAACATGCAGGACCTTACAAATGAACATCACGTGGGTCTTCTCCTTCCATGGATGCCAAGCTGTTCCATGGATAAAAAGCTATTCACTATTAAGAACAAGTTAATGAGCTTTCTTGGAACTCTTAATTAACTCTAGAGTCCTTTTTATATCTTTCCACTTGGTACCCATCCTCTTTGGTGAGTGAGAATGTATTTTCTCTCTCATCACTGTCACAGCCTCCTGCTGCTCCAACTCATTCAAGTTATGATGTCACCATCAAAAAAGCTAAAATATCACAGAAAACAACAATTTTTAAAAAATGAAGTGTTCTGCTTGACTTATTTCGCTAAGCATGATATGCTCTAGTTCCATCCATGTTGTCGCAAATGGCAAGATTTCATTTCTTTTGATGGCTGCATAGTATTCCATTGTGTATATATACCACATCTACTTGATCCATTCATCTGTTGATGGACATCTAGGTTCTTTCCATAGTTTGGCTATTGTGGACATTATCATGCTTAGCGAAATAAGTCAAGCAGAGAAAGACAACTATCATATGATCTCCCTGATATGAGGAAGTGGTGATGCAACATGGGGGCTTAAGTGGGTACAAGAAGAATAAATGAAAGAAGATGGGATTGGGGGACGCCTGGGTGGCTCAGTTGGTTAAGCAGCTGCCTTCGGCTCAGGTCATGATCCCAGCGTCCTGGGATCGAGTCCCACATCGGGCTCCTTGCTCCACAGGGAACCTGCTTCTCCCTCTGACTCTGCCTTCCACTTTGTCTGCCTGTGCTCGCTCTCGCTCGCTCTCTCTGACAAATAAATAAATAAAATCTTTAAAAAAAAAAAAAAAAAAGAAGATGGGATTGGGAGGGAGACAAACCATAAGTGACTCTTAATCTCACAAAACAAACTGAGGGTTGCTGGGGGGAGGGGGTTTGGGAGAAGGGGGTAGGATTATGGACATTGGGGAGGGTATGTGCTTTGGTGAGTGCTGTGAAGTGTGTAAACCTGGTGATTCACAGACCTGTACCCCTGGGGATAAAAATATATGTTTATAAAAAATAAAAAATTATTTAAAAAAAATAAATAAATAAGTGAAAAAAAAAAATCAAAAAAAAAAAAAAAGAAAATCATAAAGAAGAAAAAAAAAAATGAAGTGTTCCAGATCTGCATCAAAGCCCCTACAAAGCCTTTTTCAGTCAAAAATATTCAGCTGAATTATATATATCCCCTCTTTGAAATTTCTCTATTTGTTCTAAGTCAATGTATACAGTTATTACTAAAGAGTACTGTTAGCTAATTCAAGAAACTTCCACTCCCTCTCCCTCCTAGCCTGCTCAGGTCAGGGTTCCTGCAAACTTGGGGACTGATGGACACCACAGCAGGCTCTGGAATCCACTTGTCTGGCCACTTACTAGCTGGGCGAGCTTCCTCAGCTTGTTTCATTTCTTCAGGCTCTGTCTGCCCATTTATGAGAAGGAAGTAATAATGGTACTTTTTTAGAATAGTTATAAGAAATAAGGAATATATAGGACTTAGCCAGTGCCTGACACAAAGTAACAATTTTCAAATGTTAACTGCAGCTATTCTTTTAAAATCACATAAAGGGTCAATACATACTTTGTTTCTCTAAGACACGATTATAGATGTAAAACAATGTGCACAAAATGCAACAGCTGTAACTTTTAAAAAGCGCGCCCTCATACACATTGTGCTTTATATGCATAGATACCTTACAAGGATGTGTAGGAACCTGGAAAACATGTTTACCTCAGAGAGTAGAATTGATGGAAGGACAACAAAGTGGGGAGAAAATGAACTTTTCCTTCTGTATCTTTCTTTCCTCTTGGGACTTTTTCAAAATATGCACCGACTTACTTAAATATTTAAAGAAAATAATGGATAGGATGATTTTTTTTTAAGGATCATATATATATATTTTTTCTTCACAACTTCCTTTCAATTTTCAACAACTTATAGAGTTAAATGTACTTGGCTATCAGACCTGGCAGTGGAAACATGCTGGTCTGGATCCGTATTAAAAAACTCTTACAGATGGTCTTTACCTACTTATCGCTTCAAGTTCTGTCCCCATCAACAGTTTCAGGCTCTTGCTTTGCTGACGTACAATAAGGAGTTCCTTGAGGAGGTTAGAGTTTCAGTTAAGTTGAAAGAGGTTGTGGGAATGAAGAAAATACTGCAAAACAGGGAGTAGAAATAAAGATTGTATTTTAGGAAAAGAGTTGAAAAAAATGAAAATCTACCTGCTTGGGACCTGACTTGAAGTTGTGAAGATAGATGAAAATGCTAAGTGAGAGGACAGGAGAGAAACTTGGGGAGGATGAGTAAGTTGAGTGAGGAAGACCAAGAAGGAGACATTAAAAGAAAGAAGGAACACCAATTACATAAGCAGGTGTTGGTCAATTTTCAACTTTTACAGAGTAGACAAAAATATTGTTATATATGTGTTCTAAGAAATTATACTGTGAAATCATCAGCTCTGTTTACTCCTAGAATATGGTTCACTGAATCAGCAGTTCCAAATGACATTCTTAGCTTCCACCAGGAAACTTGTTAAGCCTTGGGAATCTGTCCTAATAATAATACATTCCTCTAAATTTCTAAGTGAATGTGTTATCCATGTAATTCCATTTGGGGAATTTGGGGAAGTACTAGGATTATGGGATTGTAGGCTTATCTCCCTAAATGCAATGCTTTCTTAAAGAAAAGCCAAAGCCAATTAGGAAATCTGATTACACTGGAGGACCTGGGTGACTCAATCAGTTAACTGTCAAACTCTTGATTTCAGCTCAAATCAGGATCTCAGGGTCTAGAGAATGAGCATCCTGTGAGTCTTTTGTTCACTGTGTGTGAAGTCTGCTCAGGATTCTCTCTCTCTCTCCCTCTGCCCCTCCCCCTACACCATACGCACACTCTCAAATCTGGTAGAGCTAGAAATTATGAAGTGGAGTTGTGTGTTTTGTTTTGTTTTAAGGACACTCTTTGTTAGGCATCATGCTTGATGCTTTCCAAATGTTTCAATTATGCCATTCTATCGTTATGGGAAATTATGTTAAAAGAGGTTAATTGACTAAAAATGTTTATAAAGGAATGACAACCACCATAAAAATTTAAAAAAAATCTTTTATCGGGCTAAAAGAAAGTAGTTTTGTCTTTTATATCCCTCCAGATTACATGCTTCCATTGACAAGCATAGAATATAGCCTTGAATAATTCTCCTGTTCCATCTCTTAGTCTGTCTTTAAGCTTCAGCAGTTGAAGGAATATTCAGTTGGTCGCATCATGCCGCGTCATTTTACAAGCATGGAGCCAGGAGTCTACATATCTCTTGCCTCTGCAAAAGCCCCTGTTCTAAGATGGATTGGGAGTAGCTCCAGGAGAAGCACAAAAAGGTAAAAGATAATCATACCCATTACCATGGAGGGATTTAGGGAAGATAGTTTTTACTCCACCATCCTGTCTACTCTGTCCTGGAACAGACATTCTAAGTGGCTAATATATTTTACTATAAGCCCACTAATTATAACATTAAATTCTGCTGCCCACCTTATTATGTGTGTCACTTGTCCCTGTTTCCATCCCCACAAATGGACAAACAATGCCTGGAGGCTTTTTCAGTCATGGGTTGGCAATGAAGAGCATTGCTTCAGGAGACAAGATCTGGAATAATTTAGTCTAGTGACATTCTCTTGTACTGGGTCTTCTCAGAGCCTGATCACTAGAATTCCCTGGTCTTTTCATTTCAGTTGTGACTTGTAATTCCTACTAATTAAAAACAACCAAGTTTCCTTCTCCTTCTACCCCTCCCTTCTCATTTGGGATCACATATATGCCTCAGGCTGAAAATCTGATTTTGTATTTGCTTTTGTTTTCAATTTCCATGCCCTTTTCTATTTACATGGTGACTGTTTTTATAGTATTGTCTAAATATATATCCTTCCTTTCCGTCACCCTTCTTCTAGCTAGCAAACTATTCATTTATAAAAATGTTAGCTTCATATGCTCAGTATTCAAGTAAGATAATTATTTAATTTGTTTTAAGATCTCCCACATTCCAATAATTTTCAGTGGGACTTGACACTGCCTAGAAAGAAATGCAAGTCAGGCATAAAAATAACCAAAGCAAAAGAGTAGGAGAGAAAAAATACAACTTGAGGTTAATGCTTTCCACCCGTATCATAAGGTCTTGGATCCCTTTCTGAACCCTTGTTAAGTTTGGGCATCCTAGCAGCCTGCTCAGAAACAGGGTCCATTATGTGATATATGGCATCCATAACTTAAAAACATGTTTCTCACAGGAAACACAGAGCCATCTGGCATTGAGGCTTGAGAGAAATTAATCCCATTGGGCTTCACAAAAAGTACAGTTTTGTTATGTAGAAAATAATCAAGTACACTTTTATAGTTTAAAATAAAGAAAAATGGGATGAGGTTGTCAATAGGATAGTTGTTATGTTAAATGTCCATATATGTCATGATTCCAAATATAGTTTAAGCTTCATTAAACATGCAATATACAATATCCAGAGAAATTGAATAAGATATCATTTCTTGCAGCATTTCTTCACTCCCATTTTCCTTCACAATAGAACTTTTGAGAAAAACTTAAGATACCATAATGTATTCTGGGACAGTCTGGCTCAAATTGTTGTCAGCCTATATTCTATATATCTCTCTCTGCCAAAAGGAAATGGAATTAAAGATAACTGTGCTATTCGTGCCCAGCATATCAATCATTCAGTCCAAATAATGAAAGCAACATTTGACTAATATTACAAATTACATGGACGAGAGCAGACTTTTGCAATAATGGCAAGTAACAACATTAAGATTACCAAGACTATGCAAACATGAGAAGCAATGCATTTTGGATTCTCCCTCTTGGAAATACATGTTCACTGGAGGCCAAGACTGACCGAGCCCTGTTTCATTCAGTAATCCTATTTCATTGATTCTCTGTGCTCTGTTTTGCAGATTCAGAAAATTACTGAAACAATTTGATTTATTTTAGAAACTAAGTCAATTCTAAAGGCTTTTACTACTCCCTTCTATATTCTGGCACTGAAAATATATCATTTAAGTGAAAAATAAAAGGAAAAATCTTATGGAATGATAAATCATAGGCAATGATTGATGTCTTTTATTTGAATCAATCTAACTTGGTTAACTTGAAGAGAGTGGACATTCATTTACTAAGGCAGAGTCATGCAGTGCTGTTAGTGTAAACTAGAAAAAAGTGGAAATAAAAATTACTTATTCTGAAATGCTTGGATTTATTGCCATGCTGGCAAAAAAAAAAAAAATCAATCTCTAAAAAATGGTTAAGTCTCATTTTGAAATGGTATTTCCAGGAATTCTTCCCTTAGCCTATATAATTTCTCTAAAAGCACTTGAAATTTTAGGGTTACATTTCTTAAAATGATTTTTAAAGGCAATTGCATATAAATAATGGAGATTTAAAAGAAACCTATGCCCAGAGCTGGCAAGGGTATGGGGAGAGGGACATTCCCAGGCACTTTTAGTTGTACTGTAAACCAGTATGGTTGCCTGGAGGGCAATTTTACAGGGTAAAAGGTACCTAAATCTTCATTTAGTAATTCCACTTCTACTTCCTAGGATTTATTCTGAGTAAATAAGGGGACAAGTTATCAAAGGCACTTGTGCATATTTATTAGAACATTGTTTCTAATAAAGAAAAATTAGAAACTACTGAAATAATAATGGGGATTTCTTAAAGATTTAAGGAATGCACTTGTTGTGACAAATACTGGTTGTATGGATGGAATGTATGGACGCATTGAATCACTATATTGTACACCTGAAAGTAATATTACACTGTATTTTACCTATACTGAAATTTGTATTTTAAAAAAGAAGAAAAAATTCAGTGAACTGATACAAGAGATTTTTTTTATAAAATCATTAAGAATATTAGATTTTATAAACTGTAGAAGACAAAAATATGTATCATTGAAAAGAATAGCTTACAATACAGTGTGGCAGCCTATATTGTATTAAGATAATGAGTTTCAGGGGGCACCGGGGTGGCTCAGTTGGTTAAGCCTCTGTTTTTGGCTCAGGTCATGATCTCAGGGTCCTGGGATCAAGCGGAGCAGGGAGCCCGGAGACAGGAGCTCTCTGCCTGCCTCTCTGCCTGCTTGTGATCTCTGTCTGTCAAATAAATAAATAAAACCTTAAAAAAAAAAAGATAATGAGTTTCAGGTAGCATGAGGTTTAAATCTTGGCTATGCCACAGTGATCGTCACAGGGCCTTAAACAAATTATGCAGACTTTCTAAGCCTAATCTTTATCATCTGTAAAGTAGGGATAACTAAACAATTAAGTAATGAAGTACTGAGTAAGCTTCCAAAAATATTAAATACAAATATGATGGATGATATGAGAACATATACATATTTACATACATACATATAAAGAAAATATCCAAATATAATCTGGAATTCATAGTTATCTAAGGAGTAACAGAAGTGTTTTATATTTGTTGTCGCCCATTTGTGCCTTCCATTTTTTCCAAACTGATATATTTAAGAAGAGAGTTAATAAAAGTAGTAATACAATATATTCCTTTTAAGTTAATTATTTTGAAATAATGTCACTAGATTTTATTTGTAAATATATATGTTAAGGTAAAAACACACATTAGAATAAGTCACAAAGAATAGACTCTACAAGGGGGAAAACAATCTTGGCAGCTCACATGGTTTTCTAAGTAATTTTCATAGAGCTCAATGCTTTTTCCTGCATCTCATTACAGTCTACAAAATCCATCAGCTTTTTATAATTACAGAGCCTTTACAAATAATACAAAAGATGTACAAGCATTTTCACTCTTCTCAAGTTCTAAGATATCATATAATAAGCCATCACAAAGGAGTTAGCTTCCTGAACATACAGTTCATTTACATGCGTTTTAAGGAGAACTCGCTTAGGAGCTTCGAAACTGTAAGAAGACATTTCCTTTTATTCTCAGGAAAGTCCGTAGAGCCTTTTATTTGTATTTTCTTGGGCATATAGTCTATGTGTAATATGATACAGGATTTGTATAAAGTCTATGATCTTGTATGAGATCATAGTCTCACAGGGCTATGTATGCAATGTCTTTCATTCACCTTTGCTGTGTTTTCCAGTTCCAAGCGAGGCTTTGTATAGTAGGGTGTACAATAAGTAACACATCTGCAGATGACTTTGCCCATCTTTTATTTTTGAAAATTAAAAATCATTAAATCTAACCACCTGTAGGTTTCCTCCTTTCAAGGTTTGTTTGTTTGTTTGTTTTCTGTATCATTTGCTATCCCCTCCTTCATTTTTGTCTCTACCTTTCTATCTTCAGAAAAAGATGCCTTCTTCCTTTCTGGGGTCAACTTCTACACACACACCTTGGATTTCATTCACTCTCATTTCTTCTGGATCTTATCTAACAATTATTTTCCCTCCCTACCCCCTCCTTTCTTCTTAATTTTGGAATACTGAGCATACATCAAGAAGTTGGTTTTGTGAGAAATGACTCTCATTTGGCCCATTCACAGTTCTTGCTGCATAGATATCAGGATTATTATATAATTTAAATGGAGCTATTTTGAAGATGACACTATCATTTTAAGTGAGAGGTAATACATTCTTCCAGCAAGTAAATTTACAAGAGATTTCATAGAGTAAATAGATTCAGTCTTTGACCTGATGATAGAAATAATTTGGAAGAAACTTGGAAAGATACACAAATTGGAAAAGATTGGAATCTTTTCTGTTTTGGCCAAGATGGAGATAAGATATACAATTGTTATTCACAGGAGTTAGGTTCTATGATGTCACAGGGAGTAATAAACTGGTGAGTACTGAAGCATTGCTCCTAGGGAAAATGTAGGATTAAGTTTCTGCTGGCTTCAGTCACAATATTTTCAATCATTCAAGATTTAACCGTATTCTAAGTGTGTATCTATTTAAAGATAACTTATTTCATATACATTGTTAGTGCACTAACATTGAATCTGTAGCTGGCAACACTCTAATTCATGCCTGCATGAAGCTTATTTTTCACATGTATCTTCTCCATAAAGAGAATCTCAGTTATCTTGGAACTTAAGATAGGAACACTGACAGAACTTTAGCACTACACTTGGGGGGTATTTTTAAACAGTGAACATACTATAAATAAGCCAACAAAAAGGAAACATAGCACTAGGTAGAGCATATAATGGACACTTGTTTATAAATATTAGCAAAACAACAGAGCATCACCTGGTCTACATTAGGGGAAAATGTGCAGGGTGACTCATATTTTCACCACCCTTTGCATGTCCTTGAATGACCATGGAAGTTCCATGAGCATTGATTTTCTGGTCACCAGTATATTTTATTAAGTAGGCAATTTCACAAATACGGAATATAAATCAACTGTATGTATGCAAACACACAAACATAGTTGACATATATGAAGTTCTCAGTAATAACATAGTTTATAACAGATTCTATCATGCTCAAAACCACATTCTAATAAGTGGTTGCAACTGAATTCCTTGCTTAAACCTGTGCAATAAAGACTTCTGTACTGTATTGCTGCACATCATAGCAACCATTCTTATACAAGGTTACAGAGGGTTATTGGATATATTTTGCATTTCATATGGAAATAACCATAATATAAAAATGTAAATTTTGTTTTCTTCACATTATCTCAAAGAGCAAAATGGGCTTTGTCCCAAAATATTCTGGGCATATTCAATTAATATCATTCTAGTTGGAAATTCAAATAAATTTGTAAGCTTGCCAAATGTTATTTTTAAAATTCAAATAAAACTGTCCAAATAAGAAGATTCATTATTATTTCCTTTAAGGGAATGGCTTGAAAAGTGGTAAGGGCTATCAAGTCAAAAGCTCCTGACTTTACCACTTAACAGCTTTGCAGTCTGATTTTTTTTTTTTTTTTTAAGTAGGCTCCACGCCCAGTGTGAAACCCAACATAGGGTTTCAACTCACAACCCTGAGATCAAGACACAAGCTGAGATTGAGAGTCTGACTTCAGCTGCCTGAGCCACCCAGGTGCCCCTAGTTTAACAATTTTTAATTAGGTAAGCTAAATTTGCTGCATCTTATTGTCTTAGTATTTATTTATTTTAAAAGTTTATTTCTTTATTTGAGAGTGGGAGAGGGACAGAGGGAGAGACCCTTCAAGCCAACTCCCTGCTGAACTTGGAGCCCAGTGGAGGCCTTGACCTCATGACCCAAGAGATCATAACCTGAGCCCAAACCAAGAGTAAGATGCTTAACTGACTGAACCACCCAGGTACCCCTTGATATTTAAGATAGGAGTAATAATTAATATACTTACAGTGTTTACACTATAATACACGTAGAGTTCTTAGAAAAGTGTTTGGCACATTAGTCATAACTCAGTCAATGCCATTTTTATTATCATACTTATTGATCCTAATCTCAATGTCGAGGAGATAGGATATTATCTGGCAACATTTTATTGACTCATGTGAGGCAACTAAAACCAGCTTTAAAGAAAGCTAAAATGACCAACTTTGATTTATAAAAATGTAAAAATGAATAAACTTATTTGAATTCTATTTTTTCCTCCAAATTTCTCAGTACTTTGCTCCTCACACTTACACCATAGCACCTTTTCCTTACTTCACCAATTTCCTTGTTTCCACTTCTTCCATTTTCTTGTGATCCCAATCTTGAAAGTTCATTTTATCTTCCTCCTAAGTAGCTTCAAGACTTTATCACCTTGACCCTCAATCTAAGTCAATCTCATTGACCAAGGTGATTGAGGGTCTTGCCTAAGCCCCACCCTGATCTCTCTTTAGGCAGGAAAGTTCCTGTCCAGGAAAAAAAAAATGTGGTTTTCAATTCAAGTGCCCTTTTCTGAAGAAGGATCATAGCCCCCGTCACTAGTCATCTCGGATTCCCACCCCATAGACAGCTGTGAAGTCCTGCATGTGTTGCAGGACAGTTATTCAGATAAAGTACACTTAGCACTTTCATTCTCTAAAGGTCCATTGATCCATGAGATTCCCATATCAGCACAAATGAGGAGTTCCTGCCTGAATGCAGCAGATGGAGATGAAAATTATATACTCTGGTAACACTGACTGTATTATAGCTAAACGATTTGCATTTTGAAAGTTGGGAGTTCTTGCAAAAACTGAAAGGAGAGAGTACTGGTTCATCACATAGGTGCAGGTGCCAGCTGCAAGGCAGGTAGGTGCCATGACCTGGCATGAATCTTTTAACCCGTCCCAGCCTCAGGCTTCTTTACTGCTGCCTTCAGAAGGTATCAGTGCCTGTTTGAGCTTCTAAGGATCGCTGCCAGGATTGAATGGCATAATGAATCTGGAAGCGCTTCACAAATTACAATATTTCATAAATGCAACAATCTGTTATATTTATAAGATCTACACACTTGTCTGTTTCCGTCCTCGTCTGGACGTCTAAATCCTGACTGTATTCAAAGATCCTTTTTTTAGGTTAAAATGAGTAAGATTTAACCCATAAACAGTGATGTTATCAATTTTCTGAAGGACTCTTAAATATATTTCAAAATTTTACATCTAATTGGTGACAAATTCTATTTTCATTTTTTTGTTTGCTTCTTTTGCAACATAATCTTGAGTGCTTGCTCCTTAAAGGCATGTTGTAATCACGTTGAAAGGTAGTAGAAAAGAACAGTTTGCCTATCTCAGCATTTGGAGATCTGTATAATTTGCACACGGCTTTTCAATAAGCTGGTTTGTCTTCTTGTCTACAAAGGCTGTGCTATAGCCATTTCAAGTTCAAAATTACTGCAAAAAAGTAATTGATCCTCTATTTCAATATCCCTGCTGTTTCATGAGCTCTCTTACAATTCGGAGGAATCTATTTCTCACTGATGTTGAAAAACATAATAAGGTCACAGCAGGAAAGCTTTAGCTTCATTAAAGAACATTATTATAAAAATAAAATGATCGAGGGCAAATTGTTTTTGTCCTTGTGGTACTGTTTCTGCAGATGCACATTAATCTGAGCGTTTAAAGCAACAATAAATTTGTAATCTTCTCTTTATCATTCACTTCACCATGGTAGCCCCTAGTGGTAGAAAGAGATGTCAATTGCTTACGTTCCAGGGGATTTCTAGCTCTGGTGAATAAAAAGGAATTAAGCCTCTTTGGAAATGAAGGCTGCAGCCTGTCAGTCACTAAATTTATTTCTGCTTTTAAAATATCACAGAGAATGCTGGTGTCCAGCAAATGTAGATGCCAGCATTATTTAAAAAATGACTGAGCAAAGAAATGAATTGAAATTTTGACCCACTCAGGCTTCCATCTATCATGGGAGCCTATAATGGGGGGATGACGAAGAAGGATTTAAGATAGAGAATCAGTGATTGCCCTCTTAATCTAGTTTAACTGAAACTAAAATCTGACAGAGTGCATTACAAGTTGCAGGCAGTAAGGCTTATCAATTCATTACTACTTTCAAGGCTCTCCCTTGCTTTCTTTCTGCCTTCAGCTCCTGGCAAAGGACAGCTTTTTACAGTTCAATTTCTCAGTTTATTTTTGACTGCTTTTAATTAAATTTGATGGCCTGTTTCTACACTGCTGAAGTTATTGGAGTTGCAAAGCACTTTGCTGTTATAATGATAGCTCCCTTGATGTCTGTTCATTATTAACTGCTTTTCAAAAGTGCTGCTCTCAACTCTCATTTTATAAATATTTAAATAACTGATTTTCTATAACATAAATATCAGTGCACAGAAGATAAGGATTCTATTGCTGTTTTAATAGGTTATACATAGTAAAATAAGAACGTCTTTTTGTAAAGTTTTATATTATAATATTAATTGGAAAGGTGTCCTTAGATCATCCTATATATGAGTTCTCATACAGATAGTATCAATGTCTCAAAATCACGGTAATCAATGACATAAGATTTTAGGACACTTCATACATATAATTCTAAATTAAATATTCTAAAATAAAAATAAAATAAATGAGAATATAAATTCTAAAAAGAAAATGAGTAATTTTCATATAAACAAATGAAATCCTAAAATTAATCTGGGTATTTTTTAAAAGTTGTCATTCTAATTCCTAAGATAAAATGAAATACTGTGCTGAAAGAGCTTAGTTGTCACACAAAAAATTTTATTCCAGAGTAAAAATAAAAATACTACTACTACTAATAATAATTAGAACCTTATTAAGATAAAACCAAAAACTGATGAATTATTAATCTCTTGTCCCACCCCCAAACCTCAATAGACAGCAAAAATTGTTAAACAAATAAATGAACAAACAAAAGGTCAACTAGGGGCTGACCAAAAAACAGGAGCTTGAAAGAAAATGGAGATACTAGTGGAAGAGAAAGGACAGTAATAGTGTCGGCTGCTATTAACCTTGGTGTGTGTAGGCCCTATGCCAAACTCACTTCCTACCTATAACATCCCATCACCATCTCCTGCTTACAGGTGAGAAAATAGAATTGTGGAGTCATTAGGCAACTTGCTAATCACATATTTCAGCACGTAGCAAACCCAGGCATTCTGGTTTCAGTCATATCCTTCATCTCTGTACTGTACGTCAGTACATTGCGAAAGGTAGGCAACAGAGGAAAGACAGTTGATATAGCAGAGGTTAGGAACTGCTGCCCATGTGCTCACAGTGTGGAGTACGGTGAGAAGTCAGCTAAGCACCCACAGAAACTGCCAGTGGCCCAACTCTTGGAAGAACAGAGTGTTTTAGAAGACGGGGTGAGATGCAATTCTAAAAAGGGGAACATTGATAGAATTCTAAAGTGGTCACCCTTTCATCCCGGGGATGAAAGGCAATTCTTTTTCCATTTCCTGTCATCTCCTACCCCCCAAATTCCCAATTCTACAGTTATCTGGAAAAATGAAACCTGGTACACTTGACTTTGGACAGAGCTCTTATATGAAGTAGACATACTTAATCAAGGAACCTGTAACTCACTTCTCTTGCTTGGTTTCCAGAACATGATCAGCCAAATTATATTACCTGAACTCCTATGCAAACATCGCACTTTATGCAAATGGAGAACAAAAGGTCAGTCATTTGAAGAAAACTGCCACATTACTGAGATCTATAGCTGAGACCCAAAAGTACTGAGAATAAACAGACAATAGGAAGTTAAAAAACTGGGTGGAAAATTAACTGTTATCAGTGATATAGAATAAGAATGTGTGCTATGATAATCGAAAAAGTTATCAAAAATTAAAAATATGTAAATAAAACTTAAAAACCAACAACACATCTGATAAAATGGGCTGCTAATAGGCTTTCAGCTATAGCCAATCAAAAATTTCCTTACTTTATTTTGTTTCCTTTTCTCTGCAAGTGTCTATCCTTGAGCTCTTATTGCTGCAGTGTTCCTAACCACCTCGTGTTTGGTGTTGCCTAATTTGAACAGATTTTTCTTCAAACAAACTCCAAATTTTTAATATACTTCCATTTGTTGTTTAACACAAGGTAATGCAATACATTATTCTAGACTGTATCCCATATTGGAATGAAAACATACTACAAAGGATGGGCTCAGTTGATAAAATTGGAATACCAGCAATAGATTATATCAAAGTATTATACATTACATTTACTGAAGCTAATTACCCTACTTTAAGTATATAAGAGAAGATCTTTGTTCTAAGGAAACACAGACTGAACTATTTAGAGGTGAAGGATAATGATGTATGCTACTCTCAAATGATTAAGGGGAAAAAAAAACAACGCTTGATACAAGGGGAGTGTGTAAATATATAGAGAAAGAAAGCTAAGACACAAATGTTAACTATAGATAGTCTAGGTAAAAGGTCCTGACATATTATTTGTACTTCCCCCCCCACCAACTTTTCTGCATATTTCATTTCTAAATAAAAGGATTTTGCTTTTAATCCAAGAAAAGTATAAGATAAAGTCAAGAAAATTTCCCAAAGAGTAAAACTAAGGGGAAAAAAAAAAGATTTTTTTAAAGATAGGCAAAGAGTAATCTAGAAGGTCCAATAGCTAACCAATAAAAAGAGAAACGGATGACAGCTAAGATGAAACGAAAGAAATTAAACTTTTAGCACAAAAAATATCAATCTCCAAAATAAAGTCAGGCTGGCATTGGTGTGATACTTTCATAATCATAAGCACAATGCAGGAACAAGAACTCCAACAGGGAAAAGCCGAGGCCGAGAGCCAGGACATGGATGGGAGACGGATGAACGTGTGGAGGAGTGAGATCACAACCTAAATCGTGGGGGCCTCAAGTATTTTCTTGAGTTTGTGCGTTTGAAATTGGAATGAGTCATTAATAATCTTAGAAACAATGAGATTTAAAGCATCTTGTGCTAAAAAGTTAGAAACCTAGAAAGCAACATTTATATAACCATGATTTAAACATTGGATGTTGATTTCCCTAAAACAATTTGACTCAATATATTGAGTAGATGGTGGAAAAGAAGTCCTGTGATTGGGGTGCCTGTCCTTTATCCTACATAAGTGTCAAAATAGGAAATTAATAGGTAATGTATAATATTAATCAAGCTAATAGAAACATGTTTAATTAAAAATAAGGTAATTACTAACAGAGGAGAGGTGAACTTTGTTCTCTAGCAGATGTGATGATAGCATAGATAGAATGGAGCAAAGTGTGATTCTGTTGCTCTTGCAAGTCTCTTAATACTATTCGATTGCTAGATCATGAATTTCTATTTTTAAGAAACAAAGCAATTTTGAGAAGTAGAACGCTTTGTAGTGCTCCAAAACTGCTTAAAACTATTTTAAAAATAAAGTACACTAATCATTCTACAGAGAGATCCCCTGCTCAAATTTTTTTGTGTATTTTTTTTTGAAAAGAATTATCTGTCCAGTGTTACATATGACATACTTTTGCAAGGAAAACCATCTCCCAGAAAAATGAATTTTAAAGAGCCCAGAAGATGCTTTTGTTTTTGTTTGTTTGTTTGTTTGTTTGTTTTGTGTGTGTGTGTGTGTGTGTGTGTGTGTGTCTTAAAACAATTGCCTTAATAAGTTGGGATTCACTGAAAGAAATTTGAAAGCTAGAGTTTCGTAGCTTTCAGTACAAAGATAGGAACATTACAAATTCCTCTAACCTTTGTAAAATCGGTTGTTCCAAATACTAAAAA
Source organism: Mustela putorius furo (assembly GCF_011764305.1). NCBI lineage: Eukaryota > Metazoa > Chordata > Mammalia > Carnivora > Mustelidae > Mustela > Mustela putorius. The sequence continues at coordinate 2,134,347 of NW_025422088.1, read as the reverse complement.
TATGTTTGGAGATGAAGCACATTTTGTCTTTGCGTTCAACTCCTACCCAGAGTAGATGCTAATGATCTCTACTGCTGGCAATAAAATGTCAGTTTCCATAGGTCTAATATGTTCACTCTAATTTCCATGTGGCCAATATTGAGTACCAAGACCTTTGACTTCAGCAACTGGTATATACTGGTCTCTACTACAGATGGTGGTATTTAACTGTTACAGCATATTGCAACACCTACCAAAAAAGTACTTTAATCACATATCTAAGATACAATAAAAAAGTTTAATGGTAAAGATCTCTTATTCTTTCATATAAAGGAACATCTGCTCAAGTGAGACCTAAATATGTGAGGAAATTCTTCTCATTAAGATAAAAGAAATTGACTTAAGAGGGATTTTTGTATATTTACCATCTCCTATTATTAAGGTCTGAATTTAATATAACCTTCTCTATAGCATCGGTCATAGATCTAGGGGAGCTGCTTATATTTTCTGTATTTGAAGTCTTATATTCTGTATAAAACCCAGAAGGAGGTTCTATATGATCTAAAGGATCGTTGAGGGAGATTGATTTATCTTTTTGAATATCCAGAAAGTTAGCTGCTTCATCTCACATTAGCCTTTTTAAAAAGCATTGTTTTCATTTTTTTCATTACGTAGAAATATTTTATTTTCTTTTTATCAGTTCTCATTTTCCCACCCCCCAAACATCCAGCAGGTGACAATACTAACCATACTTTTAAGCCTGACTCCACACTCAGGAGAAGTCTGCTTGAGACTCTCTCTCTCCCACTGCCCTCCCCCTCTCTAAAATGAATAAATACATTAAAAAAAAAAACATAACGATGACTGACTATCTGTATGGTTTCATAATATATGCATTTTAATCTTCATAAGGTTTGCAATGTAAACCTTTTCAGCATTATGTCATCATGAATTTGAGTTTTTGTTTATTACAAATGGTAAAAAGTTTTTGTACTATACCAACATCAGTTTTGATAGTTCCAAGTACTGTAGATTTCTAACCCTGAGACTAATAATCTTTGCTCTGGAAAGTAAGTGTTTTAAAGGTGGTAAGAAAAAGTTTTAGGTTTTATATTTTGCATGCTTTAGGAGGTAAGTTCCGCTTATTGACTTGCACTCCTCTAAATTTAAGAGATTGGCAACAACTATTTATATACTCAACCAGTATAAGATTTTGAGTATTTCCATTTTAAGTTAGAAAAAGATTTTGCAAGCATTTATACTCTCAATGGTATTAGGGTCCAATACAGTGTAAAGTTCAAAGATTGCTAGAAAGGGAATATAAAATTAAGAACATACTCCTTGGGCTAACATTAAAGATCACCAAAATTAATCTCTGTGCTTTTCTTTCCAGTACTGTTACCCTTTATTGCAACAAAAATTGTTAGCTGTTCTTTTGTCTTCTCTATACTCAAAGTCACTGTTTGCATATAAATTTTCCCCTCCCTCTATAATACCATTCTCAGCCTGCACACCATCCATTTAACTTATCAAAATCAACTTACTTCAAGAATTCCTCTCAATTGCTGAAACACAAATCAAATTTTGTCTTGTAGAAAGATATTGGCTCTTGATCTCTCCTTATCTTCTGGCATCTGACACTAATAGTTATCTAAATATGTATGATATGTGTACATAATGACATACTATTCAGTCCTGTCTATGTGTAGCTTATTTCCTCTCATGGAGAATCATTATTGAAGGTAAAAACACTTTAACGTCTATCTCCTTAGACCTGAGGGGAATATAATGTATATTATAGATGCTTAACATTTTTGACTAATCACAAATTTTAATTATTCAGAACCATCATTTTAAGACTGAGTCTCTCTCCTTCCTTCCTTAGCTCTGGTAAATTTTCAGGTTATTGCATTTTCTTGAGATATGTGAATAAAGGACACACGCACACAAAATCCAGTTGAGTTTTGGTTTATAGGATCTAATTCTCCCAGATTTTATTATACATTATTTGGAACTCCAAGTGCTTTCAGTACAACAAAAGTTAAATCTATTTTGATTTAATCCAGACATATATTATTTAATGTCTAATGAATACTGATTCATCTGACCATTCTCATCTCCTGACAATTTTTAATGTTATAGTTTGCAAAATATTCTCAGTACTTCAGAAACTGTAATTTCAACTGTTAAAGTTCAACATTACTACAGTTGTCGACAATATTAAATAATTTTTGCTGCTGTGTTGATGTTCACTGCAGCCTAAATTTCAGGTCATGGATCTTATTAATATATGGTTAGAAATAATTTCTAGATCAATGAATCAATGTTATCTTAATATTCTGTGTCTTTAATTTTCATACCACTTTTATTTTCTGAGTGGATTTTATAAGAGGAAGGTGCTTTGTGTTGCCTTCATTATCTTGGGATTTTATCCCTAGTTGAATTTCTTTTGTGCTCAAAGGGCAGAGAAAACACCTCCTGAATTACTGAACTGTGTTGATTTGATGGGCAGGTCACACACATTAAAGTAAAAAGGGAGAAACTTTCTCTTCAAATACCTACTTGCAGATATTTTACCAAAAATCTAGATTTCACAGCAGAAACAACTAATCCTACTACTTCAATAGAGGTAGTCTATTTTTCTATGTGCATATACAAATGTGTTTATGCATATGCACATATCTAAGTATTTTGGTAGGTTGGATCTATTCTCTATGGTTGATAACAATCAATGCTTAGACCCACAAAATGCTTAAACATTTATAGACTGTTTTTCACAAACACTGTATTAGTTGACTTTTAGAACTGGAACAATTTAGAATGAATAATTTATGACTTAAAGGCTTAATGAGAATCATAGACTCTGGAGTGCATAACTCATTTGTGGGAGAGTAGATATTTGAGCCTAAGACAACAAGTACCAATCTGTCGCCCCACACCTATACTGATTAACTACCATTTTACACATTTTTCTGCCATTCTTCTCATTTCAACTTAATGTCAGGTCATGTATTTATAATGTGCATGTTGTGGGGAAAGGCATTGATAAGGGAATGATGAGGAATTACTAAGAGTAAATTCACAAATAATAGAAAAAAGGGAAAGTTTTTCTAATTATTATTGTTATTAATATGTTAATGACATTAACAAACTTGTCCTTTCTCCTGCCCCTTAAGGACAATTCAGGCCTATTTGGTCAATTTGGGTACCTCCTTCTAAATCCCTCGGGGCAGGATTTTACTTTTTCAGATTTGACATTGGGGAAGGTAGAAAGAGGAGACCACATTAAAGAGGAATCTGAAGTAAAAAGACACGAAACATAGCCTACGTGAGAACGATACCTCTGGTTCATTTGGTAATATTGCTCTAGTGGATAATTGGAGTGTGGGTTTAGAGTAACAAATTTGGGAATATTAAAGCCATGGGTGTATGTGATCATTCAAGCAGAATATACAGGGAAAATAAAAAGAGCAAAGTATGGACTTGGAAACCATGGTCTCTGTGAAAGATAGGTACAGAGAAGTCTGTGAAGGAGGACACCATGGCTATTCTTCACAAAATTTAGTTTTAAAATGAAATGTTCATATGAGAAATGAGAGTTTTTCTTTTATTATTTTTTAAGATAAATATATGACCTACTTATGCATCACTAAAGTCAGATAAAGAAGAATTGCACAAAACTATGGTAATGAGACATAACTAACTTTCAAAGATTTGATGAATATGTTCATATTATAATTAATCACACACTAATGTAATTTTTGTTAAAAATGTAGTAGTATTTACAAAATGTCAGGGTGTAATAAAAGATAGCACTTAGTACATTAAATTGATTATTTTAAGCTTGAAACAAATATCAATATTCAAATTCATCCAATGTGTATCACTTATACTATAATTTTTTTATAAAATGAAATACAGAGCAATACTTTTCATTTTATACTTTTATTTAAAAGTGAGCTTAGGGTGCCTGGGTGGCTCAGTGGGTTAAAGCCTCTGCCTTCAGTTCGGGTCATGATTCCGGGGTTCTGGGATCGAGCCCTGCATTGGGCTCTCTACTTTGGTGGGGAGCCTGCTTCCTCCTCTCTCTCTGCCTGCCTCTCTGCTTACTTGTGATCTGTGTCTGTCAAATAAATAAATAAAAACTTAAAAAAAAAAGAAAGAAAGAAAAGTAAGCTTAATATGTAATCTTATCCATTTCAACAGGTCAAATTTTGTTATTAATACTAATGAAAGCACATTTCTGTATAGTTAAATTTCAGTCTTTCTTTGGGGACTTTAAACATCTACTAAATAGGAATTAACTTGACTCTCCTAAACTCTCATCTAAACAAAAAAGTGGTATATTTTTATAAATACATAGCACATATATATGTCCTTTTAAAAAAATATACATATATGTTCATTTAAAAATACAAATGCAGGCTTTTACTTAAATTCTGTTTAATTATCTGTATAGATATACATTTTACACAAATTTAGGATTTTACTCCAATTCTCTTTCATAACCTGATTTTTTAAAAGATTTTATTTATTTATTTGAGAGAGAGAGAGAGAGAGAGAGCATGAGCAGGAAAGAGGAGACAGAGGGAGAGGGAAAAGCTGATTCCCCCAACACAGGGCCTGATCCCAGGACCCTGAGATCATGACCTGAGCCAGAGGCAGACGGTTAACTGACTGAGCCACCCAGGTGCCCCACATAAGCTGATTTTTAATCTCTGAAGGAATGACTTTATTTTTTCATGATCTTATTCTTCTATGATCCTATGTTCTTATGAAAACATTTTCAAGGTTAAGTTGTATTTTTTATGATTATGTGAAAAACATTCAGTATGAAAACATCAGAAAAAAAAGTTAAAAAAGCAAAATAAAATAATCATATTCTTCTGCCTTTTCTACATAAATACACAAATGTTATGTTAAAGACATTTTAACCTGCTTTTATAAATTTAAAAATATCCTTATTCCTTCTTTCATAAGTATTCTAAATCATTTTAATAGTTCCATAGAATTTCACAGTTTGAACAAAAATCTATTTTATAAGTTCAGTGCAGTTAAGTATTTGGGTTGTTTATCATTTTCATTGCTACTAAAACAGATTATGAGAAACATCCTTTGCTCGTATCTTTTCAGATATTCTTAATTTACCCCCTTTCATTGTCACTCGGTACAGAATCATGGTGACAAAAGGAAGGATTATTACATATTTGATAAGTAGAATAAGTACTTATTGCATATTCTTTACGTCTTTCTGATAGCACTTAATTAACTTAATTGCTAGACTTATAGCTTACCTTCTTTGTTAATATTTAAATCTGTGGAAGGCAGAAATTATATGTGAATTAACATGTGTGTTGGCCTAGTATGTAAGTCTTGCAAATTTAAAAAATTAAGTTGTGTAACATTTGTTTTCCATTCTTTAAATCTATAGCCTGTTCTATTCAGCCCACAAAAGCTTCATATTGAGGTCCCTGAATGATGCATACCTTCTGGCTTAAAAATTCATGAAGGTACATACGTGGAGAACTGTAATTAGAATATGTGTATGTCTGACCTTACCTCTGATCTCATGTCATTCAGAAACCAGAAGTCAAGGAGTCTTTTGAGTTACTGGGTTATCTACCTGCTCTAATTGCATGATTTTGGAAGTGACAAAATTTGGAGTCCTCAAAGCTAACTCATCCCTCCTGTGCCTGTCACGAAGGCTACAGAACAGTGTGTCAGTGCCAAATGCTTCATGTTTACTCTGTTCCCACTGGTCAGTTCTGGAAATAGGCTTTCTTCTTAACCCCCAAACACTTTATGAAATTTCATCTTTCGTTCTACTTTCAGTTCAGGCATTTTGACACCCAGTTCAGAAAGAAAGCCATTCAGAGTTACCTGTTTGATCACTTAAAGAGGAATGAAATATATATTTATTGACTTTAAAGTGTGATAGAATTTTACAGCTATAATATTTTGAAGAAATACAGTATTCCAGTATTTTAAGAGGGTAAAAATCTTGCTGGAGTTTTCTTCTGAGTCCCATGGGTAAAAATCAGAAAGATGCACCCATTGTATCTTGGAGAACTGTACTCACCTGGAGCGAAAGCCCATCACTTCCTTCAATGCTGGTGCCAACATGCTGTCTGTCAGACACCCTTAACTGCAGTATCACCGGCCAGGAACTGCTTGTTTTTATTCCCACCTGGAACAAAATACGGTGTCAATCTTTTTTTTTTTTTTTAACATTCATTCAAGCACAGTAAGATATTCATTATGTTATCTTTCCTTGTCACATCAGACACCCATTTATCAGAATGTTCAACACAAAGGAAAGAAGCGTAAACTCTTCACCTCTATCATTTATACCACAATGATTAATTCAGCAGGTGTTTAAGTCAAAGGGACGTCTATATTTTATCTCCTATAAGATATTCTTTATAAAGGATTATTATTTCACTGCCAGAATGTCTATCCATTTGGTTTAAGTAACCGGTGTGTTAATTTAGGAAGCCATTTTCTACATATAGTCCTTGGAGATTGTAAATCAAAATACCTTAAACCCCAGAAAGTACGTTGAAAATATTGCATCCTGAATTTTTTTAACACCACCAAAAGAAATCTCAGTAGGAAGCAATTTAGTAACACAACAGTTTTATGCCTGTACTACTTTATAGTCTTCAACTTGTGAGACCCTGATGAAGAACACAGGTGTTTCCTCAAAGGCACCAGAGTGTTGTTACTATGAGACATTACATGAAAATACAGATTTTGATCAGATGATGGAATCAGATACTTAAACAAAACCTCCTAGCTGGGCTGCCTGTGTATGAAAGGCCCTTTACTTGTCACAACGGAAACCACTTGGCCTTCAGCACTCCCAGCCTTGCTCCAGTCTGGTGCACAGCTGGATGGTTTAAGAAAACACAAGAAATCCAACAACATGCCCTTCTTGTGGCAGTCTGTCCCAGGCAGGTCCCGTTTTGCCTTTGCCCTTGCCCCCTTCTCTGGCCCTCGGAGTTTGACTCTGAACTGAATGTCATAGTGGAGATCCTGTTACTTGCTGACCTTCCTCTGAGGCTTGCTGCCTTACCTTCATCCTCAGCACCAGGCTGATATGCCCTACTGTTTGATCCACCAGCCAGGGGAACCTCTACCCTCTTGTACTCAATCTGTAGTCATCACTTGTTTGAATCACGACCTGATATCTGGCCCCAACCTCTCTGAGTGAATAGTGTGGTTCCATGTACTTCAACACTAGCAGTGAAACCTATTACCTTTCTGGTGTTAAGTTTGAACCACCCCTTTTGTCTCATTTTGCTTTAAATTTAAGAGATTTTCCTATGCAGTGTAACATAAAGGTGCCAGAGAAACCCATTTTCTTTCCGTAATAAAAGTCGTATCTTAAGAGTGAATATTGTTCTTTCCTTGCAGCTGTCTAAAAATTCAGACTTTTCTTCTCTCCCTCTGGAATCCATTTCACCCCCTTTATTTCTGCTGCTACTGACACAAGAAGCTTTCATTAGCTCTCATTCAGATAATAACAATAACTTCTTAAATGTCGGTCTAATGCCAACTGAAAACAGATGGCACTTTCAAATTAGAATAATTGAGGAGAGTCCAATAAAGAACCTATTACAAAACTGGGGGCTATCTGTTGGGAAACTGCAAGGGAAGGTGCCACCCTGAGGCTGGGAGAGATGAGAACAGGGAGCAGTTGCTACCATCTAGGGGTCAGATGTATAGAGTCAGATGTATATAAGTCCCTGGGCAGAAACAGTGATCTTCGGTTGGGAGTCCTGGGTAGCACAAGATGACAGAACGTGAGGCAGCCCTAAGATAAACCACACTCATCTTCTCTCTTCTCTCTGGTTTCCTATCTATTCTATCTACCGGACAAACCACTCTGGGCTCCCAAGGTCACAGAGTCTCTTGATGAATTCCATCCAAACTCGTTTCCAGTGTTAGAGAGTAGGATGGAGAAAGGTAAAGCAAGAGTGACTCTGAAAGGAGAATAGGAGAGGTTCAGCAAACCCTTGTTCCTACTTCAAAGCACGGGATTTGGAATCAAATGTAGGTTTGACTCCTATGTGTGTCACTAGATAAATTTTTATAATTCTTGATATCATCATCTGTATGACTCAGATAACATACCTCAGAGTTTTGTTAGAATTAAATGGCATAACATACCTAATACATACATATCTACCAAGTAGTTAGTATTAGCTACAGTGGCAATAATTCTTCTCAAAATGACAGAAATCCAAGTCAAACACACTCCAGCCATACTAAACTCTTCAAGATTTGTAATGGGCAGCGTATTTTCAGATTGTTCACAACTGCTCTTCTTTCTGTTTAAGAAGTTTGTTTTCTTTCCCCCTCCCTCCCTGTTGCCAGAGAATCCCTACTCATATTTTAAAATCCATGAAATGATCTAAAGATTTTCTTCAGTTTTGGTAACAGGAGATCATTCTCCCCCACCCCTTTTTTTTTGGTCTTTCCATGGCACATGTCATTCTGCAAAGCAGTCAGACTATGCCACTTCCTACTTGACTATGAGTCCCTTAAAGGAAAGTCTACGTCGGACAGATTCATAGCCTCGGAAGATGGCTCATTGCCAGGTTCTTAGTAGATATCCAATAAACATTAAGTCAATAAATGTGTATTACTAGAGAAAATCTGTTACAATGTAAGGAAATAGTTTCTTAAATTATTTCCTCCTTGCCCAAAGGACAGATCAGTCTGTACCATGGGAGGTGGTGGGGAGTAAGATTATCATGGAAAGTCCAGACAACCAAAGAGATCCCAAGGGAAACTTCAAACAGCTCTGCAAGTTCACTCTGGGACAGCTCTGCAGGAAACTTTGCCTCATTCATTTCGAGGCTGCCAGACCTATTAGTACTGATTGATTTCAAGCAGATAATTACTAACTTATAAACCACCTAGGTAACTGAATACAAACACCTCTAAGTATCTGATGCATTTAAGTGATAAGTGGAATTGTCAACATTTCCTCAAGACTAATCCAACATTTCTCCCCCTGCAATTTAAAACATATGTATTTATTGTTTTATGAATAGATAATACACTTAGATGAATCTGGGCCTCACAAAATGCTACATAGAACTAAGTCTTTCTGTCACCCTTGCCTCCATCTTCTCCTTATGACATCTTCAATGAGACCAACTTTGTTGGCATCTTAGGATTCATGCAAAATTTTCTTCTACAAATACGTGAAAGTATGTATATTATTCCCCACCCCACCTTCATTTAAACAAAGAAAAAAGATCGCACTCTTTGCCCACTTTAATAGGCCCTACCTTTCTCCCCACCCCACCAAAAGTGGAATCTTATATTAGTAAATAAACAGCATCTTCTTTGTAGTCAGCTTCCTGTCTTTCTATTGCTCCGATGGACCTGAAATTATTTATTACACCCCAAGATTTTTATTTTCCAAAACTCTTATTATTCTTGAGATTAAAAAAAAAGTTTGTTAATTTGTGTCTTAGAGGTAGATCTCTAGGTTAATTTCCTATGAGTGTGTAAAATGCATTTGTAACTTTCAAAATTGTTGCCAAATTTCCATCCTTGAAAGTAGAGCCAACTAATGCTACCATCACCACCTTCCACTTGGGTGGACAGACTTCTAGATCCTTGAAAACCGGATAGGTGAAAAATTTTATTTCTATCATTTTAATGAGCATTTTAAGAATTATGATGTAAGTTAAATATCTCCTAATGTTACTTAAGGGATATTACGTATCTTTTTGTGTGAAACTTCTATTAATATCCTTTACAATTTTTAAATTTCAAGTACAATTTAATGCATTCTTTCTCATTCTATGTACTTCCTCAATGAAGCAAAGTCATTAACGACATGAGCACAATTCCTCTCCCTTAACATCCTTAAAAGCTTGCGCTCCCAAGCTCCTCGCAATCTTACACTGGAAAGCTAAACCTCACAAAGAGGTCCCACAGCGCGCTCTGGTGGCAGCTAGCTCCATCACACCTTCCCTGCATTAACTCTTGGGGCAAACTATCGTCAATAAAGCTTGTTATCAATCTCTTCCTTAACCTCTAAGCCTAGCGTTAGTCTCCTCACCTTAGAGACAATACCGAATTGTACCCAGCCGAAAAAGAAGGAGACAGTAGAGCTACGTCAGCCCTCCAGAAACCAAGCTTGTGCCTGTAAATTGGTAGGTATCCTAATAGGCAGGATTCAGTTCTTTTCTAGTCAGCTTGCCAGCCCACTCCGTGGCTCTGCTTCACTCTTCCTTGTGCATCAGTGAAGTCAAAAGAGCTATCCTCACTCTTGAGAATTCCATGTAATGAAAACATCACAAAGTTCAGTCAGAAGCGTGAAATTCCCTCATTCCACAAGTATTTCAAATATATAAGCACTATTCTAAGCGCTTGTGATTATGTTCAGAGAACAAAATAAACAAAAAAAAAAATCTGTCTTCTTGGAGTATATCTTCTAGTGGGACAATGTAATCAGGAAGAGTGTAATTAACAAATAACATGTTTATATTGCAAGATACAGAGACTATGTGCGGTGAGAGGTGGAGTACATGTTCCTCTTTAATCTAGAGAAAAAAAAATAAATGGTAGGTCTCTTTGGGTGAAGATTTGAAGTTGTGGAAATCATGTGGTTCACAGCAGAAGAAACCTTCTAGAACATGGCAGGGTTCGTAAGGCCATGGTCCTGCAGTGGACACCTGAAAGATGCCTTTTCAGGATTCACAGACCTTTTCACCCCGCTGCTGAGAGTGCTGTTAACTGCAGGCTCTAATCTTACCTGGAATTGCCTGAAGCTGGCCATGCTGCCTCACCGAGTCCTCACTCAAAGGCAGCCTGCGCTCAGTTACAGATGTTGAGTGGGCATGAAGGGGTGGCTTAGGGCCACAACACAGGATAGCTTTCTGCACTGTTGGAAGAAACCTTTGTTGAGGCTACACTGCAGCCCATCTTCTATTTGCTCATTCCTTCTTTCTTCCTTTCTCTTTCACACAACCTGATCCCAAAACACTCCTTATAAACTTCCTGCATGCTAACTTCTGCCCCCATCTGCTTTCATCTAGAGCAGCGAGGTAGCCATTATGTAGCTCATAACTTGACACAGCAACTCATTCATTTCACAGACCTCTGTTGACTACCTACTATATGCTACCACTGATTTTGATGTTTAGAATACAATAATGGAAAAAGTGCAATTTGTTCATATGCAGATTATAGCAGAGAAGTTATTAACAGTAACTGCTAAGGAGAAAATGCAGCCAAAGGGTAGAAGAAATGTGTGGGAACCAATTCAGTTTTAGACAAGGAAGTGAAGTAAATCTTTACACACTTGAGTAAAGACTTGAAGGGAATAAGAGAGTCAGCCCTGTGAGTACATGGGAGGAAATGTTCCAGGCGTAAACAACATAAACAACATAGTCTAATAGGAGTGTATTTGTTGCTGTTATTGTTTCAGAAAAACAGCAAAAGACAGAGTTAATTGGGAATGAGTTGAAAGACAGAGACAGGAGTAAGAGGATCAGAAAATAAAAAATCTGAAAGTAATCATCTAAAAGTTACTACAGAAATTAGACACCGGCTTTTATTCCTAATAAAGTGGAAAGTCAATGAGGGGTTTGGGGTAGATAACAGATAGAACCACCTGGTTGAATTCTGAGAAAAAACTGAAGGGTATTAAAGTCAGAAGCAGAAATATAAGACTACTGCATCAATCTAGGAAAGACATGAATATGGCTTAGACTAGGGCAGAGACAGTGGAGGTGGAAAGAAATGGTTAGAATATGGTTTTGCTTGAAGATAGAAAAGATAGGATTTGCAAACAGATTCCATGTAGGGTGTTAATAAGAGAGAAAAAGCGTAACTCCATGATTTTAGATCCGAGCAAAAGGAAAAATAGAGCTGGCCTTCACTCAGAGAAGGGAGACTACTAATGCTTGGGGGGATTATCCATTGTGGAAATGGATCTCCTTGACAATGCCCATTGGGCAATCAAATGAAGATATCAAATAGGGAGCAGGGTACTGAAGATCGGGGGAGAAAGTGTAGTTGGAAATGTCAATTTGGAAATCATTAGAACACAGGCAGTATTAAAAAGGCCTGGATCCGATAAGATCTCCCAAAGAATGAGTCTGTTTGGAAAGTTAAGAGGTCCAAGGAGTGACAGGTTGGGTACTTCAACTATTAAAGACTGGCAGAGGAAGAGGAGACAGTGACAGAGAATGAAAAGGAATAGCTACTGAAGTTGCAGGGAAATTAGAGTGGGATTGCAGACACCAAGAGAGAGCAGTGGTTTGAAGAGGAGAGAACGTTGAGTGGCATCAGCTGCTGCTGGTGAGGCAAGCGAGATAAAGACCAACAGCTGTTCAGTGTATTTACAGTGTAGAAATCATGAGTGACCAAGACAAGATTTGTTTCAGGGAAATGGTAGGGGAGGATGCTAGAATGGAGAGGAGCCAAGACCTATGTGTGGGGGAGACACTGGAGAACATATATTTTCATGCACAAGTTCATTAAAACTGACTAGATTTATGTCAAAAAACAGTCTTAATTTTCAAAAGATCATGGTGAGAAAACATGGTTAATAGGACTACAAAGAAAATACATTGAAAATCAATACCAAAAAGATACAAAATTCGCCACTATATCTGGAAACTTAAAACCTCATTTAGTAACCCAAGAGATATTAGGTTAAATTTAAAATAATAAAATCTGAATGTAACAGAACTACTTCATATTAGAACTTGAAAAGTCCTTTAGGACCTTGCCTTCTCTGTCATGCTCCACTTCTGCAGGCTGAGTATGCTTTCTGGCAAATCATGTGAAACAATTGGTCATGCAAAGAAAGTCACTATCTTATACCCCATTTCTGAGATAACTTGACTATTTGCTCATCTTCCCCACTGGACTGTGGAAAGTTTATGTGCAAGTATTTATCTTGGAAATCTTCAACTCTTGCCAAAATACCTAATAAGTGGGTGATACTTGATGCATGCTTATTTAATGAGTGGATGAGGGGAATCTGTGGACAATTAATGGTCTTACACATTGATAAGCATAACTGAGATATCCAAATCTGTTTGTTTGAAGCTGGATTAGTAAGAGGCATGTCAGATATCAGTTAAACTGCATAGAATTTTTTTTTATTTGATCTTTAAACTATCTGTAAAAATAAACATGCAGAAAGAGCACAGGGAATTGAATAGCTTATCAGTCCCCAAAACAAATTCTCTCCTGAGGCTTACTATGACCTTCTGCCTGGCTCTTACCTATGCATTCATCTCTCAACACACTTTTTCCTTATTTTAGGTCTCTAAGCTGCTCATTCCTAAACTTCCCATATAAATACTGGTTTCCTGGAGTGTAGTTTGAGCAACCCAAAGGCTGGGAAGTTTTATAAAATTCATAAATCCACTAACACAGTAATAGACGCCTAAGCCGTAAAGTCACAAGTATGGTCTTTCCTCAACCATGCCTGAAATATCATAAAAAGGTTTTTCACAATCAAATTAGAAGTAAAAAGTCATACGAATTTCGCTGCAACATAAAATATATTTTAATTGAAGCAAATGTCCTGGGAAGCAGAACTATGAATATGTGCTGACTCATTATCAGTTTTATAGTGTAAATGACAAAATGAATAATGATTATATATATTAAACCCCTCAATTTGTTGAGTCATGCATAGCATTCTATTTACCTGTGAAAACCAGAATTAAAGATTTTTTAGCCCCAGAACAAAAATACAAAATAAATTATCTTTTTTTCTAAAAAATAACTTGGAAGCTGAAATTAAAGAGTAAAATACCCTTTATCGTATATTTCTACATGTAGAAAAGGATTATGAACAGTTCATTGATAGGAATACATCATTAAACTTTCAACAAGGTACCTTGGGACATAATGGTAAAATTTAGGTGTCCAAATCCTTCCCTAGTTATATTTGACATGTGCTCTCTAGATAACAATAAAATTAAAAATATTGTGACATGTAGATAGCAAGAGGGCAAGTTAGATTTTCATTCCGACTCTTCAGTCTAAAAACTAAAATCCCTAAGTTTAGCAGTATTTTGAATATCTCCTCTTCCAAGAGATCTTTTCTACCCTTAACATTTGTGAAACCAGATAAATTACCCTCACACAAAAAGATATTTGTATAATGTAACTATTGAAGCTATTTTATTAAATTAGCTATGTCTGAGAGTGAATATCTCTTTACAGAGAACACATTAAGAAAGGTGATATTAAAAAAAAAATTTAAAAAAAAGAAAGGTGATATTAAGGAAGAGAATCATTAGGGAGCCCCATTACTCTGGAAAGAATCCATGAGTTTCTTTGTTGGAGGAATAACCTGCTTGTAAAAGATAACTATTTTTTTTCTTCTCATCTTTATCAAGAAATGGACAGATGGAAAAAAAACAGGCAAAATGAAAAGAAAAATTTAGAGCACAAAGAGTTACTAAGATGTTTGCTCATGATCCAAAAATGTGTTAGTATCTGTTTGACTGGTGTCAGCCTCATCATTTAAGACCCTATAGAAAGTCCTTTTCTTTATAAAAATGAGAAAGTTTAGTTAGTTGATCCATTTACTTATAAATTGTTCTGTCATTCTGTATCAATTCTACTCTCTCACTATATTTTAACTTAAAAAAAATAGTCATGGCAGGGGGTAGGGGGTGCCTGGGGAGCTCTTTCAGTTAAACATCTGACTTCTTCTCAGGTCATGATCTCAGGGTCCTGGGATGGAGCCCCACATTTGGCTCTGTGTGGGCTCCCTCTACCCCTCTACCCCTCCTTCTGTTTGTGCATGCTCTCTCTCTTTCTCAAATAAATAAATAAAATCTTTAAAAATATAGACAGTCATTGGACACCTGGGGAGGCAGTTGGTTGTTAGTCTGCTCTTAGCATGAGCTCAGGTCATGATCTCAGAGTGTGAGACCAAGCCCTGTGTCAGGTTCCATGTTCAGTGCAGAGTTTGCTTCAGACTATTTCTCCCTCTCCCTCTGTCACTACCTGGCATGCTCTCTTTTTCTCTAATAAATAAATAAATCTTTAAAAACAACAACAAAAAAGCCACTATATTCCCATATTCAACCAAGGTATTCCAAGAAATCACAAGTAGGCAGAAAGGCAGGAAGAGAGAGGGGGAAGCAGTCTCCCTGATGAGCAGAAAGCCCAACACGGGCTAGATCCTGCATTCCCTATTGCTGCCACTCTTTTCTCCTTGAATCTGCCCTCATCCCTGTCCATCTCCAGTGCTCAAGCCCATGTCCAGAAAACAGTAAGTTCATTTCAGTGCTCAGCGAAGAAAATTACCCCCCAAAGCACAAAAACAATGTAAAAGATAAAAACAACTAAGTAAAATTTAAAGACAGGTTGTATCAAATATCCTTGTACTGTTAGCTTCTCCTCTTCTGTGACTGGCTTATCCAAACTCACCTGTAACCATTTTTCTTACAAAGGTAAAATTTTAAAGGTTAACATGCAAAATATTTAACAAAACATTTCAAGAAGTCTATCCAAGACCTCAGTGTGATACAGGAATCCATCAAAATCCTAAAGGAGAACATAGGCAGTAACCTCTTCAACCTCAGCTGCACCAACTTCTTTCAAGACATGTCTCCAAAGGCAAGGAAAACAAAAGCAAAAATGAATTTTGGATATTTCATCAAGATAAATAGTTCTGCACAGCATAGGAAACAGTCAACATAACAAAGAGGCAACAATGGAATGGGAGAAGATATTCACAAATGGCACTACAGACAAAGGGCTGATATCTAAGATCTATAAAGAACTTCTCAGGGTGCCTGGGTGGCTCAGTGGGTTAAGTCTCTGCCTTCAGCTCAGGTCATGATCTCGGGATCCTGGGATCTAGCCCCGCATTGGGCTTTCTGCTCATCAGGGAGACTGCTTCCCCCTCTCTCTTCCTGCCTTTCTGCCTACTTGTGATTTCTCTCTCTGTCAAATAAATAAATAAAATCTTAAAAAAAAAAAAGAACTTCTCAAACTCAACACCTAAAAAAGAGATAATCAAGTCAAAAAAAGGGGGAGGGGGGCAGAAGAAATGAACAGACACTTCTCCAATGAAGACATACAAATGGTTAATGGACACATGACAAAATGTTCATCACCATTAGCCATCAGGGTAATGCAAATCAAAACCACACTGAGATACCACTTTAAACCAATTAGAATGGCAAAAATTAACATGGCAAGAAACAATAATTGTTGAAGAGGATGCGGAGAAAGGGGAACCCTTTTGCATTGTTGGTGGGAATGCAAGTTGTTACAACCATTTTGGAAAACAGTGTGAAGCTTCCTCAAAATATTAAAAATAGAGCTACTCTATGACCTGGCAATTGCACTACTGGATATTTACCCCAAAGATACAGATGTAGTGAAAAGAAGGGTCATATGTACCCCATGTTCATAGCAGCAATGTCCACAGTAGCCAAACTGTGAAAAGAGTGGAGATGCACTTCAACAGACAAATGGATAAAGAAGATCTAGTCTCTATATACAATGAAATATTACTCAGCCACCAGGAAGGATGTGTAGGGGCCTGGTTGGCCAGGGGCAGCCCTTTGGTTGTAAACTTGGATTGACCCCACCCCTCCCAGAGGAACTTTCTTGCAAACCCCGGATACAAGGGCGGGTCAGGCTGGCTGGAGACATCCAATCAATGGGGCATGCACATATTTACTATGGTAAATTGAAATTCAATTGGTCACCGGTATTGCCCACCAAGCATGACTGTGCAGTTTTCCCTGTGTGTTGCAATCTCATTGGCCACCTGTGTATGGGCCGGGCTCAACCCCACTTCTATAAAAGTTAGTCTGTGAGGCTGGGAAACGTAGTCCTGGGGGGGGGGGGCATCAGGATCATGGGGAAGCAGCATCGTCAGGGAGTGGCCTTGCCAGTAGCGGAGTTGTCTGGTAGTAGATTCGTCAGGTAGGGGAATCGTTGGGAGCGGTGTCCTGGTCTTTGTTGCCTCTTTGTAAGAGATGGCCCCGACTGGTTGGTTTGATTTTTGATGCTTGGGGCGAAATAAAGCTTTGCTTGACTATCGCTTTGTGTCAGTCTCGTTCCTTTGATCACGGACCCTAACAGATGAATACCCAACTTTTCCATCAACATGGATGGGAATGGAGGAGATTATGCTGAGTGAAATAAGTCAAGCAGGAAAGTCAATGATCATATGGTTTTACTTACTTATGGAACATAAGGAATAACACGGAGGACATTAGGAGAAGGCAGGGAAAAGTGAAGGGGAGGAATCAGAGGGGGAGATGAACCATGAGAGGCTATGGACTCTGGGAAACAAACTGAGGGTTTTATAAGGAGTAGAGTGGGGGGATGGATGAGCCAGGTGGTAGGTATTAAGTAGGGCACATATTGCATAGAGCACTGGGTATTACATGTAAATAATGAATCATGGAACACTACATCAAAAACTAATGATGTACTGTACGGTGACTAACATAATATAATAAAAAAATTTTAAATTAAAAAAAGAGTCCGAACACAATGATAAAGTTCCATAAACTTCAACAACTTACCTTGCAGGATGCAGTATTTAAACTGCAACAAACTAACACCATCTCTGACTTAGACTCAGTGAAATCACCCTATTTCTGCTTATTGCAATTGTTTCTGAAGCAAACAGTCTTACATACACTTGAACAAGTTTTTGTAGATGATACCTGGAGACCCTGTTTCTCATACCTGTGCTACATACCTCTTACTTCCTGTCCAAGGGTTTTGACATGTGGCATATGATGCACAAATTATCTGGGATATATATGTGAAATAGATACATAGATAGATTATAGATAGATAGATAGATAGATAGATGATAGATAGATAGACACACATACATTCAACATTGCAAACTGCCTTTGAACTGCCATGTGTATAAAATCAGGATTTCTTAATAGTAGTTTTCAAACCTTATTTTTCATCATTTATTACCTCAAAGGATTCTAATTACTTATGACTCTAAATTGAAAATCTTTGCTTTATAAACAGTCCTACTAATAAGCCCTTCTACTTAGAGGATCATATAGTATGATTGCATATCTCTTTTCCTATTACTTTGATAATTATTAATTTTAAAAATATTAACTTCAAAAATGTTCTGATGGTATGTGGCACTACTGGCAAAGGGTGGTAATTAAAAATGTTCTGACATTCTGAACATGTCTTTTACATCAATACTGTTCAGAGGAACACTGTTGTTAAAGTGTATAAGTGGTAAGGATCAATTTTGTTCCTTGTTTAAAACAAGAATATCAAATAGGCAGAAATAGAATATCATTTATGAGGCCACTGAATAAAGAATCCACAAATATTAACTAGCTTTCTTTTTAACAAAATACAACCATGTGCATATAACATTCAAATGTATACATATCAAATAATAATCCTTCTACATGATACAGATCATTTCCCCCACAGTAGTTTCTGTCTATCTTTCAGGTGTATTTGTGTATATAGTCCTGGATTAGAGTAATAGATACAAGTAACTATGTAATGTTATAAGTAGAATTCTCCTTCACAGGGCTATTCTGCTCAGCTGGAAAAGATTACTAAGGAGTGAGATCAATTTACATTTCATCTAGAATTGGATTCTAGGATGAAAAAGAAGCTGTTACAATATTAAATCAATTTTAACTGTAAACTACCTATTTCAGTTCATCTCATGGAAGAAAAAGTTAAAGACCTCTTAATAATATATTGTATATAAAACTGGATCAAACTAAATACTGAAAAGCTTGCATTTTAAGTAAACAATCTAATAAAGGGCAGAGACACAACTTCCTCCCATGATAAATTAGAAGGTCTAGTAGAAAAGCATTTAGGTCTTCTTTTTTTTTAAGATTTTATTTATTTATTTGACAGAGAGAAATCACAAGTAGATGGAGAGAGGCAGGCAGAGAGAGAGAGGGAAGCAGGTTCCCTGCTGAGCAGAGAGCCCGATGCGGGACTTGATCCCAGGACCCTGAGATCATGACCTGAGCCGAAGGCAGCGGCTTAATCCACTGAGCCACCCAGGCGCCCCTCATTTAGGTTTTCTTAATTAAGCCCCCCATCAAGGGATGGAGGGAATTATCCAGAGTTTAAGACTGAAAAGATGGCATCCAATTGAAAAAGAACAAATGAATTAATAACTGAATGGGTACAAGGTAAAAGAATTCTAAGTGGATTACCATACAGGAAGTACCCAAAAGAACATAAAGCAGTGAAGGATAGGTGTGTACTTAAGCCAGATTCCATAAGGATTAAATTTTTATTTTATGTAGTTTTCATTTTATGTTTCAAAAACTAACTGTGTCCTCTTATTGTTGCTACTTATCATTTGGTAAACCCAGATTTTGCTTCTCATCATTATCAGCAACCTTAGCCACAAGACTTAATAGTTTGGGCCATAAATCAATATTATTCTCAAAGGACAAAGATTTCCCAGGACTGAATGTAACTACATGTTCATGAAACAATACCAGAAGCACTCTTCAACAAGGGAAAAATTAAGATATTTTGAATTTTAACAACATTATTGTTGGTGGAGGGGATAGGGTTGACAAGGGTAGAAAAAAAATAATTTTTAAATAATTTGATTTTTATTTGAAATTGTATTATAACATTTTTTTGCTTTTAATGAGTTGTATTAAATAAAATCACTTAAAAATATTCCCAGCCTCTGCTTACATTCTACAAGTACCTGGTATAATATAGTCTTTTGTTCATTATAAATCTAACACTCATTCTTTCAGAGATGTATTTCTCTTTCCATTAACTTGTTTGTAACCTTGTTCTTTGTTCTGGAGAAGGAAAGAATGCAAGGGAGTCTCAGAGGAAGTTTACTTCAATACTGACTAAAGTCAAATTGAAATAAGACAAATTTCTGAAAATATCTAAGACAGAAATATTGTAGAGATTGAGGTTTGGGAATTTGGGTCACATAATCAGGATTTCTACATGGATGTGAAAACATAAAACATTCGAATAGGCACTACCTGGATTTAGAAATAGAATTTTTTAAAAAATCTATGCTTGGGATTTTTCAAATCAGTTTATTATGTTTCATGTAGGAATAAATGAGTACTATATAAAAGGATCAAAATTTTTAAAGGTAAGTTTTAAACAGAATTTAGAATTTTGTCATGCATTTAATCTTCTATTCTTGAAGTACTTATTTTTCATGAATAATTATTTCAGGTAAATAAAGTGGGATTCAGAGAGGTGAATCACACATGAGAATTACCCAAGTAGCTAGTTACAGAGTAACAAAGACATATCAATATGTTAGTAGGTCAAAAGTCAGAAAGCAAAGAGAGATTTTACTTTCCGGGAACTAAGCAGCCAAACCTCTTCCATACAACAAGAGAAAATACTAATTTATTAATTAGAATATCAACGTAAAATGCAAGTTATATGAAAATGTAAAGAAAAGTAGGTATAACTACCCACAGATGATGAAAAGTCCATATTTCCAACCAGTTAGGAGTCAAAACAGGACAAAAGATAAAGCCCTAGGCTCAGATTAGGTGGGAAGCTGGTTTTGGAACTTGATAGAAGGCTGAAGTTCATGAGCAGCTATACATTTAGTTAAAAAAATAGACGTTTAAGAGGGATTACTCTCATCAACTACAGAAATGTTTAAGAAGGATTGCTCCCATTAACCAGAGGAAAGTACAAAACTTGTTTTTATTAGCCAGAAGGACCTTACAAATAGAAAATAACAAACAAAATGTTACAAAGCAGTTAATACTCATGTGAATCGTAGCAGAGGCAAAGAGCATTCTTCTCTTTAAGATGCCTCATAAGTGAAAACCATAAAATATTTTCACAAATAAATCCCCACCAACATTAGTGCATAATCCAAGATTACACAACACATGTTGATATAAACTTTCACAAGGGACAGTTTATAGAAAGACTATGAATACTCAAGGATTAAATGTTATAAAATAACTGGGATAAAAAGTACAGCATGGAGAATATAGTCTATAATACTCTAATAATGTTGTATGGTGACAGATAATAACGAAACTTGTCATGATGAGCATTTAGTAATTATAGAATTGCCAAATCACTGTGTTGTACACCTGAAACTGATATGTCAACTATATTTCAGTAATAAAAAACAATAAAAATGTAGTTGTACAATAATAAGAACAAATAAGAGGGGCCCCTGGGTGGCTCAGTAGGTGAATTGTCTGACTCTTGATTTTGGCTCAGGTCATGATCTCAGGGTTGTGGGATCAGCTCCAGCATCAGGCTCTGCATTCATTGGCAGCAGGGGGATGGGGTGGGGGAGTCTGTTTGAGATTCTTTCCCTCTGCCCCATCCCAACTCATTCTCTCTCTCTTCCTCAAATAAATAATGTTTTAAATATGGACTTCAATTACTAATGTGTCAATATTGGTTTATTAATCATAACAATGTGCCATACTAATGTAGATGTTAATGGAGAACTCAATGTAGGGTATATAGGAATTCTCATACAATCTTCATGAATATTCTGTGGATATATAACTTTTTTAAAAAAATTTTTAACAAAAGTGAAAAGCCACTTAGATAATTCCCAAGTATAGTGAAATAGAAGGTAAACCTAATTCTAAGTAGTTCAGAAAGAGATAAAATATGAAAGTAAAGGGATATTAACAGCTGGATTAAAAAAAAGGTGCTTTGATGTTTCACAGGAGTTTTACTAGGACAAAAGTGAAAGAAATTTTAAGAATATAATGGCCTCTATGTTTTCTAGAATGGTCAAAAGACATAGCTCTTCAAATTTGGGAAGGACAAGGAGGATAAAGCAGAACGGTGTCCATATGGAGGTGCACTGCAATGTCAACTTAGACTACGGTGATGAAGATATTAGTTACGAATATTTGTAAATATCCTTGACATACAAAGATATAACAAAACTAACATATTTTTCAACTATGTGAAGAATATAGGAACAGAAATATTTTTAATGTGCTTGAGAAAAGATCATCTCAAATTTTGTATCCAGGTATCTGTTGTACAAGAGTAAGATAAAAGGTGTTTCACAAAACACACACACACACACACACACACCCTGGAAATTTATTACGAAGGAAATCTCACTGGAGAAAGAGCATGTAGCAAGGACATTAAAGAGGCAGAGAAAGTGAGCAATGCAAGGAGGGATGGGTGGGAAATACTGATAGACATATATGGGGACATTAAAACAAGTATTTTTTTTTTTTTAAGATTTATTTATTTATTTGACAGAGAGAGATCACAAGTAGGCAGAGAGGTAGGCAGAGAGAGAGAGGAGGAAGCAGGCTCTCTGCTGAGCAGAGAGCCCGATGCGGGGCTCGATCCCAGGACCCCGGGATCATGACCTGAGCCGAAGGCAGAGGCTTTAACCCACTGAGCCACCCAGGCGCCCCAAAACAAGTATTAACTATAGAATAATTGTGTAACAAACCAACCTGAGGAATAAAACCTCAAAAAAATGACTAGTAACACAAGAAAAAATAAGAGCAACAAAAGTCTACAATGTCTTATAACTCCAAAATGTATAATTATTTCTCCAAAAAATGTTTTTTAAATTCATTCAGAATAGTGTTACTAACCCAAACTAAACTGATATGGCAAAGATAATATCAGCAAATGCAAGCCTAAGTGAAAAAAAAATCATGTTTTGTTTTTTAATGTTCAATGATGTAAATTTCAAAATTGCAGGCACAATTTTTGAAGACAATTGTGTTTGAGCAAGAAAAAAATGTTACCGGTGAAATATTATCTGGAAATAGGATTAGGCAAAGAAAGGCATATTAGGCTCCTAACAAAGATTTATAATAGATAAAGATATAAAATGGAATAATTGCACAGGGACCAATAAACAGCCCAATTTAACCAAAGTATAAAGTATAGGGATGTGAAATATTGGGGGAGAACATTATTTTTTTAAGATTTTTTTTTTTTTTTTTTTTGGACAGAGAGATACTGAGAGAGGGAATACACACAAAGGGGGTGGGAAAGGGAGAAGCAGGCTTCCTGCTGAGCAGGGAGTTCAATGTGCGGCTGGATCTCAGGGTCCTGGGATCATGACCTGGGCCAAAGGTAGACACTTAATGACTAAGCCACACAGGCACCCAGAAGAGGACATTATAAAGATACATCAAAAATACGATTAGATGGTCTTGAACACAAAGTTCATAGAGTACAGGGGTAACAATAACGAAGTTCAATTTTCTGAATTATATGACATGAAGTACATTGAGTTAAAGAAATCAGAGAAGGCCAATTGGAAGAAAGCAAGCAAGACAACGGAACCTAGTGACAACATGGGTGAGGGAGGGCAGCACCGGTGGTCGGATAGGTACGGAGAGCAAGGAGCAGGAAAAACAAGGTCGGATCAAAGACATTTGAGACTGGTGACTAGAGATTGGTGGTATTAAATAAATTAGAAAGATAGCAGGAAGAGCAGACTTGGAAGTTAATGAGCTTAGCTTGGGTCTTGGAATAAGAAATGCAAATTATCCAGGCTGAATAGTTATCAGGTAGCTGGATGTAAGGACCAGAGTTGAGCAGATGGGTTAAAAACAAGAGAAAAGTGAGAGCAGGTGATTGTATATCTTTAGTAGATCTGCCTTAAAGAGAAACCCACGCACTCATTAGAACACATTGTGGAGTGTGGTTTTTCTGCAGAGGTTGTTCTTTTAGTCCAGCATTTCTATCTGCCTGGTAGAAGATTCTGGTAGTGTAAACACAGATTATTTTTCTCTAGTTGTTTCATCAGTATTTGTGGTCTGTAAAGGACAATCTAATCCCCTCTTTATAAGAATAATTTCTTCCTGAGTTCACTTTTAGCAAAAATGTCCAATATTCTGAATTATAAGGAAAAGTATTGCCTCTTTGGTTTGTTTTCACAATTCAGTTAGGGAGCTACGATAATGTAAGCAAATGGAAGGTCATTTACATAAGAATGTGGAATTTGCAAAAAAGATTGGAAGTAAAATGTAAAAATCAAAGAGCTTAACAGCATAAAAGGCTCATCAGAAACCCCATGTTAACTTGAATCAGTTTATGTTTTGAGGTGAAAACAATCACAATGGAAGGCATTCAGAGAAGGGCAGTTTATATAAAATGTATCGGTTAGTTCCATGAACAAGTATTTTATTTACGTTTTAAACTCTAATTTACATTTAGTTGCAAGGAAAAACAGAGGAGTCCTATGTGAAAAGTTAAAAATTCAGGCTTTTCTGCTTGAAACTAATTCTCCTAAATTCAACCTATAATTTCTATGATATTTCTATATGGAAATGATGTATTTGATTAACAGAACCTCTGGGTTGGGGGAAATGAATAGTAAGCTCATCTAGCCTATACTTATGTTCCTTTCACAAAATACCATTGTTGCCACACTTCTGTCACTTGTATTGAAATTAAAATTGTCACCCTGTGTTTTCCCATTCTTCTTAAACTTTAAGATCTGATGTATATTAAAAAGAATTTTTTTTGACTGGTGTGAGGTGATATCTCATTGTGGTTTTGATTTGTATTTCCCTGATGCCGAGTGATATGGAGCTAAAATAAACAAGTCAGGAAATGACAGATGCTGGCGAGGATGCGGAGAAAGGGGAACCCTCCTACACTGTTGGTGGGAATGCAAGCTGGTGCAGCCACTCTGGAAAACAGCATGGAGGTTCCTCAAAATGTTGAAAATAGAACTGCCCTATGACCCAGCAATTGCACTATTGGGTATTTACCCTAAAGATACAAACAAAGTGATCCAAAGGGGCAGGTGCACCCGAATGTTTATAGCAGCAATGTCCACAATAGCCAAACTATGGAAAGAACCTAATGTCCATCAAAAGATGAATGGATCAAGAAGATGTGGTATATATACACAATGGAATACTATGCAACCATCAAAAGAAATAAAATCTTGCCATTTGCGACAACATGGATGGAACTAGAGCGTATCATGCTTAGTGAAATAAGTCAAGCAGAGAAAGACAACTATCATATGATCTCCCTGATATGAGGAAGTGGTGACGCAACATGGGGGCTTAAGTGGGTAGGAGAAGAATCAATGAAACAAGATGGGATTGGGAGGGAGACAAACCATAAGTGACTCTTAATCTCACAAAACAAACTGAGGGTTACTGGGGGGAGGGGGTTTGGGAGAAGGGGGTGGGATTGTGGACATTGGGGAGGGTATGTGCTTTGGTGAGTGCTGTGAAGTGTGTAAACCTGGTGATTCACAGACCTGTACCCCTGGGAATAAAAATATATGTTTATAAAAAATAAATAAATAAATAAATAAATAAATAACAAAAACAAAAAAAAAAAATTTTTTTTCTGCAGAAGTGAATTTATATTCCCGTGTGGGAAAAGAAGAAGATTGGTCAATTATGGCCATGAGGCACCCTGGTATAACATTACTCTTCTCTTCATGTCTGATAAGAACTTTATCCTTTTATCTTTACAGTCCATCTTAAATACTAAAACAAAAACAGAGTAAAATTAACACAATTCTGAATAAAAGTCAAGAGATTATTTTGAAAATCCCATTGGATACAGATATATACCTGAAACCAAAAGTATGTCCACACTTTCATTTTTCTGCAGACACTAAAATAGGGAAATATATAATGATTTAGAGTGTCAATGATTTACTGCTTCAGTTGTGTGTCCGCTTATACCTTATTCTACCATATTATATAGAGTCATATTAATCCAGATTTTTTAAAATCCTGATGCATTCCTGCAACTATCACTGAGCCTCATTTGCCTAACATGAAGAGTCAGGATAATCCCAGCCTTCCCCCTACAGTGAGAATTTCACTACAATAAATATGGAGGCATTTTTAAATCTATCTTTTCATTTATTCAGCATTAATGAATTACAGGTCTAGGACATTAAGATGAGTAAGATATGATCATTTCTCTTAAAACTCACATTAAGTAGAAAAGTAAATATAATATAGCATAATAGGAGAAGGGCAATGCAGAGACATGTAGAATAGTATAATGTGATAAGAGAGATATATATACCTGGTAACACAAGAACATGTGACACCCTAACCTGATGGGAGTTTTTAACATACTAAGCAGGGAGATGGTAAAAGCAGAGAGGACATTCTGGGTAGAAAAGACAGCATGCTCAATAGTAGGAAGATTAGAAGCATTATGGTATGTTCTCGGAACAGCAAACACATAGATGTTTATGGAGCATATATCTTAATGCAGAGATGGGAGCAAAAATGTCAAGATAGGAACTATGTTAACAATTTTGACATTAACTTATATAATTGTTATGGATTAAAGTATGCATGCTATTACTTGTTATTGCCTAAGATTAATATTCTTGAGAACTTAGTCTTATTTTATCTCAGAAACCCCCCATTGGGGCACCTGCATGGCTCAGTGGGTTAAGCCTCTGCCTTCAGCTCAGGTCATGGTCTCAGGGTCCTGGGATTGAGCCTTACATTAGGCTCTTTGTTCAGTGGGGAGCCTGCTTCCCCCATTCTCTCTGCCTGCCTCTCAAATAAATAAATAAAATATTTTTTTAAAATAGTAATATATAACACCAATATTGCCTTCCACTAATGCAGTCAAAAGTTGGGTTCAATGACTGTCTGGTATCACTCATATATTCATATATATTTATACTTTGTGTATGTAAACATCTCACAGGTAGTAACACTCTTTCTTCCCAACTATAACTATTACCGTATTTATCTTCTATTCCATACCAAAATCTAGAATTAGAAATTTCAAAACCAAAGAAACCTGAGACACAGCAGACATGCCTTCATCTATTCTTCATTTGGCAAACAGTAGCCATTATACTTGCTGAAACTGGGATCTTAAATAACTGAAGTTGGGAGTAAATATGATTTCCAATGTACTTTTTACAAAAAAAAATTCACTCAGGGAAAATATGACAAACTTAACCCACTCTCACAAAAGGTTTAAAATTTCTAAAAGCATCAGTAAGGGTTCATTTAACAAACATTAAATGAAACCTACCATGTAATAGGCACTGTACTCTATGTTGTGGGTTAAAGCCTGAACAAAATATTGTTTTACCCCAATGATGATTGCTTAATTCACTTGTATGATAAATATTATGACAGAGAACACAGCAAGTAGCAGGAATGCAAACCTGAGCATAAAGGAATATTCTATTAATATGAGAATCAAGTGAGGTGATAAAGTAAACTGTGCAATATAGTACAAATCTGATGACCAGTTACCAAAAAATAATCATAATGAAATTCAGAAGTCACAGCTTGTACCAAATCCAAAAGCAATTACTAGTGGAAGATATATAGTAATAATACCTGGCAGTGCTTCTACCAGTACTTTCAAAGAATTCCAGAGAAAATGTTTTAGTCAACAACAAAACTAAAAAACATCTTATGGAATGGGAGAAGATATTCGCAAATGACATATCTGATAAAGGATTAGTATCCAAAATATATAAAGATGTTATCAAATTCAACACCCCAAAAAACAAGGAACCCAGTTAAGAAATAGGCAGAAGACACAAATAGATACATTTCCAAAGAGGGCATCCAGATGGCTAACAGAGACATGAAAAGATACTCAACCTCACTCATCATCACGGAATTACAAATCAAAACCACAATGAGATAATACCTCACAACTCTCAGAGTGACTAAAAGTAACAGCATAGGAAACAACAGGTGTTGGTGAGGTTGTAGAGAAAGGGGAATCCTATTACACTGTTGGCAGGAATGCCAACTGGAACAATCACTCTGGAGAACAGTATGGAGGTTCCTCAAGAAACTAAAAATAGAACTACCGTACAATTCAGCACTTTCACTAGTAGGTATTTACCCAAAGTATACAAAAATACAGATTCAAAGGGGTACATACACCCCAATGTTTATAGTAACATTATCAACAATATCCAGACTATGGAGAGAGCCCAAATGTCCATTGATTGGTAAATGGATAATGAAGCTGTGTTGTGTGTGTGAGTGTATATATACACACACACAGTGTATACATACTCACACACAATGGAATATCACTCAGCCATCAAAAAGAATGAAATCTTATCATTTGATTGGGTGGAGCTAGAATGTATTATGCTAAGCAAAATTAAGCAAGGACAATTACCGCATGATTTCACTCATATGTGGAATTTAAGAAAGCAGAGGAACATATGGGAAGTGGGGGAGGAAGGGAGAGGAAACAAACCATAAGGGAATCTTCATGATAGAGAACAAACTGAGGGCTGATGGATAGAAGGGGGTGGGGTGGGGGATGAGCTAGATGGGTGATAGGTATGAAAGAGGGCACTTGTGAAGAGCACTCGGTATTGTATGCTACTGATGGAATCACCGAATTCTAGTCCTGAAACCAATATTGCTCTGTATGTTAATTAACTAAAATTTAAATAAAAATTTAAAAAAAGAAAATGTTTTAGAATTAAGAAGAGTACCTTAGATGTAGGTATAAGTAAAATTCAGCCCACCTGCTGCTAGTAGCAGTAGTAGCTTTTCAAAAAAGTGGAACATTTAGTTTTCTAAAACCATAAACAAAGCAAAGAGGGACTGGAGATGTAAAATATGTCTCAAACTTGTAATCGGTCAATTAATCCTGTGGAAGAAAAGGGCTTTATTACTAAGGTTCATTTTAAGACACCCCAAAAAAAATGTAGGTAAGGTGATTAGAAGATACGCTAATTGAGAATAAATGAGAATAAGTATCTCAAATGAGATAACTGAGAATAAGAGAATAATTATAAGAATAATTAAGAATAAGGGAAGTAATATTTCTAAAGTGAATATTCGATCTATTCAGCTTAACTTATGATAATACTAGATAAGTACTCTATTATAAAAGTGAAAGGGGGCTCAGCATATTAGACTGTGTACACATTTGCTCTCTTTTTGTGCTCCAGTTTGTTTATGGAGCACAACTCTTTCAAATATTAAGCAAAAATATTCAGAAAATGGTCTCTACGAACTTTATTGCCTGTATTCCTACACTTTTCAGTTTCACCTAAAAGTTATCATTCAAATGCAGATATACATATGCAGATGGAGGCAGAAC
Organism: Mustela putorius furo; assembly: GCF_011764305.1. NCBI lineage: Eukaryota > Metazoa > Chordata > Mammalia > Carnivora > Mustelidae > Mustela > Mustela putorius. The sequence goes on along the minus strand of NW_025422088.1, from coordinate 2,105,298 downwards.
CTTTGCCCTTTTCATCTTGTCTGGGTCCTCTAGACTCCTCATTGTAAGCCTGCTTTCTCAGAGATGACGGTTGTCACCCATGTTCTTCTTGGAACATTTCTGACACTTAACCTCCTAGGCTCAAAGTAAAGTGCCTTCCTGCCCTAGAGTTGGGTGGAAAAAATAACTGGTATTTGGCAGTAAGAAGTGGAAGTGATATATCCCCTGTAATTCTAATATGCCCACCTCCAGAGATGTCAGTCTTGATACTAATTTATGTAATGATATGTACTCTCTTGGCATGTGCATATGGTATGACATAATGTAATATGCTATTCTTCACAGGTGTATTATATGAAGCCAGGAAAAGAAATGTATAAGAACCACTAATCTAAGTCCTTCATCTTCTGTCAGTCTCAAGTGTCCAACAAGAGGCCCTGTATATTTCACCTCCTACCAAATAGTCTGAATACACACACACACACACATACACGTATATATGTATGTATACATACGTATATACATATATGTGTATATATGCGCACATATGTATGCATATATACATATATGAATATATAGTCATATATGAATATTTATTTATTTATTTATTTATTTATTTATTATTTAAGTAGTTTCCACACCCAGGGGGAGCCCATTGCTGGAATTGAACTCACAACACTGAGATCAAGATCCAAGCTGAGATCAAGAGCCAGATGCTTAACTGACTGCGCCACCCAGGAGACCCTACAGTCTGATATTTTTAACCAAAACACACTCTCCACAATTAGCTAGCTCATAGAGCTTGTGGTCATGCCTGCTGCTACTCTTGCCACCAGGGGTCAGGCTAACAAAAGTGTTATTGGTCACTGTAATTGAAGATGAAGGTAATTGGCTGTATAATTTTGAGCCATTCAAGTTTAATCTCATATGGTAGGTCTTACGGAGGTAATAAGTCTAGTGACTAACACGTGAATAGATGTGATGCAGAGAGTTAGTGCATCTGACCTTGGTCAGCTTGCTGACAAATGTTATTAGAAAAGAAAAACACTAATATATTTCTAATTAAATGCTAAATTTTAAAGAAATCTCAATGGTTCTAACTTCTATTCTTTTTTTTTTAAAGATTTTATTTATTTATTTGACAGAGAGAAATTACAAGTACACTGAGAGGCAGGCAGAGAGAGAGAGAGAGAGGGAAGCAGGCTCCCTGCTGAGCAGAGAGCCCGACGCGGGACTCGATCCCAGGACCCTGAGATCATGACCCGAGCCAAAGGCAGCGTCTTTAACCCACTGAGCCACCCAGGCGCCCCCTAACTTCTATTCTTAATCGTCCGTCTCTCCCTCCTCTCTGCCTCATCCCATCTTTCTTCTCCTCCCCCACCCAGCATTATATGTCCCTTTACTCTGCATGCCTTGGGTATTCTAAGCTCTAGGTGTTATATATATTCCCATCTAATTCCACAAAGTTCAAGCTCTCACTGGCTAATATTATACATGCAAAATGTTTCTGATTTCCACTTAATCTTACTTATGAAAGTTGTGGTTGAAACCTAAGAGGTTAATAAAAATTGTTCACCACAGGAGAAAAAAAGGTCAATGTAATTTTTTGAACTGTAATAACTCATAACTTGAGTAAACCAACTGAATGAGGATGTATAAACTTATGCATCAAACCAGAAAGATAAGAATATATCAGGGCAATAAAATAGTGTGCAACATTTAAATGGTACCTCAAAATCCTAGAGAATAGATCTCTTATTCTCTATTGCAATCAGACAAATCAAATTTAGAAGTTAGCAAGAAAACAAGTCAGAAATATTTAATGTCTTTTTTAATACTTTCATAAACATTTAATACAACAAAATTAACATGCTCTGTCAAATTCAGATAAATTTAAAAAGAACTCTCGACTCCATTAAACTGAATTGTGTACACCTAATTTTCCATTACTGCTGATTACCAAGATTTAATATTCTAAGTCTATTTGCCACTCAGTGGGTGCCTGTAAGTCCCATTAACAATAATGGGGGTACCATGGGCTCTGAGAAAAAAGAAATACCTGTATGTTTACATAGTTGTCTCTTTTATAATTAACCTCTGCCTTCTATCCATTTTTTTATGTTTGACATTTTAATTCCTTCAATGAAAATGATTGGATTGTGATAAAAAACTAGACTGTAGTATCATTAAATAAATCAGGGGAATAGATAGACTAGCTGCATCTCAGAGATTGGCATATTTGTCAGTATGGAGCTCACTGCCATGCAAAAAGGCAGCATAAATTATGCAATCAAGAAATTGAATTTTGATTAAATCAAGCTGGTTGATGTTTAAATATTTTCAGGGAAAAGTAAGGCAAGAAATTATTTTTTGGTAATGAAAACCTGAAGTCCAGATCAAGAAAGACAAAGCTGTTATCATGTAAAGGATTTAGAGTTTATGTATAAAGAAATAACCCTGTGGTTTCAACTAGTTCTTGTAGGGTACTCTGCACAATTTGACCAGTGTCAATTAGAAACCTGCCAAAGCATTCATCAACATTAAAGACTACACATGTGGGTTCATAAACATTTTAGGTTAGAGTGAAGTTCTTAATCTCAAAAGGATTCTGCTTATCATGAGGACAAGCAAGTGGTGTTCCTATGTTTCCATTTATATGGGCATTTCTCTCATATAGTAATACATTAATGGCTTATCAGAGCTTATTTAAACTACATTTGCTCAAATGTGTGAAACTGTGCGCCATGAGGTTAATAAAGTTACGACTAACAAATTTAAAACTTGTTTTTCAGAGACCTATTTCTCCCCATTCAACTATTGTTTCTTTTCAGACCCCACTCACAAATGCTCTAGCTGTCTCCGCAGTGGCCGGACTGACACAAATGAAGGTCACTGATATGGTCACAGGCTATGAACAAGCATTGCCCTGCATCCTTTCCTGAGATAAGGAACTCAAAACCCCATCCAGTACATATTTGCTCTCAGAGTCCCTAGTGCCTCTCTTGACCTCCTGATGCAAGAGGCTGAATTTTGCCTCATTTTAATGTTGTCTCCACCCCAAACTAAACATGGAATGTGCTACAGACTTGTTCAAAGCATATGTTCCACTTTTTCTCATGAATAGTCATGAGTTTTCCCACCATTTTCATCAATATGTATACAACTCCAACCCTTAGGATTATAAAAACTTGCTCTAATCTAAATTGGGTGAAGAGGAATTGAGGCTCACCTTCTGATCTCTTGTCTGTCTTTGTCTCAAGCCCTTTCCTTGCTGGATGCTCAGGTCTCAGTGACTGAGAGTGGCACATCAACTGGCACATTGGGCATACAAACTTGGATTTGGTTGCAGGCACACCAGGTGCGTGTGCAGTGTTGGAAACAGAATCTGAGAGATATCTAGTCTCTTCAACTGGGGATTCAAATTCAGTTTCTCAAACTGAGAACTACAGCAGTGAACAAGCTAACATGGAATTTAATTTGGAAGTGAAGGAGTTCAGCTATCCAATATTTAATCACTACCAAGACAGAAAGGAAAAGGTTAGGGTAACATTAGGGAAACATTAATGTCTCTACTTTAAAATGTGATATATTTGAGACAGATATGGGTCATGGGGTCAATGTTTTTCATGATTTACAAATAGAAGCTCAAATGAAAAGAAGTGAGAAAATCTTCTTTCTGGATAATTCAACATAGTATTTAAGATGCAGGGTAAAATTTAGAAGAGGCCCACAAGGAAATGGGAATAATGGAGAAAATTATACCTTAAACACAATTCATAATGGTTTTGAGAAAATCCTCGTGATGAACGATAGGAGTGGGGTAAAACTTGTTTTCTGATAGAACCTTAAACAGCCTTATTTTAGTTTTAAAATGTATAGTTTTAGTTCTTAAATCTAATCAAATTGCATAGCAAGCTAGATAATATTTACATTTCTTCAGGAGAAAGTCAGTTCTCATCTCTTGCTTGTAACTGAATATGATCAAAGTGATCCATTTTAAGAACATAATGAAGGACAATGAAAGCTTAGTTTGTGTAGTGTAACAATGGAATTTGTATGACTTGTATTTAAGCCAGAAGGTATAATGAAAAGAGATACTCTGAGATCTGAGTTAACCAAATCTACATTTCATTTGAAATGTGAGCAAGTAAATAGTAAACTTTTATTTTGGTCCCCCCCCCTTTTATTTGGTAAAAATATGTCAATGAATAAGTGCGACATTAACAAAAATCCATGTCCTATTTTGGTTTTGGAACATCTAATTCAGTAATGGTCTTAAAGACTTATTTCAACATTATGTAAATTAAGACAAATTTTGTGATTTGCAAAATATCCTCAAATAGGCACACGTGTGTATATGCTCACACAGATGGGGTCTAAATTAGCAAATTCTCTCAGATCTGGGTAGACCCTGGGAAACTGGCCTTAAAAATAGAAACAATTTTTCTGGAAATATAGAGCCAAAGAGTTAAGAATAAGTGCTGTGAAATCTCAGTTAAGGAAGGAGAGGTGTCGGTTCTGTTTTAAGATGGTTGGAACAAGTAGATTTAAAAAGGGGAATAGGAAAGTCTTCTAAGAAGAAATAGTATTTGCATCGGAGACTACATGAGAACAGAGGAAGAAACTGAAAGATAGGAATAAAAATTAGATAGGTAGTCCTAGATTAGCAGAAGAGGGGCAGCTCAGTATGGGTTGAGATTGCAGGAAAAGTTAGTGGATGCCATCAAATTTGTAAACCAACCAGCTGAGAAAGACCCCATATGTTATGCTAAGGAGATTCAGAGACCCTTTGGGATCCTACTGGCATAAGGAGAAGCAACACTATATTGTTCCACTGTGTGCTCTCCTTCCTTCACCTAACACTGGCTTCCCATGGGGTTTTAGGATAAGTCCAGTCTGAATAATGTTCTATTTTGGTTGCAGGCTTCTTCGGTTAGTATTAGTCATTCCTGAGAATGAAGAGGAGAGGAAAAGATTCATACACACACACACACAAACACACACACACACAACTATGAATGTTTTAGAGAAAACTTAGAAGCAGAAAGGACAATAGGTCCTTCTAACCATTAACAGAAATAGCTAACACTCCTCACTTACACTGTACCAAGTAATGAGCAAAACACTTAAGTATACTGCTTCAATACATTCTTATAAAAGCTACTCTCATTTTACATAGATTGGAGAGTCCTAGAGAAATTTAGAGACTCAAGATCAAAGATAAGAGACAGCAGTCTCAGGATTTGACCCTACACATGACTCCAAAGGTGGAAATCTTCCCTGTGTGGTACTCTCTGCAGAGAGTGTAGTGTGGAGAGCCTGGGAAGTTTAATCTTTGAGTCAGTTTCCATAATCAGACAACCTGGGGCCTGTGGATTATCCAGACACTCTTGGACAATGTCTCAACCACCCTTTGCCTTATTTTTATCATTTCTAAGTTGTAGATATTAACGGTGACCCTGAGTTACTTTGAAAATTGCATGCACTACACTACTTTGTTAGCCACTTTCATTACTCTTATAGCATTATGGCAACAAATCAATGTAGATAGACACCCTTAAACATTAGAATATAAGCCAAGTTTAAGTCATTTAAAGGAAAATAAAGTAGGGCGTTCTCTAGATCTGTAAGCCTCTTCCTACCCTGTATGCCCACTAAACATAAACAACCACTGTATTAAAGCTAGTGCAGGGAGCAGAGGTTGGGAGGGAATGGTAACATGTGAGATAAAATTATGTATTAGAAAGTACACCTGGTGGGGCACCTGGGTGACTCAGTGGGTTAAGCCTCTGCCTTTGGCTCAGGTCATGATCCCAGGGTCCTGGAATGGAGCCCTGCATCAGGCTCTCTGCTTGGCAGGGAGCCTCCCCCACCCCCACCTTTGCCTACTTGTGATCTCTGTCAAATAAATAAATAAAATCCATTCTACACACCATAAACTCACATAACCTGCCACATGCAGAAGCCCTGCAAACCATCAAACATCGTAGGCTTTAGAAATATCAAACCAGGGCGCCTGGGTGGCTCAGTGGGTTAAGCCACTGCCTTTGGCTCAGGTCATGATCTCAGGGTCCTGGGATCGAGTCCCGCATCGGGCTCTCTGCTCAGCAGGGAGCCTGCTTCCTCCTCTCTCTCTGCCTGCCTCTCTGCCTACTTGTGATCTCTGTCAGATAAATAAAGAAAAAATCTTTAAAAAAAAAAATCCACATGTGAATGAAACCATATGATATTGGTCTTTCCCTGACCGACTTATTTTGCTTAGCATTGTACTCTCTAATCTACTCAGGGCAAGATTAGATTTTGCCGTAAGGGCAAACGGCAAGACTACATTCTTTTTCATGGCTGAGTAGTATGCCCATGGGTGTACATATCACCTCTTCTCTATCTATTCATCTATCTATTCATCTATTGATGGACGCTTGGGTTGTTTCCATAATTTGGCTATTGTAAACAATGCTGCAATAAACATACTGGTGCATATATCTTTTCAAATTAGTGTTTTCATATATTTTGGGTAAATACCAGATAGTGAAATTTCTGGATAATATGGGAATTCTATCTTTAATTTTCTGAGGAACCGCCATCCTATTTTCCAAGTGGCTGTACCAGTTTGCATTCCACCAGCAGTGCACAGAGGTTCCTTTTATCCACATCCTCACCAATACTTATTATTTCTTGTGTTCTTTAATTTAACCATTCTGACAGTGTGGGGTGATATCTCATTGTGATTTTGACTTGCATTTCCCTGATGATTAGCGACACTGAGTATCTTATCATGTGTCTGTCTATTGTCCATCTGGAGGTCCTCTAGTGGAAAATGTCTGTTCATGTCTCTTGCCTATTTTTAACTGGTTCATTTGTTTTCTAGATGTTTAGTTTCTTTATACATTTTGGACACTAGACCTTTATTGAACATGTCATTTGAAAATAACATTTCTCATTAAGTAGATTCCCTTTTTTAAAGATTTTATTTATTTGCCAGAGAAAGAGAGAGAAAGCACAAAGGAGGGACAGCAGGCAGAGAGAGAAGCAGGCTCCCTGCTGACAAGGAGCGCAGTGTAGGACTTGATCCCAGGAGGCTGAGATTATGACCAGACTGGAAGGCAGATGCTTACCTGACTGAGCCACCCAGGCATCCTGTGTAGGTTCCCTTTTAGTCTTATTGGTGTTTCCTTTGCTGTGCAGAAGATTTTTATTTTGACGTAGTCCCAAAAGTTTATTTTTGTTTTTGTTTCCCTCGCCTCAGGAGGCATATCTAGAAAAATGTGTCTATGGCCAATTCAAAGAGATTACTGCCTGTGCTCTCTGCTTTATTGATTCCTTATTGACTCAGGGCTCACGATTAGGTCCTTAGTCCACTTTGTGTTTATCCTTCTATACGGTGTATAATGTGGCCCACTTTCATTCTTTTGCATGTAGCTTCCCAACACAATTTGTTGAAGATATTTTTTGCATTGCATGTTCTTGCCTCCTTTGTCAAAGATTAATTGGCCATATAATTGTGGATTTATTTCTGGGCTCTTTATTCTGTAACACTCATCTATGTGTCTATTTTATGCCTGTACCATAATGTCTTGATTATTACAGCTTTGTAGTATAGCTTGGAATCTGGGATTTGATACCTCCATCTTTGTTCTTTTTCAAGATTGCTTTAGCTATTTGGAGTCTTTTGGGGTTCCATACAATTTTAAGATATTCTGAGAAAAATGCTATTGATATTTTGATAGGGATTGCATTAAATGTGTAGATTACATTGGGTAGTATGGGCATTTTAATAATATTTGTTCTTCCAATCCATGAGCATGGAATACCTTTCCATTTGTTTGTGTCATTTTCAATTTCTTTGATCAATGTTTTATATTCAGAGTACAGATCTTTCATGTTTGGTTAAGTTTACTACTAGGTAACCTTTTACTTCTTTAATCTTTAATCTTTTGCTTCTAGGTTATCATCTTTGGTGCAATTGCAAATGAGATTGTTTTCTTAATTTTCCTTCCTGCTACTTCATTATTAGCATATATAAATGCACTAATATAGAGAAGTACATATAGATTTCTCTATATTGATTTTGTATCCCGCAACCTTACCAAATTCATTTATCAGTTCTAATTGTTTTTTGGTGGAGTCTATATATAGCATCATGTCATCTACAAATAGTGAAAGTTTTACTTCTTTTTTACCAATTTAGATATCTTTTATTTATTTTCCTAATCTGATTGCTGTGGGTCTAACTTCCAATATTAGGTTGCATAAAAGTGGGTGTAGACATCCTTTTCTTATTACTGATCTTAGGGGGAAAGCTGTCAGTTTTCACCATTGAGTTTGAAGTTAGCTGTGGGGTTTTTCATACATGGCCTTTATTACGTTAAGATATGTTCTTGTTAAACCTACTTTGTTGTGGTTTGGGGTTTTGTTAGTTTTGTTTAGTTTTTTGATCGTGAATGGATGTTATACTTTGTCAAGTGCTTTTTCTGCATCTGTTGAAATGATTTGTAAATACTAAACCACCCTTGCAATCCAATAATAAATCTCACTGGATTGTGATGAATGATTTTTTAAAATGCATTGTTGGATAAAATGTATTGTTTGATATTATTTGGTTGAGGAGTTTTGCATCTATATTCACCAGAGATATTCATCTATAATTCTCATTTTGTGGTGTCTTTATATGGTTTTGGTGTCAGGGTAATATTGGCCTCACAGAATGAATTGAGAAGCTTTTCTTCCTCTTCGATGTTGTGGAAAGGTTTGAGAAAAATAGGTATTAATTATTCTTTAAAAGTTTGGTAGAATTTATGTTTGAAACCATCTGGTCTTAGACTCTTGTTTTTGGTTACTTTGATTACTGATTCAATTTCATGCTCATAATCGGTCTGTTCAAACTTCCTATTTCTTTCTGTTTCAGTGGTTGTTTCTAGAAATTTATCCACTTCTTGTAAGTTGTCCAATTTTCTGGCATATAATTTTTCATAATATTCTCTTATAATCCTTCAAGTTTCTGTAGTGTTAGTGTTATTTCGCCCTTTCATATCTGATTTTATTTGAGTCCTCTCAGGGTTTTTGTTTTTGTTTTGTTTGTTTTTGATGACTCTGTCTAAGGGTTCATCAATTTTGTTGATCCTTTCAAAGAATAAGCTCCTGGTTTCATTGATCTGTGCTATTTTATTATTTGTTTCTCTCTATTTTATTTATTTATGCTATAACTTATTAATTTATTTCATTAATTTTGGATTTTGTTTGTTCTTTTTCTAGTTCCTTTAGGTGTCAGACTGGGTTATATGAGGTTTTTCTTGCTTCTTGAAGTAGCCCTGTATTGCTATAAACTTCTCTGTTAGAAAGGAACTTAAGCTGATTCCCAAAGCTTGTAAACTGCTGTGTTTTCATTTTCATTTGTCTCCCTGTATTTTTTTTTTAAATTCCTCTTTGATTTATTGGTTGACACATCATGATGCATGGTATAATTTCAGTCTTGAAGAATTTGTTAAAGCTTGTATGATGTCTTAGTTATGATCTATCCGGAGTATGTTCAATGTGCACTCCAAAAGGATGTGCACTCTGCTGTTTTAGAATAGGATTTTCTGAATATATTTATTAAGTCCATCTGGTCCAATGTGTCACTCAAAGCCACTACTTGTGGATTTTCTGTCTGAAAGATCTATTTGTTGATGTCAATGGGGTGTTAAAGTCCCCTATTATTATTGTATTACTATCTATTACTTCCTTTATGCTTGCTTTTAGCTGGCCTATGCATTTGTGTGCTCCCACGTTGGGTGCATCAATATTTACAATTGTTATATTTTCTTATCAGATTGTCTCCTTTATCATATGTAGTGTCCTTCTTTGTCTATTTTTACAGTCTTTATCTTAGAGTCTATTTTGGGGGTGGCTGGGTGGCTCAGTCATTAAATGACTGCCTTTGGATCAGGTCCTGGGATCAAGCCCCATATCGGGCTCCCTGCTCAGCAGGAGTTCAACTTCTCCCTCTCCCACTCTCTCTGCTTGTGTTCACTCTCTAGCTGTGTCTCTCTCTGTCAAATAAATAAACAAAATCTTAAAAAAAGAAGTCTACTTTGTCTGATACAAGTATTGATACCCAGGCTTTCTTTTTACTTACATTTGCATGATAAAAGTTTTTCCATCCCTTTACTTTCAGTCTTCATATGTCTTTGGGTGTGACATGTGTCTCCTATAGACAGATTATAAATGAGTCTTATTTGTTTACCTATTCTATCAGTCTTTGTCTTTTGATTGGAGTGTTTAGTCCATTACATTCAAAGTTAGTATTGATAGACATGCATTTATTGCCATTTTGTTATTTGTTTTCTGGTTGTTTTATAGTTCTTTATTTTTTTCTTCTCTTGTCCTCTTCTCTCATGGTATGCTGGATTTCTTTAGTAATATATTTGGATTCCTTTCTCTTTATATTTTTTTTCATATCTATTATCAGTTTTTCATTTGTGGTTACCATTAGGTTTATATATAACACCTCATGCAGATAACAGTCTATATTAAGTTGATTGTTGCTTTAAATTAAACCTATTCTTTTTGTTTGTTTGTTTGTTTTCATTTTATATAATTTTTTATTTTTTATAAACATATATTTTTATCCCCAGGGGTACAGGTCTGTGAATCACCAGGTTTACACACTTCACAGCACTCACCAAAGCACATACCTTCCCCAATGTCCATAATCCCACCCCCTTCTCCCAAACCCCCTCCCCCCAGCAACCCTCAGTTTGTTTTGTGAGATTAAGAGTCACTTATGGTTTGTCTCCCTCCCAATCCCATCTTGTTTCATTGATTCTTCTCCTACCCACTTAAGCCCCCATGTTGCATCACCACTTCCTCATATCAGGGAGATCATATGATAGTTGTCTTTCTCTGCTTGACTTATTTCGCTAAGCATGATATGCTCTAGTTCCATCCATGTTGTCGCAAATGGCAAGATTTCATTTCTTTTGATGGCTGCATAGTATTCCATTGTGTATATATACCACATCTTCTTGATCCATTCATCTCTTGATGGACATCTAGGTTCTTTCCATAGTTTGGCTATTGTGGACATTGCTGCTATAAACATTTGGGTACACGTGCCCCTTTGGATCACTATGTTTGTATTTTTAGGGTAAATACCCAATAGTGCAATTGCTGGGTCATAGGGCAGTTCTATTTTCAACATTTTGAGGAACCTCCATGCTGTTTTCCAGAGAGGTTGCACCAGCTTGCATTCCCACCAACAGTGTAGGAGGGTTCCCCTTTCTCCGCATCCTCGCCAGCATCTGTCATTTCCTGACTTGTTGATTTTAGCCATTCTGACTGGTGTGAGGTGATATCGCATTGTGGTTTTGATTTGTATTTCCCTGATGCCAAGTGATATGGAGCACTTTTTCATGTGTCTGTTGGCCATCTGGATGTCTTCTTTGCAGAAATGTCTGTTCATGTCCTCTGCCCATTTCTTGATTGGATTATTTGTTCTTTGGGTGTTGAGTTTGCTAAGTTCTTTATAGATTCTGGACACTAGTCCTTTATCTGATATGTCGTTTGCAAATATCTTCTCCCATTCTGTCAGTTGTCTTTTGATTTTGTTAACTGTTTCCTTTGCTGTGCAAAAGCTTTTGATCTTGATGAAATCCCAGTAGTTCATTTTTGCCCTTGCTTCCCTTGCCTTTGGCGTTGTTCCTAGGAAGATGTTGCTGCGGCTGAGGTCGAAGAGGTTGCTGCCTGTGTTCTCCTCAAGGATTTTGATGGATTCCTTTCGCACATTGAGGTCCTTCATCCATTTTGAGTCTATTTTTGTGTGTGGTGTAAGGAAATGGTCCAATTTCATTTTTCTGCATGTGGCTGTCCAATTTTCTCAGCACCACTTATTGAAGAGGCTGTCTTTTTTCCATTGGACATTCTTTCCTGCTTTGTCGAAGATGAGTTGACCATAGAGTTGAGGGTCTATTTCTGGGCTCTCTATTCTGTTCCATTGATCTATGTGTCTGTTTTTGTGCCAGTACCATCCTGTCTTGATGATGACAGCTTTGTAATAGAGCTTGAAGTCCGGAATTGTGATGCCACCAACGTTGGCTTTCTTTTTCAATACCCCTTTGGCTATTCGAGGTCTTTTCTGGTTCCATATAAATTTTAGAATTATTTGCTCCATTTCTTTGAAAAAGATGGATGGTACTTTGATAGGAATTGCATTAAATGTGTAGATTGCTTTAGGTAGCATAGACATTGTCACAATATTTATTCTTCCAATCCAGGAGCATGGAACATTTTTCCATTTCTTTGTGTCTTCCTCAATTTCTTTCATGAGTACTTTATAGTTTTCTGAGTATAGATTCTGTGTCTCTTTGGTTAGGTTTATTCCTAGGTATCTTATTGTTTTGGGTGCAATTGTAAATGGGATTGACTCCTTAATTTCTCTTTCTTCTGTCTTGCTGTTGCTGTAGAGAAATGCAACTGATTTCTGTGCATTGATTTTATATCCTGACACTTTACTGAATTCCTGTACAAGTTCTAGCAGTTTTGGAGTGGAGTCTTTTGGGTTTTCCACATATAGTATCATATCATCTGCGAAGAGTGATAATTTGACTTCTTCTTTGCCAATTTGGATGCCTTTAATTTCCTTTTGTTGTCTGATTGATGAGGCTAGGACCTCTAGTACTATGTTGAATAGCAGTGGTGATAATGGACATCCCTGCCGTGTTCCTGACTTTAGCGGAATAGCTTTCAGTTTTTCTCCATTAAGAATGATATTTGCGGTGGTTTTTTCATAGATGGCTTTGATGATATTGAGGTATGTGCCCTCTATCCCTACACTTTGAAGAGTTTTGATCTAAAGATTGCAAACACCTGAAAATCCATCGGCAGATCGAAGAGAAGAAGAACAGCAATTCTGGAAACAGAAAAACAACCACTTTCTGAAAGATAGGACCGGTGGAGAAGTGAATCCAAAGTCAGTCATGCCGTGTCAAAGTGTCAGGCTCTTTCAAGGCTCTGAGAAAACAGTTCATTGCCTTTCCTAATCCAGCTTCTACAACCTACAGGCATTCTTTATCTTACGGCCTTTTGCTCACATTACTCCTACTTTTTTCTTCTTTCCCCACATCTCCTAGTAGCTCTGACCCTTCGGCTTCCCTCTTATAAGGATCCTAGTGATTACGTTGGCCCCCTGGATAACCAGAATAATTGCCTCTTCTTTAGATCCTTAATTAGTCACATCAGCAAGGTTCCTTTTGTGATGTAACACATCCATAGCTTCTAGAATTGGGTCATGGACACGTTGTGAAGATCATAATGCCGCCTAGTTCAAAGAGGAAAAGGGAACACCCTCAAGGTGAATTTGGAGAGTAGCTTAGAAAATTCTAAAGAGCTTAGTATACAATTACATTTACCAGACGGGAAGAAGATACAAACTAAGGTGGTTGAATTTTTGCAACAGTAATTAAGTTACAGCTTGGCAGATACTCTGATGACAACTGGAAAAGACTTACTTGATCCGAATTACTCGGAAAATTGCCATAACTCCTCACTCATTCTTACTATTCTAAATCCAACTTTCTTGGCTCTGAAAAGAAGAAACTGCATTCTTTATACTAAATTCTTTACATGCCCTTAGAGTACTAGTGCCTGGGGGACTCAAAGGTAAGTCCAAGGTTTGGTGCAGTTTAGTAGCTCAGATGCAAGCTTTTCAAGTTGAGTTAGGAAAAGGTGTTGATTTGAAAATTTATATTTTGGTAAAAAACTAAGGGGCTTTTATTTCTATTTTTATGGTCTATTGTTGTTGTTGCTAGTTTTCTAGTTAATCAGTCCGTGCAAATGTGTTCTAATATAAGTCATACTTAAGGAAGGCCACCAAAAATTGAGAGGTAATCACAGACTTTCCATACCTCTGAAATTGCTCTAATATTTGTAAAAAGGGAGATCACATACTCAATTTGCTCTATAAATAGATTTGTCCACATCATAGGGATTTAGAAATTATGACCCCTGGGATGATTTGCTTCCAATTATATTATGAAGTAGCTCTTACTACAGGCAACTAGAAAAAGTAGGCCTGCCCAGCATTTTCAACTTGAAGATAAAAACAGATAGCATTCCATTACCTGTGATCTATAGCTCAGAGATTTTGTTGGTCTTGTTTTATTTTGTATGATCTGCCACAGAAAGGCACTGAGTATATAGCCTCAGTGTATTGGTTTTGAACCTAATTCAGGCTTCCAGAGGTGTTTATATATAAAAAAGAACTAATTAAAAACATATTATTTTCCCACAGAAGTTTACACAGATGGCCTATATCAAATGATGCCAAAATGTTTACAAAAAATATTTATCTTTTACTGTGAAAGAAGCTGCCTACAGTTCATATGGACACTGGAAAATTTCACCGTGCAAGTATTGTTTAAATCCATATGTCTTTCCATAAAAGCATTTTGACATTTCTTGGGCCAAGAAGGTCACTGGGCTTAGAGAAATTTTATTTTTTAAATTGTTTTTCCAAGATGATCTATTTTAATGAAACTACCTTTGGTCTAGTTATCTGTACCTACTTAACTCCCTTAATTTCAGGATAAATTTCCTAAGCTAGGCAATTCTTTCAGGGGTCTCTTACATCCTTTCAAAACCTTTTTCAGAATACTTCCATACACATTTTCCTCTCTATGCTAACTAGACTGTAAGCCCTTTGAAGATAAGAACAGTGTCTGATACCTTTAATTTTCTATCATATTGCTTGGCATGTGAGGCATTTGTTGGTGCATCTCTTGAATGACGATATTCATAAATATAGCACACAGTGAATGAGACCTTGCTGAATTCTTTCACTTGGTAGCAAGATGAAAGAAGATTTCACAAGTCTTATTATTGAGATGTTTATAGTTTATTTAGGGATGGAGAGAAGCAAAACTAGAGAAAAATCTCAAAACACAATGTACAACTGAAATGCAATCACAACACATGATCTAAACCTGTGATTCTCTGGGCAAAAAGAGGTTATATCAGAATCACTTGGGCAGATTTCTACAAATTGCACATGATCCCTTCTTCACCTACTCTTGCATTAAACACTGTCTTTTTGCTTCACCCCTCCCTAATACATACTCCCAGTGATAGAGTGCACCATTCTCATGTCTGTAATTGAGAGAGCTGCATTCCATGGCACAGTCATAATGTCCTTTGGCAAGGTGGAATTAACCTTACCATCTCCACCAACTCCCTTCCAGTATTTCTAGCTCCTTGGTTGTTTTAAACTAAATCCTCTAGCTTCCTTCCTCCTGAATAACCTCTCATATTCAAAATTCTGGAGCTTCCACAGCCTTCAGGGATAAAATAAAATGATGTCACATAAGTTCAGCCAGAAACTCAACTGTGGTTTCTCCTCTGGCTGTAATTCAGAATAACCTGTGAAGGTTTTACAAAATGTAGTTGCTTGTGCTCCATCCCCAAATTTCAGAAGTGGACAAAACATCTGGTAATTTTGGCTGTGCATTCAGGACTGAGAAACACTGAGCTACTCAGAATGGACACCTAGGACCAGCAGCACGACATCAGCTGGACTTGTCAGACATGCAGAATTTCAGACCCTGCCAAAAACCTCCCAAAATAGAATCTACAATTTAACAAAATTTGTTACGTGATTTACACATGCAGTAAATTTTGAAATTCGTTGTTCTACTCTATATCAGCCTACTGAAACACAAAGGAAGGGAGAGCACTCTCTTGAACTAATCAGGAAAGGCTCCTGAGGGTGGTATTAGATATTATAGTCTGTGGGAATCTGGGTTCTGGAGTCAAACTACTTGGATTCCAACACATAGTAAGTGTATTACCTTGATCATGTTACTTCCTCTATTATTGTTTGGCACAGAGTATGAACTCAGTAAAGTTTGTTACCACCACCAGTATTAAGTAGCATTTGATTTGAGCACAGGTTGAAAATATTCTCTTCAGGCATTATCAGCCTTACAGTAAACTAAATCAGAAGTCTGCAACTGGGGTACAAAAGCTCTGAAATGTAATAAAAGATATGCTAGATAGAACATATCTAGGTACAGATAGGTTTAAGTGGAACATTTGCCAGATCATCAATATGCCTATGCATCTATTTATAATTTGTATAAAATTAAAATATGTTGGGAAACCTGGGTGGCTCAGGTAAACATCTGCCTTCTGCTGAAGTCATGATCTCAAGGTCTTGGGATCGAGCTCTGATGTCAGGCTTCTATTCCCTCTCCCTTTGCCCCTCACAAAGTACTGCTCTCTCTCTTTTCCCCTCTTTCTCAAATAAATAAATAAATAAATAAATAAATAAATTTTTTTTAGAAGGAAATTAATATTTGCTATGTCTGTTATAGTATCTGAGCTTTGCCTTTCTTTTCCCAGGCAGCCTGGTTACTAAGGTCTTCCTCATAATTTACAAAATCAAAACCTCTTAGCCATTTTAAAAGATTTTATTTATTTATTTGACAGAGATCACAAGTAGGCAGAGAGGCAGACAGAGAGAGAGGGGGAATCAGGTTCCCTGCTGAGCAGAGAGCCCGATGTGGGGCTCAATCCCAGGACTATGGGATCATGACCTGAGCCGAAGGCAGAGGCTTTAACCCACTGAGCCACCCAGGTGCCCCCCTCTTAGCCATTTTAAATTGCACTCTGATACACTGTCACACACACACACACACACACACACACACACCCCTTTGTGTCCTCAAAGGCACTTTTCATGTGTCATCCATCTAGGTGGTAAACTATTTTTTCATAGTTGAAGAATAGGTGACACACAATGTTACATTAATTCCGTGTGTGCAACACAAGAAAGGGATAAACTATTAATACCAAATTGGGTGCCCTGTTCTCTAGAGAGCCATCCAGCTACCTACTTTAGAAGAGTTCAGGTTGGAACACACATATGTCTGTACATATGATGAGGATTAACAAGTTTACTTAAGTTAAAACATGAAATCAGTCTTTTCTGACAGTAAATTTGATATGATGATTGGTTTGGCCATGAAGATTAACTTTGCAATTTAATTAGAACAAACATTTCTCAATAAATTTATCAGCTATGTCCTACAGCTGAAGGTGAAAGGTGTCAACAAATATACTTTAAGCACATAGAATACATGTACTTATATCAAATATTTTAGTAGTACTTATATGTATAGTACATATAAGTACTTATATGTAGTACTTATAACAAATATTTTATGGTTATTTAAAATAGTAAATATGATTCAGACATCAACTTAAACATATACAGGCATTATTTATTTTCTCAAAGTTTTTGAAGTTAGAAGATTACTCTTTCAAGTGATGCCAGGTCAGGACCTCATTAGATACACTCATCTCCCTGTCTTGTAATGTTTATACATTTCTGTAAAGTACTGGGAGCTCCAGAGTAGAAAGCACCATATAGAAACCCCAAATGCATATCTATGTTTAATAAAAGAAGAATGTAAAATGGTATGCAATCTATGATCTTATCTCAAGACTTTTACTAGTATTCCAATATAGTTATAATATCAGAGCCCAGCAACAAAATTGAATTTCCAAAAAAAAAAAAAAAAACGTAGATGTATGCAGAAACTACATAGTTTTATCATAGATCTATGTTTAAGTTTTTAATGTTGAAAAATTTAAAAATCCACAAACACAATGATATCTTAAATAGCATATAATCACAGACATGAACAGTATAAAATGAATGGACTTTTTATTTAAGGGGGTATAATAAAATTACATCAGTGAAGAATGGCAAATGAGAGAATGGATAGAAAGAAAATTGCCATGATTATAGCTGGAGGGGTGTATCAATTACTTTTAATGATTCCCTTTGAATTAAATAAATCTCCTAGATGTATGCAGTTCACTGTAATTTACCTTTGAGTTATTTAAAGATAAAACTGGGAAAGAAGAAAATTTAAGTTTATTTGCGATTATCATGCAACATAAGCTGGTTTGAAGAAATAATTTAAAAAGACATTAAAAGGTTTATTTAAATGTGGAACTAATATTTCTCCTTACACAATGAGGTATTTTAAAAGAGCATTTGTAAAATATCTTTTCAGGAAAACTATGTTATGAGTTTTCTGCTTTCATCTAGGATGTACAAAGTGGGACATAGCATTGCTCCTAACCACCCCCCCAAAAGATAAGCAATGAATCAATCAATACAACACCAATAAAAATGATAAAAATATAAATTTTCTCAATTCCATCAGATCACTGATGTTATAGAGAACCAATTAGTCAGAATTCCATAAAGGACAACCATGGAGGTAAGGTATTGCTGAAATAATGGGATTAAGAAAAATAATTTAAAATAATTATTGAAGGTCAAGTGTAGGATGGCATGCTAGCCTTCCTTCTGCCTGCCTTATCTCAACCCTCATATAATGTCCTATCAGAATAATAGGTGTGCCATTATCAGGCATAAATGCTATTCTCCTTGGTCTCTGTTCTACAAACTCATGTCTGGCACTCAATAAAAAATCAAGACACAAACAAACAAAATCTCATTGTCAAGAGACAAGAAAATAGGGTAAAACTCCTAGATGACTTAATCATTTGGTTTATTGGTCAGGGACTTTAAACTAATTGTGAAATTGGTTAAAGATCTTGTAGAAAAGGTGGAAAACGTGTCCACGGATGTGGTTATTAGCAGAGAGATGAAAACTTTAAGAAGTCAAATGCCAAAAATAAAGCCATGGTGTAAGAATTGAAGATTTCCTTAATGGACACATAAGGGTACTTAGGCCAGCTGAGAAAAGAAGCAAAGATACATCAGTAGAAAACACCCAAACTGAAACACAGAAAGAAAATTAAAATGAAGATGGTGACATTAAAGGAAAAGAAAAGAACAGAGCATCGGGAGTTGTGAGATAATATCGAATGGTTTTTCATGACTGTCTTTCAGTCCTAAAAGGAGAACCAACAGGAAAAACAGAGGGAAATGTGTGTGTAATATTTTATATTTATGTTTTTATATTTTAACATATAAATGAAATAGTGGATGAAAAGTTTCCAAAATTAATGAGAACACTCTACCACGAAGTTCAGAGGACACTAAGCAGAATAAATAACAAAACAAAGCAGAGAAACACATATATACACCAAGACACATCTCAGTCACACTTATGTAAGTAAAATAAACAAACAAGGGTTTAAGGAACCCAGAAAAGAAAAATATATTACACACACAGGAATAAAAACAAAAGCAAAATAAAACAAAACAAGCCCCCCTACAAAAAAATGACAGCAAAATTATCAAGAATATGCAACATCTTTAAATTTCTAAAGGAAAAATAAAAATTTTAACCCTTAATTGTATTTTCAGTAAAAATACATCTTAAAAATAAAAATGCAATCCTTCTCAGAAAAGCTAAGACTTATCCATTGCCAGCACACTTGTGCTATAAGAATTTCAAAAGGCGTTCTTTAGGCAGAAGGACCAAAAACTTATATTTACACAAAGAAATGCACGTGTCAGAAGTGGTAAAAAAAAAAATGAAGGTAAATATAAAAACCTTTTGACAACTGTTAATCGTTCTACATATTATTAATGAGTATGACATCTTTTTTAAAGAAAATTTTATGTATGTTGCTTTTCTAAATGAACATTTTTCAAAAATGTATTCTATAAAGCTCTTATGGTTCCATACAAGTAATCAGTGGCCTCCTCCCTTAGAGGTAGGACATCGGATTCTCAGATTCCTATACCATTTCTCCAAAACAATTAAGTTAGTCTGTTACTTTTAAGATGTTGAACAAACATCATGCGGTAACTACTCTGTCAGGTGGTGAAAATCCAGTAATAATGAAGACATGGTATTTATTTTCATGAAGCTTACATTTTACTAAAGGATACAGCAGACAAGTATAATAATTATGTAATTATACTAGAGATGATAAGCAATGCTAATAAGCTGACCTACATATAGAGTAGTGAAAGAATATATAGAATGTTTGGAAAGACTAGACACCTATGATTCAAACACTTAGATGTATGATTGGATTTGAAACTCGGAGAAATGGTCTTCACTAACCATAACATGTGGGAGTCAAAGCCAAAGATAAAGTTTAAAGACGTGAGAATGGACTACATTAAGACAATGTATAGGTAGAAGTAAATTTTGCAAAGTGTGTCTGTCATAGGGGAGGGTGATTAAAGGGTTATGCGTAAAATATTTGAAGACAATGATTCTCAGTACTTTTATATTAAATTATGTATTGCTCTCATTAAGCTAACAAAAAGTATTGAGTAAAATATATTAATGTAAACATGTAACAGAAATTCAAATATATTTTACTATGTAGGTGATATATTGCGTGGTTATGATTTATTGTTTAACCTAAATTCCACATAAGCATATACATAGAAGGTTACATAATCCAAACAAATATACATAATCAAAAGTAAAATTTTACTTGTTTTTTTAAATTTTGTCACATATATTTTTTTCTTCTCCAATAAAATACTCACAATTGCATTTGTTTTCGGTTGTCACTAAAACCATTATTTTAGAACACATAGCTAGTTAGTGATCATGTTTAGGAATGAGCAAGAGGATATGGTGTACAGAATTATAAAAGACTAAAAATTTTCCACTTATATTTTCAAGACATTAGCCCCTAACTATTCTTTTCCTCCCCTCAGGCTAAAACAATATTTTCAAACAATAGCTTTAGGCTTATGACTCCAGACTTGACGCCCCTACCTACTGCACCTGTACTTTTTAAGTTCTTTGCTCCCACAGAACATTCATGTTAAGAGCTGTTCTTACATGCAGCATTTGAATAAAGATCTGAACTACTGGCTTTGATTGGTTTTTCTCTTCCACATGGGGCAATAAATGAAGAAAAATCACAACAGAAATTATCTGCTAGTTTATAATATATAATTGTCTTTAGGTTGATGTTGTATAATAGTGGTACTTTATAACTTTTTTCCATTATATCCTATTTCAAATAGTACTTAACTTTTTTTCCATTATATCCTATTTCAAATAGTACTAAGTATTTTTATAAAGATATTTATAAGTGAGCATTTTATTTTCATATCATTATATGTGTCTTCCAGACCTTTCCCTTATATTGGGAAATGTGTCCTGAGATTGTCAGAAACACCAATGTCAGCATAACTTGGGCTTTTAGAAATAGTTTGGTCTTTGGGGTGCTCTAAGAAAGCTTTCCTAAACATTAAATTAAAAAACATACAATTAATAACACTTTCAACACTATTCCTACTATCACCTGTACTGTTTCATATACAGTTCCAAGTTCTGGATAACTGTGAAGAATAATAAAAAAGAATACCAGGTAAGCATTGACTATAAAATGGTGAAAGTGCCATTTCTTGCAGTTGATATCATTAGCTACAGAAGGAACTGAAATACTCCTCAAATTGTTAAAATCATTGACATAAGACTGAATTCAAGATAAACTTATACAATATAGTAGCATTGCTCTATATCAGCACTACCTGAGCAAACTATAGAAGAGAGAATATTCTCTGAATGTTTTAAAATATGCCTGCAAATTCTTCAACATTCCCCACCTCAGAAGCCTGATTTCCTTCCCTTTGTATGTGAGCCATAATTAGTAACTCTTCTGTGATAGAGTATGCTGCAAAAGATGTTATTGATTTACAAGGGTAAGCTAAGTTATTAAAAATTACTTCCATTGAATTTTCTCTTCTATTACCCATTTTGAGGAAACCAGATGCCATGTTCTGACACAAAAATGCTGTGAAGAGCTCCATAAAGGAGAGAAATTACCCTCCTTCCAATAGTCTTCACGACTTTCCAGCCATGAGAGTAGGCTACCTTGAAAGTGTATCCTCCAGGCCCAGTCAATAGTCATTTTATTTTGTCCTTGTATTAGTTTTCTGAAATGAGCAGTGATGTCATTTGTTGGTATATAGTTTTATCTTTCCTGGGCAAAAAGTTCTTGGGAACAAGCAACTCAGGCATATTAACTATATGTAGTTTCAATTCTTAGTACTAACAGCTACGTTTTATGCAATTGATTGCAGTTCTCATCCCAAAATATTGAAAGGCACTAAACAACTATGATTTTTTAAAATTATGTCCACATGGTACAGTTTCATAAATAATTTGAGAAAAGTTAGCAATATATAACTTAACAATTTTTGATTATAAGAAACACACATGTAAATAGTTTGTATATTAATCAATTATACCTCATATTTGAAAAACAATAATATTGCATAATCATACTCTTTTTTTTTCATCTCTTAAAACATGGAGTGGGAGCAGAGCAAGCTATATTGTACTTTACCATAGTGAGAAATAATGTGTAGGCAGAGTGTAAAACCAAACACTGGAAACTTTGAAATAACTATAGAAATTTCATTTTCATCCTTGGAAGATTAGTTTGGCTTGGGAGATAGGGAGAACCCTATAGGGACCTGGGAATTTTGTAATTCAAAATATACCTTGCAGAATTTTTACTAATTAAAATTGTATTCATTAGTCGAAAATTACAAAGAATGGAGTTAACCTTTCTCAATACAAAAACAGCCTCTCCCTTACACTGCTGAGAAATACAAATTAGTACTAAATTTTGTAGAACAGTTTTGTAGAATGTCTAAAGCTTTAAAATTAAATATATCTTCTGAACCAGAAACCTCACATCTAGAAAATAATTGAACAACTGTGAAAAGATGTAAACATCACTTTTTACTTTGCAGTATTATTACAATCATGATAAATGGGTATAGACTAAATGTCTATCAAAAGAAAGTTCAAGGAATTTTAAGTCATCGATATAATGGCATACTATATGTTCACTAAACTGATACCGTTGCACAATATTTTTGGTGTGAATAGTTGCTCTTGACAGTATGTGAAAATAAAAACTAGAATTATAATGTAATAATCTGCTATAAACACAATTTATGCTTGTATAAACACAAAAGCCTCAGAATATAATCTCTAAAAAATTCGCAACACTTATCTCCTACATGGGGGCAGGCAAAATGATGGTCTTTTATTGTTTTCTTAATATGCATTTATCTTATCTAAATATTTGAATTGAGCACTTTTATAATAAACAAAAGATAAACTTTTTATAAATTTTGAATTATATATTTTATTTTAAAATTTAAATCATTTTACTAATATTCTTTTTTTTTGTATTTCTTTTTTTTAATTAATTTTTTATTTTTTATAAACATATATTTTTATCCCCAGGGGTACTAATTCAGATTTTATATCTATACTCACAGATGAGATTGACCTACATTTTATTGTGGGTGCTATCTTTTTTATTTTTGATGTCAATGTTAAACTTCATTTATTCTTTTAATAAACTTACATTGAACTTCAAAAAAAGGTAAAATAAAATTCAAAAATTTTATATTGTATAATAAACTATTATAATATGCAAAAGACAAATTTTATGAATAGGAAGAATACATTCACATGGGTTAACACATTTACTTTTAAATTTTAAAATCTATCACTTAGAAAGACATCATTTGTGTTTTGTGATTAAAAATTCCCTAGACTTGTTATGTAATGGGTGTAGTTTCATCATGCAAGATGAAAACATTCTAGATATCTACTGTACAACAATATACTTATAATTAACAGAACAGTGGACTTAAAATTTTGTTAATAAGATAGATTTCATACTGCGTTTTTATTTTTCTTGTGATAAAAAAAATACTCCCTAACTTCTGGAATGGCTAAACTTGCCCATATTGCTTTAATAGAAATGACATCTAACTGAAATTGGTTTTAGAGAATTTAACCCAGGAGAGTAGCTGGGGAAGAGAGAGGGGAAAAAAAAATAAGGAAAAATATATAGGGCATATATGGTGTGACTGGGGAGGAAGTTATGTAGCAATAATCAAGCAGAGATTAGATCATAACTCAAGAGATTTCTGTACTCTTAACTCCAACAAACAACCTTTTCTCTGTGTAGGCTAAATATTAATGAAATCAGTAAAGAACCTCCAACCCAATCTTTAAAAATATAATCAGTACTTGGATATTAACATCAAATGAGTAATTTCATAGATTAGATTTTATAATGTTAAATTAATTATACTTATCATTTCTTAACAAAGATTCATTCCTAAAAGCAACTACCACAGTTTCTTCAAGGTTTGGTATGCCATATATTTCATGAAAGAGTATTTACTTTTTCATACTCAGCTTGCCTAGCAGTATAGTAATATATGGAATAAATCTTACCTCTCATATAGGATTTTTTTTTCCGTACACTGATTCACCCTGGAAAAAGATAACTGGCATACTGAAGCTCATTTTTCACATTTTCACAAAAGGAATGTTATTTACTGTAATTGGTAATGAAATCCTACAAGGCAGCCCTAGAGTCACATTAAACTGACAGATCTGCAGTTACAGCAGTTTTATTATAATTATGTCAACACTTATTTCTTCTAAGAGATGTCAATAACAAGGCACCTAGACAATCATCTGCTTTTACAACAGGTGTCTGAATATAAGAGAATATTTATTCTGAGATGTTTTATAGCTAAATATATCACTAACCTTATTTCAAAAGTAAATTGCCTTTATTGATTGCATAAACACAATGATTAAAATCTGCCAGCAAAAATAAATAGATGATAGATAGATGATAAATTAAATATGCCATCAACTAGAAAATCATCTATTGAGCACCAATGAAAAAATAAAACTGCTTTATTATTTTTAAAATTTTTATTGTGTTATGTTAGTCACCATAAAATACATCACTAGTTTTTGATGCAGTGTTCCAAGATTCATTGTTTGCATACCACACCCACTACTCCATATACCCTCCTTGGTGGGTATTAATAAAACTACTTTAGACTATACTGTACATATTCATTATTTTTTGAAAAATCATATTTTATGAAATTGTTATTTTATTTCTCTTTATCTAGTATTTAATCTTTTATCTATCTATTACTTAATCTTTTATTTTCTCTCCAGAAGTTAAGACTTGCCTGCGTGTATTATAAATTCCAACTTTGCAGCTGTTATTTAATTGATTAGTTCAGGAGTTCATTACCTTCAAGCTTCATATCAACTGATTTCCTTAAGGTAATGAAAAACATTTTTTTTCAATTATGTTAGATATAGTATTTGTATTTTTCAGATTAGATTTTAAGGTCACACTGAACATAAAGATAAAGTGCCTGTTCTCAGTCTATCACAAATACACTTCTATATTTGTGCCTATTTCTTAAAACATTTAATTTTATTTCTCAGTCTAGAAGTGTACTATAGCCCTAGTGTTATCAGGTTTTTTTTTCTTATTAAAAAATTCCAGGGTGATTTTTTCCCATATCTTGAAGTAGTAAAGCTGAGTTTAAGAAAACTCTAAAAAGCATGTTTAAAATACATTTAAAACCTGAAACTAATTATGACTGTATGTTGGCAATTGAATTTAAATTAAAAATAAAAATAAAGTACTTTTTTTTTAAAGATTTTTATTTATTTGACAAACAGATCACAAGTAGACAGAGAGGCAGGCAGAGAGAGAGGAGGAAGCAGGCTCCCCACTGAGCAGAGAGCCCGATGCAGAGCTCGATCCCAGGATCCTGGGATCATGACCCAAGCCAAGTACTTTTAAAATACAGTGATTTCTTTTCCCAGATCTAAAGGGAGGACTTCTATTTCCTCACTTATAATCAGGAATTATGTAAGGGGCAATTTTCATGCATAAAAAAGAGAAAATCTTTATTTATTTTCAATAAGAAGAAAAGGAACAATTCATCTAGGGAAACCAGGGAAAACCAACATAAGACCAATTACTTTCTGCACTAATCCCTATACCTAAAGGTGCCATCTGTGTTCTTCCTCCCATATCAGGACAGTCTCTTTTAAGTGTCTGTCACACTAAATCCACTCACAGGGTCCAAGCTGTTGCCCACTTGCTTTCACCTGGAATAAATAATTACATGAAGCTATACCTGAAGAGTTGGTCTCTCCAGTCAAAATTAAATCTCTAGTCAAAATTAAGAAGTAAAATATGCAGATTGTACATTTTTACTCACATTTCTTTCACACTGCTGTGTATGAAAATAAAACTAATACAGAATAAAGGGAGGAGTCTTCCTAATTGAATTGTAAACGAAGGTCATATTTATTTGAAGCTACTTGCTTCTGTGAGAGACAATATCATTTTAAACTGCATTACCAAAGATAGATATAACACAGATAGATTGATGATTGATAGATAGGTATGTAGGTAGATAGACGGTAGAAAATACACAGCAAAGCACAACTTGGTGGTGCATTGGAAAAAACATTACCTCCGGAGCCACTTAGGTCAGAGACTGAGCCTGGTTCTACAAACCAGGTGACTGTAGATTGCTTATTAACCTCACAAATCCTGACTTCTCCATATGTAAAAATGGGGAAATAGTTGCACAGGTTGCAGCAAATATGTAAGATAATGACCAAGCAGATTAAGTGAGATAATACATGAAAGCTAGTCACAAAGTTTAATGCATTTCATTTCATTCTAGGATGAAAAAAAAAGAAAAAAAAAAAGAACTTACACATGATTCAATTAGTGGAAGCCATTGGCTCTAAGTGTATATAAATATAAACGTGTACTGTCTTCAGTCTACAGTAGCCCAAATATGGAAAGTGCTCAGATGTCCATCGACAGATGAATGGATAAGGAAGATGTGGTATATACGGTATTTGGTATATAAGGGTCACATATTCAGAGTATATAAAGAACTTCCACAAATCGTTGCCGGAAGTCTGACAACCCAAAAGAAAAATATGTAAGGGACTTCAACATGACTTCACACATGTAAGTTCCAAATGGCCACTGACATTAATAAAATGTGGTATAGCCATGTAAAAAAAAAAAAATGATCAACAAATAAGCCACCAAAAGGAATGTGGTATTGATATAGTCTATAACACGATAAAACTGAGAAACATAGTGCAAAGTGGAAGAAGTTAGTGCCAAAGACCATATATTGTATATTCTCATTAATATGAAACATCCTATATAGGCGGATCTGTGAGTCAGAAAGTAAATCAGTGATTTCCTGTGACTGGGAGTGTAGGGAGAATGATGGTTATAGATTATAATGAGTAAAAGTTTTATTTTAGGAGTGATGAAATATTTGGAATTAGTTATAATGTTTCCATGACTTGTGAATTTACTTAAATTTATTGAATTGTATTTTTTAAATGGGTGCATTTTATGTGATGTAAATATATGTCAATAAAGCCACTGAAATTTAAGGATAAAAATAAAAAAGTTATAATAAAATAGGTGGATTGGAAAAATTATGTGGCCCAGCACATGAGTTATCTTACACTAAACAGCAATTAGAAACCAGAGTGAAATGTTACATACAGATGGTGGTTAACAAAATTTGACATATCAACTAAAGTAGAACAGATAGGTAACTTCTTATCATTTTTAAGAATTGGCAGAGATATGAAGTTACTGGAATTGAAAAGTAGGTCAGTGCTTGTTTGCTAGTTTTTTATGGATATACTTTAATTTTTAATTAACTTGGAATATGAGTCAACCGTAAGGCTAGGTTCCCACACTTCATACCAGTGGAAAACTACTTTTCTCAGTTTCACCATATGCCCTTGTGAAGAAATGAAATAGAAGTATGTATAAAATATGGAAAACATTTCTTATGGAATTTTCTATTTTGTCTTAATTTTTACTCCAGATAAAGTTCATTATATAACTCTTATGTGATTGTGCCTGCTACTGTCCTGGGGAAACAAATAGGACATATGCTGTCATTTCCAAAGAACCTAACCAATAGCTTTTAAAGATAAATGAAAAATAAATAAATAAATAAATGTAAATGAGACTCTAGAACTTTTTATTATTTGATAATTATGATACTAGACTTTACTCTTATATTACAATGGGAATTCAGTTTTATAAGACAGCTAAGGATAAGATCCACTTCAGAAAGCAGTGACAGGTCCTGCTTGTGCTCCCTTTTTAGGGACTGCTGCCTGGCTAAGTCCCAGATCCATTCCTCCATCTTGGCAGGAAGTTTGACCAAGCCTCAAAAGGTTGTCACAATTTTAATTTTCTTTTTCATTGTTTAGATAACTCTAAAATACATTTCAGGCTTAATTTTAAATTGTGTCCCATCTCCTTCTCTTCTATTTTTTAATTAAAAAGTAGTAGAATTGTGGGGCGGAATCATAAGCAGATGGGTATATGCCTTTCATTACTCAAAAGCAGGTTCTCCCTCTCATGCAATCTCTCTGGCATGACACTATAAAACTTTCTGGAAAACCATCTGGTAATACATTTAAACAAAATTAAAATAACCATAGCCTTTGTCTTAGTTATTATCCATAGAGAGATCTTATCCTCTTCTAAGAACCTGGAATGTACACAAATGAACAAAAAGAGATTCATCATAAGGATTATTTATAAGAGAATGAAACTGTATTAAAATTTTAAAAATATGGCAAATGTATAATTAAATAACAAAGGAGAAGCTATTGTAA
This sequence comes from Mustela putorius furo, assembly GCF_011764305.1. Classification (NCBI taxonomy): domain Eukaryota; kingdom Metazoa; phylum Chordata; class Mammalia; order Carnivora; family Mustelidae; genus Mustela; species Mustela putorius. The sequence goes on along the minus strand of NW_025422088.1, from coordinate 2,076,835 downwards.
TGTCAGTAACATTAAGAGTCTAAGAATTTTTAATAATATAAAAAGTTCTTATGATATAACATAAAGAAAAAATACAGGATATGAAATAAGATATAATTTATATACAACTATATACGTATATTCAAGTATATATGGAGACACATATATATGTCAGTTTTATATGTAATGAAGTTATATTAAAAATGAAAAGGATAAGCATTATACTTATTTAGGATATATTTTAATTATTAATCATTAATAATTTCTGAACCATATTATCTCATGAATTGCCTCCTTTATATGGTTCCATTCCACTGGTTTTCATTTCTGCTATGTCTAAATTATTTTATCAGGAAATATATGACACAGCCAATGCTTTTCTTAGTAAGCTACCTACTGCCATGAACATGAGGGAGGTTTTGGCTAAAATGCTAGTTTAAAAAAAAAAAAGAAAAAAACTAAATAAATTTATAGATTTTTTAGTGTATTTTTGGATATTTAAGATTTCAGCTCTCTGTCCAGAGTCAAAACTGCTTAGAAATAAATTTTGGGTACACTCTGCACAAAACTATCAAATGTTATTTATCAGCCCCATATTAACTTAATCAAAATTCAGTTGATATTTTAAGGTTAATGCCACCTTAAAGAAAAACACATTTATAATGTCTCCATACTTCTAGTCCTACATAATATTCACAAATTCACGTAAGTTATAAAGAAAGTAGTAAACTAGTTACATTATGAAAAACACCCTGATTGTATTACTACAAATCTGGGGATGGTTGGCATTTCTAATTTGATTCAAGATTAATTTCTAGTTAACCAGTAATTCTCTATGACAAATTCAAGAAAGACCAAACTAAAGAAATGGCTCATGCCCCTAGTGAAAAATCTTGTGGTTGAAAACAAGTATGTGAATAAACTGATTACCAGTAATATAAATAGCAATATTACAATGAACAGTTTGATTTAATTTTTCTGCTTATTTTCTCTAATTACTGATTGACAAATCAAACCTACTCTCTAAGAATAAAGCATAAATAAGAGCTTTAAACTTATTTAGTGAAAAACTGCCTTGAAAGGATCAATTATCTAATACCATAGAAAATTAAATAAATGTGGTTTTATTAATACTGAGAAACTTTGGGTTCTTACGACTTTTGCCTGGTACTTGAAGTATTCTATGCATTTAATCTTTGCAACAACCTAATGGGTTGGTATTATTATCTTCATTTTTTTTTTAAGATTTTATTTATTTATTTGACAGACAGAGATCACAAGTAGGCAGAAAGGCAGGCAGAGAGAGAGAGGAAGAAGCAGGCTCCCTGCAGAGCAGAGAGCCCGACGTGGGGCTCGATCCCAGGACCCTGGGATCACTACCTGAGCTGAAGACAGAGGCTTTAACCCACTGAGCCACCCAGGCTCCCCTATTATCTTCATTTTAAGGTGAGAAATATAACTTAGGAAATAAATTTACTTGCCCACATTCACCCAATTAGAAATTGGAAAATACAGCTATTGAACTGTGATCAATCAACTCAAGATACCATGAAAAGGCGGGGAGAGGAACCTCTACTTCTACCTCTACTTCTACTTCTACTTCATATTCAGAGAAAAGAGGCTGAATATGAATTTTGAATTATTTTAAAATGCATAAAACATATTTACATTGAAATTTTCTCAAATATATACAAAACCAAGATGTCTACAGTTACTCTACCATGTTCATATAATGTCACCTTACCCTCTTAGGTATTCAATAATGGTTGTGTGAATGTTTTGGGAGTTGTTTGCTTGGTTGATTTGGTCTGGGGTTTGTTTGTTTGTTTGTTTGTTTGTTTTTGGCAGAAAATGAGGGAGGGGCTGAGTTTTACACCTGGTTCAGTTCAGTGTAACACCAAGGGGGCAAGAATAGGCCGCAGTCAAGTCAGAGTTAGAGTTGGTAGTGACTGGGTTTCCAGGGGTGACAGTTAAATCCCAATTGCTGCCCTCCCATATAAAGATGCGTAAATACAGAAATTTTGTGAAAGTAATAGAACAAAAAGTTGAAATTTTAGACAATCTCATCCAGATCCTTTGGTTATGGAAAGATCACAGAAAACTCTATGAAACTTCTGCATTAAAACTAATAGAACACTAATAATATTTTTCACATTTTGGAATTATCACTTTTGTCATTGCGATCATTCCAATGCAGTGACTGTTGTGTTCAAAAGAAAATCCTATCTAAGGCAGGTAACATTTTAAACACTCTAGATTTATCAGAGAAATCATATCTTACAGTATTTATAGATAAGAAATCAATAGCAAAACATTTCATCTCATTAGCATATAGAATACACTGGAAATTCTACAGTTGTTTATTTAAAACATAATAAATGAATGATCAAATAAAATAATTAAAAAAAAATCATTCCCCATCATCCTTCCACCAAGCCCTTATCACTATAAAAAGAAATTATTTTTAGAAGAAAGAAATCACACAGATTGGGTTATTTTTCTTGGATCAGAAAAAGATTTAGCAGACCCTTGTCAGTGTTCCAAGCTGTTAACTTTGATTTCATGTACTAAAAGCTGAAACTCCTATCATTAGAAAAGCAATTAATTATAAAATATTGATTGGTTAGAATGAATTCAGTTAACTTCTATTCAATTTTCTTTTCTTTGGTGGTGAAGCCAGTAATCTATAGTCTGAGGAGGTATTTTTAAAGTTTTGGGTTTTTTGTTTGCTTGTTTGTTTGTTTTTAATGCATTTGAGAGAGAGAGAGAGAAGAGCCAGAGAGAAAGCATGAGCAGGGATGAGGGCAGAGTGAGAAGTTCAAGCAGACTCCCTGCTGAGCAAGGAACCTGGTATGGGACTTGATCTCAGGACCCTCTTCCTGACGTGAGCCAAAGGCAGACTTTTAACTGACTGAGCCATGCAGGTGCCCTGTCTGAGCAACTATTAAAAAGTTGGCATTTCCTGGCATGTTGGAACCTGGAATTTACAAAACAAATAAAAGAGTTTACTCTAATTTATTTTTCATTTATAGTTTTCTAATGCATTGATTTCTGAAATGAGTTTTCATTGATTCCTCCACTTCATTTAGCAAGTCATAGCACAATAATGAATAGGCTAGCATCAAAACATAACGCTTAACTGCTGACAAATACCTAGAATGAGGTGGACTTAGGTAATATTTTCATTTTTTGTTTTTTGAGGGGGAGGAACGTGCTTATATCGCAAAGAGACAAATTGTAGGTAAGGACAGACAGACAATGTAGATAAGCCCTCATGGAGTACCTTATTATGTTTGGCCCTTGACAAGTGTTTTGGCCCATTTATATGCTCCAAGTTTATCTGTTTTTAGCTAATTAGCTTTTTATTCCATTAAATCCTTCCTTTTTTTTTTTTTTGCAAATTTTAATTTTTTATTTTTTATAAACATATATTTTTAGCCCCAGGGGTACAGGTCTGTGAATCACCAGGTTTACACACTTCACAGCACTCACCAAAGCACATACCCTCCCCAATGTCCATAATCCCACCCCCTTCTCCCAAACCCCCTCCCCCCAGCAACCCTCAGTTTGTTTTGTGAGATTAAGAGTCACTTATGGTTTGTCTCCCTCCCAATCCCATCTTGTTTCATTGATTCTTCTCGTACCCACTTAAGCCTGGTGCCACTCTGGAAAACAGCATGGAGTTTCCTCAAAATGTTAAATCCTTCCTTTTAATTGATAAATATTAATATTGAAAGGTAACCTGTAGATAATAACTATTTTAAAAGAAACAAATCTGTGTCTAATATTTCCCTTAAATAATTATTGAAAATTTACTTACCAAATCAGGGTTTTTAAATATTGTGAAAGCTGGTAGTCTGGGTGGCTCAGTGGGTTAAGCCTCTGCCTTTGGCTCAGGTCATGATCTCAGGGTCCTGGAATCGAGGCCCGCATCGAGCTCTCTGCTCAGCAGGGAGCCTGCTTCCCCCTCTCTCTCTGCCTCTCTCTGCCTACTTGTGATCTGTCTCTCTCTCTGTCAACTAATTAATAAAATCTTTAAAAAATAAAAAAAACAAATATTATAAAAGGTATAAATGAAACTTTATGTAAGATTTTTGAAGAACTATAAAAATATCCAAAGAATGGTCAAACTAAAATGAAGCTGTAATCACAAGATAAACAGAAAGATGGCAAAAGGGGGGAAATTCAGACAAGAACGAAAAATACTGTCAGAAAATCAGATGTGAAAAATCATCGTGTTTTCCACTGCTCCTCTGAGCACTCACAGTTGAAGCTTCATGTTTATGTATGAGTTAATTTTTAACTCATTAATTTTAATTAGTATGTCTATCTTCTCTACCAGGCTGTAAATTTCACTAATTCAAGCACAACATCACCTTTTACTCAGTATTTCCTCTCCCAAGACTAGCCCTGTTACCTACACAGGATTATTCCTCAGTATAAGGTTTTTAGACCCATCAGGAAAGCACCAAAATGCTCACTATTTGGGACAAATGTTAAATACAAGTTAAAAAGGAAGCATTAAGATTTCCAAGGACCAAATTGCCTAGGTAAGTATTGTTACCGTATGTATTAGGACAACTGCTTATAAGCTAAACAGCAATGCAAGAAACAAGAGAACATACAACCCATCAAAAGCAACCAAATCAATGAGCTGCAAGACTAGATTATTACCAGGACATGGTCCATATAACATTCAAGATTATGACTAAATAAATAATATATATTAGTACTTTATTGGTAATTTCTATGATATGCTAGAGGGTTATACCCACCCCAGAAGAGATTTCTTTAATTCTCCAAAATTCTATGTCATAATTATTTTCATCATGTTATCAGTGATATTAAAGTTCACTAACCTAAAGGTATCTATCCCAACATAGAAATAACATGTGGCAAAAACATGCTTTAAACTTCAGTTAAGTGAATTTAGTCAGTATTATTTCTACCATATCATGCTTTCATTATAGCTAAAATAAATCTTTATTGTTGCCATTTCATAAAAGAATAAAGAGATAGAGTGTTTTTGTACTGGTTTCTGCAAGGTTGAAGTTAGAGCCTAGAAGAGGTATCATTCTCTAGCCTCTAGTTAAGAGCATTGTACTGTACTGATGCTGGCAAAAGATAATTTTCACAGAAACTAAAAAGTAAAATTAAATTCATATTAATGTAAAAAGGCAATTATGGATATTCCACTTTCAAGCATGATAATCAGTCTTGATTCATGTTACTTTTTTTTTCAATTGCTTACAATGATACAGATAAGCCCTTTTCCCTCTATGACATAAAATGCACAAGGTCCAGGAAAAAGGAATTCACCCTTAGAAATTCCTAGACAATTAGTCTCAAGAATAAAGTCTATACAGATGGCAGAAAATTCTTCACCTTTGAGAGGTGAAAACGAATAGTTTAAAAGTATGTCACCACAGATGAAATTATTTTGGTAAATAAAAACTACTAATTGTTATTTAAAATCTAATTTGTTTCCATTTCATTTTGAAAAGTCCTTCTCACACAAGAGACACAGACCAATACCTAGAGACGGACTTTGTTATTTAAATGATTCATTCCTATACACAGGAAATATTAGTCTCTCTTGTGGTGTTATTGGATGTACTTTTCACTAGATAATTGCTGATTTTCTTCCTACTAGTGTTATTAGTTAATAAAATCATGATATTGACAGCTTAAATTGTTCATATTGAATGGTTTTTATTTTTCTTCAGTTACATCAGTTTACTTTATGTATTTTGAAGCTCCGTTGTTAGGTACATATTTTATAGTTGCTGTATTTTCTTTTTTTTTTAATTTTTTATTTTTTATAAATATATATTTTTATCCCCAGGGGTACAGGTCTGTGAATCACCAGGTTTACACACTTCACAGCACTCACCAAAGCACATACCCTCCCCAATGTCCACAATCCCACCCCCTTCTCCAAAACCCCCTCCCCCCAGCAACACAGTTTGTTTTGTGAGATTAAGAGTCACTTATGGTTTGTCTCCCTCCCAATCCCATCTTGTTTCTTTGATTCTTCTCCTACCCACTTAAGCCCCCATGTTGCATCACCACTTCCTCATATCAGGGAGATAATATGATAGTTGTCTTTCTCTGCTTGACTTTTTTCACTAAGCATGATATGCTCTAGTTCCATCCATGTTGTCGCAAATGGCAATATTTCATTTCTTTTGATGGTTGCATAGTATTCCATTGTGTATATATACCACATCTTCTTGATCCATTCATCTGTTGATGGACATCTAAATTCTTTCTATAGTTTGGCTATTGTGGACATTGTTGCTATAAACATTCGGGTGCATGTGCCCCTTTGGATCACTATGTTTGTTTCGTTAGGGTAAATACCCAATAGTGCAATTGCTGGGTCATAGGGCAGTTCTATTTTCAACATTTTGAGGAAACTCCATGCTGTTTTCCAGAGTGGCTGAACCAGCTTGCATTCCCACCAACAGTGTAGGAGGGTTCCCCTTTCTCCGCATCCTCGCCAGCATCTGTCATTTCCTGACTTGTTGATTTTAGCCATTCTGACTGGTGTGAGGTGATATCTCATTGTGGTTTTGATTTGTATTTCCCTGATGCCAAGTGATATGGGACACTTTTTCATGTGTCTGTTGGCCATCTGGATGTCTTCTTTGCAGAAATGTCTGTTCATGTCCTCTGCCCATTTCTTGATTGGATTATTTGTTCTTTGGGTGTTGAGTTTGCTAAGTTCTTTATAGATTCTGGGCTCTAGTCCTTTATCTGATATGTCGTTTGCAAATATCTTCTCCCAGTCTTTCAGTTGTCCTTTGATTTTGTTAACTGTTTCCTTTGCTGTGCAAAAGCTTTTGATCTTGATGAAATCCCAATAGTTCATTTTTGCCCTTGCTTCCCTTGCCTTTTGCGTTGTTCCTAGGAAGATGTTGCTGCAGCTGAGGTCGAAGAGGTTTCTACCTGTGTTCTCCTCAAGGATATTGATGGATTCCTTTCACACATTGAGGTCCTTCATCCATTTTGAGTCTATTTTTGTGTGTGGTGTAAGGAAATGGTCCAATTTCATTTTTCTGCATGTGGCTGTCCAGTTTTCCCAGCACCATTTATTGAAAAGGCTGTCTTTTTTCCATTGACATTCTTTCCTGCTTTGTCGAAGATTAGTTGACTGTAGAGTTGAGGGTCTATTTCTGGGCTCTCTATTCTGTTCCATTGATCTATGTGTCTGTTTTTGTGCCAGTACCATCCTGTCTTAATGATGACAGCTTTGTAATAGAGCTTGAAGTCCGGAATTGTGATGCCACCAACGTTGGCTTTCTTTTTCAATATCCCTTTGGCTATTCGAGGTCTTTTCTGGTTCCATATAAATTTTAGAATTATTTGCTCCATTTCTTTGAAAAAGATGGATGGTACTTTGATAGGAATTGCATTAAATGTGTAGATTGCTTTAGGTAGCATAGACATTGTCACAATATTTATTCTTCCAATCCAGGAGCATGGAACATTTTTCCATTTCTTTGTGTCTTCCTCAATTACTTTCATGAGTACTTTATAGTTCTCTGAGTATAGATTCTGTGCCTCTTTGGTTAGGTTTATTCCTAGGTATCTCATGGTTTTGGGTGCAATTGTAAATGGGATTGACTCCTTAATTTCTCTTTCTTCTATCTTACTGTTGGTGTAGAGAAATGCAACTGATTTCTGTGCATTGGTTTTATATCCTGACACTTTACTGAATTCCTGTACAAGTTCTAGCAGTTTTGGAGTGGAGTTTTTTGGGTTTTCCACATATAGTATCATATCATCTGCGAAGAGTGATAATTTGACCTCTTTTGCCATTTTGGATGCCTTTAATTTGCTTTTGTTGTCTGATTGCCGAGGCTAGGACCTCTAGTACTATGTTGAATAGCAGTGGTGATAATGGACATCCCTGCCGTGTTCCTGACTTTAGCGGAATAGCTTTCAGTTTTTCTCCATTAAGAATGATATTTGCGGTGGTTTTTTCATAGATGGCTTTGATGATATTGAGGTATGTGCCCTCTATCCCTACACTTTGAAGGGTTTTGATCAGGAAGGGATGCTGTACTCTGTCAAATGCTTTTTCAGCATCTATTGAAAGTATCATATGGTTCTTGTTCTTTCTTTTATTGATGTGTTGTATCACACTGACTGATTTGCAGATGTTGAACCAACCTTGCAGCCCTGGAATAAATCCCACTTGGTCGTGGTGAATAATCCTTTTAATGTACTGTTGAATCCTATTGGCTAGTATTTTGTTGAGTATTTTCGCATCTGTGTTCATCAAAGATATTGGTCTATAGCTCTCTTTTTTGATGGTATCCTTGTCTGGTTTTGGGATCAAGGTGATGCTGGCCTCATAAAATGTGTTTGGAAGTTTTCCTTCCATTTCTATTTTTTGGAACAGTTTCAGGAGAATAGGAATTAGTTCTTCTTTAAATGTTTGGTAGAATTCCCCCGGGAAGCCGTCTGGCCCTGGGCTTTTGTTTGTTTGGAGAATTTTAATGACTGTTTCAATCTCCTTACTGGTTGTGGGTCTGTTCAGGCTTTCTACTTCTTCCTGGTTCAGTTGTGGTAGTTTATATGTTTCTAGGAGTGCATCCATTTCTTCCAGATTGTCAAATTTGTTGGCGTAGAGTTGCTCATCGTATGTTCTTATAATAGTTTGTATTTCTTTGGTGTTAGTTGTGATCTCTCCTCTTTCCTTCATGATTTTATTTATTTGGGTCCTTTCTCTTTTCTTTTTGATAAGTCGGGCCAGGAGTTTATCAATTTTATTAATTCTTTCAAAGAACCAGCTCCTAGTTTTGTTGATTTGCTCTATTGTTTTTTTGGTTTCTATTTCATTGATTTCTGCTCTGATCTTTATGATTTCTCTTCTCCTGCTGGGCTTAGGGTTTCTTTCTTGTTCTTTCTCCAGCTCCTTTAGGTGTAGGGTTACGTTGTGTACCTGAGACCTTTCTTGTTTCTTGAGAAAGGCTTGTACCGCTATATATTTTCCTCTCAGGACTGCCTTTGTTGTGTCCCACAGATTTTGAACCGTTGTATTTTCACTATCATTTGTTTCCATGATTTTTTTCAATTCTTCTTTAATTTCCCGGTTGACCCATTCATTCTTTAGAAGGATGCTGTTTAGTCTCCATGTATTTGGGTTCTTTCCAAACTTCCTTTTGTAGTTGAGCTCTAGAGCATTGTGGTCTGAAAATATGCAGGGAATGATCCCAATCTTTTGATACCGGTTGAGTCCTGATTTAGGACCGAGGAGGTGATCTATTCTGGAGAATGTTCCATGTGCACTAGAGAAGAATGTGTATTCTGTTGCTTTGGGATGAAATGTTCTGAATATATCTGTGATGTCCATCTGGTCCAGTGTGTCGTTTAAGGCCTTTATTTCCTTGCTGATCTTTTGCTTGGGTGATCTGTCCATTTCAGTGAGGGGAGTGTTAAAGTCCTCTACTATTATTGTATTATTGTTGATGTGTTTCTTTGATTTTGTTATTAATTGGTTTATATAGTTGGCTACTCCCACGTTGGGGGCATAGATATTTAAAATTGTTCGATCTTCTTGTTGGACAGACACTTTGAGTATGATATAGTGTCCTTCCTCATCTCTTATTATAGTCTTTGGCTTAAAATCTAATTCCTTAAAATCTAATTTCTGATATAAGGATTGCCACTCCTGCTTTCTTCTGATGTCCATTAGCATGGTAAATTCTTTTCCACCCCCTCACTTTAAATCTGGAGGTGTCTTCGGGCTTAAAATGAGTTTCTTGGAGGCAACATATAGATGGGTTTTGTTTTTTTATCCATTCTGATAGCCTGTGTCTTTTGACAGGAGCATTTAGCCCATTAACATTCAGGGTAACTATTGAGAGATATGAATTTTGTGCCATTGTATTGCCTGTAAGGTGACTGTTACTGTATATGGTCTCTGTTCCTTTCTGATCTACCACTTGTAGGCGCTCTCTTTGCTTAGAGGACCCCTTTCAATATTTCCTGTAGAGCTGGTTTGGTGTTTGCAAATTCTTTCAGTTTTTGTTTGTCCCAGAAGCTTTTAATCTGTCCTTCTATTTTCAATGATAGCCTAGCTGGATATACTATTCTTGGCTGCATGTTTTTCTCCTTTAGTGATCTGAAAATATCATGCCAGCTCTTTCTGGCCTGCCAGGTCTCTGTGGATAAGTCAGCTGCCAATCTAATATTTTTACCATTGTATGTTACAGACTTCTTTTCCCGGGCTGCTTTCAGGATTTTCTCTTTGTCACTGAGACTTGTAAATTTTACTATTAGGTGACGGGGTGTGAGCCTATTCTTATTGATGTTGTGGGGCGTTTTCTGAACCTCCTGAATTTTGGTGCTCGTTCCCTTTGCTATATTGGGGAAATTCTCCCCAATACTTCTCTCCAGTATACCTTCTGCTCCCCTCTCTCTTTCTTCTTCTTCTGGAATCCCAATTATTCTAATGTTGTTTCGTCTTATGGTGTCACTTATCTCTCGTATTCTCCCCTCGTTGTCCAGTAGCTGTTTGTCCCTCTTTTGCTCAGCTTCTTTATTCTCTGTCATTTGGTCTTCTAGATCACTAATTCTTTCTTCTGCCTCATTTATCCTAGCAGTGAGAGCCTCCATTTTTGATTGCACCTCATTAATAGCTTTTTTGATTTCAACTTGGTTAGATTTTAGTTCTTTTATTTCTCCAGAAAGGGCTTTTATATCTCTCGAGAGGGTTTCCTCTAATATCTTCCATGCCTTTTTCGAGCCCGGCTAGAACCTTGAGAATTGTCATTCTGAACTCTAGATCTGACATATTACCAATGTTTGTATTGATTAGGTCCCTAGCCTTTGGTACTGCCTCTTGTTCTTTTTTTTGTGTTGAATTTTTTCCGTCTTGTCATTTTGTCCAGATAAGCGTATATGAAGGAGCAAGTAAAATTCTAAAAGGGTGGTAACAACCCCAGGAATATATGCTTTAGAAGAGATCCCAAATCGTGAGGGGGTAGAAAGGGGATAAAAAGAGGTTCAAAAAGGAAGAAAGAAAAAAAAAAAGAAAAGAAAGGAATTAAAAAAAGAAAACAAATAAGAAAAATATAAAAAAGAAAAATATATATATTGGATAAACTAGTTAAAAAACGTTAAAAAAGAAAAAGGTAAAAGTTAAAAAAGAATTACCAGAAGGTGAGAAAAAAAACAAAAAATGAAAATGAAAAAAATCAATTTAACTGCAAGACTAAAAAAAATCACAGGGAAAAAGCCATGAGTTCCGTGCTTTGCTTTCTCCTCCTCTGGAATTCTGCTGCTCTCCTTGGTATTGAACCTGCACTCCTTGGTAGGTGAACTTGGTCTCGGCTGGATTTCTTGTTGATCTTCTGGGGGAGGGACCTGTTGTAGTGATTCTCAAGTGTCTTTGCCCCAGGGGGAATTGCACCGCCCTTACCAGGGGCCGGGGTGAGTAATCTGCTTGGGTTTGCTTTCAGGAGCTTTTGTTCCCTGAGCGCTTTCCATAGAGTTCCGGAGGACGGGAATACAAATGGCGGCCTCCTGGTCTCCGGCCCGGAGGAGCCGAGAGCCCAGGGCCCCACTCCTCAGTGCGCCCTCACGCGCTCCGAGCTCACGGAGCCTGCGATCGGTTCAAGGTCACCCCGAGCTGCAAGCTTACTGTCAGCTCTGTCTCTGTAGCTGGCTTTCCCATTCCAATACCCGCAAGCTCTGCGACACTCAGACACCCCCGATCCTTCTGTGACCCTGCAGGACCTGAGGCCACGCTGACCCCGCGTGGGCTTTGCCCCGGTTTAGCCTCTGGAGCGATGTCCCTCAGTGGAACAGACTTTTAAAAGTCCTGATTTTTTGCGCCGTTGCTCCGCCGCTTGCCGGGAGCCGGCCCCTCCCCCCGGGTCTATCTTCCCATCGCTTTGGATTCACTTCTCCGCCGGTCCTACCTTTCAGAAAGTAGTTGTTTTTGTTTCCAGAATTGCTGTTCTTCTTCTCTTCGATCTGCCGATGGATTTTCAGGTGTTTGCAATCTTTAGATAAGCTATCTAGCTGATCTCCAGCTAGCTGAAGTAGTCCCAGCCTGCTACTTCTCCGCCATCTTGACTCCGCCCCTAGTTGCTGTATTTTCTTAATGGATCAATACTATCACCATTATGAAAACACTTCACAAGATGAGGAAACTAAGACTTACGAAAACTAAGTAATTTTCCAAAGCTGCTCTTCCAATTCACAAGCTGTTTGCAAAGTCCACATTCTTTCCACATTTCCACTGACCTCCAAGAAGAAATTCTACATTTATTTTTGCACATTTCATTATGCAAACTGCTAAGTGCATATACCAAATCTAATGGTAAAAAATCATTCTATGTGAGTTTTGACTGGGAGAATTACTGATGTATTTATATTTTTTTTTCTAAAGACTTCAGAGCATAATAAGAAAATATTGTTTATTTTAGAAACAAAACACTAAATCACAACATTAAAATTTGTTGTATACCAGTCGCACTGTTTCAATATAATTCACTTAACAGCCTCAACAAGTCTTAAATGACAAAAGGAAACGGATTTTACTTGAGAAATGATACATGGAATAAGTTAGTAAAGAATGGGACAAAAGAAGAGAAAAAAATAAAAAAATTTAAAAAAAAGAAGAGAAAAACTGATTTGGGCTATGTGTGTGTGTGTGTATGTGTGTGTGTGTGTGTGTATTCCACATATAGGAGTATATATGGAATATATATAAGAATACATATTGGAATATACACCCAATGGTGATTTTGAACTCACAACCCAGATATCAAGATTTACATACAGGGAGGCATCCCTGGAATAAATGCATTTTTAATCTTCATTAAAAATATACAATACAGGGACGCCTGGGTGTCTCAGTTGGTTAAGCAGCTGCCTTCAGCTCAGGTCATGATCCCGGCGTCCTGGGATCGAGTCCCGCATCGGGCTCCTTGCTCGGCAGGGAGCCTGCTTCTCCCTCTGCCTCTGCCTGCCATTCTGTCTGCCTGTGCTCGCTCTCTCCCCCTCTCTCTCTGATAAATAAATAAAATCTTTAAAAAATACATATACAATACAGATTTATTTCCTGAAAACCTCTACATAAATCTCTACAGTAACAAAACAAATCTAATGTGATTAATGGCCTGGTTATCTCTATACTTAAACTATGCTTCCCCTTCCCCTTTTTTTGCACTTATAATTCAAGAGACTTATTACTCCATTTTATGAGTGTATTTAAAAACCGCTTCAGTTAGCACTTTACCTCATTGGATTGTTTGGGGTTGATTAATTAAAATGTCTTTGAGAGATGGGGTCTGTAAATGGTAATGACCACATAAAGTTCATTAGACCAGTCCTATTGTGGATAATACAGTCAAAGTAATTTCTGTAGACAAGTGTCTTGCTCACATGCATGGAACTCTCACTACCTACTTAGGCAGCTTTTCTACAATTTACTTTTATGGTTTTCAGTTTCAATTGGATTTTATAGACTTAATGGCTTGGGAAATGATTATGGGTAGCAATAATTCAGAATTGACCTTTCAGAGTTACCTGCTTTTTGATTGGTTTAGTTAGAAATGCCTCTAATTGAATTTGTCAACAACAAAAATATGTGCACTAACAGCTGCTGACTTACATTTTATAATTATTATTATGTTAGATAAATATTTAAGTAGTTAAGAAAACCATGACAGTAACACAAAGTCAGTGTGTCTCTGAAAATATTTCACATTCAGATTAATTGTGCTTCTTTGTGAAGGAAAGCCTTTGGGAACGAGTTAAAATAAAATTGCAATGAACTGATATTTGAATGCTTGCATAGGACATATTAGAAATATATAAAGGTAATTAGATTGTATACATATACATATTTAGAAGTAGAAGTCAATCCTAGCCACAACTTTAAAATGAGAATCATTGTGAGATTTAATTTCTGTACATGCAAAGCAGTTCATACACTCCCAGTTACTTTACATATAGTAAATTTTTTAAAACACAAAATTCAATGAACTATGCACTACTATGACATAGATTAGTCTATTTTGTCTATGTGAAAGTGAGGCAGAGAAAGTTTAATTTTTCGCTCAAACTCACAGTGCCAGGAAGTAATAAAGGATAGAGAAAACGGTTGTGTGTTTTTTTTCCTCAACTTGATTCTAGGGGCAGATATCTTAATCTTACATCACACTAGAACACAACAGACACTCCATAATTGTAAGCTTTTTGCCTCTCTTCTATTTTCTCCCAATATTATGTAACGAATGTTTTCTGAAGAGGAAGCTTTCTAGAAGGAAAAGGAAGGCTTCACAGAGGAAGCGGTAAAAAACTTGATCTACAGGAAAGATACAATTAAGATAGGCAGATGAGAAAATGAAGAGCATTCTTAGCAAGATAGAGTGTATGGTGATGCCAAGTTTGGAGGGAGAACTAAGCTTATCAAGTATATGAAAGATTGAGGACCCTGAAATTAGGAAGGTTAATTAGGAAGGTAAATTAGGGAGATTTAGGAGATAAAAAGATAAGAGATAAGGCAAGCTCAATGGATAAAATGCCTTAAAAAGCTAGGTAGAGTATATTAGCTTTGACTTGAGAGCAGATAGATGTCTGAAAACAGTGACATGTAGTCACTATTAATGGAATAAATTAATAAAAGGTAAACATCATATTAGTGTCAATAGAGGTATTAACCTTTTTTATACTTTTATTTTCTTCATTTGTAAAATAATGAAATAACGGGCATTATCTCAAAGAACTATTGCAAGCATTGATGAATGTATAAAAAACACATAATCAAATGTTTGAGGCACTAAGTGATATACTTGCAGCGTCTGCTAAAATTATTATTTTAATAGAAGTTACAGAAGAAAAAGGAGGAGGAAAAAGAGGAGGAGAAGGGAGAAAAGGAAGGGGGAAGCACAACAGAGGCCAGCAGCATGTACCATCATGATAGAATCTTATAAATGGATATTCTCTGATGGGACTTAGGAACTGAGCAAGTTTTAGGATACAACATACCACAAAGTTCTTTTGATATATTTCATCTTTGGGTTACCTCTAGGTAAAACTTAGATGTCCTCTTATGCTGTTCTCAAGATTCCATGCAAAATGTGTCTCCTATATATCATTCTACTTACCTGTTCACTGGTACTAGCCCTGATAGATGGCAAACATTTGAATCTGCCTCTCCTGAGCCACCCGGCTACAGTCACTGCCATCCTCCTGTGTGTGTCCTTTTCCTCAGAACTTTGTTACAGACTATCAATCTGGAGTAAGACATGTAGTTGATAAGGCTTAACGTAGTCTGCCAAATGGTGATGTAAATTTGGTTTGTAGGTAAACATAATAAATATTTTCTTCATCTTAATGAGTATTAGAAACAAATGCTAGGGGTGCCAGGGTGGTTCAGTTACATAAGCATTAAGCCCTTGATTTCAGCTCAGGTCATGATCTCAGGGTCATGGGATCATGTCCTGCAGCAGGCTCCAGGCTCAGCAGGGAGTCTTCTCAGGATTCCCTCTCCCTCCCCCTTGGCCCACACACACTCATGCTGTCTAAATAAGAAAATAAATAAATCTCTTTTTAAAATGTTTATTTTTTCCATTAGTTATGTTAAAATTTCTTTTAAAACACATTTCTTTATAGTCATCCATTTAGATTAATGGGTTATGACCATTTGAATAAATAGAAATATATTATCTAAAGAGATATAGATAAATAATATAGATATAGATAGATACCTAGATACATTAATACATGGATAGGTTCTTCTTTAGTAGAATGCCAAGTAATAAATGCGGAGGAAATTATTAAGTTTTAAAATCATCGGTGGAGGCTACAAGCAATGGCTGTTTGAGAAAGCACATATTTTATTTTATTTTTTTTTAATTCACCTCACAATTTTATTTTATTTGTTTAGTATGCTTTACACCCAACACAGAGCTTGAACTCACCATCCTGAGACCAAGTATCACATGTTTTACTGACTGAGCCGGCCAGGTACCTCAAGAAAGAACAGAAAATTTACAGTTTCGAAGAATCTCTCATGAGGTACCTATTAATTTTGAAAGGAAAATTGTAATTGAAAAGTGGAGAACCTTGTAGACTGTTTCTAGGTTTGTTGGTTTCTTTCTTTCTTTCTCTCTCTCTTTCTTTCTTTTTTTTTTTTTCTTTCTAAGATTTTATTCCATTTATTTGAGAGAGAGAGCACAACAAGGGTAGCAGCAAGCAGAGGAAGAGGGAGAAGCAGTCTCACTGAACCAGGAGCCAGACGGGCTGATCCCAGCCTCCTGGGTTCATGACCTGAGCTAAAGGAAGACGCTTAACAACTGAGCCACCCAGGTGATCCAGTTTATTGATTTATTTCTTGTGCAAATATCATTGCTAGGGACATAATAAAAATGCCTCCTCCAGGGGGCATGCGTATGGTTCAGTCAGTTAAGTAACTGACTCTTTATTTCCATCACGTCATGATCTCAGGGTCCTGAGATGGAGCCCCATGTTAGGCTCTGTGTTCAATGCAGAGTTTGGTTGTTCCTCTCCCTCTGCTCCTCCCCCGCCTCCCAAATAAATAAATTAATTAAACCTTAAAAAAGAAGAAGAAGAAAAAAAGGAAAAAAAAATGCCTCCTCCTGGGGCGCCTAGGTGGCTCAGTGGATTAAGCCTCTGCCTTCAGCTCAGGTCATGATCCCAGAGTCCTGGGATCGAGCCCCACATCGGGTTCTCTGCTCAGCAGGGAGCCTGCTTCTCCCTCTCCCTCTGCCTGCCTCTCTGCCTGCTTGTGATCTCTTTTTCTGTCAAATAGATAAATAAAATCTTTAAAAAAAAAAATGCCTCCTCCTGCACATTTATAAACATTTCTTCCAGGAATGGAAATTGTGTGTCATGGGTTACGCACATTGTTAGCCCAGTAAGAAAATACCACATTGTTTCCTAAACTGATTGTTCCAATCTTATATTCCCACAAAATTCCCATTGTTACATAAGTTCATTAACAATTAGCGATGATGACAGATTTTCAGTTTTGTCAATCTGGTGGGCACAGAAATATTTCTCATTATGTTTTGACCTGTATCTATCGTATTGCTATCATCTTTTCAAATAGGTATGAGACATGCATCCATTTTTGAAATTCCTGCTTGTGACTTTGGGGTTTTTTTTGTTTTTTTGTTTGTTTTTGTTTTTTTGCTGCTGGCTTATCCTTTTGTCTATTAATTCTCAGAAGTCCTTTTATTATACTGAATTCAGCTTAAGATTTTGAAGATTGAAATTATAATCATCTCATCATTTGGAAAAGTTATTGATTTATTGTTAATAAGAAAAAATATTTTCTACATTATAAAAGGAACCATTTTATAATAAAATATTAAAAAGAACGATTCAGCTTTATTTGGGGAATTTTTCTCTGCTTAAACCAACAGTCTTGGTCCAACACAACAGCATCCCCTTAGTTTAGAAACACATCTGTATTGTTTGATTTCACATTTATTATGCCATAAGAATATTTTCAGAAATAGATGCTCATCACTTAATATCAACAACTGGAAAATTCTATCTTTCATTACGCTTATCCACTTACAAATTCCTTCTTTTATCTGAAGTTAAATCATTATCTTAATCATCCTATCACAAGTGTTATCCCTTCTATGAAGTTTTACTAGACTTATACACATCAGTATGGTTCTTCTAAACTCTGTAAACCCACAGAAATTTGTTTCTTGTATCAAGTTTGCTGTTTTCTTATTGAACAGCAACTACCCTAGCATACACACATACTCTGATAGATCCATCTCTACCCATTATGAAAATGTGAGATACTTAATCTTGTAATGCTGTAATGCTGCTTTCCAAGTGTGTTCATTGGCATTTGAGAGTGTTGGCCATAGGGTTTCTAAAGAAAATATGAGAGGATGCTTGAGTGACTCAGTCAGTTAAGCATCTGACTGTTGATTTTAGCTCAGGTCATGATCTCTGGGTCCTCGTGTTGAGCCCCATGTTGGGCTCCTTGCTCAGCAGGGAGTCTGTTTGTCCCTCTCCCTCTGCACCTCCCATTGCTTGTGTTCTTTCTCTCAAATAAATAAAATCTTTAAGAAAAGGAAAAAAAAAGTGTGAGGCACTAGAAAATCAAACACTCACAGACTACTCACACCTTATGACCTTGAGGAAAATGAACTAGATAGAAGATGAAAGAAGCCCATGGACTTTTCTTCCTTCTTGTAGCTGAGCTACAAGAAGGAATTTTCTTGGGTCCTCTATAACATGTGTGTCACAGAGTTAACCAAACCTGGACATCTGTAGCTTCTTTCTTATTGGTGTGTCTGATGAAAAGCCACTATTGTTTAAGGTAATTGTGGTCTCATATCTCTTACTTGTTTCTGATGTGCTGCTCTCATATATACTATTCTAATTTATTGGCATGTGCAAATGACAATGAATAAATGGTTGTTGAATAAGAACAACAGAGAATCACTTTGCCTCTCAAACCTGAATGCTACTAATTTCTGCTAATATGACAAAAATATTGGTACCTGCTTTGAAAAATAACTGGAAGAGAAATAAGGCCATTATATTGCATACACTAAAACCATCCTACATAAGTTTTACACACTGGGTATTTAATTTTAAACTATAGCTATAATTTATTATAGTTTATGTAGATTAGGCAACAGTTAAGATTTATATTGTCTAAGTCTTATTTTAGCCTCTAGAATGAATAAAATACAAAAACTGGACCCAAAAGCTGAATCCCATTTTAGAAATTATTTTTCCATTAATTGTTTTCTAGTTCTCAATAATTCACTATTGTAGAGCAGAAAACCCACTGAATTACATGGTTGTAATGAGTTGCTCCTTTAGCATTTTCTGCCTCAGTATTTAATGCCTCAAAAAAAAAAAGCAACTGATATTGACTTTATATAAAGCTGCCTTTGAATGCTATTGTGTTTTGCCTCAGAAAATAATATTGTACAAAAAGTATATACTCTTTCTCCAAATTTTAAAAGTTAAAGTAAAATGAAAATGATATATTTTATGTATGTATTTATACAAGAAAGTCCTACAAACTTTTTTATAGATTATGTATTTTATAAAGATTAATCGCAGTAAACCCTAGTTAGATTTCCATAATCACTAAATGTATATAAATATATAATGTTATGGCTCATTTTATTTTATTTTTTTAAGATTTTATTATTTATTTCAAGCAGAGAAAGAGAGCATGAGCCAGGGTGAGAGGCAGAGAGAAGCAGGCTCCCAGCTGAGCAGAGACCCCAATGGGGGACTTGGTCCCAGGACCCTGAGATCATGACCTGAGCTGAAGGCAGATGCGTAACAGACTGAGCCACCCAGGCACCCCAATATCACTCATTTTAAATCTATAACAGATAACATACATAGTTCTAACATTTGCCTCAGAGATCAAAAGCCACAATATTTCAAAAGTTCTTCGTCACTTCAGGAATTTTAAATATCATTATAGAAGTCAATAATTATCCATTGGCCTTATGAAAAAGATATTCCCTAAAACCCCACCTTGTGATTTCCATGTAGAACCTAAGCCATATCTTAGCTACATTCCACTCCTCCTACAAAGTTATGTAAAGGAGATATTAAGATTCCACTGGGAAAAGAGCCTGGGCCACTCCACCATGCCACCGATGCACATGCCTGTGAAATGGGGTATTACATATTTTAAAATAAAGACTTATTTTCCCTCAGCAAAAACAAAATCAGTTCTTATCATTTCTACCATGCACTTGAAGAAATGAAAGCCCTGCCTTTTTTCTCTAAATAAATCTAATGTCTATGTTTTTGCTTTCAGATATTTCACAAACCTCCATACTTACTGTTCCTTCCAGTGTTCCCGCACATAGTTCATTGTTAGACCACAAGCTGCACACACTTTTTTTCTGATAAAGTATGAGTGTTGCTATGGAGTTATATAAAATCTATATTCTTCAACTTATAAAGTTCTAAGTTTGCTTTTCTATTAGCTACTATCACTCATATACTATATTGCATTGCAAGTTAGGGCCTAAGTAAAAATGCTTAAGTACGTACATCCTAAGAGCAAAACAAAAGAAAGACAGGCATGAGGGAAAAAAAAAGAAAATCCAGTTAAGAAAGGTAAGACATTTGGGTGCCTGATAGGTCAGTTGGTTGAGTGTCTCCCTTCAGCTCAGGTCTGGATCTTGGGGTCCTAGGATCAAGCTCCGAGTCAGGCTCCCTGCTCCACAGGGAACCTGCTTGTCTCTTTGACCCTCCCCCTGCTCATGTTCACTCTCTCTCTCTCTCTCTTTCAAATAAATAAAATCTTTTAAAAAAGGGAAGACATTCTGTACATCCATGGTAGATATGCCCATGCTCATTCTTCAACAAAATATTGCTTTAGTTTTATCTTCAAAATAATATTTTAAAACAATGTCTGGGAATTGTTTCAAATTCACATTTTTTTAAACAAAATGAGAACTTTAATTTGTATACTTTAATTATTTTGATTTAATGGAAAAGCATATTATTTATTTTTGTCATGTGTACTTCCTATGTTTTTATATTAACACCTGATGTATATTCAATCATTTCAGAATGTATTTTCAAATGTTTTATGAAAGTAACATTTGCATTATCACTATCATGAAATGTTTTTAATGAAATATAATAAATATCATAATAATACATAATTAAATTGTGATAAGCATTTGTTATGATTACTCCAAGCATTCTTCAAGTCCCACATTGGGCGTGTCTATCTATAGATAGATAGATAGATAGATAGATAGATAGATAATAGCTTTTAGGAGCACTCTTCTGGGTCAGTCAGTGGCGCATGTGACTCTTGATATCAGGGTAGTGATTTCAAGCCCCATGTTGGTTATAGAAATAACTAAAAAAAAAGTGATCTTTAAAAAAACAAAATATTAATATTTGTATTTCCATAGTTCTCTTAAAATTAATTCCAGATTAAGTATGCATAAGATTTTATAAATAGAATTGTATATAGGCCAGCTGCTTCTGAAGGCAGGTTTTCCCCAAAAGGAAGGCAGGTTTTCCCCAGAAAAGGAGTTCTATTTGTCATTTCTTACATTTTATTGCTCCATGTGACAGCCTGCTGCCTTGAGAAAACACCATCCTTTAGAAATAAAACTTGTATGATTACAAATTCACAATCCTTTTGTAGTAATTATACAATTAACTGTCATAATGTCATACTTTAAAATACGGTAAATGCTGTATTCAGCACTATAACGAGATGTCCCAATTCACTATTTCCAAATGTTTCATCTTTTATCCATTCACTCATTTCTACTTTTCTCCAACTCCCTATAGAAATACTGACATTTTATGATTATTAAACAATTTCACCTGAGAATTACAAATACCAAAATATGTATATTTGAACACAATGATAAAACAAACCATTTGACAGATTTGAACAGGCTTACTAGATTTTCTCCATTCTTGGGAGAATTCATTCTTCTTTCAGAATTACTTTGTGCATCTAAGAAGGAACTAGAATGGATGTTTGGCTGCACACACTTCAAATACATGCAAATTTTAGACAAATTTTAGATAACTTAACATTTAATTAACTTTTAAATTGTACACTCACATTGAGTAAATAAGAAACTGAATGATATTTTGAGAGGATTTCCTTGGGGAAAATTGTGTTATGAGCTCCCCCCAATGACTTTTCAGGAATTTGGGGTATTAACCTACTAATACCACAACAACAGAGAATGACTCTAAGGTAAAGGTTAAGGGGTTAAAGACCTGCCAGGGAACTGAATACCTGCATTACAGTTTGGGGGATATTTTAACATACCCACTTGAGAAACATAAAGGATGAGATAAAGATCCTAACAGAAAGGAGACCAGGAATGCACGAACAGTCCTCAAGGAAGAAGAACTAGAGATAACACCTAATGCCTAAGTGCTGAGGAAGGTTTAAACAATGAATGTCAGAAAATTTTGCTACTTGTCTAACAGATACTGCTGTATAATATCTGGAGAGACTGGTGTTGTTTTTGAACAAACCACAGATGTACGGACAAGAAAAAAATTCACTTTAAATACTTGCCAGTTCAGCCCAGCATCATTTAACCAAGAACTTTACCAATCCCCCTACCTCTCCTCTCTCATCCTGACCCAAAACTAAGCATTTTGAAACTCTGTTTGGCAAGCTGGAATGGGGAGATTCAGCCTCACAAGGTTTGAACACAGAAAGGGAAAGAAGTTCATCTCCTCATCTTTCCTAAACCGCTGGCAGACAAGTAGCTCAAATTGCCAAAGAAGAAAGATCTTCATATTAATCCTGGACATGAAACATGAACTGACACTGTTTTTTAAAGTTCTGAGGTGATGGTGGACATTTTTACATCATAAACTTAACAGAAAAGTCAAAGACCTGTCTGAGTTTCTCAAGGGGCATGGAAATAACTATCCTGGCAGTGATTAAAATAGACGAGTAGACAAAAATAAAGTTGTTCTGTTTATTTTATCTCCCAAAATGTGCTGAAGCTTTGGAACAGTATTCACAAGTATAAGGCTGTTTTCACAAGGGGGCACTGTTTCTTTAATATAGCAGCACTGTTAATTGCAAACACACAGGTCTTAGCTCCTCACACTTTCAATTTACTTCTACCATGTGTAATATTATCTGTCATGGCTTTGATACAACTACTGTGGCAGGTCTGCTTGGATTCCAGGTATATTACACATTTACAAGAACTGTTTTCTTAGAAAAAGGAAGTTGTGGTCTCATAAGCAAGGAAGACACTTGGTTTAATGATGTAAAATTTTTTAAAAGACAAGAGAAGGGTAATTGCAACACACCACAAAACCTACAGTGCTTCTCAGGTGACAGAGAAATTGTTCCAATCGATTTTAACATCCCATTAAGGCCAGCCAGAAAACCAGGGATGTATTGTCTGCAACAATGAAGCATTTCCCTGGAGACTCAGCTTGGTAGAATAAATAAAAAGGGGTAATTCCTTCTATTAATTCATTTCACTCTGGCCATTGATAGGAATAGAGAGTTTGATTCCTGAAAACTGACCCAGGGCAGGGGTGGGGGAAGGAGGGAGGGAGGAGGGTCTACCATCACTAAATAGAAGTTGGACCATGAAATGTATTATCAATTATATCATTCAGTAATCTCCTTATTCATGGGGGATATATTTCAAGACCCTCAGTGGATACCTTGAAACCATAGATGGTACTATGTTTTTTTTCTTCTATATATACAATGTTTTTTCTTCTACACATCTACAGTAGTCATAGTCACAGTAGTCATTAATAACTAATAATAAAATAGAACAATTATAACAAAAATATATAATAAAGTTATGTGAATATGGTTTCTTTCTCTCTCTTATTGCAGTGTACTCAAACTTCTTGTGATGTGAGATGACAAAATGCCTAAAAGATGAGATAAAGTGAAATGAATGATGCATGCACTGTGACATAGCGTTAAATGACTCCTGACCTTCTGACAATACTTCAGAAGAAACGTCATCTACGTTTGGATGAGAGTTGACTGCCAATAACTGAAAATGTGAGTAATGGAAAATGTGAAAAGTAAAACCACAGACAAAGAGGAATTACTATATATACTAAAGGCAACCAAGGACTCCTCTTCCAATAATAAAACAAAAAATATAGAGCAAATGGATAAAGACTTTCATTGTGATTTTTAAAACAGTTGAGATAAATACATAAGCATTAAATTTTGGTTGGGGGAGGTAGAAAGAGATATATAGGATATGACCATCTTGAACTTGCCAGGACAACAGTGGAGAAATGTACATATGCATCTTTCAAACAATATTTCTGGTCATGCTAAGTCTGTGTCTAAAAGTACTAAAACAGAGATCGAAGATGGCAGTAAAGTAGGAAGACCCTAGATTCCTCTCATCCTATGAACACAACTAAGTAACTATCAAATCACCCTAAATACCCCAGAAATTAGCCTGAAGACTTACAAAACAAACTCCACAACCAAGGAAGAGAAGAGGCCACAAAAGAAGGTAGGAAGTGTGGAGACATGGTTTAGGGGAAAAATGGATCTCAGGTACCGTGGGACAGAGAAGGGTGACAGAGAGGAGCACACAGGAGAATTGTCAAGGAGAATGATCTCCCAAAGCCACTGGTTTGGGAAAGGAGAGAGGTTGAATCATGTGAGTTCTTGCAACCAGCAAGGCTAAAAGCCTAGGGTTTTCAAGGTCAGCAGGCTTGGCATGGATACAGCCCAGAGGGCACAGCATTGTTCCTGGAGAGAAGGCAGACAGACCACGAGGGAGCAGATGTTATGGAAAGAGTCATTTGAGAGCATCTGGGGCACAAAGAGCAGAGAGTACTCACTTGTCTCAGAGAGCATCTCTGAGAGGCAATGTTCACAGAGATGTCTCTCCAGGAACAGTGTTACTAGCCAGTGCTGTTTCCTTTCCCTGCCTTTCAATATAAAGACAGAGCCACTGGCAGGAGGGAGTGTCACATGGTCGTGGGCTAACCTGCTTAAAACAAGACACCCCCCCCCCAAACTCTGGTGGGATTGCCCTTCTCAGTCACGTTTGCCTCAATCCCAGCATGGTAGACTCCTTGCCCAGAAGACTAGCATAAACCCAAACCATACCATGTCTCCTGACCAGAGTTCTTCAGGGCCTCAGGTCTGGTGGAGGTGGTGTCAGGTCTCATTTCACGAGCAGTTAAAACCTTCCACATTCAGGCCAGAGATTGAACACTACTACCCATAGCAGACAAGGAGAACCTTTGCAGATGACTGGATTGAAAGATAAAGAAGCTAAAACACAAAAGAAGAGCACACACAGCACACACCAGAGATAGCCCCTGAAGTATCAGGCCCTGGGCACTATATGACCTCTTCCTCATAAAGCCACTACTTTCAGGAGAAGGAGACATAACTTGTTTTTCAAACACACAGAAGAAGGCAGAGACTTAGACAAAATGCCAAGCAGAAGAATTTATCCCAGATGAAAGAACAAGATATGCTCATGACCAGAGATCTAAGTGAAACAGATATAAGTAACATTCCTGGGCTTGAAAAAGAATAGAAGACATCAGGGAGACCCTTACTAACAGGGATCAAGAGTTCAAAAAAATATCAATCAGAGATGAAGAATGCAATAAACAAGATTGGACACAGGCTTGATATAATGAAAAGCAGGCAGCAAGAAGAAGAGGAATGAATTAGTGACATAGAAGACAAAATAATGAAAATTAGTGAAACTGAATAAAAGAAAGAAAGAATTATGTAACAGGAGACTAGACTTAGGGAGCTCAATGACTCCATCAAGCATAATAACATCTATATTATAAGAGTCCCAGAAAAGAAGCGAAAAAAGAGGGCAGAAAATTTATTTCAAGAAGTAATAGAAGAAAACTTTCCCAATCTGGGGAAAGAAATGCATATGCAAATCCAGGAGATACAGAAAACTTCCATCAAAATCAACAAAAGCAAGCCAACACCAGGACATATTATAATTAAATTGGCATATACAGTGATAAAGAAAAAGTCTTAGTTAAAAGTAGTGAGTGCTAAAGAGTCAGTAAATGCCAAGGGAAAACTCATAAGGCTAGCAGGGGATTTTGCAACAGATACTCTGCAAGCCAAAAGAAAGTGGCATGATATATTCAATGTGCTGAATGGAAAAAATCTGTAGCCAAGAATATTATCCTGCAAGGCAGTCATACAGAATAGAAGGAGAGATAGAGTTTCCCAGACAAATAAAAACTAAAGGAGTTCATGACCACTAAAACAGCTCTACAAGAAATATTAAAGGAGACTCTCTGAGTGCAAAGGCGAGACTGAATGCAAAGGAGTGACAAAGACAAGAAAGCATCAGAGAAAATCTCCAGAAAAAAAAAAAAAAAGACAAAACATGTAATAAAATGCAAATAAACATGTCTATCAATAATTACTTTGAATGTATATTGATTAAACACTCCAATCAAAAGACGCAGGGTGGGGGTGCCTGGGTAGCTCAGATGGTTAAACGTCTTGCCTTTGGCTCAAGTCATGATCCCAGGGTCCTGGGATCTAGATTTGAGTCAGGGTCCCTGCTCAGCAGAGAGTCTGTCTCTCCCTCCCCCTCTCCCTCTCACCCCTGCTCATGCTCTCTCTTTCTGTCTCACATGAATAAATAAAACATCTTTTAAAAAAAGACATATGGGGGCACCTGGGTGGCTCAGTGGGTTAAGCCGCTGCCTTTGGCTCAGGTCATGATCTCAGGATCCTGGGATCGAGTCCCACATCGGGCTCTCTGCTCAATAGGGGGCCTGCTTCCCTTCCTCTCTCTCTGCCTGCCTCTCTGCCTACTTGGGATCTCTCTCTGTCAAATAAATAAATAAAATCTTTAAAAAAAAATAAAAATTAAAAAAGACATATGGTGTCAGAATGGATAAACAAAACAAAACAAAATAAATAAAAACAAGACCCATCTATGTGCTGTCTAGAAGAGATGATTGTTCACCTAAAGACACCAGCAGATAGTGAGGGGGGCAGAGAAACATTTATCACCCAAATAGATGTCAAAAGAAAGTCAGAGGAGCAATATTTTATATTGGACAAGCTAGAATTTTTTTTTTTTTTTGGTCTCCTATTGTTTTTATCCTACTTTGGTATCAGGGTAGTATTGGTCTCATTGAATGATATTTAGTATGTTCTAATTCATTATTTGTAATATTTTGATAAAGATTGCCATTATGTTTTGTTTCTTTTTTTGTTTCTGTTTTTTCCTTAATGTTTGGTACAATTCACTAATGAAACCATGTGGTCTTGGGCTTTTCTGCACTGGGATATTTTTATTCCTAACTCAATTTTCAGTCTTGATATTGGTGTAAGATTTCCTACTTTTTGAATTCAAGATTCATGATTCAATTATGATAACTTGTGCATTTTTAGTTATTATCTGTTTTTTTTTCAAAGTTATTTGAGTTTTTAGTATATAACAAATGTATTTCTGTGGTTATCTGTTGAATTGTTTTTGCCCCCATTTCTCATTTTGGTTTCTGAGTCTCCTCTCTCTCTCTCTCTCTCTTTCTTAGTTACTGCACTTAAAGCATTGTCAACTTTATTTATTTTTCTTTAAATGGCCTTAATAACAATTCTTTGTTATTGTTATTCTGGTCCCTGTTTTATTTATTTCTAACTTTTCTTTGTTATTTCCTTCCTTTACTAAATTTTAGCTGAGTTTCTTCTTTTTCTAGTTCCTTGTGGTATAATATTGTTTAAACTTCTTTTCCTTAATAAAAGAATTTCTAGCATAAATTTCATTCTAAAATCTGCTTTTGCTGCATCCCATACTTTTTGGAATACTGTGTTTTCTTTTACTTTTGTTTTGAGACATATTCTGATTTCCCGTTTGAGTCCTTATTTTTCCCATTGTTTATACATTACTGTAAATATTTAATATTTACATTGTGGATTTCCAATCTTTGTTTTATTGTTGATCACTATTGTGGTTGGGAAAAATACTTAGTATGATTCCATTTTTCTTAAATTTGTAATATTTGTTATTTTCCTTTGCATGTGATTTAACCCAGGTATTCTTCTGTGTGTACATGAAGAGAATGTGTATTCTATTTCTATTAGATAGAATATTTTACATACATCTTTTAGAACCATGTCTATTGAAGTATGCTTTAAGTAAAGAAAAAAAAACAGTAACATTAACTGAGGGTATTCATTTAAAATAAAGCATATCAGAGAGGAGGTGAGCAGGCAGATGGGTGAAATAAATGAAGGAGATTGAGTACATTTACGATGAGCACTAGGTAATGGCATACAAAATTTTTGAATCACTATATTGCACACCTGAAACTAATATAACACTATTAACTATACTGGAAATAAAAGAAAAAAAACTTAGTTTAAAACAAAAACAAAACAAAACAAACACAAGGAAAGCTGTGGGATGCCTGGGTGGCTCAGTTGGTTAAATGTCCACTTTAGGCTCAGGTCATGATCACAGGGTTCTGGGATTGAGCTCATGTTGGGCTCCTGTCTCAGCACGGAGCCGGCTTCTCCCTCTGCCTGCTGCTCTCTCTGCTTGTGCCCTCTCTCTCTCTCTCTGTGTCAAATAAATAAATAAATAAGATCTTTATAAATAAATAAATAAATAAATAAATAAATAAAAAGAAAGAAAGAAATAAAAAGAAAGAAAGTTGCTAAGAATAAAAGGTACTAAACATGACCAACACAAATGTGTGTCATATATTCTATTACATTGAAAATGATTAGAGAAAAATATATTTTTATTTATTTTTTAAGATCTCATTTATTTAAAAATTATAAAATAAAAAAATTTAAAACTTTAAGGTTTTTTTTTTTTTAAGGTCTGTTATTTATTCCAGTGAGAGACAGAGAGTGACAGAGATAGCAAGAAAGAACACAAACAGGGAGGAGAGGGGGAAGCATACCCTCCTTGATCAGGGAGCCCAGTAAATGGACTACATTCTGGGACTCTGGGATCATGACCTAAGCTGAAGACAGATGCTTAACCGACTGAGTCATCCAGGTGGGTCTAAAAATATATTTTTTAAATCACAACATGTTGAAACAGTTATGGTACATAATTCTTTTCTCACTGATTTTTATCACATAAAGGAAATTTTTTAATATAAACTTGCCATGATTATTGGGAAATGATATATAATGACTCTACAAAGAAGTATATATGTATATTATGGGCAAGAAATGCTAAGGTATTAATAAAATTAAAGGGATTAGAGTTTATAGTAAAAATATAATAATAAAACACCATGACATTAGCTTTTACTTAGAGATGTCTTTTTTTCTTTGTTTTAGACTACAATGACTATTTTACTTCTCTTAATGAATTTAGTTTCTACTGAAGTGTTTCAAGCTGGTTTAAAAATAAACATTACACCTTTTCTTACTTACTGTGACATCCCTTATCTGTCCAGAGGTAGAATTAACGAGACTTCATGGATGGTATAAGATGAGAGGTGAGAGAGGAGTCCATGATATTTTCCAGATTTCCTTTTTTGGGAAACTGGGTAGATGACACTTCTTTTCATAAAAATGGGAAAGAAAAAGGTAAATTTGTGGGAAAATATTGTGAGTTCAGCTTTAATGTATTAGAACTTGAGAAGTTACTGTGCTATCAAATAGATATGCTGATAAGATTTTCAACAATGAGATCTTAAGAGGACATATTGATTTGTGTGTCACTAGATATAATCTCAAGCTACAAGAGTAGATGATTTCAAGCATGAAGACTGTGGACTGTAAAGAGGGAAACAAAATAACTTATTGAGTGAATATTAACTCTTGAAAGGCATATCTGGGAAAAGGGAGGACTTACAGCAAAGAAAAGGGTTAGTGAGAACCTGTAGATGGGTAAGGAAGAAAGGGAGTTGCCATAAGAAGTCTACCCAAATAGAGAAATTCCAATTAAGAAACTCTTGAAAGTTTGAGAAGTGGGTTCCTATGTCATAAACACTGCATCTGGTTTATGCAGAGACAAATCCCCGCCTTGTTAAGATCCACACCTCACCTCTTCTTGACACTTGGATTCTATGATTCGTGACTTTTTTACCCACAATTTTAAGTACAAAGTTGTTTAAAACTTCACCTGTGTTCTGGGAAAGTAGCAAATTAACTTTCTCTTTTTTCCCACTTTTCTCTCAACATCTAACAACTCAGACGCCTTTATGAAGTGGTTGACTGCTCGCTCAGAACACAGAACAAAAAAAATTCAGTCCAAAACAAAACCGCAAAACTGGGGACGCCTGGGTGGCTCAGTCGTTAATCATCTGCCTTCAGCTTAGGTCATGATCTCAGGGTCCTGAGATGGAGCCCCACATGGGCTCTCTGCACAACAGGAAGCCTGCTTCTCTCCCTCCCATTCCTCTGGCTTGTGTTCCCTTCTCACTGTCTGTCTCTCTCTGTCAACTAAATAAATAAAATCTTTTTTTTTAAAAAAAGAAAGAAAGAAAGAAAACACCAAAACTGATTGCTGTGCTTTGTTTAATTTTCTTTATATCAGGTCATAAAGAGATACTAGAGCACAAGGATAGAGAGCCTAATGCCAGGTAACAGTGAGCTGTTTTTGTGTTTTAGATAAGCTAGATTACATGTACTATGATTGTTGGGGTAAAATTTGATCCCCCAAATATCCTTGAATTTAAAGGAGTTGTCTATCAAGTGGGAATCCTGTGAAGGAAGCAACAATTAATAAATCATTAGGGATTTACTGAGTTGTGGCAGGCAAGCCTCATTTTATTTCTTATTTTTTATGAGAGTTCACTAAACCAGTACATTAAAGGAATGATGTAGATACATTACATCTATATTTCAGCATGGCATTTGACATGAGATTTTCAAACATAAGAGGTAGAGAATTGGTTCCTGGATAACAGAACATTTAAATGGATTCCTTAACTGGTTCAGCAGTGTTAGGCTTTTAAATTAGAACAGGGCTCAAATAAATGAAATCAACACTTATGAAGGCTTTTATATTAAAGAGTTAATGAAAACTAGCTAGTCTGGTAAATCCTGAATCTGTCATTGAATATCTCACCACTCCCCTGCCTGGCTTCAGATTTGAATGGAGGCTTGACTCCAGTTAAATATGAGCTCCTATGGTAAGAAATGGGGGGGGGGGGCACTTGATTTATTCTCAACAATCAAAGGAAGTTACCTGGTATATTGCAAAAAACAACTCCTATGGGGTTTTTGGTTCACACATGCAGAAACAATATGGGTTAAATGATTTTCACTCTAACCATTTAATCTCCCCCTCATATCTTCATAATATATCTGGCTGCTCAACACTAAGGACTCTATAGAGAGAAAGAAAAAAAAGTGGCAAGCATATGCTTGACTAAAGAATTCTATCATACAGTGACAATAATGGTGTGACTCTATTTCTCGCAAGATATCAACTGGACAAGGTATCTTTGGAGGTATTCCGTATGACATGAAGTATCCTTTCTTCCTATTTATTTGGCTCTTTGATTCTCTGTAATAGCCCCTCTGAATTATTTCATTCCTTGACCTTTCCAGAAGAGAAATATTTAGATAAGATCATTGGCTATAACTCTATGCCACTTCAAACCCTTGATCCAGACAATCCTATCTACAGCATCCCCATGCATACACACATTTGTGTCCATAAATGTATAAACACACTCACCGACTTGCAGTATACACAATTTCTATCCAATCTAATGCTTAAAATGAGGTTGGTTAGAGCCTTTGAGTACCCAGTACAGCTTCTGAGAGTATTTGGAAATAGAAGAAAGCAGAGGATTTCTAGAATAAGGGTTCCCAAAGCTCCACTAGAATATATTTAAAGACCATATACACAGAGAGTATATATACATTTTCACCTATTTTAAAATTTCTTTTGTGAGCATTTCATATTTTTATTATTATTTGACGATCTAATAATGATAGTGATGAATGAATGTAATTTATAAATAATGTCCATATACCATAGTATATATTTAACATTTTTAACTAATGGACTTAACTTGATCTTGATCAAAAATTTGAAGATCATAGCTTCAAAGCATGTGAGGCCATGAGAAATACTTTAAAAACTGTAGGTTAGAAAAATTTGGAAAATTTCAAAGTAATTAATTGTGACCTAAATATAACACATAAATACAAATCTAAGGATAACATATAAAATATAATACGATATTTTAAGGCATGAATGTGTGTGTTTAAGACAGAGAAAGAAAAAGCTTAACTGGTTAGTTGAGGGAAGAGTTGTTCAAAAACATGAAACCAGGATACATTAATGTCACTTATATAGAGTAAAATAATAATAAATTGAAACCAAAAAAGCATGTATTTGGTTTTATGGAATAAACTACATAAGAATTATTTAAATTTAAAATTGAATTTCAACCTCCAAAATAAATATTCTGTATTATGAAAATTGACAGAGTTTATTAACCTTTTAAATTTTGTTTAGAATTTATCTTTTACTTGACTGCAGGCTCAGACTTATTCATGGATGCTCATTCAACTAACGTTTATAAGCCATGGTGTCAATTAATAAAATGTCTTTTTAAAAATTATCTATAGGGGCACCCGAGTGGCTCAGTCAGTTAAGCATCTGTCTTTGGCTCAGGTTATGATCTCTAGTCCTGGAATCCAGCCTGGTGCTGGGATTGCTGATCAGTGGGGAATCTGTTTCTCCTTCTACCTCTGCCCCTCCCCCCACCTCCCTCTAGCTTGTACTTATTCAGACTCTCTCTCTTCTTCTTGAAGAAAGAAATATAACATTTAAGAAAATAAAACATAAATAAAAATTATCTCTATGTAATACCACCACCATTTCAGAATTTCAAAAAAGACTACTAGTTTGCATTCTCCACATAGTTTCAATTTTACAACAATAGTTTTTGGTAGTACTCCTATTAGTAGATTAATTAAAACAAAACAAAATCCTGATGTTACAAATTTTCTTTGAAAAAAAGTCTTTCTCTACTTAGCCAAGCAATGATGTTAACTTGTCTTTAATCTTCCTTGTTTTGTATTACAATCAAGCCTTTCAAAAGAGCAATTAGAATGAGTGAGACTTACCAATATATAGCCTTTCTCTACAAAATGATTAATGGCTGGAGGATGAAAAGTGTCAAACCCCTCAGGATTTCCCTGAAAGAAAAAAATAAAGGGAGAAACACATTTTGAATTCACATTTTTTGGTAGCTGTTTGATGCTGATGACATAAATCTAAGTCACCTGATGAGGAAAAAAAGGAACATAATAAGAGACCCCTTAAAGATTAATGAAACTGACCAGTTAATGCTAAGAAATAATACCATCAGAAAGGTTTCCTTGATATAAAATATTATGACCCATTACATTTAAAGAATGAATATAATTTTAAAATTTTTCTTTGATATAAAAATTTATGCTATAGGTTGTTAACTTGATTAGCCAAAATTCCATTTTCTTTCTTTAAATGCATTTTACTTTATTAAAACCTTTTTTTATATGATCTCTAAATCTGTTTTTTTCTTGTGTTGCATAAGAAAATGAACCACTTACAATTTTCTTTTAATTCAGATATGTTTTCTCATAGATTCAGAAAACACCATCTATCAAATTATGTTTATTAGCTACAGAACTCTTGACTGTTGT
The DNA here is from genome assembly GCF_011764305.1 of Mustela putorius furo. NCBI lineage: Eukaryota > Metazoa > Chordata > Mammalia > Carnivora > Mustelidae > Mustela > Mustela putorius. The sequence goes on along the minus strand of NW_025422088.1, from coordinate 2,043,720 downwards.
ACTCTAGAACAGTTAACAGCTTTCAAATTAATAGCACGGCACTAAACATAAAATATTTGAGGCCATAACTATAATAAACAGTGTGTATCAAAAACCTTTAATATATCAGGATAGAAAATATGCAAGTCAATAGTTGACTATTGACCCAGAGAAGTGAAGCTCAAAGAAAAGTCAGATATAATTCAATGTTTCAGTTAAAGTTACACATTTAGCAACATAAATTGAACTGGTTAACAAAGGTCAGGTAGTTCCATCAACTGCTTAATGATTACTGGACCATTTGCTCCTGAGGTCCAAAGAAAAATAAGCAAAATTTCTACCATTTACTGACCACAAAGAATTGGACAATTAAGGATCATCATGACTTCTCACATCTAATCCAAATGCTCCCTTCTATACACATACAAGCTTTTTGCATTTCCTTCTTCTTAGAATGTCCCCCTTACTACCTATTCAAATATTATTAATTCTTTCTAAACCAAACTCTAAACTAAGCTAATTTCTTTTGCATTCAGAAGCTCATTTTAATATTAATACATACTGCATCATATGTTTTCCACATATGTGTCTTCTTTGCTCAACTAAATGTTTAGTTCATAAGAACAGAAATCATGCTCTATACTTCTGTGTGTATTCAGAAAGTCAGAATCTAGTAGAATTCTAACTGCTTAGTAGGAAAAACATGTATCTGTTTTGATTATTTACTTAATTGATGAGGCTTGATACAATATCACTGAAATGATTACTGTCAAAAATTCCATTGAGTGACCAAGAAATGACTTTTTTTTTTTTAAAGATTTTATTTATTTATTTGACAGAGAGAAATCACAAGTAGATGGAGAGGCAGGCAGAGAGAGAGGGAAGCAGGCTCCCTGCTGAGCAGAGAGCCCGATGCTGGACTCGATCCCAGGACCCTGAGATCATGACCTGAGCTGAAGGCAGCGGCTTAACCCACTGAGCCACCCAGGCGCCCAAGAAATGACTTGATTTTGAAGGGGAGGAACTGCCAGTCTGTCTTATTTGACAAACAGTTCTTGTTTAGGACTAAAGAAAACCATATCACAACTATTTTATTTCTGACATGCCTTTAATGGATAATGTTAAATTGTTACAAGGTAATGCTATAACCTTTGGCTAAACTTGCAAAATAACATTGAGTAGTAATTATGTGCTAGATGGTATATATATATATATATATATATATATATATATATATATGTGTGTGTGTGTGTGTATACATAGATATAAATATAGATATAATGCTGATCATTTCTTTTCATAATTAAATGCAAACTAAACTACTGTTAATTTCTTTTCTTTTCAGATGAGGAACCTGAAACAGAAATATTTTGAGTTATTTCCCCAACATCTACTAATCATAAAAGGTAAAGATGGGATTTAAATGCAGGCAGTCTGACTCAAAGCCTTTCATTCTAACTCCAATAATATGCTACCTGTGTTTACAAATCACATATGTTAGATAAAGGGGAGGAAAATTTTAGAAGAAAGGAATAAGAAAGATAGTTTATATATTGTCAAAATGTGAAACTGACATTTTTTAAAAAGCCAGCAAAAAAAAAAAAAAAAAAAAAAAAAAAAAAAAAAAAAAAAAAAAAAAAAAAAAAAAAAGCCAGCAACAATTCCTAAACAATTCAACTCTTCACACTCCTAACCCAATGTATCCCAGGCAGAATTAGAATCAATGTTTTCATGTACATGAGCCGAATGGTTATAAAACTTTTATGTAGATATAGGAATATATTTCGAAGTTTAGAAAAAATGAACTTTCTTAGATATTTCATGGGTACTCAACATTATCAAACATCTTTTATGTTAGAATTTAAATTGTGCAATTTAATTTTAAGTAAGATTTAAAATAGCTTTTAATTTGATCTGTATTTTTACTGCTCTGTTCTTGAACATCTTAAGCATTTTTATATTACCATTAACAAATACATCATGTGTAAGAACTGAGTATAATTTTGAACTTTTAGTGGTACAAAGGTCACATTTCCCTAAAGGAGCCCTTTTCCCTAAAGTATGCACATTTCATAGAATAAAGCAATATTTAATAATAGTGGTGTTCAAAATTATGCATGAGGATACTCTTACCCTTTCTTTTTAGAAGCTTATTCATACGTTAATATGTCTTATAAAAAAACGATTGTTCTGGGATTTATAGTATGCAGTTAACTTTGAGGTAGATATCTTGGACAGAATCCCCCCTGTTTAAAGGTTAGGAAAAATGCATCTCAAGCATGTTGAATCACTGCCCAATGTTAGTCAAGTTATTCCTAGAAGAGTTTGGGTTTTTCCTCTGTTCTTTGAAATTGGGTTTCATGTTGTTCCTTTTTGTTGTGTTTCTTTGTGCTGTATTGTTATCATTTTCTAATACTTCATATTTTGCTTTTAGTTTTTACAGAAAAATTGAATAACAGACTCATACACACACACACACACACAAGATCAAGTATGTTATTTAAAAATATGCAATTTGTGTTTAAACCATGATTTACACAAGATCTGCCATTATAAATTTAGAAGATCATTAACCATTCCTCATATGAACTAATCATTTTAAAAAGTTCCATGAATATCAATGTTACAAATTCAATCCTATTCCATGGTCACTAATTTTAAATCTTAGAACTCTAATGCTGACTTTAAAATATGGTGTAGACAGGACTGCCTGGGTGGCTCAGTCAGTAAAGCAGCCAACTCTTGGTTTCAGCTCAGATCAGGATCTCAGGGTTGGGAGATGGAGCCCCGTGTAAGGATCCATGCTCAGTGGGAAGTCTGCTTGGAATTCTCTTACTTCTCTATCCCTCTTCTGCCTCTCTCTCAAATAAAAATAAAAATGTTTTTTAAAATGTTATAAACATTGATGTTATAAACATCAATAACAAGAGAACCATAATATGGTGAAAGGTGAAAATTTATAAAGTATGCCTTCTCTATCATGAAATAAATTATAGAAAAGAGGGAATGTCTGAGGGTTATAAAGGTATACAATAATAGGAAAATATTTTAAAAATATGTACTTCCTTTGAAAGTTCTTCAGTGTTTAGTAATAATTCTGTGAACATATTAAAGATAATAAAATATATGTGTAATGAAAAGATAAATATAATATAATGCTTCTGTAACAGATTATAAAATATAATCATGAAGGCAATTGGCCACAATTCAGATAAAACTAAAACTAACTCTATACCTCACTGAAATTCTTTCTTATAATTATTTCATATTATTCAACCTCTACTTTTTCCTCTAGATCATTTCTTCAGCATAACTATTAGTTCCTGCCTCTGACTCTTCCCCAAGTCTCCTTCAGTCTCCTCCCTCTTCCTCCTTCCCTTTCTGAGTTGGCCTCAGTTAGACATCTTCGTGTACCCTCTAACCAAAACCCTTATCACCACAGCCTTCCTGCATTCTCACTCTTTCTAATTGAAAATTCTAAACTAACCCAACAGTTCTTTTCCTCCATTCTAGACCTTCTTTTTCCCAACCCTGACAATCTGAATTCCTTATTAATGAAATTCCTAAGTAATGACTTCTATATTAATAATAAAAACCCACTTTGTCTGAAACGTTGGGTTGGAAAAGTATTAGTAAATAAATAGCAGTAAAATGACATGCTTCTTTCTGATGCTTAACTAGAGTATTGCCAAAGAATCAGAAAGCCTACATCCTCATTTGTCTGTATTTAAAAGGTAGGAGGAGCAGGGCGCCTGGGTGGTTCAGTAGGTTAAGCCTCTGCCTTTGGCTCGGATCATGGTCTCAGGGTTCTGGGATCGAGCCCCACATCAGGCTCTCTGCTCAGTGGGAGCTTGCTTCTCCCTCTCTCTCCGCCTGCCTCTCTGCCTGCTTGTGATCTCTCGCTCTCTGTCAACTAAATAAATAAAATCTTAAAAAAAAAAAAAAAAAGAAAGAAAAGAAAAGAAGGTAGGAGGAGGGACACCTGGGTGGCTCAGTTGGCTTAGGACCTGCCTCTGGTTTAGGTCATGATCCCAGGGTCCTGAGATCAAGCTCTACATGGGGCTCCCTGCAGCTTCCCTGCTGTGCTCTCTCTCTGTCAAACAAATATGTCAAATCTTTTTGAAAATAAAATAATAAAAAAAAAAACGCTGAAATGATCAATGGTAAAACATTCCATCCCACAACTTAGATGGAAATCATCTCCTCTTACCTTTTATTTGTCTGTTTGTTTATTTGTTTTTAAGATTTTATTTATTTAGTTGACAGACAGAGATCACAAGTAGGCAGAAAGGAAAGCGGAGAGAGAGGCGGAAGCAGGCTCCCCGCTGAGCAGAGAGCCCAATTCGGGGCTCGATGTCAGGACCCTGAGATCATGACCTGAGCCAAAGGCAGAGACTTAAGCCACTGAGCCACCCAGGTGCCTCTGTTTGTTTGTTTTTTAAGATTTATTTATTTATTTGAGAAAGAGAGCAAGCGCAGTTGGGAGGGGGAGGGGAAGAGGGAGGGAGAAACTCATACAGACTTCCTGCTGAGCACAGAGCCCAACTCAGGACTCAATCTCATGACCCACAGATCACTACCCAAGCTGAAACCAAGAGTTGAACACTTAACAAAAGACTGTGCCATCTAGTTACCCACCCCTTTTTTAAAGATTTATTTACTTATTTGCAAGAGAGAGTGATGTCTTCAGATTCTTGATAGCATGCAGGTCTAAAATAAGCTATAGTGTTGATATTCATCACTGGCAGCTGACAACACACCCACTGCCACCCACATTGCAGATCTTCCAAATAATATCCAGAAATAGATATTTTAAATCATACTAATTTACTAATTCCCCTGTTAAGAGCCAGGGCAGGTTAGAGCCAACAGCATGTACACATTAGTGACATCTCTGGTTTTTTTCTTTCTTTCTTTCTTTCTTTTTTAAGATTTTATTTATTCATTTCACAGACAGAGATTACACGTAGGCAGAGAGGCAGGCAGAGAGAGAGAGGAGGAAGCAGGCTCCCTGCTGAGCAGAGAGCCCGATGCGGGGCTCCATCTCAGGACCCTGGGATCATGACCTGAATTAAAGGCAGAGGCTTTAACCCACTGAGCCATCCAGGCGCCCTACATCTGTGTTTTCTAAGACAAATCTGCATCCATTTCCTTGACATGTGAGACTCACAAATGGTAGCTTACTGTCAACTAGATTGTGACCACAGTGTTACTACCATGCTTAATTCACTGATGTTTCTGACTGATAAGTGTGGCTAACAATTCTAAGGTTCATTTCCTGTTGAACACCAGTGTTATCACCATTTAAGCATCAAAGAAGATGATATCCCACCATCAAATGTGAGTTAACCATATAGATATTGAATAGCGCCAGACGATACTTAATATATGTTTAAGAAATGTAACCAGGATTCCATGAATGGCACAAGTATTTTTTTGAAATAGGAAATTGATGCATTCACTTTATATTTAGTGGATCTTTTAATTAAGACTAGTTTCCCATGAGAACAGACAATAACATTTGAAAGAACAATGATCTTTGTGCTGGAAAGTGTGCCAATTATCTTTGTGTAGGGGCACCTGGGTGGCTCAGTTTGTTAAGTCTCTGCCTTTGGCCTAGGTCACAGGGTCCTGGAATTGAACCCTACATCAGGCTTTCTCCTTGTCAGGGAGCCTGCCTCCCACTTTCTCTGCCTACTTGTGATCTCTCTCTCTGTCTAATAAATAAATAAATCTTTAAAAAAAAAAAAGATTTTGTTTAAAAAAATTGTATTTTGTTAAACTGTAACTGTAATAGCTACAAAATAATTACACAGAAAAGAACTCTAAAGACAGCTCCAATATTTTAAAAGAAAAAGAAAGCAATCAAATGAGATACTTGTAAGCTTCATATTCTATATAGCTATAACTTTTCTCCATTCTTCTCTTCTCAGTCATGCCCTGTCAAGAAAATTGGTTTACCTTTACTAATTCTACTTCCAAATGTTCTCTTCATACGTTAAAGATTTCCTTAGAGATTCCTGGATTCCTGGCACCTACTACTACATCTGGAGTGGACAATTCTAATACAGATTTAACTTTCAGTTCTTTAACCTGGGTCATTTAGCATTTGGTTCTGCCTACTACTGTTAGTAGTCCATTACCATCTTAATACTTCTCTCCTGACTTCTATGACATTGTTTTCCCCCCAGTTTTCTTCCTATCACTCTGATTATTCCTCCTTAATATGTGCTACATCAGATATTTCCTCAAAAATACTTCATCTTTGACACTTTGCCTTTCTTAATCTATACCATCTCTTATAATGACTTCATACAAAGCCATGTTTCAAATATAGCCTATTACTGATAAATCCAAATGTATAGCCACCAAAGATGTGTATCAAAATTACTATCAGACATCTATACACAGATGTGCCAAAAGCATTCCCAATTCAACGTGTGAAAATCTTAATCACTTTTATACCATTCTTCTGCTCCTGCATTCTCTGTCTCAGTGAACAATAACAATAGGTAACATTTGTTCTATGGCTGACACTAGTAATATCTTATTTAAGCACTCTACAAATGTAAAAGAAAGATATTAATATCACCATTTTGAAAATTAAACTGATACACAAAGAAACAAAGTTACTTACATCAATTCATGCAACTGATAAATACTGGAGCTGGAATCTGAACAGACTGTCTACACACTTAACCATTATACCCTGAAAGATATACGCTCATTTGCACAAGTCAGACCAAAAACAACTGAGATTTTACTTTCATTCATTAGTCTTCTCTCAGTTTACTGACTATGGGTAAAAAAATAAAATAAAATAAAATAAAATAAAAAATATTTATTGTACCTATTTCTTCCTCAACATTTCTATCACTCTGATTTTAGTTGAGATCTTCACTTCTCATCTGGGTAATTTTAATAATTATGGCTTTTCATATCAGTCCTTACACTAACAATAAACTTTAATCTCTGGCCTTGATTCCCAACACTTTGCTCTATTGTTGTTTAATATCAGTCTAGTAACTGGGAAAGAAAGAAAGAGAAAGAAAGAAAGAAAGAAAACTGAAAAAAGATGACCCAAATACCACTGTGATATCCAATAATCAAAAGACATATGTGTAGATTTGATGGGCACAAACCATTCCCAATTCCATAGGTCAGTTTCCTATGATAAGGGATACAATTTCTAATCATCAGAAATAGGGTTAATTATATAAAAAAGGAAAATCTATAAAAATTGTGAATAAAAAAAATGACCCCTCTATTTGTACTTTGGCAATTTAAAGTTCTCATTTGCATCAACATAAAATAAAAACAAAGACTGATTTTTCTCTCATGTAAAGTCCAAGATGATCAATTTGTCCATGTCCCCATGACTAATTATTTTCATGGTATGGCAAATTAAACCTATAAGATAGAAGCGTCCATATGAGTTTTGACTACCAAAATGTAAAATTTGCAAGTCTCTAGCATCTGTTTATGTTTATACAGAAAAGAAATAGAAAAATCGAGAAGAATTTTCTGGGAAGCTAGATTATGCTCATGAATTCAGGAACATATTATTTCAATTTCCATCTAAAATAACTTTTCCTCATATTAAAAAATACATGAACTAAATCCCTTAATTAAAATGTCATTTCTATCTGTGTTCTAAGAAATTCACTAAATTTCTATGGCTCTCAGTTTTCTTATCTGGGGAAAAAAAAAGTGTCGGGTAGGGAGCATTTTATTTTATTAATTTTAAGATCTTTCTCTGCTCAGCATTCCATTTGGGTTGATTTTTCAAACTGGGTAAAATTGCTTTTATATCATCATGTGAATTAATGCAGAGAACAGAATCTAAACAATTGACAAAACAATATTATATCTGGAGAACAAAGTATTTAAAATCTGAACTTGATAATTTGAATTATTTTAATTTTGAAAGAAAAGAAATCCAGAAGTTTTAATGTTATTCTCCTAAATTACCCTTTAGTTAAAATGTATGGATTCAGAATCACAAAATTGTACACATTGTTTTCAAGAATGAATGGCTTTGTTTCAAAGTGAAGATATATTTATAATAGAAAAAGTGAAAGACAGAAACAACCTCAGTGTGTGGTAAAACCCTATTCGGAAAAATAAGCTCAAAATAGAAAAAGAAGTGAGATGAACAAGCATTTTTGTTTCAAAGGATCAATAACAATGAATGTACTGATGGAAAGTTTCTAACCAGAGAGCTCAAAAGTACTCCTATTTTGATGCAAGTCTGAAGCCATTGAATTAAGAGCACTCACACATTTTTTGTTTGTTTGCTTGTTTGTTTGTTTTGCATGCTGAATGTAGCTTTGAAAAAATAGCCATCCAGCACTTAACAATTGGTCAAAACATGTAAGGTACATCTAATAGGGAGTCCTAAAAGCACATGTGCTTTCTACCAAAGCACACACTGAGAATTCCAATCAAACAGGCAGCCAAGTCATTACAACTTAATTGCCAATACCCTGAATGTGGGATGCAATCACTGCTGACCCGCCCTTGTTTTCCCCAAATAAAAATTACTGATCCTTTCATTTTAGCAGACTGCCTAGGCTGTTGGGAAATCCAGCAGCAGGTTCTTTATCAACCAGAGGTACAAATTGGTTTTTTCTGGCTTATTTATGGGGCTGATACAGTTAACTTCTTTCAGAATCAGTGGCAAAGATGGCTTAAACATTTTCTTCCCTAGGGAAGAAAGATTCTGTCAAAATGAAATTAAAAACAAAATAAGATCATGAAAAAAAAATGAGGGAAATAATTTAACAAAAAGGTATTAAATGCAAAATTAAATTGAGCACTGAAAAACCTTACTGTTAAAGGCATTTAAACAAATTGAAATGTACTCTTCCATCTCAGTTTCACACAAAGTGCAATATAGACTATTTTAAAATTAGATAATCTGCTTAAAAGCTATTACTGTAAACTCCACCTTCTTGCTAACCAAATTTACTGTAATGTGGGTGAGATTGTTTTTCTTTTACAATTTCTATCTGTTGTTTTGAAGAGAGTGATAAATATAAAAATGTTTTTCACTTTGTTAAATGCATTTTATGTTTTTTAAAATAAGAATGCAAAATATATAGTACTTCCATAAAAATGCATGCTTTCTTTTATATATATATATATATATATATATATATATTTAAACAAATTTCAAAAACACATTATGCTACTATTGAAAGAAAGTGACTTTTAAAGTAACTGTTGAAACAATATTTTATTTTTTTCATGCCCACACACCAAAAATTGTGGATTGAGAAATATATGGTTATATCCTGAGACAGTTTGACATTATGTGAAAGAAGGAGACAATCATTGAACAGTTTAAATTTTAACTTTGTACTGGAAATAGAACAAGAATATGAAAATCAATGATTTTGAATTCTAGGAAAGTCAGTCTTCTTTTTTTTTCGAAGTTTTTATTTTAATTCCAGTTAGTTAACATACAGTTTTATACTAATTTCAAGTATACAATATAGTGATTCAACAATCCCATACATCACTTGGCACTCATCATAAGTGCCCCCCTTAATCCCCATTAGGTATTTAACCCATCCCACTCCCACCTCCACTCTGGTAACCATTAGTTTGTTTTCTATAATTAAGAGTCTGTTTCTTGATTTTACTTTTTCTCTCTTTCTTCCTTTCTGTTTTGTTCATCAAATTCTACATGTGAGTGAAATCATATAGTATGTGTCTCTCTCGGATTTATTTTGCTTAGCCTTACACTCATTAGCTCCATACATGTTGTTGCAAATGGCAACATCTCATGGCTGAATAATATTCCACATTGGATGGAGACTTGTGCTTCTTCCATTTCTTGGCTATTGTGAATATTGTGCAGCTATAAACATAACAGGGCATGTGTCCCTTTGAATTGGTGTTTTGTATTCCTTTGTATTCTTTGGGTAAAAACCTAGCAGTGTGATTGCTGAATCATAGGGTAGTCCTATTTTTAACTTTCTGAGGAGACTCCATACTGTTTTCCACAGTTTCCATTCCACCAGCTTCCATTCCCACCAACAGTGTGAGAGGGTTCCTCTTTCCCCACATCTTCATCAACACCTGTCATTTCTTGTATTGTTAAAATCAAAATGTTGATCTTAACCATTCTTAAAGGTGTGAGGTGATAACTAAGTGTAGTTTTGACTTGCATTTGCCTCATGTAAATGATGATGAACACCCCCTCATGGGTCTGTTGGCCATCCATTCAGGTGTTTTCTTTGGAGAAATGTCTGTTTATGTCTTCTGCCCGGGTTTAATCAGTTTATGTGGTTTGGGGGTGGAGGTATTGAGTTGTATCACTTCTTTATATATTTTTTGGGGGGGGATACTAACCCTTAATCAGATATGTCATTAATAAATATATTCTCTCATTCAGTAAGTTTCATTTGATTTTTGTGGTGCAGAAGCTTTTTCTTTTGATGTAGTCCCAGTAGTCCATTTTTTGCTTTTGCTTCCCTTGCCTTGAAAGACATATCTAGAAAAAAGTTGCTATGGCTGATGTCAAAGAAGTTATTGCCTGTGTTTTTGTCTAAGACTTTAATGGTTTCCGGTCTGACATTTAAATCTTTAATCCATTATGAATTTATTTTGTGCATGGCATAAGAAATAGTAAGTGGCCCAGTTTTATTTTTTTGCATGTTGCTGTCCAATTTTCTGAACATTTGTTGAAGAGACCATTTTTTGCCATTGGATATTCTTTCCTGCTTGGTTGAAGATGAATTGGCCATATAGTTGTGGGTTTATTTCTGGTTTTTCTATTATGTTCTGTTGACCTATGTGCTTAAATTTGTGCAATACCATACTGTTTTAACTATTATAGCTTTGTAGTATAACTTGAAATCCAGAATTGTGTTGCCTCCAGTTTTGCTTTTTTTTTTTTTTGCTTTGACTATCCAAGGTCTTTTGTGGTTCCATAGAAATTTTAGAATTGTTTGTTCTAACTCTTTGAAAAATGTTATTGGTATTTTGATGCAGATTGCATTTAGTATGTAGATTGCTCTGGATTTAGACATTTTAACAGTATTTGTTCTTCCAATCCCTGAGCATGGAATATCTTCCTATTTCTTTGGTCATCTTCAATTTTTTTTCATCAGTGTTTTATAGTTTTCAAAATGCAGGTTTTTCTCCTCTTTAGTTAGGTTTATTCCTAGGCATCTTATTATTGTTGGTGCAATTGTAAATAGGATTGTTTTCTTAATTTTCTTTTTCCACTGTTTCATTATTGGTGTAGAGAAATGCAAAGATTTCAGTACATTGATTTTGTGTCCTGCAAATTTACTGAATTTATTCTCCAGTTTTAGCAGCATTTACATGAAGTCTTTTGCGTTCTCTATATGTAGTACCATGTCATTTGCAAACTTGTGAAAGTTTTACTGCTTTTTTACTGATATGGATATCTTTTATTTCTTTTTGTCATCTGATCGCTGTAGCTATCCAGTATTAGCTATTCAGGCTACTCTATGTTGAATAAAAGTGGTGAGAATGGACATCCTTGTCTTGTTCCTGACTTTAGGAGAATAGTTCTTAGTTTTTCTCCATTGAAGATGATGTTAGCTGTGGGATTTTTATCTATGGCCTTTATTATGTTGAGATATGTTCCCTCTAACTCTGCCTTGGTAAGGGATTTATCATGAATGGGTATTGTACTTTGTCAAATGCTTTTTCTGCATCTATTGAAATGGCCATAGATTCTTATCCTTTCTCTTATGAAGTGATGTATCATGTTCATTGCTTTGTGGATATAAAATTACTCTTACAACCCAGGAATAAATCGCACTTAATCATGGTGAATGATTTTTTTAATGTATTGTTGAATTCATTTTGCCAGTATTAAGGATTTTTGCATCTATGTTCATAAGGGATATTGGCCTGTATTTCTCTTCTTTAGTGGTATCTTTATCCAGTTTTGATATCAGGATAATGTTGGCCTTCATAGAATGAATTAAGTTTCCTTCCTTTTCTACTTTTTGGAATAGTTTGAGAAGGGTAGGTATTAACTCTTCTTTACAGGTTTGGTAGAATTCCTATGGGAAGATATCTGGTCCTGGACTCTTGTTTTGGGAGTTTTCTTAATGACTGATTCAGTTTTTTTACTGGTTATGGATCTGTTCAAATTTCCTATTTCCTATTTCTTCCTTTTTCAGTTTTGGTAGCCCATATATTTCTAGGAATTAATCCATTTCTTCTTGGCTGTCCAATTTGTTAGCATACAATTTTTCACAATATCCTGTTATAACTGTTTTTATTTCTGTAGTGTTGATTGTTATTTTTTCAATTCTTATTTGTGATTTTATTTATATGAGTTCTTTCCTTTTTTCCCCCTTTTTTGATATCTCTGGTGAGAGATTTATCAATTTTGTTGATCTTTTTATTTTTTTCAAATCACCAGCTCCTGGTTTCATTAATGTGTTCTGTTTTCTTTTTTTTTCTTTTTTTCTTTTTTTTTTAGTGGTTTCTATATTATTTATTTCTGCTCTAATCTTTATTATTTTCTTCCTTCTGCTGGTTTTAGGTTTTGTTTATTGTTCTTTTTCTGGTTCCTTTAGTTGTAAGGTTAGGTTATGATTTTTTTCTTCTTGAAGGAAGCCTGTACTGCTATACAGTTCCCTCTTAGAACCACTTTTGCTTCATCCAAAAGATTTTGGACCATTATGTTTTCATTTTCATTTGTTTCCATGTACCTTTTTAATTTCTTGTTTTATTTCTTGGTTGACCCATTCATTGCTTAGTAGCATGTTGTTTAACTACTGGATACTTATGGTCTTTCCAGATTTTTTCTTGTAGTTAACTTCTAGTTTTATAGTTGTGGTCAGAAAAGACGCATGTTATGACTTCAATCTTCTTGAATTTGTTGATGTTTCTTTTATTGGCTAATATGTGATTTATTCTGGAGAATGTTCCATGTGCACTTGAAAAAAGTGTATCCTGCTGTTAAAGGATGGAATGTTCTGAATATGTATGTTGTATCCATCTGTTCTAAGATGCCAATCACAATAATTGTTTCCTTGTTAATGCCCTGTTTAGATGATCTGTCCATTGATGTAAGTGGGGTGTTAAAGTTCCCTACTATCATTGTATTATTATCAATTAGTTACTTTATGTTTGTTAGTAACTGTTTTATGTATTTGGGTGCTCCTAGTTTGGGTCCATAAACACTTGCAATTGCTATATCTTCTTGTTGGATTGTCCCCTTTATTGTTAAATAATGTCCTCCTGAATATAGTCTTTGTTTTAAAGTCCATTTTGTCCAATATATGTATTGCTACTCTGGCTTTTTTTGGCATGATAGATGTTTCTCCATCCCCACCCTTTCAATTTGTATATGTCTTTAGGTCTAAAATGAATCTCTTACACACAGCATACAGATGGTTCTTGTTTCCTTATCCATTCTGTTACCCTATGTCTTTTGATTGGAGCATTTAGTCCATTTACATTCAAGGTAGTTACTAATAGATATGCATTTATCGCCATTTTATTAATTTGTTTTATAGTTATTTCTGAGGATTTTCTCTAGTCTTTATTATCTTTCATGTTTTGCTACTTTTCTTTGGTGATATATTTGGGTTATTTTTTCTTTTTTTTTTTTTTTTTCATTATCTATTACTAGTTTTTTATAAATTTCCCATCCCCTTTTCTCTCTCATCTTCTTCTGGGACTCCTATAATACATAGGTTATTATGTTTGATATTTATTTTATTATGTTTGAGTTCCCTAAATCTATTCTCATTTTGCATAATTATTTTATCCTCTCTTTTGTCAGCTTGATTACTGTCCATTTTTCTGTCTTTGAGTTCACTAATTTATTCCTCTGTTTCTTCAAGCCTGCTGTTCCTTCCATCAAGTATATTTCACATTTCATTTCTTGAGACCTTTATCTCTACAATGTTATTCCTTATTTGTATAATTAAGGATCTCACTCATGTCTTCCACTCTTATTTCAAGTCCAGTGAGTATCTTTATGATCATTGTCTTAATTTCTCTACCAGGTTTTGTTTAGAACTCTGGATGTGGACTTGCCCTGTCCTTTCATAGGGATAAATTCCTCTGACTCTTCATTTTTTCTGTCTCTCTGTGTCTCTTTCTCTGTTAAGAAATTCAGCTATATATTCCATTCTTGAAAGAAGTGACTTCCTGAAGAGGAGGTCCTGGAGTGCCCTGCAATCCAGTGTTCTCTTTTAACCAAAATCTGGCATTTCAGGAGTGTATCCTACGTGTGTTGCTTACTGCCTGCTGTCATGTCAGTCACTTTTCCTTGCAGTCTTTCACCCTGACTCTGCCTACTGTGGGCTATGCTTGCTCTTTGTGGACACTTAGCAGGACCCAGGCAGGCCAGATCTGAGGATGCATGCCCACAAAGTAACTTGGGAATGGTGTGATGGTTTAGCAGAGTTTGCACTCAGCCAGCAGTCTTATGCTAGATCCCATGAAGTGCTACAGTGGCTGGGGCCTGGGGCAGCTGAGGGCTCAAGGCTTGGCATGGCTGGGCCCAGTATGCTATGGTTGCTGGGGGTGCATGGCTGGGTGCACCATGACAATTGGACACCCAACTGCTAGGCGCCATATGAGGTGGTGGCTGTGCACAGCACAGTGGCTGGGCATGATGTGTGCACTAAGAAAATTAGCCCTGAGCCCAGATCCAAGACTATTAGGCTTGGACTGGGGAGTCCTCAGGAGAACTTGTGGACATGATATACTACTACCAGGTTAAGTAGCAGTGTCTGTGTAGTGATGACTCTCATGGGTGGCTCTGTTTATGCTGAGAGGTGAAGGGAGGAAAATGGCACCCGCCAGCTCCTTTGTTTTCAAAGTCCCCCAACATGCTTCAGAATCAGTCTGAACAGATCTGTCCCCTATTTGCCCTCAGTGTTGTTTTTTTACATGCCTCTGCACAGGTTGTTATCTCTTTAAGAACTGTGACCCACCTATCACTTGCTCTCAGGACTTGCCCAGTGCTGAGTCAACAGACTTTTAAAGCTCCAGGCTGTAAGTCCCACTAGTTTTAAAAATTCAGGGAATTCATGCCCTCTGGTTTTTAAAGCCAAGTGTTTTGAGAATTAGTCCTCCCTAACTGAAATTCCTGGATCCATGGCCTCTTTCTCTGCCCTCTCCTTGGACATAACTCCCTCCCTCCTGTGAGCAGCCTCTCTCTGCCTTTCTGACCTTCCTAAACTTTCAGATGCACCTTCTTCTCTATATGCAGTTGTGGAGTTTGTTCTGCCAGTCTTCAGACTGCTCTCTGGTTTATTGGCTTGGATGTAGATGAAATCTAGTTAAAAACATGGGACGCAAAGAACTCAGAGTCCTCCTACTCTGCCATCTTTCCGTACTCCCTAGGAAAGTCAGGCTTATAAGAAACAGATTTCTAGGGGTGCAGAGCTGGCTCAGTCTGCAAAGCATGTGACTCCTGATCTTAGGGTTATGAGTTCAAACCCCACAATGGGCACAAAGCTTACTTAAGAAAAATAAATAGTGTAACCCATTCACTTGCAGTCATTTTTTAGGGGGAGAAAGAATGATTAAAAAATATATTTCTAGGGGCACCTGGGTGGCTCAGTGGGTTAAACCTCTGCCTATGGTTTGGGTCATGACCTCAGGGTCCTGATATCAAGCCCCACATCAGGGTCTCTGCTCAGTGACGAGTCTGCTTCCCCCTCTCTCTCTGCCTGCCTATGTGTAATCTCTCTCTCTCTCTCTGTGTCAAATAAATAAATAAATAAATAATATTTTATATATATGTGTGTATATATATATACACAATTATATCTCTAGATCTTATCTATAAAAATAATTTTCTAATAGGTCCATACCCTGCTTTTTTAAGAACTTAAAATAAAACAGGCCTGTGAAAAAAACACATTATATTTTGGAACAATTATTTCAAGCACATTATTTAATGCTGTCTAAAACTGAGGGCTGGAGTAGGAACAAAATCATTCCCAATTTTCTTGTTACATTTGAGGCTTTACAGGATTCTCCAAAAGATTTAATATGAAGAAGGAGCATAGCTTTAAACAAATCTTAGCAATCCAGGTATCACTGATACAAAAATATCACTAATTGATTTAATTTTGTAAAATATTATACTTTCTTTGCATGACCGAATGCATGAAATGATTAAGCTTTTAAAAAAATAGATATCATCTAAGGAAAAAGTGTTTGCTAAAGCTAATGTAACTTAAATAAAATATAAAGTTTAGATCCAGACTGTAACCCATTAGCAGTTTTCCTTCCCTGTGAATCCTAAATATAATGTATGATCTCATCCACTTGTGGCAAAATAACATCCCTCTTCGAAGCACAGCTTCAGTGACAGCATTTCTGGAATGTCATCCTAGCTCAAGGAAAGCAGCATCTGCAGTACTACACAATCATCCTCAGAAGTATTGCTATCTAGAAGCAGAACGACAATGAATAATGGTAAGAAATAGGGCACTGCCCCTGTGGAAGCACAGCAGCCGAGGTAGCAAAATACTAAAACTTCCAACTGCTTTTTCCCAGAGATTTAACCACCAGCAAATAAGGCCCTGTAGACATATAAAAGATAAGAGCAAATTTAACCCCCTTTTTACTCGTTCAGCTGTCACTGGGCTCATTTCTCTGTGCATACTTTAAAGTTTACTCCATTTCTGCCCTACTATGTATTCTGAGGAGTCAGCGTAAAGAGGATGGAGAGAGGAAAGACTCAGAGATTAATCCTGGAAATAGATTAATCGATTAAATGTAATATATTAAAACACCACAGAGTGCCAGTTTAGTTAAAAGTAGCCCAGTAGAGCTATAGAGGAAGAGTCTATTCATCTAGACCACCTCCTGAGAATCCAGAATGCTGCTGTTCTTGCTTTGGGGTAGAATTCCGCCCTCAGCACTTTCACCTGCTGCCGTGTGCTGGCATCCTTATTAAGATGCAATTCCCCTTAGGAAATATGACAGGAGGGTTTCCTGGCAGAACTATTAATACATTAGTATTGATAAATAAATTGACAGAGTTGGTGCTGTTTGTGGAAGGTGAAATACAGAGAACTTTGATCAAGTGAGGTACAACCCCTCGGCGGAAGAATTTGAGAACAGAAAGATTGAGGGCTTCCTGAAGGCACCAGTCCCAAAGGATTAAAATAAATCTAAATGACAGTTACTGCCCAGCACTTTTAAAATCATGACAGCATTTTATTGCAGACAGAAAGCATAAAAGTGCCAAGAGTTCACTGTTTACCTAATATGAATACATTCCTGAAAAAACTTTTTTTTTTAATTTCCCATACATATACGCAGGTGAAAAGCTTAAGATTTCAGAAAGAATTAACACTGAATTTGAACAGAGAATACCTGAATTTGAATCTCAGTTTGGGTACATAACAAATGTCGACATTTAGGGGCTATGCCTGGGTTTCAGTTAGTTTCTATTCTATCCAAAATAGGGCAGGAGGAGCAGATCATCTGTAAGAGATCACAAACTTCTAAACACACAAGGCTATACAGAATAAAATATTTTCTGGTTGTGGTTCAGAGAATAAGAATTGTGCTACTGCCTTTATGTTAGGGTAGTATATCAGATTAGTTCTGCATAATAACCTGCAATTTTTATGTAAAACTAGTGTATACTATTCACACAACCAAAATGATTCAAACCACTAAAGATTCAAAGGAAGCACTTTCTGTTGCTTTACTTAGAGATCAGGATTATGTCTTGGAAAGAAGGTAATTCTGATAATCTACATAGAAACTTCTCTTTCAAAGTGCTCATTTATTCATGGAGAAAATTGTCGAAAACAGGTTGGCAATCAAACCAGGATAGGGATTTTAACTCCCCTTAATGAAGTTCTATGGGATGCAAGTTTAACCTTGGGGTTCCTATGAGCCTTCTAAAAATATATGTGAAATTTAAATGAAGTACATGTGTATATTTTGTTTCTGAAATATTTCATAACTTTGACCTGTGATAAAGTGGCTTATGATGCAAAAAAATGTTAGGGAATGGTTCTCACTTGAAGATCAACACGACATGAAGAGACAAAATGTAATGCTTCTGAGGAAACAGTCTAAGTAAGTAATGTAGGATCTGCCCACCCACATCTGCAAGATTCCAATAATGGATTTATCTTTTATAGGATAAATATCCAAATATATGAGTTTGCATAATAAATTGTAGTTCCAAAACAAATATTTGGATTATCAACTGTGACAATTGTGATTTAAATGAACTCTCCAATTTTGATTACTGGTGATTTCTTATGCTTTGTAATAGAGGGACAGAAATCTAGAATTTGCAACAAATATTTAACCCCCCATCTTCTCTGGTCAGTCTCAGAAAAGTCATGGTAGGTAGAGAACCACCAATGTTGTTCCACATCCTGCCATCTACTGTTGAAGATATTTAATAATGAATCACAATTGTGCCACTATAGATGAGATATTCTCCCTATAATTTTGCTTTTGAGTACATTTTAACAGGAATAAGAGAACAGTGTGTGAACACTTTTCCTTAAAATAATTATTTGTGATTGAATAATAGAAGACATGATAGATTATTCTCAAACATTAGAAGATATAAATTTTTCTACTAACCTTTCCTTCATAATTAAAAAGAAAAGAAAAAGTATGAAGTGTGATCTAATTCATTCTGTTGACTTTCTATCCCAAGGAAAAATGTTTTGAAATATAAGAATGGAATTAGAATTTGATTGATACTTTTGATCTTTTCACATAAAAAGAGACTAAAGAGCAACGTTAAAATCACCATGTTATGAATAAAAAACAATATATTCACAAATACAGATTGGGAATCTTGCTATTGGAGTAATTAAATGGTTTGTTCCCATTTTGCATTTCTCAGTGTTCATAAACATCATATGGCCATCACCTTGTTAAGTCATTAATAATATACTTAATATATAGATTAGGAAATTGAAGCTCAGGAAGAGTGGCAAATTTTTTCATATTTGCAGAATTAGTAGGTAATAGAGCTGGAATTGGAATCCAAATAATTACTGTGAATCAGAGACAAGTGTAAAACTTTCCAAAGTTGTAAGACAGATTTTGTGCCTTCATAGGAAGAGACACAATCTAAAGTAATCACGGGCTTATTACCCACTACACTGATTATTTGGGGCCATTCAGAATTCTACCTTTTCTTACCAGTCTATGAGTCATTTTATTAATAATTATGCTCCTCAAATTCTCCTGCATATCGCAGTGAAAAGCCCTCTCTCTTTCCTCTCTCTCCCTCCTTTCATTCCAGATGGTGACACGAAGGTCTGATTACATAGTTTGGGGGGAAATATGTATTCAAGATTTAGAGATCAAAATGAGATCTCTGAGCTAATTTGCTCATCTTTTTTCTTCTATTTGCATTATTAGGAGACAGTTCAGAAAATACCCATAATTTTCCATTAGCCCAAAGTAGCACTGCTTTATTTCCCCAACAACAAATTTGTTAAGATTTTTTAATAAAAAGGTGTAATTTGGGAAAACATTTTAATAACTGACAAAACATTTTAAGTGGTGGAAATGATGCATAAGTATTAGAAGAATATAATTTAAAGTGAATTCCCATAAATTGAGAGTCTTGGGGCAAGTGAGCTGGCATCTAAAAGAAGTGACTTCAGTATAATCAGTCTGTCACTATTCTCAATGAAAAAACTAGTCTTGCTTATAGATAATGAGCTATATTGTAAGATTAAAAAATATACACAGAGAACTATCCATGTTAATAATTACATATTCTTTAAATTCACTCTCTGATATAGCAGTTATGTGTGTCTTTTTTTCATCTATCATTTTCAAAACAATTTCTAGGCAATTTGTAGTGAATGCAAAATAGAATGAATAAAGTAGATTTGGCTAATGTACTCTTAAGCTCCATAAAATTATTATATTATAATAATTACTATTTAAATATATCATTCATTTAATATCATGTCATAATATATACACAACTACTTCAGATAACACGCCTGAGTAAGGCAAACATTTGTTTTAAAGGTATGACCACTAGTCTGTGCTGTTGTACAAGAAATATCTATTTCATCAACTTGTTTCAAAACAAGACCGAGTTCCATTTATTCTGTGTTAAGAACCACAACTGGATGGTATCTCAGGTTTCGATTGGCAATTTTCTATAACATGTTATATTACAAGTCAATATTGGGGAAAGGGTTAAGTTTAAACAGTTTAAATCTATCAATGGTCTCTTTTTTTGCTAAATTCAACACAATTTTAGTAGTAATATTGATAATTTATAAAATATGAAATATATTAAGCTACAAATAATACCTTATTTAATTTGACATGTTATACAAAAATATTCTAGCAGCTGGCTTTTCCAAATGACCAAATTATTTGCCTGTGTACATTATAAGTCATCATAAATAGCTTTTCTGGATGGCTTCATTAGTGATTTTAGATAAATATACTAAAAGCACATACATTACTGATAATTTTTTGTGTCATATTCTGTTTTATGCAATTGTTTTCCCAGTTTTTAGGTTAACAATTAAAACATAACTGTATCTTTGGATTTTAAACCTTGCATCTTCAAGTTTCTTAAACTTCACTAAAAACTTGAAGAACTGTTAAATTGCAGTTTCAACATTCAGAATTGTTTCAGGATTTGGAAAAATGGACATTTTAAACTAAAAACAATATCATAAACTCTTTTCACCTTTACAAAATGCTGTTTCAAAATGCCCTAAATTGATTTTTCTAAGACTAAAGATCAGAATGAGAAACGTGAAAGTATATCAGGAGTTGTCTCAGGATGCTTCCATGTTTCTCAGAAAACAAGGTATATCTAAATATAAAGATTATTGCAACTGAGCAATGGTTTATTTCAGAGAAAAATGCATCCAGTCAAATAGACACTTTTTATCTGAAAAAATACAATGGATGATTCTGTTCAGAGAACAATTAATATTCCCCACTCAATTAATGAAGATGAACAAGTATAAGCTGTTCTTCTGGATAATATTTCTATCGTGAAAGCAAGATAATTTAACCAAACGCCCACCTTGTTTAAAAATGGAAATTCCACAAAAACTGTGCTGGTCTCAAAACACCACTACACCTGTCAAAGAAAAATCTGTTTTCCACACTCAGTGAAAAACAACTACAGGCATCCAGAAGAGAGTATTTTATAGGTAATAAGCAGATCAAATATATACGAAATTTGGTTATTCTATTTTAAATGCCACAAGTATTTTGTTTTACTACATGAATGTTTTGTTACTCAAACATCTTCTACTATGTTGAATAACAAAGAGTTTTTAATCTTTAGGAAGAATAATGTCATAGCAGCTCATCTATAGTATGAAAACTGCCACCGAGAACGTGGCATAATATATTTTACGTCAGTTAAATATATTATTTTGTGAGCATGAAACTACAATGTCTGGAGACAGTAAGTAGGAAAGAGTGACACCCGTGTATGAATCCTTGCACCAAACTTTATGATAAGTATGTGACCCTATGTGTGTAACTCTCTGTATCTCGGTTTCTCATCTATAAAGTGAGGATAATAATAGTAGTTACCTTATAAGGTTCTTTTTTTTTTTTTTTTAATTTCTTGTTAGAGAGAGCACAAGCAAGGGGGGCAGCAGAGGGAGAGGGAGAAGCAGGCTTCCTGCTATACAAGGAGCCTGATGAGGCACTCAATCCCAGAACCTGAGCCAATCGTGACCTCAGCCGAAGGCAGACCTATCCCAACTGTGCCAACCAGGCATCCCCTGTACAAGTTTCTTACAAAATCATATAAATGATTATGTGTGTAAAGACTTTAAGATACCTGGCATTTACTACATATGCAGTGATTGTTGAATATCTACTATTATTAATTTTATTTCATTAATTTGAAGAAGTAAAACTCTTCAGAATAGATGAGTTTCCATAAAATGTAGCCAAAAAAATATCCTCCTTATATTTTCAAATTAGCATCTCTGGACTTTCGATTCAATACTGCCTACATTGAAAAAAAAAAAATCCACTATTGTGACTCCCACATTTACACACCCCTGCCAAGATCTTGTTTGACTCCATAAGTATGAAAACATTGAAATTTCATTTTTGATATGGCACACCAGTGTAAGTAAAAAAAGAATAAAACTGGAAAACCGGGTTTTCTTCTTACACTGTCAATTTGTGTTTTTGGACCTCAGTTCTTGTTCAGTTGGCTGACCATAGGCAATTCATTTGGCTTCAATCAGACACGTTTGTTTAATTTACCAAATACTACTATCAATTTCTCAAAATTGTTACAAGATGGTTAAATGGACTGAGACAAGTAGAAAGTCTAGCACAGAAATATGAGCTCGTCCCCAGTACCTACTTTAACCTATTTATTTTTGGGTCCTCCCAGCAGGATGGCCAATTAATCCTCATCTTTGATGGCTCCCATTACCACCAAGTGAGCTTCCTAGTTTCCTAACACAAGCATTAACTGCTTCTAGGTTGTATGTTAGATCTACTCTAGAATCTATTTCTTGCTGCAAGTAGAAAAGATATAAAAAGCTTCCTAAGTGAGACAGCTATTTGCTGCATTTTCATTACCATGTTCTCTCACAGCTAGTGTCTACTACTTTCTTGACCTTCTGCGGTGTTGTACTGCTTTCCTTAACCTCAGCCCCCATCTCCTTTGTGCTCCTTGTTCTGACTTGCTGCCGCTGGGTCCTAAATTATTACAATCTGTTTCACCTTCTGGTCAAAACGTCCTCAAGACTGTCTACTCTTCAGGACCCCGGGTCTGCTTATAGATTCTATATTTCATTTACACCCATGGTCTGATGGTGGCCTTTGGCTTTTGCAAAAACTCTGGTTTCTGGCTTCTTCTATCATCTTCGGCCTGTGCTTCTGTCTGATCCCTGCCATTTGAACTTATTCTGGCTGTCCTCTTATCTTTATATCCACTGTTATATTTTGGCTTCCAGTTTCATTTCATATCCTGAATTCCAACTTCACCAATGATTGGTTTTATTTTTTCATGCTCCTAATTTCATCAAGACTCACAACGACTCTGGAAACTGGTGGGGGCAGGGGAATCTATAGAAAGGTAGAATCTAGGACCATTAACTTTCATAAAGACAAGTAAAGGAGTTCCCTGTAACTTCATATTTTCATATTTAACCATTTTGCTTCAATAGCTTCTTGGTACCCAGGGAACAAATGGGTTCCTAACCCTTCCCCCAACCATCTTATGTCAATCCTATTTCAGGAGTTTCACTAAAATGCCAATGACTAATATTAACTTAAATAGTAAGCCTCCAAAATATATCTAATTTTTAAAAGCCAAGTCAGTAAGTGGAAAAAGCAAAAAGGTGGTTGTAGGATGCTTCCCTAGGACAAGTATGCCTTGAATTATACTAGGATTGGATGCCATTTGAGTCATGAGAAAGGAGTTCTAACACTAGCTTAGTTAGAGACAGTGATGTCATGTGGGAGTTGTCATAGCTTCTGGTACACCAGCACCATGTGGCCTCCGTAGAAGACAGACAGGCACAGGGTATTAGAGCTGGAAGGGAACTTTGCAAACCATCGATGGGAGCCTCCTCATTTTTCCAGGATGTTTAACATGCACCATTTCCTTCCTGCCTCTTGTAGGTCCATACTTATAAACTTTGGCCCTGCATGTTCAGTGCTTTCAGAAATAGTAGCTGCCTTAGAACATACTGAACTGGATTAAAAGAAGCAGCAGCTTCCCTGGCAAAAAAAAAAAAAAAAAAAAAAAAAAAAAAAAAAACCTATATGTGTGTGTAGAACACACTTTGCCATCTGCTACTTTTTCCACTTTAAGCCAGGTTCCCTTTTTTATATCCAATGATGCAATCCTGCTGAAGCTTTTGGGTCAGTGTTAATAGAATTATAAGAGAAATTTTTTGAAGCAAAAGTCAAGTTACTATATACTTTATAAGTGACACTCAAGAGTTTTCAAACAGTAATTTTCTGCAGAGATAGATGTGGATCCCCAAATACCCTTAATTGGGGAGAACAGTATATATCAAGTAGGGTAGGTTTTCTTGACAATATTTTTTTATAAAGTGTTTACAACAGTCGTGCTTATAAGTACCCTGCTGCTAGGTTCCTCATAAAAAGGTACAAAGGCTTGTAGGCCAAATCTCCAGTATTTATCTACACTAGCATACAACTTACACCTGACAAGGACTTCTGAGTAAACCAGTTAATCAAGGTTGATCTTGTGGTAGAATGATCTATCTCAGAATCCAGTACATTCATTTGGCACTTATCCCAATCTGATTATAGCACTTAATATAAATTCTTTTACGAATTTATTCACTTTTTCATCAAGATGTATGTTCTATGAAGACTTTGATCTTATCTGTGGAGTCCATTTGTTTATGCCAGGTATCTGGAATAATAGATTTCAAATAGATATCTGCTGAATTAAAAGACTAATGAGAATTGAGAAGATTATAGTTTGAGGCCTGAGCTGGGCCCCCAAGAATGAGGGTGAAAGAAGAAAAAGAAGCAAAAAGGCAGGCTATGCTGCAGGAGTGGTAGTGGGGATATTCTTGAACATTTGTAGGTTGTTGCAATGACATTAAAGAAACTATGACTAAATCCAGTATAAAAATTAACTTGGCTTGGTATGATAAACCTGGTGAAACCTTGTAGAAATCTTCTGAATAAGTCAAATTATGGTTTCAATAAATAGTTATTACATAAACCAACAATAAAAAAAACTCCATGAAACCCTCACAAATATGCATCCTTGCCTTATTTTTATTTTATTGTGTCTCTCAGTTTAACCCTAAATTTCCTATCCAATATTTTGGTACCTGTGGTTCTACATACATACTAGCCTCTAAAAAATGTCCTAAGTAACCATTTATTAGAAAATTATATGAAGTCAAGTCAAATCACTTTGCTATTTCAAGTTTATGAAAAGGGTGAGCATATGTAATGCTTAGTTTTCATAAATATTAAAACTAAGTCAATAGAAGTCATATATCACCCCAAGCTATGCTAAATGTACCTTAAGCATAATAAAAGTTGTTACAGTCTCACAGCAGATTTGACACCCACATAAAAAAGCAAAAAAACTGCAGAAGCCACTGAATAGTTTGTACCTAGTATATTATTCTCTACAAGCATAGAATGAAGTCATTTTTACTTGTAAGTGAAGAGAAGATCTTTAATTTTGAAGAAAAGAGTTCTGTTTTAGGAAAACATGGCTTAGTTATAATTTGGTAATTATTGTTCTGTACTATTCCCCTCAAGTACTCATTCATCTTCCCAGCTGGTACATTCTAATTCAACTTCTCCTGTTTTTAGTCATAATGTGATTTCTTCCTCCATAATGTCAGTGATAATACAATCTTTTTTGCCCCCCTATGTCAGGGGACACTGGCTTGCCTCTTCTGTGCTGGGCATCGCACACTCCTTTTCCCTAATCAAAGGAGAATACACTTTTCTCCTTTAATAGACACATTTAATTTGACTTCCCTTTCAAATCTTAATTAGCTTTTTTAAGACAAGGAATGCTAAAATATGTTAATTTTCAAGTTCACATACAACTTAAAGATAAGCCACTATAACCACGGATTTTACTTGGCTAATTAGGCTCCTTTCTGTGATTATTTACCTTGCAATGCAATCTTCAGATAGCATGGTCATATGCCTGGAGGGCTGCTCCACCTGGCCTTACAAATAAATAGTTTCTATTGATGGAATAAAATGGAGTACAAGAAGGAAACTTTCTCTAAAGATGAGCTCACTCAGAGTGAGGTTAAAAAAGGCGCCTGCTTAGTGGCAAACTCCCAAAAGAAGCAGCACAGGAGGGAGATGTGCGAAGAGTTGGAACAGTGTCATTCCCCACCTTCAAATCATCTGTTCAACTGTAACTTGAAAATACTGAAAAACCTGCCTTTAAGGTAAAATCAGGCCAAGCTATGCAAAAGAGGAGAACCTGACATTTATAGAGCATCTCTTCTTTCTAAGGTGTTGTGAAAGTGGCCATTTCCCCACACTACCTGATTTAATTCTCAAAACACATTAAGTGATTATTATTATTCCTCATTTCTTTTTTCTTTCTTTCTTTTTCTCAACAGATATGAAAAATAAAGCTAAAGTCACACAGCTAAAAAGATCCAGATTAAATGAATCCATTTACCTGTTTTTCCCACTCAAATCTCACAAACTTCCTTCTTTCCTTCAGTTTCTTCACCCTTTCATCCTAATCCATCCAACCAACCATGCATCTCTGTAGCCTTTCTTTGTCCCTCCTTTCCTTCTTTCCTGTAACAAACATGCAGCACTAACAATGCACCAATTACTATGTGGGATATAAAAAGAAAGAAAACTGAAATTGATTACTAACTCTGAAGGTTACAATACACTTTGTTTTTACATTTTAATGCTTTACAGATAATTTCCACATAACTAAATTTTACACTAATGTAAAATGTGTATAATGTGCTTAATGAGTGAAGGTTGATAGTATATTAACAAATTTTATCATGAGGAAAATAGATTAAAAAAAAAACACACATTGTTTGATTCTTAAGATGATTAACCAAGCAAAACATAAGGAAACAAACTACATGAAACTCAAACATAATTGACCTACATATGTGTTCTTAAAATGAATGATTTGTTGTTAACAAACAGAGCGGAAATAACTTTCAAATATACAATTACCCTTAAAGGTTGTTTGGTATTTAATCTTGTAGCTGTACGATTGAGGAAGCAAAGAAGCCCAGTATCCTTCTTCTGCCATCAGCCTTCCCTTTAACCCTTCGTAGCTTATTCTTCCTTCTCATGGTATGCCATGGGTTTCAGAAATGAGGGGAACTACCTGATGCAGTCAGGTGTTTGAATACTTCATGGTGTATGACTGTGAATGTTCTCAGTTGGTGAATATAGGGAGAATATGTTTTTAACCCATACAGATTACTTTTTCTATCTAGAAATTATGATCCTTTAAATGAGCAGCAATAGAGTTTTTTGTTAATAGCTCATTGACATTTTTAGGTAGTATTTCATATATTTTAGTCATCATAGAATACTTTACACATTTTGCCATTCTAATTTATGAACTTAGTAGAAGACCCAGAAAATATAATGAAATGCTGTTATAATTTCTGCCTTCCTAATAAACACGGGACAAATTTCAAATAGCTAAAAATAATGTAGATGTGAATAACTCCTTGGTTTATTAAACTAAAAAATATAAACCTTTCCCCAGCCTATTCCCATTTAAAACTAGTCAGGAGAACTACTACAGAAAATTCCCAATAGTCATCAAGGAGAGGAAATCTTGATGGATACATATAGTAATTGTCCGGGAACAAGAATTTCTGTCCCGGAGCAAGAATTTCTGTCCCCTCAAAGGTAGACCAAGAATTAAATTGACATGAGACAGATTAACAGGAGAAAGACAAATTTGGTAGGCAAAGGGATCCACACAGACATGGAAATTCCAAAGACAGACACAATGAGGGATATATGTCACTCTAAAACTAAAGAAGGTGGGGGTCTGGGATTTCCAAGGAATGGAATGCACTTAAAAGGGCAAATAAGATGAGCCAATGTTTGGTAAATAGATGTTTGCCTTACTAGACAGATGGGTCACTCAGATAAAATGTATCTCTGCTAATAATCCTTATTCTGGGAAAGACCCCCAGTTTAGATTCTTTTACATAGTTAAGGCAGGGACAAAAGTTTCTCTTGAGCCTGTGGGGTCTCAAGTACCTTCAACTCAAAATAATCCACATGGTAAATTGGCACATTCTGGAGTGGGGGAATATCCTGAACTCTTTCATAATCACACAAATACTGCTATGCTTAATAATCTGTATATAATATTTGTTTTTTTTTTAATTTACATATAATATATTATTTGTTCCAGGGGTACAGGTCTGTGAATCATCAGGCTTACACATTTCATAGCACTCCCAATGTCCATAACCTAGCCACACTATCCCTACTGCCCATGTAGATTTTGTAATCTATAAAGATATGCAAACTTTGCCTTTAAAAATGTGATTATGATAGGGGTGCCTGGCTGGCTCCATTAGTAGAGTGTATGACTCTTCATCTCAGGGTTGTAAATTCAAGCCCCATGTTGGGCATGGAGCCTACAATGAATAAATAAATAAATTAATTAATTATTTAGAATGGGATTATAATAACATTTGTCAACTATGTTAATGAAGTTCTTACTACATATTTTAAAATAATGGAGATGTTTACAAATATCCATGTATAATTACAGCCAATATGCATTATTAGTATCAGACTTTTCACATATATACTCTTTCATTTAATTTCATTCTGTCATCTATGTTCTAATGAGGAAGATAGTGTTTTTGCCCCAGTAAACAGATAAGGAAACAGAGTAGGAGACTTAAGTAAGGTGCATGGAGCCGCACCTCATTCTTAATGACTTCACTATGTTCTATGGAAGAACCATCATGACTTCTAAGGTTTCATCCAATTGTCTGACAATGTGTAGATACTGTTTTATTGCCTCATCATATAAATTAGGTATGGCAGTATGTATAGGATTTGGGGAAAGAATCACCTAGTGAAGCAAGCTTGGTCTTAATGTTTCAGTTTCTGACCTCTGAGAAATAATTCTTATGAGTATGTTACAAAGTACAGTGTTTCTAATAAAGAATCCGGCTACCTGAAGCTTGCAGTGAAAAGAGTGTCAACCAAACAAAACACCTACAAAAGGATAACCTCTTTTATTAGCTGCTAGAAAGAAAACAAACAAACAAATGAATAAAGGATTACCTAATTCTTAGTTTTTTCTTTTTCCTTAAACAAGATTATGAATAACCATAGCTGCAACATCTATCTTTGAAAAGAGTTCCACATGCAGAAGGAAATGCTAGCCTCCTCCCAAGAGTAATTGTGATTCTGTTAAGTCCACAGGAACATAATATTGATCCAAAAACACACTTCTCTATCGGGAGTCTTTGAAAGGGATTTAATGAGCCATATTCTCCCTGTGTACGGGCTATGTCTTGGGAATAAATTAAGCTCTTTTGCAAGCTGAATTAACTCTTTCAGGCCACTTGAGTATTATTTAGTGCACTGAAGCAGTGCTTTACAATGTCTTAAAATTTATAAGTTGTTGAACCTTAAAAATTTTATGTAGGTATTCACTGTGGGATTATCATTTCTGGTTATAAAAATAAGTGAATTTGTATTAGATGGAGAATTATAAGCATAAGCAGAAAAGATATAAAGAGATAAAAGGACACTCAATCGGAAGTTAGGAGAGCTGGTTCCTAGCTCCCTCTCTATCCCCAGGTATATTACTTCGATGAACCTCTTAAAGTTTCTTAAATTTCTGAGATGCTGTAGTTTGAATCTGAAAGATCTAGAAGGCTTTACAATAATTATAAGTGTTAGGTTGGACAGTTAGGTAGTCAGGGCCAGGATCCCACCAAGAAAATATGGAGTAAGGACAGCTGAAATAAAACAGCACTGACATCCTGTTTTAGAGCTTAGGACTGCACTGACATTCTGCTTTGCAGCCTTTGCAGAAATGAGTTCTGCAGAACATCCTAAAATAACCAGAAAAACATTTGTCAGTATCACCGGCAAGGGGCAGTTAAGACCTATCCCCCACCAGATGTCAGGAAAAAAAAAACCATCAGCATGTGGACATTAGCTTAACAGGTAGACAGGTACCTATCCAAAACCCTGATGGACATGATTCAGCACCCCTTGATTGCTTAAGAAAGTTCCGCAAAAGAGCTCATAAAAATCCCTAAACTTAGAAACAATAGGGGAAACCCACTCGGGCTCCTCCCTTTACAGGGACTGCATACTCTTATTCTTATTCGAAAAACTTTGTTTTGAGGCCCATACCCTTCCTCTGCTCTACACCTTCATTCCTATTCTCTGAAGCAGCACAACCAAGAACCAGGGCACTCAGGGAACACAAAAATCCTTATCATGAGGAACCTGCCACACACATTTACACCAACATCAAGCATTAGCCACAGATGTGCTAAATAACTGGGTGCACTACTAGATTATTCTGGGTCTGGTCAGGAACAGGTTGAGGCAGCTTTAAAGCAACAGGCTTGAGCAATGGAAAGCAGAGCAAGGCAAATGGAGCTGAAAACAAGAAGCCCATTAGGTGACCCACCTGAAAATATCCATAAGTCGTAGCTGACCAATGAGTTACTTACACCAGTACACAGTTACCAAAAAAGGGAAAATTCTGAATGTTCCCATAGCCTCTCACTCTGCCTTCTAACCACAGCACCCCACTCCCAACACCTACCTCAATTCACAGCCTCTCCCTCTCTATCCTACTGGCAGCTACCTTGCAGTATATTCAATAAACTTCCACTTCTTTTGTTACACTTGGGTGAGTTCTTTGTTCTTTCACTGCCCATGCCACCAGCTTCTGCCCAATTGGATGGATCCACATTTGGGGGCCCCCATCCAATTGGAGAGAGCCAACAGAACATAGAGAGCATTATAGACCATTTGACAGAGGAATTTAAATGTAGGGAATAGTTACAAAGAAGTTGAAGGGATGAAAATCCAACCAAGGAATGGAAAACAGGCAAGACTTTAGCTGTAGCATCTTAAGTGAATTTCCGCATAATCATACTCCCTCTTGTACAGTCCTAAAAACAGGAAAGAAGAGAAACAGTCCTGCAAAAGTAGAACATTTAAAGCACTACATCTTGTGTTCTATTTTGCTTGAAAAGAGATATGATTTGTAGACTCTACATTGACTACCAGGGAAAGGCAAATGATTTGGCACATGACCAGGGACTTTGGGAGGATAAGACTGGAGGATTGGGGGAAAAAAAATAAAAATAAAAAATAAAATAAAAGATTAAAACAGTCTGTTGACAGAACTTTTTAAAGAATATCTAGAACCCTCAAACATTTATATATAATTGAATGGCCACCAGAAGGCCTCCACTATAGAAGAAGACTTTAATCGTCATTTCCAGCTATTCCAATGCTTCATGGTGAAAAGGAAAATGGATCCAATGGGTAACATGGAATCTTCCGTTCTGTTCCTTCCTAAAAGAACACTGGGCTTTCCAGGTAGATCTTATGCCCCATAAAAGCCCATGTAATTCAGGATGCTACTTCTAAATAAATTCCAGTGACTCAGAACTAAAGGTATACAATCTTATTAAGAGGTTAGACATTGTTGCAGGGGAAGAAAACTGCCATACCAAAATAAGCATAAGGATTATTTTGGCATAAGGATCATTTTGAGCGGGTTATTTTTAAAGAGAGCAGACAAATTCTGAAAACCAAGTAGAAGTTAACCTTTTATAAAACGCATTTATATTTATATGGGAAATTTCCATTTTAAGAGTAACTCCCTCTCTACCAGGAAGAGGAAGATGACTAAATCTCTAGAAACCCTTATCAGTGGAGAAGGCTCTGATCTACACCTGCATAACATCCTTCATCTTTACCCTTGATAGACTTCTGATAGCCTCTAGTGCCTGGCTTCTGTTTCCAGTATCTTCTATCTTTAGCAGGTGATGATATTCAAGATGCTGCCTTGAGCCATTTTAGAGAGTTGCTCAGTTTTCTGGGTATCTCCCAGGTATACAGAAGGACTATTTTATAAGCCAATAATAAAATAAGGTTCATTTATTTTGAATAGATATATATGTACATCCTCAGTTGAATTTAACAAAATTCTTTTAAGTGAATGAGAGAGAATGAGTAGAAGCAACTCCTTCTATCTCATTTATCTTGCTAATGACATTGTGTTTGTCCTGAAGGAATAAGTTCAAAATTATGATTATGCTAGGGCCAATTGAGTCTCACGAGTGAGCCTGAATTAGAATAAAGGATTAGATAGAAATGTTCTTCACATGCTCATGTTCCATAGCTTGCCAATATTCATAACTTCCATGTTGAGGAATACTCTTGGGCTTTCTCTTCAAGGACCTGCACACCAAACATGTGGTGGGTTTAAGAGAATCACAACTATCAGTATGCTTACTTCTAAGAGGCCGAGTTACCATTGCAGGCAGCTGTTGGGCCATCCCATTGTGGCAAAGCGGTTGTTTGTGCTAACTGATGTGGAGAACAAAGCTGAAGAAATGTAGATAAAATTAAATTTCCTTATAACCAGCAGCCCATCTGGCAAATACTTGAGGCAGGCAGATTATGACATTCCTCTAGGAACTTTCAAAGTTAAAGTTAATGTCTTGCTAGAGGCCTAAACAACCTTGGGTTGACAATAGCCAGACCTCCAGGATCCTGTAAATCTTTTTTAACATACAAAAGTCCTTTTGGAAGCCATCTGTGTTTTCACCTCCCCAACGCTAAAGTATATAATCAATTGCTCCTCACAACCTCAGAGCAGCTCTTTCCTGTCCTGTGTCCCCTGTGATAATAAAACAACTTTTTACACTGAAAATGTCTCGAGAATTCTTTCTTGGCCTTTGGCTCTGAACCCCAACTTTTTAACATCACTAACCATTCCCTCAATAAAATGCAAAGTAACTAATGGTATAGCTTGTTTCTTAGATAGCTCTTCTTAATTAATAACAAATTATTTGAAAAATCCTTTAATTGATGGATGTTCAAGAGAAAAAGGGTTTTATTCATAAAAATACAATCTTACTTTGAAGTAAGGATTTTGGGGTGTTTAGTGTTTGACACAGATTGTAACCTTTTCTTTTTGCTGTATTTTTTTCCTAATATTTTAGTCATAAATATATTAGATATGAGGTAAACAAATTAATGTTTTTCCAATTATGTACAATTTATAAATATCATAAACATTTAAAAAAAAATCCTTATCTGTTAAAGTCTCTAAGTTAATACTTTAGAAATGTAGGAGTGCCTGGGTGACTCAGTCAGTTAAGTGAACAATTCTTGATTTTTGGCTTAGGTCATCATCTCAGGGTCCTAAGATCAAGCCCCACATTGGGCTCCATGATCAGCTGGGAGTCTGCTTGAGATTTTCTCTCCCACTCACTCTATTTCCCTCCCTCTGCCTTCCAAACTCTCTTTTGCTCTCTCTCTCTGAAATAAATCTTAAAAAAAAAAAAAAAGAAAAGAAATTAAAAAAAAAAAAACAACTAAAATAAAACTTAACCTGTGGATATTTTACAATAATGTAGATAATATGAAAATTACTTTAGAGGACTCAAATTAAAATATGCATTTTAACAGATAATTTAGAATAATACAGACAAACATATTAGTCTCAATATATCACTGCATTGAGAAAACCATTTAAGACTAAGATATTTTTACTCTTTTTAATATTAGTGTTGAGTATCAGCCATTTAAAAAGTCTTCATGAATTTCTGTTAGATGCTTCTGATATTCTATTTGTTTGATAACTCACATGCAAAGAATATGAAGAGGTATCACTGCATAATGGTTTTGCTAAAATAGCTTTTTCCACCAAACTGAAAGCCTCTTAAAATAACCCTGAAATTTATGATAATAGCACATTTCATTTATGTCCTCAGCTTTCAAGCCCCAACATTATATTTGCTCTATAATGTTGAATTGAGAATTTATTGGTTAAAAGAAAATGAAAATGGGAATGAAAGAAAAGGAAGAGAAGGAAGAAAATTTTTATTTTTTTAAAGATTTTATTTATATTTGAGAGAAAAAGAGCATGCACAGGTGTAAGCATGCACAAGTGGGGGGCGGGGCAGATGCTTTCTGTTGAGCAGGGAGCCCAAGGACCCAGAGATCCTGACCTGAGCTGAAGACAGATCCTAATCAACAAGAACCATTCAGGCAACCCAGAAAACTGCTTTTTAAATCCAAATTGACTCATACATGTACTATCAACAAACTCTATCCCCCTAAAGTAATACATTGTCTTCTATTTCCTCCAAGTGCCATTACTGAATTAAATAAGGTTAGTTCATGTGTGTAAAATTATCAAACCCTTACAGATATTTAGTGTGTAATGTCAAGTGTTGAGTTTGTCCACTAGAGTGCACCATTGTAATCTCATGAATATAACAGAAATGTGTTGATGCATTTTTTAATGTACATAAAAGAGAAATACAGTATTAAAAAACAAATTGCATTTCTTAATTACCACCAATCTCTAAATACATGACAAATTGCATGCAAATTAGATTTAATTTACCTTATGTTTTATAGGTTAACAAAAGGCTTTTTTAAAAAGCCAACTTCAAGTATTTGAAAGTTTTGTCTATATTTTTCCCATTATCAGCATAGCAATGGCAGGGCTTGCTTTTATTTTTTTTTTCTTTTTCTTTTTTTCCCTTTTCTCTTTTTCTAGGGAGAGTGAGAATACAAAAGGAAAATAATAGTCACATCTTTGGGTGGGGTATATTGTGTTCATCTAGGAATGTAAGGATTTCCTTTTGATTTAAATAAGAGAAAGATGTTTGTTCATCTAAACTACTCTCCACTGCTGCCTTCCTGTCTGATAAAGAAAATGCATATTGAATTCTATAATCACAATAGGGAAGAATAATGCATATCCTGCAATAGCAAAGGGGGGAGCAGAAAAATATATAACTTGTCCCAATGAGCAAATAAATCATAGAAATTAGAGTGGAAAGGACCTATTATGCAATGAAGACTACAGCTCAGGGAAAACCCAGTCCCATTTATAGGGTTCTTCCAACAATAGCTCTGTCTTCCCCTTTCTAACATCACACACATCCCATAATTGTCTGTGGTAGCTTTTTTCTCAGCCCGAATGAGATTGCTTTGAAGGCTAAATTCACACACTAGAGTAATTAACTACATAATTGGTCTAGAGTGAATCTTATATTGTCTTCTATGATACCTTCCTATTCCCCATCACATTTCTTAATAGAAGCTGCCACTAGTTCTAATGCCCAAATCAGGAGACTTAAGAGGCTGATTTATCCAGCCATAGGGGGAAAAATGAAAGAGCTAGAAACATGGTTTTCACATAGGGACCTGAAAATAGTTTAGGGCTGCAGATTAGGTTTTAGAATGAATATCTTTCTGCATAGGTAAAGTTGAAGTTTCTTGGGATTGGAATCATTAGCCTGGGTCACTATGACTTGATTTATACCAGTGGTTCAGACAATATAGTCCCTGGACCAGCAGCATCAGTATCGCCTGGCACTTTCTTCTTTCCCCTTCTGGAGGTCCACCCAACAATACTGAATCCAAAACTCTGGAAATGGGGCCCAATGGTCTGTGTATTAACAAGCCCTCCAGTGGACTGTAACGCACACCAGAATTTGGAAGCACTGATTTATACTGTTAAAAGGATTTTTGAAGAAAAAAAAAATGGTAAAATCATTGATGAGGGAGCACGAGGCTGGCTGAAGACAAAGCAAAAGCTGGCACCTTGCACGCCCGTCTCCACCTGCTCCCCTCCGTAATAATGTGTAGCATTCCTCAGGCACCTCTGACAGCCATAGATGATAAACAAATAGTTAACTTGCAGAGATCACAGTCCTGCAAGACAGGAATCTCCCTTGCTCTACAAATGTCCTGGAGATCTACAAACAGGGAGGTTACCTTATCAATAGCATAAATTTCCAGAGGCAAATAACTCTCAGTTCCTCAAGCCCTAATGTCTCCCTCCCCACCATAAATGAAACTGGAGGAGGCCGAGGTAGAAGGGAATGTAAATGACAGCAGGATCATAACACCCCACCAAGAATCTCCCAACTATCTTGATGTTAATGGCTGGCCTAAAGACAACACTGATAAAGCCACAAGGGCAAGGCCTCCTCCCGGCACCTTGTAGGCAGGGAGAAACTCCGGGCCTACATACGAAAACTCCTTTGAAACCTTCCTTCCCCTCACCTTCCCCCAACCGCAAGGTACATAACCTGCCATCCCTCACAACCCAGGGCAGCAGCTCTTCCTGCCCACGGGTCCTGTCCCTGTGCTTTAATAAACCACCATTTTGCACCAAAGATGTCTCAAGAATTCTTTCTTGGTCATCGACTCTGGACCTCAGCCCACCAAATCTCACCTAGGTTCTAGAACTTCATCATCATGATGCTTATACAATTCTAAATAATCATGTGTTGATTTATTTAAGTCACTAATGAGAAGACTGGTAAGATTTTATAACAGCCCAAAAGTGAATTCAAATAACTATACATATCTAGGCAACAACAAATTGTGAAATGAGTTTACAAAAGATGCAAGGCTACTCTATCCACTGGGCAGTAATCATTGCATTCCATCAAGCACAGTTTGTGTGCTTTTCTATGGAATATCTGTATTATTATCAGTTTTCTATCATCAGTTTTCTTCTCAGGGTTATATATTAGCCATATATATTTGGGAATGGTACCCAAGGCAAGACACTTAGTATTTTTTTTCTCATTTCAAAGTCTTTTATATAAATTTTTTCCTACTAGTTTAGTCCACCTAAGTTCTAAATCTAAGTATAACTAAACATCTTTCATCTTGGAATTTCTGAGTCATCTGAACTCAAAATTCCCATTTTTTTAACCTCAGTTAATCAGTTAATACTGAGTAAACATGAATTAGAGAGACAAAATATCTTTTTTTTTTGTAGGCACCATATGAGCATTTTATTATCGTAACAATGAATGTGAGGCACACTTGTGAAAATGGAATCCCGTGCAGTATCCTAAAATTTTCATGTAGCAACTAAGTTAGTATCATTTGCAGATTATCTACAGGGCAGAGAAATTCTAAAATGGACAGTAGAAATCTACCACATAAAGTCAGTAAGTTGTAGCAAATGAAAGAAATACCCTAATGCATTATTGTATGTAATAAGGTCAATGTCTGAAAAAAAAAAAAAGTAAATTCAGCAAAATTCAAGTGTTCCACTTCTGTCATAGTTTTAGCCAATTCATACTGACATAGGTACTCAAATTACAAAATAAACTGAACCTGTCAACAGCAGAGGCAAAAATTGTATTTCTCATTTTTTATTTTAAGAAATGTGTTCCACTTAATAATAGTTGTCAATACTAAATTAGGTTTAATTATGTCTTTAAAGCTTCTATTGAACAGAAGGGATCAGTACAGTGTAGTAGCAAAAGGGAGCAGAATTTCCTGCCTTATCTATATGACTCTTTGCCATAAAGATTATTTTAGAGTGGTTATTTTTAGGAAAGAGCAGATACAGGGGAAAGTCTGGAAACCAAGTTATCCTTTTGTAAGGGACATTTGCATTTATAAGAGAAATTTCCACTTTAAGAATGTCTCCATCTCTGTAGTAAGAGGATTATGACTAAATCTCAAGAAACACT
Source organism: Mustela putorius furo (assembly GCF_011764305.1). NCBI lineage: Eukaryota > Metazoa > Chordata > Mammalia > Carnivora > Mustelidae > Mustela > Mustela putorius. Next base: position 2,006,530 of record NW_025422088.1, on the reverse strand, counting down.
TATCATTAAAGGAGGCAAGGATCTTGATGACAAACACTGGCCTCTTATGGGATGTCTGAAAACCTCCTGTTACTGGTTCCCCCAGACATCTTCTCTCTTTAAGGTAGTGGCTTGGACCCTATCAGGGAGTTACTCAGTTTTCCTGACTATCTTCAATATATACAAGAGGTATATGTGTAACTAAGTTTTGGGTTGATTTTCTCTTATTAATCTATTAATTTTACTATAGAAGAAATCTTAGTCAAGAACTTAGAAGATTAGAGAGAAAATTGTTTTTTGGGTTTTTTTTTTCTTCCCTACTATAGGAAAGAAAAAAAAATATGGAAAATAAAACAGGAATTTGGGGAGTGGTTACATCCGAGTCTATTACTAACTAGTTTGATAAATGTTGTCAGGTCATTTAATATCCTTCAGTCTTGATTTTCATATCTTTGAACTGAAGAGACCTAAGTAGAGGTAGGTGTAGCAGAAAATTGCATACTTAATAAAACAAAGACTAAGTTCTAACACCAGATAAGTGAACATCACATACATGTATAGGTAAGAAAAAAAAAAAAAAATATATATATATATATTCCTACTACCCTCTTATATTTTCCAGGTCCTGTAAATTAGGTCCTGTAAATAAGATCCTGTAATTAGACTTTAAAAAGACAGATTAACAAGAGAAAAGCAGAAAAATTAATTTAACTTTTTGCAACATAAGGAAACAAAGACTCAAAAAAAATTAATCCTGATTTTTTGTTTTAATTTAGGCTTAATGAATTATGGAAAGTCATAGAAAAACATGATAGGACAAGAGTATTAGCAAAGAGTAGTAAACTGGCAGAAACTTAGCAAGGACTGTCCACATTTGGATTCTAATTGGTGTCTTTTGTCTTTGGAAAGAAGGATGTTCCTTTCCTCCAGGTACGGAGAGAGCACCAAAAATGTCTAATGACGACGTCAGGGGAGAAGCAAGGGGTCAGAGTCTTTTCTGCATCTTCATTTCTCAAATTCCTTCAGTTTAAAATAACTAATAAGCCAAAATGCCATATTTGAGGGTAGCATGCTTTGAACCCCATCACACTTGATTATAAATATATGAAATTTGAAAAATTATGGTCTGAAAGTGAAATAACTTCAAATATTGCACATGAGGTTGGAAGGTGCCTAGAAAAATTCTATATTTCTTATAATCTAGACACACCAGCCAATTGAGAGAAAGCATGAATAGCAATACCATACACACATACATACACACAAACACACAGAAACTCAGAATCTCCAGCTTACAGTCCATAGTCATTATTGGGCTGGCAGAAAGAAAGGGCTACTTAAGATGGCGAAAGTCCCCGCCACAAAACCTGAGCTCCGACAGGAGAACAAAGACCCAAGGAGGAATCTGAAAACCCTCCCACCCTGGGCTCCTGTGGACCAATGGGACCCTGACAAGCGGGAATCTGAGACCCCTGCCCCGGGCTTCAGTGGACCAATGGGACCCTGACAGCAGGTGAAATATCCAAATAAGGGAAACTTGCCAAAAGACCCCTGAACTCCCCTCGAGGCCCTTTAAAAGCCCCCTTCTCCCTGCCTTGGGCCCGACTTCTGCCATTCTGCTTTCCAGAGTCACGGAAGCTACCCAAGGGTGCCTACCTCCTCTTGGAGCAACTTTCCTGGCTCCCCTTCTCCTGAGCCCTGAAACTTCGCTTGAGAGTGTTTTTAATAAATCTTGCCTTGCACCCACTTTGCGTGGTGTTGTGTTTATCTTGCCGGAAAAACTTTACAGTCCTCAACTTACAAAACAAAAAGATCTACTATTAGCCAATCTTAGGACTAAAATATCCCTTCATAGCTGTCCATAGGGATAATATAAAAACATATCAAATTTGTTCCATTAACCTTGTTTTCTAGATTTTTTAATAGGATATTTCTCTCAGCTTAATGAATGTACTACTCTTATTTTTCACTTAGATCTTTAAGTCTTTAGCATATAATTTAAAATACTTTTTTAAAAAATTTTCTGTTGACTGTTCATCCTCATCAGAATTAGCTTTTATCTAATTCTTCTTTTTAGAACAATGAACTGTCTAAATATTTATCACTGACTCTATTGTGCGTTTTTTGAAAGGATGGATCTTACTTTACTAATGTATCACCTTTGTGCCCAAAAGGGTGCTTTAACTTTGGTTAGTTGTATAATAGAAGTTTGCTGAATTTGAATGATAGGTATTCCAAAACCCAGCTTACCTCAAAAGTGACAAAAACTGTAAGTCTACCCATCCTATTCTCTCATGTCTCTGAAGAGAGAAAAATGTATTTATCTTTGATACTTGCCTTTTTTTTTTTCTAATGACTTCAGACTCATTTCAGTCAAAGAATTGTGGTCAATGATAATTTTTTCTTACCTTCCCTCCTTCCTTCCTTTTATTTTTTTGGGTTTTTTGTTTGTTTGTTTGTTTGTTTGTTTGTTTTAATTTTAACTAACACCCTCATCAGAAATTCCACAAGGTTGACTCTCTCCAAGAAGCTCAGAGTAGGTTCAATCTTATTATTCCCAGATCATCTTCGGTCTTATAAAAGAGGAAATCAGCTTCGAAGACATTAAGCAGTTAGTCCACAAAACCATGAGGCAAAAAGCTTGAACTGCTATTTCATGGTCTAGGTCAGTGTCCTACATATTAAAGCAGAGTGCTAAACTGAAATTATGCCTCAACAATTACTTCCTTCAAACTCAGAGTTCATGCAGCCAATAGCTGACTTGAATTGTAACATTTAATTAAGGACCAGAGAAATCCAATTAGGTATAAAAAGATGTTTCCAAATATACATGATAATATGCCTTCCCTAGAATGCTGTACTGCTCCTCTAAATTTTCAAATGAATTCCTCTGCCTAATATTCTGCTGTGGTTTGAATTTTAAAAAGGAGGGGGGTGGTGCAGAGGATGCTTTGCAGGGATCCAGAAACTCATCATTTCCAGTTTGCACATATTTATTGCCTGAGAACACAACTCTAATCCAAGGTAACTGGTGCAGAGTTGCATAGTCAATTGATCTATGGTTGTTTTCTGTCATTGGCCACCAGCCCTATAAAAGTTAGAATTTTCGACAGAAAACAAAATACCATGCAGCTTTGTCATGGTCAGATGGCTTTACTTTTCATGCTTGAAGCAAGAACTCCATTAGGCTTTTTTCCTGGGAGAAGTCCTATTTTATTTGCTTGCACCACTAGACCATTTGATTTTTGTTATAGTGCTCTACCACTTTCATTACAAATAAAATCAAATTTTTGGTCTGATACATTTGAATCCCCAGGGCCTGACAGGAAATATCCATTTAAAGAATTTGCAGATTGCTGTAGTTATGAAGGCAGACTTCCAGTGCCCCCCAATATGTGGAAGAACTCAAAGGTACAGGTGGTAGAAGAATTGTGAAATCCAACCAAGTTACAAACGATGAAGTGGGCCTGTGATTTTTTTATTCCTTAAATATTTTCTTTGAAAACCTGAGAAAAAGAGCACTTGTCACTGATTAAGAGAATAAAGGAATTTTATCATTACCAATTCCATTTGGCAGACTGGGAAGAATGGTCTATATTTCAGACCAATTTCTTACTTATTCAGAGTCTTTTCATGTTACTAGTATCATAAAGCAAATGAAGTAAATGCAGATTTCCAGAAGTCATTATTTCAGAGATTGCATGTAAATAACTACTCATGCAAAAGTATTCAAGCTTCCTGGTGCTAATATCTCCTAGCAAAGTATCATTTGTCCTGGAAAGTAAAGTGAAATATTTGTTTCCAGGAACACAAGTGGTCATTGTGTGAACTCTTGGTCTTTTTCCAATTCTGGATGATATTCCTTCTTCTCAAAATCATCCAGTGATTTGGGCACAGCTCTTTAAAAAGGAGACAACAAATCTTTGTTATCAATATAACCTTACATTTCAGAAACTGAACCTCTGTCCTGTAGATCTGCTTATCCATTTGGATACAAAGAAGCAATAGCAAATTTAACATCTATTTCAATTATTTCCTGATTCACAAACAAGGTTCTATAGTTCATTTTCTTTTGAGGAAGGACCCTTTAACCATTTCATTAATCAAAACCATTAATTATACTTTTATTACAGGGTTTCAAAACAATAAATATATAATCATCTATATGACTCACTTTGACCTGCTTTATATTTTTCCAGAATAGGCTGAAAATGGGGTACATCAAAAGCTGTTATTTTCAACATGAAATCATGCTCCAGTGGGAAGACTTCCTCCAGAAGATTTTCTATATGGTATTACCACACATTGACATTTCTTTTAAATTTCTTCAATGCAATGTACCTGAAGCACCAGAAAGGGCACTTTCCCCCCAGTCTGAGATACCCAGAACAATTAAGCTTCTTGGCATTTCTACTGACCTAGTTTTTGATGTTTTGTCAGCATGTACTTGTTTCACCTCAGCATCATCAGCACTACTATGTTTACAGCCTTGTATATTGAAGATTTCATAATATTTGTACTGTTTCATGTTCCTCAAGTCCCTGACTATTGGGATAAGAAGCATCTTATGGAAATCTCACCCCTAACCTATATGCTTACTTTGATACAAGGGTTGGGTTGTCATCCTGGAAAAAGAGGTAGAAAAAAAAGTAGCTTAGGCTTCATAGATGCTCTTTAGAGTGTGTTCCTCTCCAAACAGAGAAAAGAAACTTGGATATTTGGCAGTGCTTACGAGGACTCGGCTGGTGGCACAATTCTCTCCAAGCAAGTATTGAAAGGATGCCCCAGGATAAAATTAGTACTGCAGTGCTTGGCGCTGTGAATCATATGAAACAAAATAACCAAAACCCTATGCTTCCAACCAATTTATAAATCCACAGATCCTTTGGAGGAGAGCAGTACCATTTACCTCCTGTTACTTCAATTTGGCAAAAGTAGCTCTCTCTTAGCTGGTTTTTATATTCTGTTGTATTGTATAGTAACAATAAATAGCTAGAATTATAATGGTCCCTGCTTCTAAAGAGCCTAATGGATTTTCTCAATTTTTCCCATTTAAAAAAAATATTTTCTCCAGTGTCATACATCTTCCACAGAGCAGCAACATGAGTTTATATTTACTCATGTGGAAACTTGTCACGAAAGGAAAAACCAGTGAAGTTTCTAATAATACTAATAATAACCCCTAAAATTGACTGCTTTTCCTAGGTCAGCACTTCCATATGTGATCATTACTCCTAATGCTCTGCAAGGAGGTTATTAGCTGCCTGTACCTTGTAGGGAATGGAGACAGAGAGAATAAGTAATTTGGCCAGTCACTCCATTTTCTAATGGCAGAGGCAGAACTCAAACCAAAGACCTTTTACTCCAAAGATCATAATTTTCTTTCTTTTTTTTTTTAAGATTTTATTTATTTATTTAACAGACAGAGATCACAAGTAGGCAGAGAGGCAGGCAGAGAGAGAGGAAGGGAAGCAGGCTCCCTGCAGAGCAGAAAGCCTGATGTGGGGCTTGATCCCAGGACCCTGGGATCATGACCTGAGCCAAAGGCAGAGGCTTTAACCTGCTGAGCCACCCAGGCACCCCAAGATCATAATTTTCTACTACCCATTACTCATATCCCCACCTCACCCCCCAATGTGCTAATAAATATTACTTAACTATTCTTCTAGATTTAAAAAAAAAAAAAAGGCCCTGATTTACATACCATACTTTATTTCTCTGATATGCCCAACATGACCAATTTCAAGTTACCAATTTCAAGCTACTGAACATAGATTTGGAAATAGATGGTAGTCAATCCGTTCTTGGGCTTTTTGGTGCTAAGTGACTTCAGCAAAAACTGGATCACAATTCAGACTTTTTCCTTCCATATTTATGGTGTCATCTTGTGTTTCTTTGCTCTAGATCTTCTAGCTCTGGTAACCAGGAATGGATTGAAATGATCTATTGAAATTCATAATACTTTCCAGGAACACTATCAATTTATAGAGCTGTTTCTGCTTTATGAGTAAGGCAACCAGATTTCAGAAAAAGCGTACCAGACAAGGAATGAGAAGAACTGATACTCAGTTTAAGTTCCAAGTCTGACTTGCCACTTGCAGATTGGAAGTAGAAAAGGTACTGGAAAACATTTACCTTTCCAAACTTTAGCTGTCTCACCATGCAAAGGGAAATAGTCAGCTCTACCTTGACTGCCTTCAAGATGACTAACGTGAAAGATAAACCATCCTGAAATATTTTATAAATAATAATATGATAAAAAATATAGAACATAGCTGATATTTAAGGTTTTCTCTAGTCCTCTGGATTAGTCTGTCACACATTCCATATACTCTTATGTAACAACGATTTAATTTCATCTACATAATATTGAGAGTATATCTCACATGATACAGACTCTACAGAGTCAAAGAATAAAACAGAAGTGACTATTTTTAACCATCCAAGCCACCTTTTTTTACTTTTTTGAACTCCTCTCGCAAAGCTTGCAAAGTAATGTAACTACAAGTGTTGTTAATGCACCTTCTAACAGTGTGCCTATTAATTCCACCAGGATTGAACAAGCATTTTTATTACCAAGTTGGAGCAGAAGGGAAGGGCATTAACAGTGGAAACAGCATGAAATGCCAAGAAGAATGAGCACAAAAACATGCTCTCCCTTTTCTGTATTTTTGTTTTAATGTACATGCTGGTTTTGTATTTTTGGTCCCTTAAAATACACTCAGCATATCCAAAAAGAAGAAGAGGTCACTGAAATCAAAAGTATCTTGTGTATTTTTGATCTGCCTTTACTCTGTCAAATTCAGATTATTTCTACTATATTAGCCAGTTTATTTATCAGTGTAATCTTTGCTAATCAGAAACTGTGTGTGTGTGTGTGTGTGTGTGTGTGTGTGTTGTGTTGTTTTGTTTTGGCTGCCAGTTCCCATTTAGCCATTTAGATTTGGCAGCTTGATTTTGTTCTATCATACCAAATTTAGACCCTTGATCTTTTCACAAAATTGCTTTTGTTGTTCTGCTTAACCCTGTGAACATTGTATGACTTCCACCTATCCAACAGAGAAAGAAGATAAGACATCTGCCCTGTCCTGCCTATAGCCAGGCTTGAGATGGTAACCCAATGGGGAGAACACCAGACTATGAAAAAGCAACAAGATTGGTGAGGCCAGTTGCCAACAGAGTACAAACAACAGACACTGCCTTTGTGATATTAAATTGCCAATTCTAAGAGTGTGAGCGCCTGCAAACTGTAATGCTGTGAACATTAGCTGTTTCCTGGTTTGTGTTGCTATATTATGCCAGCCTCCCTACTGGAATTGGGTTTTCTTCTCCACATTCCAATTCCAAGCTCCCTGACCATTTGTCAGTTATGAGTAGTTCTAGTGGAGTTGCTCCCAGGATTTCTCTTGAGAATGATCTTTTCCCTTCTTTCACAAATTCAGATGCAGATATTCAGATTTATAGTATGAAAATCTGGCAGGTGAGTAGGTGACTGGATTAGCACTCAAACTAATCATCCAGTGAGACTCAGCCTTTGACCCCAATAAAAGAAGCTATTGGTTTCCTAATTATTATTATTTTTTAAAAATAGTGGAATTTCTAACAGATAATGACTCTACTCTTGTTCTCTGTTTCAGAGAGAGGAAGAGAGAGGAAGACTGAAACAAAAACAAAAAAAAGTGATAATCCAGAATCAGAAGCCATACTTCTTGATATTATGACGTCTCTTGAGAAATAAACAAGGTGAGATGTTTCAGTATCTTTTTGGTTTCAATTTTTTCTATTTTGTAATAAATAGTGTCCACAAAATTATGTGTTTTATAAAGGAATAAATTCTAAATAGTTAGTGTTCAGCATATTTATATTAAAATTATTCTGCATATAATAGTCACATAGTATTATGGTCCACTAAGATTCTGTATTAAAAATACCATGGGCTTGGTGATTAAATAGCAGAAGTCTTTTTTTCACACAGGCCTGCAGATTAGAAGTTGGAGATCAAGGTATTGTTAGGTTTGATTTCTCCTAAGAACCTTCTCTTTGGCTTATTGATGGCCAATTTCTCACTATGTCCTCACATTGTCCTTCCCCTGTGCACATGCACCCTAGTGTGTCTTCTAATAAGGACACCAGTCTTATCAAATCATATCCCCATCCTTGTGACCAAATTTAATCTTCTTTATTTCTTTAAAGGTCCTCACTCCCATAATAGCCACATTGGACATTAGGATTAACCAGTGAGGTTAACCCTAACCAGGGGGAATACTATTTAGTCCTTAACAGGTACTTTCTCAAAATATGTCCCTCAGACACCCTGATTATTGTTCATATTCAGATTCCCAGACTTGAATCTTGAATCAAGACATATTAAACCTAACTAAAGAAGTGAAAAATCTGTATTCTGAAAATTATAAATCAGTGATGAAATAAATTAAAGATAATACCAAAATTTGGAAAAACATTTCATGCTCATGCTTTCAATATTTGAAAAAACAAATATTGTTAAAATGTCTATGTTACTCAAAGAATTCTACACATTTAATGCAATCCACTTCAAAATACCAACAGCATTTTTCACAAAGCTAGAACCAACAACCCTAACCTTTTTGTGGAACCACAAAAGACTATAAGTAAGCAAAGCAACCTTGAAAAAGAAAAACAAAGCTGGAAGCATCACAATTTCAGACTTCAAGTTATATTACAAAATTGTAGTGATCAAGACAGTATGGTACTGGCACAGAAAAAGACACATAGGTCAAGGGAAGAGAATAGAAAACCCAGAAATGGACCAACAACTACATGGTCAACTAATCTTTAACAAAGAAGAAAAGAATGTCTAGAGGAAAAAAGACAGTCTTTTTAACAAATGCTGTTGGGAAAACTAGATAGCACATTCAAAAGAATGAAACTATACTGTTTTTTTACATCATACACAAAAAATAAATTCAAAATGGATGAAAGACTTTAATGTGATATGGGACACCATCCAAATCCTCTTTGACATGCATATTGACCATGTATCTTCTGACTTCCTTACTCACTCCTTAATTCCAGGAATTTTTTTCCCTCCAGATTTAATTCCAGTTAGTTAACATACAGTGTAATATTAGTTTCAGATGTAGAATTTAGTGCTTCATAGCCTCTTTGACATCAGTCATAGCAACGTCTTAGTAGGCATGTCTACTGAGGAAAGGGAAACCAAAATAAAAATACACTATTGGGACTTCATCATAATAAAAAACTGCACAGTGAAAGAACCAATCAACAAAACTAAAAGGCAACTTATGGAATGGGAGAAGATACTTGCAAATGACATATCTGATAAAGGGTTAGTATGCAAAATATATAAAGAACTTATAAAATTCAACATAAAAAAACCCCAAATAATCCAATTAAAAATGAGAAGATATGAATGACATTTTTCCAAAGAAGCCATCCAGATGGCTAACAGACACATGAAAAGACGGTAAACAGCATTCATCATCAGGGAAATACAAATCAAAACTATAATAAGATATCATCTCACACCTGTCAGAATGGCTAAAATTAACACAGGAACAAGAGATGTTGGTGACTATGTGGAGAATGGGAAAGCTTCTTAACGCTGTTGGTGGAAATGCAAACTGCTACAGTCACTGTGGAAAACAGTATATAGATTCTTGAAAAGTTAAAAATAGAACCACTCTATGACCCAGCAATTGCACTCTTTTTTAACTACTCAAAGGATACAAAAATACTGATAGGAAGGGATACTTATACCCTGATGTTTATAGCAGCATTATCAACAATAGTCAAATTATGGAAAGCGCCCAAATGGTCATCAACTAAGGAATGGATAAACAAGATGTGGGATACACACACAGACACACACACACACACACACACACACACAATGGACTATTACTCACCATAAAAAATAATGAAATCATACATTTGTACTGTGATTGGAACTAGAGTATATTATGCTAAGTGAAATAAATCAGAGAAAGACAAATATATGTTTTTTTTTTTCATAAGTGAAATTTAAGAAACAAAGTAGATGAACATAATGGAAAAAGAGGGGCCAACCAGGAAACGGACTCTTAACTACAGAGAGCAAACTGAAGGTTGATGGAAGAAGGTGGGTGGGGGATGGGTTAGAGGGGTGATGGCTTTTAAGAAGGACTTTTGTTAAGATGAGCAGTGGGTGTTGTATATAAGCCCATATCGGGCTCTGCCTCCCCCTATCTCTCTGCCTGCCTCTCTGCCTACTTGTGATCTCTGTCTGTCAGATTAAAAAAAAAAAAAAAAAAAAAAAAAAAATTTAAGAAAAGGAGGGTTTTAGTAAAAAAAAAAGAAAGAAAGAAAAAAGGCACATTATGGATAAAGATGAAGCAGTAAGGCACTTCAATGGAAAAAAGGTTATGTGTTCAGCAAGTGATTCTGGAACAGTTGAATGTATATGCAAATACAGAGAAAGAGAGAGAGACAGAAACTAGACATAGACATCACAAGTTTAAAAAAATTAAGTCAAAAAGGATTGTAGGCCTAAATATTAAGTGTAAAACATCTAGAAGAAAACATTGGAAAAAACTGATGTGGATTTGGTGATGAATTTTTAGATATAAGATCAAAAAAGCAAGACCCATGAAAAACAAAATCAACAATTTGGGTTTCATTGAAGCTAAATTATTACTATGAAAGATGATGTTAAAAGATTGAAAAGATTAGGGTGCCTGGGTGGCTTTGTCTGTTAAGCATCTACCTTCAGCTCAGGTCATGATCCCAGGGTCCTGGAATGGAGTCTCCTATCAGGCTCCCCGCTCAGCAGGGAATCTGCTTTTCCCTCTACCATTCTTCCTTGATCCTTATTTCTCTCTCTCTCTCAAATAAATAAAATCTTTTAAAAAATAATGAAATAATGAAAAGATTAGCCACAGATTGGGAGAAAATATGTGTCAAAACACATATGATCAAGGACTTGTGCCAAAATAAAAAGAAGTCTTAAAATTCAACAGTAGGAAAAAAAAGTCATTTAAAACACAGGTGAAGGTCTGAACAGATAACTCGCTAAGGAAGACAAATAAATGTCAAATAAGCATATGAAAATATTCTTGGTATTTTCATTAGAGCAAGACGAATTAAAACAATAATTAGGTATCCTACATACCTATCAAAATGACAAAAATCCAAAAAACTGACAATCATCAATTGCTAGTGAAGATGCAGAACAATAAGAACTCTCACTTAGTGATGGTGGTAATTTAAAATAATCCATCCACTTTGGAAGACCATTTGACAGTTTCTCACAAAGCTAAACTAAATCTTACCATATAATCTATCACATTCTTAGAACTGATTTGAGAACATATTTCCATATATAATCTTCAAAAATGTTTATAGCAGTTTTATTTATAACTGCTAAAAACTGAAGCAACCAAGATATCCTTCAGTAGGTGAGTCAATAAGCACACTGTGGTATATCCATACAATAGAAAACTTCTACCCTAAAAAAGAATGAGATATCAAGCCATAAAAAACGTGCATGAATGCATATTGCCAAGTGACAGAAACCAGTGTGAAATAGACAGGCAAAGCAACAGAGATGGTGAACAGATTAGTGGTTATAATGATTATCAGGGCTTCTGCTGAGAGGGAGGGGGTTTGAGTAGGTGAAGCATATGGTATTTTAAGACAAGCAAAACTTTCCTTTATCCCACTGTAATGGTAGATATGACAATATGCAGTTGTCAATATCCATGGAACTTTACAGCACAAAGAGTAAAACTAAACTTATAATTCCAAAATTTAAAAAAAATTAAAATTTAGAAAGTTATGGAACACTGGGATAGAATGTAGACTGTGACAAAAAAATACAAATGCAGGAAACAACTTTTTTGGAGGCAATAGGGACCAGGGGTTTTGACCTAAATAATATGGAAATGAGTATAGTCTCTAAAATTGAAGGCAAAACAACTACAAACACTGTGCTATACTTGATAGTTAATTAATTGGATTGAGAATAGTTATCAGGCAGGTATCTCACTCTTGGGGTGGAAATTTATAGATAAGCAGCAGCAAGAGGCCAGAATAATCCATGGGGTAATATATTAGAAATAGAGACATCAGTATAAACTCATGCTCAGGTTAATATAAATACAAATGAATACATACACAAATATTTAGCAGCAAGCTCAACACCCAAATCCTGGTTTCAAATACTATCCTCCAATAAAAGGAACCAAAGCTCTTTAGAAAATTTGCTGATTGTAATACCATGTCTGGAAATAAAGAAGGTGAGCCAAGAACATCTCTCAGTACCAAGGGAAGAAAGGAAGGAAGAAAATATTTTTAAAAAAAAATTTCCCTAAAATGGGGATATGACAAATAGACACAAAAGCCAAATGAAAGAATCCCCAGTGGCAAAACTCACACAATTTGAGGCACAAAATAAATATGCATGAGCCTATGTTGAAATTAATAAATCATTAAATATTTTAACTAACTAGACAAATAAGTAAGAGAAATGGAAAATTTCTCATCTAGAAGAATTCTAAATAATTTATTTAGATATTCTATTTTCAGAATGATAGAGTATAACTTCCCACTTCTTAAGTATAGATAATATATATTTGCAAAGCCCACAGTTTAGAAATAGGGAAAAATGAATAACTTCACAGTAGAGAAATCTGACAAATGCTATGTCATCAAGGTGATCAGATTAACGTCACTAGTTATAATTCATATTGATGGTATGTGCCCTTGATATGATACAATGAAAATGGCACTTTATTTCTGTGATCTTCCTTTCCAAAACCATGATCCTAGTGTAAACATGAGAGAAACATCACACAAATATCAATTGAGGGATATTTTACAAAACATGTGACGAGTAATCCTTACAACTGTAAGGGTCATCAAAAAAAAGTCTAAAGAACTATCACAACCAACAAGATCTTAGCCCATGGCAACCACATACGGTACCCTGGAGGATACTGTATCTGTGAGACAGAGAAAGGGCATGAAGGAAAAATTAAAGAAATCAAAATAAGTATGCACTTCCAGTAATTAAAAACAAAAAAAATCAAGTCACAAAATATTTATGTGATTTGCTAAAAGTCGAAAAGCTGGAAAGCAGAGGCACACTTGTGGACACTATTTCCTCTGATTCTCGTCCAGAGCTCCTTAAAGTATGATGAAGAGACCTCATTGGTCTGCATTCCACAGCCTCAGATTTCATCATTGACAGTTTCCAACAGTCCAGGAACTAAATTCTTCCTCTTGGTAAGAACCAGATTTTTCATCCAGATACTTCCATTCCTTTTTGTGGTAAGTTTATGGAGTAAGGTAAGAGTGAAACACTACATTGGGTTCAGATGCTTTTTCAAAAAAAAAATAAATAAATAATAAATAATAATAATAATAATAATAAGATTTTTAAAAATTCAAGATTTCGTTGAGGACTTTTTCAAAAAGATTTTATTTATTTATTTGACAGACAGAGATGACAAGTAAGCAAAGAGTCAGGCAGAGAGGGGTGGCGAAGCAGGCTCACTGCTGAGCAGAGAGCCCAATGCAGGGCTCTATCCAGGACCCCGGGATCATGACTTGAGCTGAAGGCGAGGCTTTAACTCACTGAGCCACCCAGGTACTCTTGTTGAGGATATTTTAAAGACTTTTTTCAAGTGACTGATTTAAAATGAACATTAATGCCTGGGTGGCTCAGTGGGTTAAGCCTCTGCCTTCACTCAGGTCATGATCTCAGGGTCCTGGGATCGAATACCGCATGGGCTCTCTGCTCAGCAGGGAGCCTGCTTCCCCCTCTCTCTCTGCCTGCCTCTCTGCCTACTTGTGATTTCTCTGTGTGTGTGTCAAATAAGTAAATAAAATCTTTAAAAAAATAATAAATAAAATAAAATAAAATAAAATGAACATTAATGCTTTTGTAATTTTAATAGACAAACAACTTTTAAAACTAGCATAGCTAGAATATGAATAAAAGAGAACTTTCAATTATTTTTTATATATATAAAGATTTTATTTTAAAATTATATCTACTCCCAATGTGAGGCTTGAACTCACAATCTCGATATCAAGAGTGAAATGCTCCATCGACTGACCCAGCCAGGCACTCCAGCTGCATCAATTATTATTCTGTTTTTTAAATTTTTATTTTATTGAGTAGGCTCTTGTCCAATGTAGAGCCTGGCACAAGGCTTGAACTCATGACACTGAGATCAAGACCTGAGCTGAGATTGAGAGTTGGACACTTAACTGAATGTGCCACCCATGCAGGTGGCCCCATAATTTTTTTTTTTTTTTTTGAGAGAGAGAAAGAGAGAGAGCTTGAGCACAAGCAGGGAGAGGAGCAGAGAGAGAGGGACAAATAAACTCCCCTTGAGCACAGAGCCTGACTAGGGGCTGGATCCCATGACTCTGAGATCATGACCTGAGCTCCATCCCAGGACCCTGGGATCATGACCTGTCTTCAGCTTAGGTCATGATCCCAAGGCCCTGGGAGGGAGCCCCATATCAGGCTTCCTATTCAATGGAAAACCTGCTTCTCCTCCTCCATCTGCTTGCTTCTTCCCCTGCTGTGCTCTCTTGCTTGCTCTCCCTCTCTGTGTGTCAAATAAATAATAATAAAGAGAATACGACACAACCTACTGAGCCACCCAGGTGACCCCAATTATTCTTAATAAAGGGTAAAAGATACATACAATATTGTGATAGCGATAATCCTTTTTACAGTCATCAAATAAGTATCTTATAGAACTAAATGAATTGTGCAGGTTGTCCCAGAACCTGTGATCTTTTGTGTTTAGGAAGGTGGGTATTTCAAACGTCCACCACAATTGCAGGTATTCTGTCTGCCCTGTGTTTGCCGGACTGAACTGTGGCATCAGAGAGTATCTGGCTTCTCTCACTAGTCTGCTTGTACACTATTTGACACCATAGGTCACTTGACTTCTTGCTCATTTCTGCAGGTTCCTACGGTGGCCTGATAATGTTTAAAACTGCAGTTTTTGCAGTTTTTCAGTCCAAGCCCAAAGCCAATGCCACATCTATAAACAAACAAACAAATATCAGATGATGTGATTCAATTCCAGACCCTCTTTCTGTACCTATCTAATTAGTGTGCTTTTGGCTCAGTTTGGATTTCTAGAACTTCTAAAACTGATGGAGGAATGGTATTTTGAACCTTCTTGGAGGTATGGGACATTTTGGAATCTGATGAATGCTGTGGATGCTCTTTTCAAGGGGGGTGGGGGAGAAGGATGCAATGGGACACTCTATCTTCATTTAATTTCCTGATGTTTTTTCTGATCCTACTAAAGCTATGGATGCTGAGTTAAGATCACCAGTCTTTAAGGTTATTAGGAAATCCTCTGTACCAGACCTGGTTAGAGGAAAGAGTGAACTCCTGTGAGTTCCCTGCACACCATGTGCATTCAGCTTTTCTCTCTGAACCTGAGTAGTGGAAGGGATTTGGTAAGTCGTGCTGAAGCACACATAGTATATAAAGAATCAGTCTGAAGCCATCTAAAATGTTAAATGGATAGATCCACCATTTAAGACCTTCAATAGTGATGGGGATATTGTTTCCTTAAACTACTTATGAAATACTTTTATTTTTTCCAAAAGATTTTGGGAAATTTTATATTTCACTTATTGTGGGGGGTGGGGGCAGTGTTGTGGCTCTGCTTAGGATAAAGGATATTAGACATAACGATTCCAGGGTCTTTGTAAAAATTAAAGTTTTGAAGTCTATACTAAACTTTAACTATATTCATTTAACTAAAATGGGAGAGGACCAAAAGCTCAGGGTCTTGCCATTTCTAGAATCATCTATATATATCATCTTTCATAAACTATATTTTGCCAATTTATTTTCTTCTGCATAAGTGAAGAATCCTCACATTTAAAATCCTCACATTCATGATTTTCTTTCTGTGGAACAGGAAAAATATTTTTCTTGACTGTCTACTTACAGGAGTCAGATTAACTGATAATCTATTACAGATTCCTGACAAAGGTTTCATTTCTGTCTTCAGTACTTCCACAATGGTTATTCGATCCATTCCTCTTCCCATTTTTACTCCCAATGTCTTCTTCATTATCCTGATTATTTTTCATTTAAACTACTGTTAAGTGGCTCTCTAGTTTCTTGAGTTCATATTTGAGTGTTTATTGTATTTCATGCACTGCTTGCCACCTCTGTCTCCCCCACATCCAGTCTCACTGCCAATATTTTCTCATACATCTGCTACAAGCTAATCTTCTTGAACTACAGTACTCATCATAACCCTCTTCCGCTCACAAACCATCTGGGGAGAAAGGATTAACAGCAGGGTAAACCTTTTCTCGGGTGGGAAGTTGTTCTCAAATTTCAGCTTTGTTTCTTTAAAATGCATAAACAGGCACCAGTGTTATGAGACATCATTATTTATTAACTCTGGTGAATTATATTGGTGCAGGGAGGACCTTGAATGAATATACAGACCCTGAAGGTCTATACATTACACACACACACACACACACACACACACACATACATCTATAGAAAATACAACCGTTGGCCTCTTTGTGTGATATTTCTTATAAAAAGCATGGCTCTTGAAAAGGTTGTCAGCCAGCATTCTCACAGGTTGTCATGTATGAGGCTTGCCTATGGTGAGATGGCTTACACCCACCCTGGGTCTCAACCTTTGAAACTGTGTTGCCCTGTGGGGTTTGGAAAGCAGTGCCTGAACTCTTGAGGAAAATTTATTTGATGAAGCGATGCTGACATCCTCTTACCCAATTCCTTTCCTCAATGTTAAATAAACGTGGCACAGGTTATAGAGAGTGGTACCTTATGAGTATGAATGCCAGTTTGAACCCAAGTTTGCTGCTGGATCTGTAGGATAGGTGTTGCAACATTAGTAGTTCTCTCATTGCCTAGTTATATGGCCTGGCACACACTACACCCAACTGGACTTCAACTTTCTTTTCTTTTCCCCTAAAAAAAAAAAACCCAATTTTGATACCCACAGCGAAAGCAAAATACATCACAATCTGAGAATCACTACAGACTCCAAGCAAGTTGTGAACAGAATCAAAATTTCATTCATTTTGTATCTCCTCTACCTTACACACAATAGTTGACATATTGCTAGTTCCCAGGTTTTATCGGAATGAATAATCTACAGAGAAACATTTGGGGATGGAGTAATTCAAAGGACCCAAAAGATATTAGAAAATTCCTTTGTAAATGACTCCAAAGTAATAAAGAAAAAAAAACTGAACATAGAGAATAAATCAAAATATGACCAAATATTTTATATTGATAATTACATATTCATAAAATCTTAGAGTTAGAAGAACCTTTTCACATAATCCTAACTAGCCTTCTATTTATTTTTGGTTTCATTAAGAATCTCAAGAGGTAAATGTTCATCTAGTCTATTCTTTACTTTTCAGATGATAAGTTAGTCATTATTTAACTACTTCATGAAATAACCTTTCTTCCACTCTAATTTCTATCATTCTCTTCTAATTAACAACATTTTCCCCCTAGGAATTTATATTCATTGTTTAACTTTTTTCTTTGGTAAAATAACTGTTTCCTCTTCCAAATGATAATTCTTGAAATATCTTAGAGATGGTTTTAAACTACTGTTTAAACTACTGTTTATTTTCCCCTATTCTTCTCCTTCTAAAAGCATTAAATATGAGACATTATATTTTGATGGCTTTGTAGTATTCCATTGTATATATACACAGCACATTTTCTTTATCCACTAATCTGTTGATGGACATCTAGGCTCTTTCCATAGTTTGGCTATTGTGGACATTGTTGCTATAAACATTCAAGTGCACATACCCCTTAGGATCATTACATTTGTATCTTTACAGTAAATAGCCAATAGTGGTTGGGTTATGGACATCGGGGAGGGTACGTGCTATGGTGAGTGCTGTGAATTGTGTAAGACTGATGAGTCACAGACCTGTACCCTTGAAACAAATAATACATTATATGTTAATAATAAAAAAGAGAGAGAGAGAGATATTATTTCCAGACTCCTCACCATATAGCTGTTTTTTGTTTTTGTTTATTTTGTTTTTGTTTTTGTTTTCCTGGATTTCCTCTGATTGATCAATATCCAGCTTACATCTACTTTCAATCACCAATAGGAGTAGAATCCTATTGCTGCTGTTGTTGAAATTTAAGTATATACAGACAACTTCCAGATCTTTGTCCTTTGCACCTGTTTTACCTGTGTTTTAAATCTTAAAATGTTCCCTTAACAGACTATCCTATTTACTGCTACCCTTCCCTCCAAGCGAATTCCAAAATGCCAGTTCTAGAAAGGAAAAATGGCACTGGAAAGTTTCTGAACTCTAGTCTCCAGCTTAAGATTGTGTCTGATAATCTGATACAGATTGATCTGATTTAGGTAGACGTGCTATTGCAGCTATTCTAATGGCTCTACTCTTTCAAATGACAAATTTACTCTTGGCCAAGTACACAGGGATTGCATTAAAAGAAATGGTGCTGCATGGTAATATTGTTCTCAAATCCAAATGTTTATTGGCAGGAATGAAATCCTGAGCCTGCCCTAGAGCTAATAATTAATTAATTAATTAATTACTTTTTCAGAGCATCCAGGGCAGGAGGCACTCCAGAATTAAGATCCTTTGTTTTTCCCCATCACTCTTTCCACGATGCCAAAGCATTGCCACATATTTCACATGTTTCAAGGCTAGAGATTTTCATTTTAATTCTGGCCTTGCTGCTAATTATGTAAACTTGGATTAAATATAGTACCCTGCCACCAACCTCACTCCTGTTTGCTTCAATTCTCTATAAAACTCCAAGTTCCTGTCCAGCTGTAAATCTTTATGCCTAATCATCTTGGGAACTGGCCTTGATTAAGTTAAGTGTGGTCTCCCTCACTTTTGGGGATGTGTACTCAGCAAATGTAAAGTCATTCTTTTTTTTTTTTTTAAGATTTTTATTTATTTATCAGAGAGAGAGAAGGGGAGAGAGCAAGCACAGGCAGACAGAATGGCAGGCAGAGGCAGAGGGAGAAGCAGGCTCCCTGCCGAGCAAGGAGCCCGATGCGGGACTCGATCCCAGGACACTGAAACCAACAGCTAAATGGGTATATTTGCCCTGACTCTCAAAGGACAAGGGGTGCACACGGTGCATTTACTACAAATATCTCTCAGAGAACATATGAATAAATTTCAGAGCATGTAAGGTAACTCTATCCTCAATTTTTCTTCTGCTTGGTGTGCAAAATCCCATTCTGACCGATGACACCACCAAATGTGTGGGTAGAACAAATAAGGAACTGTATGACAGAAGAGAGCAGTACTTAAGATACAGCAAATGCAAATAGAGAAGAAAGAGGAGAAAATGATACTAATGGTCTAAGAAAACCTAAATGCAAAGGGAACAGCATACATTTAAATGATAAGTTAAGGAAGCTTTCTGTAACTGCCTGACAGCATATCCTCTAAAGGAAACTAGTTACAAATCATCATTATAGCTGGTAGCACAGACTAGCAAAACGATTCAGAGTAAAGGAAAATCTGGCAGAAGCTGTAATACCAAAAATAGAAATAGAAATAATGACAATTTTACCAGAGGACAAAATGCTGTATCTCCTTTATTAGACTAAACCTGTAAGTTAACAGTGTGTATGCAGAGTAGATGTGATAGGAAGGCATTGGTATTCAGAACACTTGTCATAGTCACATTTTAATCCAATCATGACACAAGGGAGAGAAATAGAGAAATTAGGAATGTATTAGAAGAAACAGAAAGAATTGGGCTTATAAAATGTGACAAGCTTAAACTACTTACACTCCTAGCCCTTCTGTCATAGAAGTCTCACATTTATCTGTCTGAAACCACTGAGGACACTTGCTTTACCTACCAATAATAGACCAGCCACAATAACGGGCTTTGCCATACTCAATATACAATGATAGATGAAATCTATACATATAATAGATAGTTTTGCAAAGTAATAATAACATCCTTTTTTTTTTTTGTAGGAGTTCTTATTCCTTAACTAAGGAGGCAAAGAGAAAAGATAAAATTACCGTTTTATGCTCTAGAGAATTATAAAACTGTCATTTTGAAAATTAATTTCCTGGTGAGTTAGACATACTGTTATTAGTGTGAATGTTCTAAAAACATTACAAAAATAGTGGAACAAATGGATATACTAGTAACCGAGAGAAATGATGACAATATCTCAAGGTTTTTTTTTTTTTTTTTTTAAACTAGGAACCATTATCTTGTATTTTAAAACATATAGTTGTATCTTTCAAGTAAATTTCAATATTTCTTAAACTGGAACTTCTAAATAACATGAAATATCCACCAAAAATTCCTTTTTTTACCTTTTAAAGATATCTGCTATTCATTCTTATTATCCAGTAAAGGCAAGAGTAGGAGGATAAATAAACATGCTTCTTAGCATTCCTTTGAAAGAAACATTAATTCTTAAGTTTCTAGAAAAAGTTATAAATATTTCAAGATTCTAACAGACATCAATAAATTATTCTTTAGGTAGGGGTTGATGATTTTCCTTAAAGATAAAACTCAATTATAAAACAAAGGGAAATGGGAATTGTAGTATTTTGCTCCGATGAAACAAAATTGGCTATGACTTGTATTTTTAATTGTTAAATACTTTCCTGAAATCCTATGTGATTACTAGTTTTGCTTTTAAAATGTTTTGCAGGGAGTTTCAAAATCTGCTTTTAATGAAAGCAGCTGAGTACTTATTAATTATCAAAACTCTCATCTTAACATTTAAGTTATAACACCATCATAACAAGTGTTTCATAATAATGTGAAAAATTTAGACTTAGGTCACAGAGATTTAGAGAAAGGGTAAGAATAACATTTGACCTTAACTGCGCCAAATACAAGGATTGTACCCCCTTGAAATACCAAAGATAAGTCCATGTAGCTGATTTGGCTGGACAGCTGCAAATGTGTTGGCTTCCTACAAATATCTTTATTATTATCCATAATTTCACTGCAGCCTTCATCTATGAAATTTTCCCAAATCTACCTTCCTGAATTAATTACTTAAGTCAGAATAATATCTGTTAAGGGTGCAAACACTGCATTTAATTGATCAATTGGTACAGGTTTAGAAATGCTCATCATCTTCACACTTATCAGATGGATTGGTATGTTTGCCCTGTGACTGGAGGACAGCAAAAGTTCGTCTGGGTACACACCTTATAATACGAACAAAGATCCTATACTGGAGTTACTGATTTCAAGTTGACAAGGTGCAGGCACCAATTCTGTTGCAAAATGTGGGTGTGATATTTGTTGCTGGAGGACTTGGCAGCAAGTAATTTCATCAACCCGAAATTTACTGTCAGGTGTTCTCGCAAGTACTATAGATCCCAAATGAGAAGTAGAGAAAGAGAGAGAGAGGAAGGGGGAGAGAAAGTTGCATATGCTCTGTATGCATTTTGAGTTTCACCTATTGAGAGTACTTAGGGACAAAAATGTACTCCAAAGATGATGCCTGGCAGTGTTAGATGTTTAAAAGTACATTTCACAAAGCTGAGATGCTAATTGGTAGAATATGTTTATTTAAGCATGACAGGGTTTGTTATACTAAAGCCTATACTAGGAAACAGATCCCAACTCTTCCTGCTCTAAAGACATGCACACAGCACATTCTCTTGATTGTCAGTGGCAATATTTCAATATTTGTTCACATTAGCAATCATTCAAAATAAAGTAAATAATGACAGTCCCTTTTTAGGAAAAAAAATAACATACAAAGACCCTTGGATTCAGACATCAAAAGTTATTTTCATCACCCAAATTATCCTTTCTTTTTTCAAGATTTATTTTTTTACTTTAGAGAGAGAGCAAGACGTTGGGGGTGGGGGTCCTTGAGTGGGGAGGTGCAGAGGGAAAGAGAGAAGGAAAGAAGGAGACTCTGTGCTAAGTATGGAGCCCCATGCAGGGCTGTATCTCAGGACTAGGAGAGCACGACCTGAGCTGAAATTAAGAGCTGGAAGCTTCACTGACTGAGCTCCAGGTGCCCCTAAAGTTTTTCTTCCTTAATGAGATTTTGAACCTATATATATAAATTCCATTTGAAGTGTATTTTCCTCTCTTCCTTCTACCTCTTTACCTATGATAATATTCTGGGCCTTATACATTCTTTGCTATCTTTAAAGTCTTCTATGACCTTCTTGGCCCCTGGAAATTGTTGTCTTCTGATTACTTATAGTAATCTTGTAACCTGCTCATATTTTACATCAGACTACATTTGGTTTCTAATTGGATTAGAAGACCCTCACAGGTAGGTGTCTCAAATGATCAATTATTTCCTTAACTGACCTCAAAGCACGCATGGATTATCACATACACATATTAGATTTTCAACTTGTAGCTATTTGAAAAAATACCATATGATATATAAGGCCTGTGTAAGGAGGAATAGATGATATTTCGGAACCATTTGCTTCTCAAACCCTGGCCAAACTGCTTAGGGAGCTAATTCTCCTCAGCAAATTGATGTTTATACAGCACACTCTAATAAAAGCATAGTTTAAATAGGAACTTAAAATGTAAATACAAATGCAAATTATTTAAAACTGGCAGATAATGCTATTAAGAAGACCTTAGAAATGGCTCAATGCTAAAGTAATGGGTCAGCATTAGAGTAATACTAAGGTATAGTGATCTAGAGAACTGGACTCTAGGTCATACTTGATCTCTTAATGGCCATGTGACTTTGGATGAAACAAATTTCCTGAGCTTCTATTCTCCAGCCTGCAAAAGTCAGATAATAAGAAGTGTGTTGCCTATCCTCTAGGGTTTTAAGTACCAAGTGATATAATATATGTAAAAGTACTTGTAAATCATACTACACTATTGTTCTGTTAGGTATTATTTTGTGATACTTAGGGAAAAAAGTTCAGTGATTAGATCAGCAGTACTTTTTTTTCTATGTCTTGTTACCATTTCTGAAAAACCATTTTCCTCTCTGTTTCTCCAGTGCCTAATGGAATGCCAGATGTTCTACTGGAAACTGTATAATTATACTTTCAATTAAATAATAAGTTAAACCAAACTGTGTCTCTGTTACATTGTGAGAGAACTTGGGGGGAAAAAACAAAACAAAACAAACAAACAAACAAAAAAAACAGGAAAATCTAATGTAAATAGAACAATGTCGGGGTGAAATTTAAATTCATGAGTTCACCTATTTTTGTGTATCATATGTTCATCTACCATTAAATCAGGATTATAATCCACAACTTATTATTTTACATTAATAGACCTGGCAATATTTGCTGGTATTCTTAAATATTGATACTAATCTCTTTGTAAGGATCACTTGCTAAATACTCCCAATTAGTTTGGGAGTCAGCAAACATTTTCTATCAAGGAATAGGTAATAAATATTTCATGTTCGGTAAGCCACATAGTCTCTCACAACTACTCAATTCTGCTCTGTAGTGTGAAAATAGCTGTAGACACTCTGTAACAAATGGGTGTGGCTGTGTCAGAATAAAACTTTATAATTATATATATATATATTTATAATTTATAAAACTTTATAAATTCAGGGGTAATCCAAATTTGCTCCATGAAAATAGTTAGCTAGCCCTTGTTTAGTTCAACATATCATACTTACAACATAATAGATAAAAGTTACAGAAATTTTAGCATACATAGAAAATATCAGTAAAAGCCTCAGGTCTCCTAGATGAAAACACATAGAACAATAGCATAAAGGTACACAGATTTAAAACCTAGTTCTAATTTGGAATACTCTGGAAATTTAATTTCAGTGTCTTTGAAAGTAAAGGGTGAATTCTCTGGGTGTGAGGTGGGGGTGGGTTGGTACATGATCATTCATTAAGATTAGTTATAAAATGTAAGAATTTCTATTTCATTCATTTGTGTATGTAATATACTGTATCAAATATATTAGTATGGTCTTATATGCATTGTATTTATATAACTTACAAATAAGTATATACCCATTTTGAGGCATAGAGCCAGCATTTTTCAACTGATGTGGCAAGAGATTAAACAAAATTTGGAATCAATGGAACCTAGATAACCAATTAATTTCAATTTTCTCATTAACATGAATGAGTAATAGGAAAATTACAAGGAATATTGCCATCATAGTGAACCTGGCCAGCATAATTTTGAATGGTGAAATACCCTTCATGTGAGAGATAATGGAATTTATTTGTAAGTGCTGGGGATATTTTTAAACACTCTAAGTTAGGAATAGCATTCAGGAGCCTAAGCCTGAGAGTAAAAGATCAAGTTCTGCATCGAAAGCTAGTGTTTCTGTTGGTCATTCAATTTTTTCTTGCTGAGAAATGAAAGACTTCCTGCAGTGCAATATGTCATGAAAGACCCAAGCAGGAGTGGGGGAAAGGTGCTGACCATGGCTAAAGCCCACGAAGCAAGGTACAGAGTGGAAAGAGGAAATATCGCTAATGAATAAGGGTGCATGCATGTACACACACACACACACACACACACACACACACACACAGAGTCCTGCTGTTTGCCGAACAGAAACAACTCAGGTGGGAAAGGATTTGGTGAAGCCATCATCTTACCCTGTAATTTTTTAAAAAAAATAAGTTTTGTCTTATCAGTTTCTTTAGAGGTCATCAGTAATGCTTTTGAAAGTTCTCCAAGGATATTTCAGAACCTGATGAACTGCCAACTTCTACTCATGAAAGGCTCGGCTTCATGAAATCTAATATGAGATGTGGCTGAATATTCCTAGCTGTCTTTCTTATCGTTTACCCATCAGGTTACAACAAACACGATGTTTCCAGCATAGAGGATTAAGGACAGTAAAATCCTGGCAGCATATTAAACAACCAATTGTAATCCTATTTGATGCCTACATGGTGAACTCAATGTATAGAAATCAATTGCTAGGATATCAGAAAAACAATTTAAAAATGTATCTGATTCCAAATGTATAGGTACTGGTAAAGGGTTAGAGACATTGGCAGTGGTGTGGGAAACAAAGGCAATAGAAAAGATTAAATTTCCTTTACAGGTACACCCCATTGACAAGTCCTTGAAACAGGCAGGGTAACCTTCTGCTGGGACCTCAGCTGCTTCAGTGCTGACATTTTGCTAGTGGCAAAAGACAATCTTAACCTGATTCCCCAGGATCCTACAAATCTACTTTAAGCATATAGAAATTTCTTGGAGGCTCCCTTTATCTCTACCCACCCTCCAAGATACATGCTAGGAATCATCCTTCAAGCATGTGACCCACTGATAAACATCTGAAGGTCTCCTGACTGAAGGTTTACTAAACAATAATAAATGACATTTCCCTAACATTGGCTAGCCCCCTCAGGGTCCTGGAAACCTTGTTTCCAAAATATCTTGCATTTTTTTTTTCTGTCCCTAACCACCTCACAATCTGAAAGTATATAATTGCCACCCCTCACAACTCAATGCACCTCTGTCTGCTTCCCTAATCCCCACCCTGACCTGTGCTTTTCACACCAAAGACTTCTCAAGAATTTTTTCTTGGCCATCAGCTCTAGACCCCAACAACACTCCAAACCACATCATCAGCACTTAATAAGGGCTGGCAAATGGGCAAATTTCATAGTGATAAATGAAAATTATAATACTAAAAGGCCCAATTATAGCATTTGTATAAAGAAATGCTGTAGACTTATTTGCAGTTTCAGGTCCTTGTGACAACTTGGTCTAAAAACAGTTGCAGGACTCATCTATCATCAGTACTCACCTTCTAGGAGTTTGTTTCTCACAGTATCTTAGAAGCAGTAAGCAATAAAGCGATCCAACCATCTTCTCCTTTTCACTCTGATGACCACTAAAAGAAACTCCACATTTTGGAGCTCAGTCCTTTAAGCAGTAGTTTAAATCACTGCCTGCCTCAGTGGTATGGAAGTTAATCCACCTCAGATCAGAAAGAAAGGTGCTTGGCTCCACATCTCTGTCCTTTCCTAAATATGTCCAATACTATAACCCACATTTTAGGCAAATGAAGAGTTTTTTGCTGACTATGAGGTTTATTAAGTTTATTAAGTATTCATGCCCCATGTCTACCTATTGAAGGGGTAAAGGATGAGACTGCCCTGAAATATGCCACTTTGGCAAAAAGATCATTTCAAGTTAAAAGTAATTAAAAACAGAGCAGATGCAAGAAAAGCTTTCTGCCTCCCCCATAACTGCCTAAATTTACATTGGAAAGGAGAGCCTGCAACAGGAAGAAAGCTATTAACAGAGACTCCTTTTTACCAAAGGAAATGATCTGCATAATAGAGCAACCCTGTTTTCCCCCAAAATCCCTTTTTACCATCCTGCTCAAGAGTTCTCTCCCCTTTGTACCCTCAGGCCCCTACCCCTCTACTTAACTCAAATAAGTTTCTTGCTGCTTAATTGTCTTTGAATTTTCTTGTCTTTGTGGATTCCCCTTAAGTACATGTATTATATTTCATTTTCTCCTGTCAATCTGTCTCATGTCAATTTGATTCTAGTCCCTCCAGAAGGACCACAGACTAGAGGAAGGTTTCCTCCCCAACAATATAGGCACTCTGTTGAACAAATCAACTGCAGACCTTCAAACATCTCTCTAGCCTATTCTTTATAATACCTTGTTTAGGATAAAATAAATGAAAACACAATTTGTTGCAACTATTGCTTTTGATATGGGAAACAAAGGTAAAAGAAAAATGATTAAATTTTCTTACTACCTACAGCCCATTGACAAGTTCTTGAAACAAACAGGGTGACATTCTTCTAGGGACTCAACTGCCTTTATGTTAATATTATGCTGAGGACAAAAGGCAATCCTAGCCTGACCGCCTCCCCATTCTGCAGGTCTACTTTTTAACATATAAAAATTCCTTTGGCAGCTTCCTTTATCTCTAAACCGCCCAAGATACATGTTCCCAATCATCCCCCAAGCATATAGCTCACCGATATTCATCTGAAGGATCTCATGACTCAGGTTTTATTAGACAGTAATAAATTACCTTTTCCCAACAACAGCTAGCCCCCTCAAGGTCCTGGAAAACTTGCCTCCAAATTCCTTTGAGACTTATGCTATCCCTAACCCCCTCCTAACCTGAAAGTATATAATGGACCCCTCCTCATGCCCCCAGTACAGTTCTTTCTGCCCACAGGTCCTATCTCCATGCTTTAATAAAATCACCTTTTTGCACCAAAGCCATCTCAAGAATTCTTTCTTGGCCATTGCCTTTGAGCCCTACATCTTTCCTACATCACTTTGAAAATTTCATTTCAATCTAGGAGGTTGTCTAGTTTTAAATCTAGAATCTACTCTTCATAATTCTTTTTAAAGATTTTATTTATTCACTTGACAGAGAGAGAGAGATCACAAGTAGGCAGAGAGGCAGGCAGAGATAGAGGAAGAAGCAGGCTCCCCACCGAGCAGAGAGCCCGATGCGGTGCTCGATCCCAGGACCCTGGGATCTGACCTGAGCCGAAGGCAGAGGCTTTAACCCACTGAGCCACCCAGGCGACCCTACTCTTCATAATTTAAGTGGTCTTTCTAACTTTATAGCAGTTCTCATTTTTAGAGTGAGTAAACTGTGGTTTTTGACCTCTAAAATGATTCAAACATAACTAAGGCATTAGCAGTACTCTTTGCTAACCATTGGACTAATCTGTAGTGAGCCTTTTAAAGTTGCTAAGAGAGTCATCTTGATGAGGGAGCAGGAGGCTGGCTGAGGACAAAGCAAAAGCTGACACCTTGCACCTTCTCTCCACCCACTCCCCTCGGTAATATATGTGACATTCCTCCTGATCGACATAAATGAGAAACAAATGGTTAACTTGCAGAGATCACATCCTGCAAGATAGGAGTCTCCCTTGATTTGCAAATGTCCTAGAAGTTACCTTATCAATAGCACAATTTAGAAGGAAATGTAAATATAAGTTAAATCTCTTCTGGACCTAAATCTCACTAACAAAGATGCTTGATGGCAGGAATGTGACATCCCACCAGGAATCTCCCAACTATCTTAATGTTAATGGATTGCCAAAAGCGAAAAGACAACATTGATCAAGCCACAAGACCTCCAGTATCCTGGCACCTAGCAGGCCCTCTTTAGCATATGAAAGCTCTGTTGAAACTTCCCTTTCCCTCACCTTCCCCCAATCTCAGGGTACAGGGCCTGCCCTCCCTCACAACCTGGGGCAGCAGCAGCTCTTTCTGCCCACGAGTCCTGTCCCCGTGCTTTAATAAACCACCATTTTGCACCCAAGATGTCTCAAGATTTCTTTCTTGGTCATCGGCTCTGGACCTCACCCCACTGAACCTCACCTAGGTTCTAGAACTTCATCAATCTGAGTGGCTTAGTTGGTTAAATGTATCTGCCCTTTGCTTGGGTCATGATCCCAGGGTCCTGTTATCAAGCCCTAAATTGGGCTCCAAGCTCAGCGGGAAGCCTACTTCACTCCCTCTGTCGCTGCCCCTTCTTGTGTTCCTTCTCTCACTGTCTCTCCCTCTCTCAAATACATGAATTAAATCTTAAAAAAATATTTCTCTTGCTAAGAGAAATATTTTTAAGTAAAAAGCAAACCAACCAGCAAAATATAAAGCAAGCTCTTTTTTCCCTTAAAAAATGTGCAAAAAGTTATTTCTTTCTAGAAACTAAAAAATAATGTAATATATGATGTGGGAAACAAAGACAGAAGAAAAATTAAATTTCCTTACTACCTGCAGCCCATTGACTGGTCCTTGAGACATACAGAGCAAAGTCCTCTAAGGACTCAATTGTCTCAATGTTGATACTTTGTTAAAGGCAAAAGACAAACTTAGCCTAACCCCCAGGACCTTGTAAGTCTATTTTAGCATGTAAAAATCCCTTTGGAAATTTCCTTTATCTCTATCCCCAAGATACATGTTGGCAATCATCTCCCAGGCATATGGCCCACCAATATATATCTCTCTGAAGGGTCTCATGACTAAGGTTTAGTTAGACAGTAATAAATGACATTTCCCAACAATAGCTAGCCCACCCAAAGCCCTAGAAACATTGCTTCCAAAATTCCTTAGATAATTTATGCTGTCCCTTACCTCCTCCCAAATTGAAAGTATATAACAGGCCACTCCGGGGACACCAGTAGCTCTCTTTCTGCCCAGGAGTCCTGCCCCTGTGCTTTAATAAAACCACATTCTTTGCACCTAAGATGTCTCAATAATTCTATCTTGGCTGGGTGGCTTTAAACCATAATGTCTTTTCCTACATCATTGTATAAAATAGAGAGTTAGCAAAAAGTTATACCTTTTTTAAAACTAGACTTTGTGCACACAGATGTATTTGTATTACACTCAATTTATGTTTAAATTTTTCTCCCAAATGGAAATGTTCATCTTCACTGTGTTGCAAAGATAGTATTAGGACTAAATTTTAGTCTCTAAACTTCTGAATTTACATAAAAGTAATACCTGCAAGTATTATTACTAGATGTTCCAATTATGCTAAGAAGTTGTTTTTTTTTTTTTTTTTACAGCAACTATTAAAGATGTGGGCAAACTTTGTTCTTCATGTTGATCCTTTAGAGTGTAGTTTATTCATTATATCACTATAAATATAGCTTCCTATCAAACCCAAGCAGAGAGTTGTTAGGGAAGGAAGGGACTGAAAAGAAATCTAGTAACACTAAGAGACTAATATTGTAATAACTGATCATCTGGAGTGCCATGAGAACTCTCCAAAATATCTCTTCACAGAACACCCAGAGGAAATTAAGTTCTCATCTTGCTTTGTAGGTAGAAACGAATGATTCAATGTTTTATAACTGAACGTACTCCTAGAAAATGACTGCTTAGCATAGCAACAATTATTATGAGATAAGCACTTGGAACCAGTGGAAAAACAAACAAGCATTTACTGTAAAGGAAAATAGCTTTACCTAAAACGTGTTACTTCATGGAAAAGTTTAAAAATTTGGGATTTCAATATAATAACTTCTCAAGTAAGTATAAAGTTCTCAGATTACAAATATAATCTACCTCTTTTGAAAAGTGTAAGTTTTTCCCAAGGTACAATCGAATGTATTTCAGTATGTCAAAATATGTTTGCAATACCTTAGGATGAATTTC
Organism: Mustela putorius furo; assembly: GCF_011764305.1. NCBI lineage: Eukaryota > Metazoa > Chordata > Mammalia > Carnivora > Mustelidae > Mustela > Mustela putorius. Next base: position 1,976,423 of record NW_025422088.1, on the reverse strand, counting down.
TTTTAGGCAGTACTGGGAATTCCAAACTTATGATTTGTATATTAATCCATCTATTACTTTATGCTTCATTACTTAGTCAACAAATATTTATTAAATAACTGGTAAGTAGATTACTTAGAAATTGCTGTTTGGAAGAGTAATATTTTTCTATGAAGGAGTGCTATGCAAGGTTACAAAGGGATGTATAAAATGAACTTTATACATACCAAAGTGCATTGTACCAGTAGAACACTTTCATCTTTTTCTTAACACCATAAATTTCCATAGGAAAACAAAATTGGAATTCCCAACTGTAATGCAAGAACTAAATATGCTTCCAACAGAAGAAATTCTAAAATATATGAGATTTTCATACAGAGATACTTTAGTATATGTCTCCTGATTTATAATCAGATGACAGGAGAAGAGATTGGAAATCAAACTCTCCTAGAAAATTCAAGCTATACACTCCGGAAGTATAAAAATGGAGAAAAGAAGATATGGTCCCCATATCTTATTTGTCTCCTTTATTTCTATTTGAAAGTAGCTCCTTAGGTCAATTTCATCTTCAGGAAGGGAAAAGAACTGGAGAACTACTGAACACAAGAAGTCTGAAAGGCACAGATTGTGGTCAAGAATGTCTGACATTTACTAAAGTTAATCAACTTTTCTTAGTTTTCTGATAAAATAGTTACAAAAATTTTACCTATCTACTTGTTGGAACTGTTGCCAGTATTAAATAATACATTATGCATAAAGTGCTCAGCATAGTGGATAATCCCAGAATATACTCATTAAAGTTTAGCTATGAATGTATATTGCATTTCTTTTCTGGTCTGCATTCCAATATCTAAAGTTGCATGAAGGTGATGCACAACCTTGTGAATAAACTAAGAGCCACTGAATTATATACTTTAAAATGGCAAATTTCATTTTATGTAAATTGTTATTGTGTAGTATATGTCAAGAAAAACATAAGAAACAAAAATAAGATTAGCTATGATTGTATTTATCATAATACACATTAAAAATACAAAATATTTTGTACATGGAATAGAGATTTTATTTTCTGTCTTGAAATACTATGGCACACAATTCTATAAAAACTTGGCAGGGCACCTGAGTGACTCAGTGGATAAAAGCCTCTGCCTTCGGCTCAGGTCATGATCTCAGTGTCTTGGGATCGAGGCCCCCTTCATGCGCTCTGCTCAGCGGGGAGCCTTCTTCCCCCTCCCTCTGTGCCTGCCTCTCTGCCTACTTGTGATCTCTCTCTCTCGGTAAAATAAAAAATAAAATCTTTAAGAAAAAAAAAAGTTGACATAGCTAATTGCTAGCATAATTTTGAATTCTTTCAGTTATATCATAATATATAATAATGGTGAGTAGGGAAAGCAACAGAAAGTTTTAGACAAATGGAGTGATAAAAGATGATGAAGTTGATAAGCTTTTTTTTTTTTTTAACTGCTGAGATTTTATGATTTAGGTGAATAAATACACACTAAGTTAAAAAATAGGCAATACTGAAGAATACAAAATAAGATATGGCATAGTTTCCAATCTAACTAAGCCATTATTAGAGAAGTCAGCATTGGAAAGTTGGTAATTCAATCATTACAATTATTTGGAATTCAGCTTTTACCAGAGCTAAATTCTAACTACTCCAAATGTAATAAATGAATGACCTTGGATAAAATAAGTTGGTTCAGCATACTTCCTTCCTCTGACTAGTCATATGGAGATTATGCTTCTTGAGATGCATTCTGTGAACCTTAATTCTCTTTCCCTCCCTCTTCTTCAAAGTCTTCAGTGATGATTATATCTGTATTTTCAACTGACATCCAATCATTTTATATTATAACAGTCTACTTCCTCAATCACACTACAAGGAACATGAGGTTCATATATTCATTGCTATATAAGTTGTTAATTAATCTATGTGGTATATGGATATTTACTGAGTACACTTTGTGTGTCAGATATAAATAAAAGTAGAATATCCAATAGTAAAACCAAGTTTTGTGGTTTCTGGTCAGGGTTGATTCTGCCTCCCCTCAGTGCCCCTTGAGATATACAAGGTTATTCTTTATTAAAATAACTTTGATTAGGGCCAGAGCATTACAAGAAAAGAAAATTCATGAAAGTGTTTTAATCTATATCCCTTAGACATATAATTATATCTTAACATTTGATAAAGGAGGCTAAATTCTTTAATATCTTTCAAACTTTGAAGGAAAATAAAAGGACCTCTTTTTCAGTCTACTTACAAAGTGTGAACTAGGCTGGGAGAAATGTCACTCAGTAAAGTCTAATACTTCAAGAGCAGAACCATCACACTTTTGGCTGCATGAGCTATTGACCTTCTCCTTCAAAAATAAAATGAGGGAGGAGTCAAGATGGCGGAAAAGTAGCAGGCTGAGACTACTTCAGCTAGCCGGAGATCAGCTAGATAGCTTACCTAAAGATGGCAAACACCTGCAAATTCATCATCGGCAGATCAAAGAGAAGAAGAACAGCAATTCTGGAAACAGAAAAACAACCACTTTCTGAAAGGTAGGACCGGCGGAGAAGTGAATCCAAAGCGACGGGAAGATAGACCCCGGGGGGGGAGGGGCTGGCTCCTGGCAAGCAGAGGAGCAACAGCGCACAAAATCAGGACTTTTAAAAGTCTGTTCCACTGAGGGACATCGCTCCAGAGGCTAAACCGGGGCGAAGCCCACGCGGGGTCAGTGTGGCCTCAGGTCCCGCAGGGTCACAGAAGGATCGGGGGTGTCTGAGTGTCGCAGAGCTTGCGGGTATTGGAACGGGAAAGCTGGCTACAGAGACAGAGCCGACAGTAAGCTCACAGCTCGGTGTTATCTTGAACCGGTCACAGGTTCGGTGAGCTCGGAGCGCGGCCGGAGGTCAGGCAGACGGGAGTAACTGGGCACTGTTCTCTGAGGGCGCACTGAGGAGTGGGGACCGAGGCTCTCGGCTCCTCCGGGCGGAGACCAGGAGGCCGCCATTTGTATTCCTGTCCTCCGGAACTCTACAGAAAGCATTCAGGGAACAAAAGCTCCTGAAAGCAAACCTGAGCGGATTACTCAGCCCGGCCCCTGGTAAGGGCGGTGCAATTCCGCCTGGGGCAAAGACACATGAGAATCACTACAACAGGCCCCTCCCCCAGAAGATCAACAAGAAATCCAGCCGAGACCAAGTTCACCTACCAAGGAGTGCGGTATCAATACCAAGGAGAGCAGCAGAATTCCAGAGGAGGAGAAAGCAAAGCACGGAAATCATGGCTTTTTCCCTGTGATTTTTTTTAGTCTTGCAGTTAATTTAATTTTTTTCTTTTTCATTTTTTGTTTTATTTCTCGCCTTCTAGTAAAATTTTTTTTTTAACTTTTCCCTTTTTCTTTTTTAACGTTTTTTAACTAGTTTATCTAAAATATATTTTTTTCTTTTTTATATTTTTCTTATTTGTTTTCTTTTTTTTTAAATTCTTTTCTTTTTTTTTTCTTTTTTTTCTTTCTTCCTTTTTGAACCTCTTTTTATCCTCTTTCTCCCGCCTCATGATTTGGGATCTCTTCTAATTTGATTAAAGCATATTTTCCTGGGGTTGTTGCCACTCTTTTAGTATTTTACTTTCTCCTTCATATACCCTTATCTGGACAAAATGACAAGACGGAAAAATTCAACACAAAAAAAATAACAAGAGGCAGTACTGAAGGCTAGGGACCAATCAATACAGACATTGGTAATATGTCAGATCTAGAGTTCAGAATGACAATTCTCAAGGTACTAGCCGGGCTCAAAAAAGGCATGGAAGATATTAGAGAAACCCTCTAGAGAGATATAAAAGCCCTTTCTGGAGAAATAAAAGAACTAAAATCTAACCAAGTTGAAATCACAAAAGCTATTAATGAGGTGCAATCAAAAATGGAGGCTCTCACTGCTAGGATAAATGAGGCAGAAGAAAGAATTAGTGATCTAGAAGACCAAATGACAGAGAATAAAGAAGCTGAGCAAAAGAGGGACAAAGAGCTACTGGACCACGAGGGGAGAATTCGAGAGATAAGTGACACCATAAGACGAAACAACATTAGAATAATTGGGATTCCAGAAGAAGAAGAAAGAGAGAGGGGAGCAGAAGGTATACTGGAGAGAATTATTGGGGAGAATTTCCCCAATATGGCTAAGGGAATGAGCATCAAAATTCAGGAGTTTAGAGAACACCCCTCAAAATCAATAAGAATAGGCCCACACCCCGCCACCTAATAGTAAAATTTACAAGTCTCAGTGACAAAGAGAAAATCCTAAAAGCAGCCTGGGAAAAGAAGTCTGTAACATACAATGGTAAAAATATTAGATTGGCAGCTGACTTATCCATAGAGACCTGGCAGGCCAGAAAGAGCTGGCATGATATTTTCAGAGCACTAAAGGAGAAAAACATGCAGCCAAGAATACTATATCCAGCTAGGCTATCATTGAAAATGGAAGGAGAGATTAAAAGCTTCCAGGACAAACAAAAACTGAAAGAATTTGAAAACACCAAACCAGCTCTACAGGAAATCTTGAAAGGGGTCCTCTAAGCAAAGAGAGAGCCTACAGGTGGTAGATCAGAAGGGAACAGAGACCATATACAATAACAGTCACCTTACAGGCAATACAATGGCCCTAAATTCATATCTCTCAATAGTTACCCTGAATGTTAATGGGCTAAATGCCCCTGTCAAAAGACACAGGCTATCAGAATGGATAAAAAAACAAAACCCATCTATATGTTGCCTCCAAGAAACTCATTTTAAGCCGAAGACACCTCCAGATTTAAAGTGAGGGGGTGGAAAAGAATTTACCATGCTAATGGACATCAGAAGAAAGCAGGAGTGGCAATCCTTATATCAGATCAATTAGATTTTAAGCCAAAGACTATAATAAGAGATGAGGAAGGACACTATATCATACTCAAAGGGTCTGTCCAACAAGAAGATCTAACAATTTTAAATGTCTATGCCCCCAACATGGGAGCAGCCAACTATATAAACCAATTAATAACAAAATCAAAGAAACGCATCAACAATAATACAATAATAGTAGGGGACTTTAACACTCCCCTCACTGAAATGGACAGACCACCCAAGCAAAAGATCAGCAAGGAAATAAAGGCCTTAAACGACACACTGGACCAGATGGACATCACAGATATATTCAGAACATTTCATCCCAAAGCAACAGAATACACATTCTTCTCTAGTGCACATGGAACATTCTCCAGAATAGATCACCTCCTCGGTCCTAAATCAGGACTCAACTGGTATCAAAAGATTGGGATCATTCCCTGCATATTTACAGACCACAATGCTCTAAAGCTAGAACTCAACCACAAAAGGAAGTTTGAAAAGAACCCAAATACATGGAGACTAAACAGCATCCTTCTAAAGAATGAATGGGTCAACCGGAAAATTAAAGAAGAATTGAAAAAAATCGTGGAAACAAATGATAATGAAAATACAACGGTTCAAATCTGTGGGACACAACAAAGGCAGTCCTGAGAGGAAAATATATAGCGGTACAAGCGTTTCTCAAGAAACAAGAAAGGTCTCAGATACACAACCTAACCCTATACCTAAAGGAGCTGGAGAAAGAACAAGAAAGAAACCCTAAGCCCAGCAGGAGAAGAGAAATCATAAAGATCAGAGCAGAAATCAATGAAATAGAAACCAAAAAAACAATAGAACAAATCAACGAAAGTAGGAGCTGGTTCTTTGAAAGAATTAATAAAATCGGTAAACCCCTGGCCCGACTTATCAAAAAGAAAAGAGAAAGGACCCAAATAAATAAAATCATGAAGGAAAGAGGAGAGATCACAACTAACACCAAAGAAATACAAACTATTATAAGAACATACTATGAGCAACTTTAGGGCAATAAATTTGACAATCTGGAAGAAATGGATGCATTCCTAGAAACATATAAACTACCATAACTGAACCAGGAAGAAATAGAAAGCCTGAACAGACCCATAACCAGTAAGGAGATTGAAACAGTCATTAAAAATCTCCAAACAAACAAAAGCCCAGGGCCAGACAGCTTCCCGGGAGAATTCTACCAAACATTTAAAGAAGAACTAATTCCTATTCTCCTGAAACTGTTCCAAAAAATAGAAATGGAAGGAAAACTTCCAAACTCATTTTATGAGGCCAGCATCACCTTGATCCCAAAACCAGACAAGGATCCCATCAAAAAAGAGAGCTATAGACCAATATCCTTGATGAACACAGATGCAAAAATACTCAACAAAATACTAGCCAATAGGATTCAACAGTACATGAAAAGGATTATTCACCACGACCAAGTGGGATTTATTTCAGGGCTGCAAGGTTGGTTCAACATCTGCAAATCAGTCAGTGTGATACAACACATCAATAAAAGAAAGAACAAGAACCATATGATACTCTCAATAGATGCTGAAAAACCATTTGACAAAGTACAGCATCCCTTCCTGATCAAAACTCTTCAAAGTGTAGGGATAGAGGGCACATACCTCAATATCATCAAAGCCATCTATGAAAAACCCACCGCAAATATCATTCTCAATGGAGAAAAACTGAAAGCTATTCCGCTAAAGTCAGGAACACGGCAGGGATGTCCATTATCACCACTGCTATTCAACATAGTACTAGAGGTCCTAGCCTCAGCAATCAGACAACAAAAGGAAATTAAAGGCATCCAAATCGGCAAAGAAGAAGTCAAATTATCACTCTTCCCAGATGATATGATACTATATGTGGAAAACCCAAAAGACTCCACTCCAAAACTGCTAGAACTTATACAGGAATTCAGTAAAGTGTCAGGATATAAAATCAATGCACAGAAATCAGTTGCATTTCTCTACACCAACAGCAAGACAGAAGAAAGAGAAATTAAGGAGTCAATCCCATTTACAATTGCACCCAAAACAATAAGATACCTAGGAATAAACCTAACCAAAGAGGCACAGAATCTATACTCAGAAAACTATAAAGTACTCATGAAAGAAATTGAGGAAGACACAAAGAAATGGAAAAATGTTTTATGCTCCTGGATTGGAAGAATAAATATTGTGAAAATGTCTATGCTACCTAAAGGAATCTACACATTTAATGCAATTCCTATCAAAGTACCAACCATCCTTTTCAAAGAAATGGAACAAATAATTCTAAAATTTATATGGAACCAGAAAAGTCCTCGAATAGCCAAAGGGATATTGAAAAAGAAAGCCAACGTTGGTGGCATCACAATTCCGGACTACAAGCTCTATTACAAAGCTGTCATCATCAAGACAGCATGGTACTGGCACAAAAACAGACACATAGATCAATGGAACAGAATAGAGAGCCCAGAAATAGAACCTCAACTCTACAGTCAACTAATCTTCGACAAAGCAGGAAAGAATGTCCAATGGAAAAAATACAGCCTCTTCAATAAATGGTGCTGGGAAAACTGGACAGCCACATGCAGAAAAATGAAATTGGACCATTTCCTTACACCACACACAAAAATAGACTCAAAATGGATGAAGGACCTCAATGTGCAAAAAGAACCCATCAAAATCCTGGAGGAGAACACAGGTAGCAACCTCTTTGACCTCAGCTGCAGCAACATCTTCCTAGGAATAATGCCAAAGGCAAGGGAAGCAAGGGCAAAAATGAACTATTGGGATATCATCAAGATCAAAAGCTTTTGCACAGCAAAGGAAACAGTTAACAAAATCAAAGGACAACTGAAAGACTGGGAGAAGATATTTGAAACGACATATCAGATAAAGGACTAGTGTCCAGAATCTATAAAGAACTTAGCAAACTCAACACCCAAAGAACAAATAATCCAATCAAGAAATGGGCAGAGGACATGAACAGACATTTCTGCAAAGAAGACATCCAGATGGCCAACAGACACATGAAAAAGTGCTCCATATCACTTGGCATCAGGGAAATACAAATCAAAACTACAATGATATATCACCTCACACCAGTCAAAATGGCTAAAATCAACAAGTCAGGAAATGACAGATGCTGGTGAGGTTGCGGAGAAAGGGGAACCCTCCTACACTGTTGGTGGGAATGCAAGCTGGTGCAGCCACTCTGGAAAACAGCATGGAGGTTCCTCAAAATGTTGAAAATAGAACTGCCCTATGACCCAGGAATTGCACTATTGGGTATTTCCCCTAGATACAAACGTAGTGATCCAAAGGAGCACGTGCACCCGAATGTTTATAGCAACAATGTCCACAATAGCCAAACTATGGAAAGAACCTAGATGTCCATCAACAGATGAATGGATCAAGAAGATGTGGTATATATACACAATGGAATACTATGCAGCCATCAAAAGAAATGAAATCTTGCCATTTGCAACAACATGGATGGAACTAGAGCGTATCATGCTTAGCGAAATAAGTCAAGCAGAGAAAGACAACTATCATATGATCTCCCTGATATGAGGAAGTGGTGATGCAACGTGGGGGCTTAAGTGGGTAGGAGAAGAATAAATGAAACAAGATGGGATTGGGAGGGAGACAAACCATAAGTGACTCTTAATCTCACAAAACAAACTGAGGGTTGCTGGGGGGAGGGGGTTTCGGAGAAGGGTGTGGGATTTTGGACATTTGGAGGGTATGTGCTTTGGTGAGTGCTGTGAAGTGTGTAAACCTGGTGATTCACAGACCTGTACCCCTGGGGCTAAAAATATATGTTTATAAAAAATAAAAAATTTTAAAAAAATAAATAAAATGAAATCTAAAAGATGTTAAAAAAATATTTCAAATTAAAAGTGATTGATGAAATACTCTATTATTTAGATCTCTTCCTCTCTCTGTGTCTTTTTAAACATGACAATGTATGCCAGCACATGCAGAGAGTGAAGGAAACTAGTTACAAATTTAAAGAAATTGTTCAGTTTTCTCCTTGGGAATTCAAGGACAGTTCAGAACCATGCCTCTCACTAAAACCAAGTTTATGTACCTAATATAGTAGAGATGCCAAGTTCAGTATCTGTTCCTTCACTCTTTTAAAATCTGCTTTTCATTTTCCAAATTTGGAGAAATTTAGGGTTGTTCTATAAAACTGTGTTGAAATTTAAACTCATTTGACAGATAATTTAGTCTTTCTTCATTCTAGCAGAAATTTAAGAACATTTGGAATTAACTAGAATAGCATGTTCACCAAGTACCATAATCATTCAGGGCAAAATCTGCAATAGTAAATGTCTTAAATCTCTGAGGAAATGAAGCCATGAAATGAGATATTAAAAACCTTATTTTGATTGTTTTTAGTGAGCTCTCTGCACTTACTATTAAACTAACAAACAAACAAACAAAAAGAGTTTCAGGATATAGCAAGTACCGAGCTATTCACAAGCTGCTCG